>NC_140959.1:99241778-99841778 GCF_014529385.1 Adiantum capillus-veneris | reverse complement strand
ACGCTAACCCTCACCGAATCTAGGTCAAATGCATGCAAAACTTCATGAAACTCATAAGGTACACTCTCCTTGACTTGAGATCAATATCTTATGGACTGTGATTGGATAACCCACCTCTAACTACCCCTTGCAACAATCACGTATAAAGACAAGCAAAAAAATAAAAGTTACCATTTTTTGTGGCGTATGGTCCTAACATGTAGTTCTACTCGCCGTGAACCCATAGGTACAAAGAAGTCATTTGCAGGAAAACTCACTGGAAATCTTATAGGCTCTCTCTTCGCGTCGTAGTAGAAATCACACATTGTTGGCGTTGAAAGGAATCCCTTGCAGTTTCTAGCACAATGGTAGTGTCACATCAGCAATGGGTCTTCCTTAGAGCGTGTAGCGAAGAGATAAAGTCTCTCTCTCTCTCTCTCTCTCTATCTCTCTTTCTCAAACTCCACACACAGAGATAAGATCAATTTGATTAATTCCAAAAGTTGGGTTTAGGTTACAAAAGTTAAATTATATACATGCCTCCATAGAGGCTCGTTCCCACAAGGTTTATTGGCAACTCAAATATTACAAAGGTATCATTTCACTTCACAAAATAGTAGTACAATGTATTGGAAAACTTCTCTTGTATCCTGTCGTCAACACTCCTCCCTTTCACGTCCATGTTGTCCCTCACATGATGGGTCTTACTTTATTAAAACATGATCTTGTATTAGTGGAATCCTGGTGGTTTTAACAGCTTTAGGTACGATTCGTACTGGATGTTTCCCAAAGTGACTGTTGGGCCAAATATCTTGCTATCATAAGTAAAGATCTCGTGTAGAAAGCTTCTTCAAAGGCTTGCATGTGATAGCTGGGCAAGAACATGATTCTCTAATACCCAGTAGATGTAAAACTTCTGGAGATGGTTGTGTTGATAGATCATATGTTATTTCAATGATAGTGTCGCCTGTTGATAGGAGTGTGCAATCAGTTGCTTTTGTAGGCGCGAACACTTCAAAACAAGGCAACAATGTTTTGCAAAAATTTTTTTATCATGACACACGTCAAATCCGGAGAGCCTGTGCAGATCTTAATGGTGCCCTTCAAGGTTTTCACCAAGATAACAAATTATGTTGAGCTCATGTATCCAATAATGCATTATATAGTACTCTCCCATAGAGGCTATTTAGTTCAATTGGATATCATAGAGGTGGCTCAGACTCCAATGAACCATCACCAGTGTCTTCAAAAAACACTTTCATGATTCCCAGATTAGCCTCTCGCGGCGTCTAAGATGTTGTCTTTCTCGAGCCTCAACTCTTGCTTGGATCTTTTTAAGCTCTGCCCGTTCTTTGGCTGCTTTCTTTTGATGGGTGGATGGCTTGTAACTCTTCCTGGCTTAGAGGATCATAGTACCTTTTGAATTTACTCCCATTGAGGAATCCATTGGTTTCAACTCCATCTAGAGTCTCCACACAAATGGTACTTTTGCTTCCTTGGATAGATTGTCATCTACGGTACCACTGGGCCCTGAATGGTTCGTCCTCACATTTTCACTAAGATTTAACTCAGATTCTTGGTCCTCAGAGTCAATTTCAATTGATGATTTTGACCCCAAATCGTGTGGGCTATAGTCTTGTGAGACGCTACTGGTTTCAATGCCAGTCAAACCTTCATCTTGTAGGTCATCAGAAGCTATATGCATTGCTTCTAGAATATTTAAGGGTACAAGTGGTGGAATTTTATCCCCCTCAGGTGTTAGCCAGGTTGTCCCCCTATTTCCCCAAGTTCTATGGTTGGTGCTAAGTGAACCCAATCCACATTGTCTGACTCTGTCATCCCATGTAGTACATCCATATAAGGAGAATCTTTCCCAACATCAGTGTCCACTTTAAATGTGTAACAATACTGCAATGGGGCCAAGTGAACTATGGTGTTATACCTATGATCAATTATAAACTTATTTCCTAGAAGATGTGCTCAACTAGTTACAAGATCCACTGGAATGACAGAATCTTGGAACTGCAAGTAGACATGGTTTGTAGACCAGACATGCACCATTTTTGCTTCCCTCATGAAAGGACATCCTAGGATCATCTCAGATGCCATAGTGTGCTTAAGGGAATCCATAACAATGAAGGTATTTCTTATTTTATGTCCAAAGACCTTGATGTTGAGATCTTCTAGCATCCCAATAGGTTTAACAATAGACCCATTGGCCATCTTGACTACTATGGTTGTGGTCCCAAGTTGAGGTTTTTCCATAGTTTCCCATCAATTTTTAGTCACAATACTAACCCCAGCGCCACCATCAAGGATTCCCTTTATAATTAATCCCTTGGTAGTGATTGGTATGGGTGCATTGGATTCATTTCCCTCAAAGTATTGTCCAAACTTGTCAATAGATATTTCTACAATAGGGTTCTCATCTAGGTTGGGTTGTGGATCTAAGTGTTCCTCCTCTATCAGCATCTCCCTAGCTCCATCCACCTGTGCAAATTATGGTAGCCCGACCTTTAGTTCTCCATTTAGGAAAGCTTAAAAAGCTAAGAATAGCTCAGGGTCTCCATATAGTTTGGACATGATTGGTGGTTCTAACTTCTGAAGCCATGAAATCCATCAATTTGGAAATATTTAACAACACCTTTTGGGCTTCAATCCCTTGATGTGGGGAAGATGGGATCTCCATTTCTTTGATAGGTTCAGGTAGTCCCTTTGTAAGCATTCTTTCTAACAAGAAGTGAGTACGCCCACTTTCCCATGACTTTAAGTCACTTTCTTTCTGGATGACACTATGTATGGCTAGGGGTCTATGGATTTTGTGAGGTTGTTGTTGCATAGGGAACAATGTGTCTGTAATCTCGATCTGCCTAGGTGGTTCTAGATCTCTTTGGGTATATTCTACTAAACTCCTTAATTGCTTGACTCACTCGATCTCCTCTGTAGGGTTTGGATAAGTTCCTATCTTCTTCTTGGATCGTGGCCATTGTGGCTCATGATGATCTTCCTTGTTGGTTTCTTTCATAGTGGTCGTTTTGGTCTCCATGGTTTCACCTAAATAAGAATCCTCTTCAGTGTCATTCATATATATGGGGTTGTCACCAATCCATATGTTTGTCTTTGAACTGAGGTCAGACTTTTCTTTTTTTGAGACTACGCAATTGATATGTGTCTCTTTCTTCAAGAATATAATTTTGTTTTTGGAGCATTGATCGTGGGAGTACGTTTACTGGTACCACAGGTGTACTTTGTGATGACTCCTTGGTAACCTCAATCAAGTTTAATGGCATGATCTTCAATGCATTTGGATTATTCATACATTGGGCAATTAAATGTTCTATGCCACATCAATTACACATGAGTATTGGCATTGTAGACGTGCTGGCTTGATTGGTTTGTATTAGTGTGGAATTCTTTTGTAGTGTAATAGTACACTTGGCTACTCCACACTCATAACATTGAAGAGGTGGTCTCTTGGCAGTGTAATTGATATTTTGGCCTCTTGTAGCAAGTGTATCTACTTGATAGATAGGTTTGACTTGTCCCCAATAGTCCTCTATGTAGTATTGTGGACTTCCTTCAAGCACATCAATCCCATATGCAATATTAGGGTCTATATCTTCCTCACAACCTTCCAAACAAGCAATAGATGAATCACAACCCACTTGATTCACAGAAGTGATTCTCAGATGTGGTGGTTGCGGTCCTAGCAGTGGAGGTGGTAAGGATGTTGTTTGAACAACATTTTGGGCCATAGGGACCATGTGTTGTGACGTTTGTTCAAGAGGTGGGGCCAGCATCAATGCAGGCTCTCGAGGTGTGTCTGTCCATGCAAAGGTTGGTCTATTGGCCATCGCGCACTTAAATACAATGCAATCCTTAGCTTGATTACCTTACCTCCCACAGGATTTGCAATTCCCATTGAATTTTACTCTAAAAGTAGGGTATTCACTGGTACTATGCAAACCATAGCATACTAAGCACCATTGTTGCTCCCTTCTTGGATACATATGATTGTTTTGTGGAGCATGATTGTCTCTAGGACTCTCTTGAATGCCTTGGTGAGGTCTGCTAAAGTCATCTCATATATCTTTGGCTCCTTAGCAATAGGCTTTAGGGTCATTGGTTGATGCCCGATGCTTGCGAGCTAGTAGATTTAGGCTCAACAGACACTCTTTCTCCTTGAGTCATTAAATTATCATCCAATTGGATTGCATTGGTGGTGAATTCTTCCCAAGTGGTGATACCTCTAATGACTAGGCCATTATAGATATCCTCATGTCGTAATCCCCTAATGAATCTATCAAAGAAATGGTTATTATTGAAGCGCTCATTTGGATTACAACGAGAATTCAAATGCTTCAAGCGACTAATAAAGTCTCTCATCGACTCTCCTTCCTCTCGTTGGGCTTTCTAGAGCTAAGAGACTACACCCCAAAGCACTCCCTCTCGTATGTATTCTTTCAAGAACAGTCTCCTAAGAGTAGGGTAAATCCTTTTTTCTTCCACTCTTAGGGTTCTATACGAATCCCCGGCCTTCCCACTTAACGTTAGACTTAAACCATTACTCTTATGCAGGTCATTGTGTTCTCCTAGAGAATCGCATATTTGTTCAAACACTTTGGTGTGCTTTCTAACATCCCCATCTCCACTAAATTTTTATGTGAGCTTGGCTATTTGTACTACCTTACTTCTAGGCTCTCTATCAGGTGTGTTACGCATATTATCAGCAATAGATCGATCAATGGTTTGAGAAAATGCTTCCAAATCTCCTAAATAAGTAGGTATAGTGGCCGCATATGTAGGTGCTTCTGGAACTACATGTGGATGGGAGCCGGACTTGGCCTTGGTATACACACGAATCTTGGGTCCCATACCTCGCATAGCCGGTGCCGAATACGACATGTTATTGCTAAATGGTATGGCCCCACTTGAATAAGAGCTTAGATAATGTCATTGTGGAGTGTAAGCCCTTGGCATAATTGGGGGTGTGGGAGCTACGTGGGCATGAGGTGCGACAGGTACATAGGCTTGATGCACACCTGTAGGTATTGTTGGGGGCACTATGCTACTAGGTAGCAGTGCAATGCTAACAAATGAGGTCCAAGGTGTACTTTTTGTACTCATCATTGGAGTAGGTATCGTAGCCATAGTGTCTCCGAGAGATAGATGAGCTAGATTTGGAAAAGTAAAGCTAATACTTGTGGGTACAGATTGTACCGAAACTCCAGGCGACACAATATATGAAGGATCCATTGGACTCATAGAAGGAGTTTCCATGTGTGATAGTGTCGGTTGTCTGGCCTTGCCCATATCCAAGAATATCATAAGGCTCATTGAAGGAATGTTAATCCCTTGGTTTTACCTCTTCAATTGGATGATGCTATGGATGGCATTACAGACCATCTGTTGCCGCTCCTCTAGACTTGTGGTGCTAGAAGTAGATTGTACAACTTCTAACCAACCCATACGGTATGTGTAAACCGTGTACAGGTCAGTCAAGGTTTCAGTTTGTAGGTCATATTCCCAATTTTTGTTGATAAATAACCCTTTTAGGCCCCGCATACTAGAGGTTTCCCTTGAGGTGGAAGCATTGTTGTTCCCCACAGTTTGACCCACATTGCCTACTAACTCAGGAGCACTTGATTGCTTGATTGCTATGCGTGTTTTCCTAGGGGTCTTTCCTTTCATGTCTAGGTTAGGAAACTCTCCATTTCCCTCTCCCTAGCCTCTTGCATGTAGCACTCAACTTCTTGCACCTCCGCAAGACTCCTATCATTGGGTAGTAAAACTTCGGGGGGTGATTGCTTTGTAGGATCTTCCATGAAAGTAGGGGCAGGATATCAAGGTGGACACTCTTAGGGAGTATATGCTCCCAATGAGACACCAAAGGCGAATCTACCTCTCCCTCACCTTCGTTAACTTCACTAGACATAGGTTCAAAGCAAGTAGCTCTACTAAAGGTTTCTACAAAGAGACTAAACACACTAGATCCAGGCTGTGGGGCCTAGACATGTATGTTTTTGTTTACCTGCTTGGGTTTTGGTGTAGGATTCCCTTCCATAATATCATAGTCAGGTGAAGAGTCACTAGCCGCTATGTTTGGGTCGTAGGTTGTACTGCCTTGGGTCCTCGTTGAGGGCCCGAAACCTAAGGTAGGTGGGTATTGAGAACCCACGTAAGTCGAAGTGCTCGCTAGTTGCTCGGTCTCTAGCACACAACCTGATCCCAGATGGATGTACCTTTGGCACCCTAGAAGCATCAACAAACACCCTCGGAGGTTAACCGCTTGATTTTTTGGGCGTTTTGCATCCCGTTTTCACTCGTTTTTTGATGTTTTCTAATGTATTTTAACGATTGGTTTTTGGATTAGAGTATGTGATAGTTCAAAATAAGCGTATTGCTTAGGGGGTTGTGGTGTGCTTTACAGCACATCGTTCGGTTACTTAAAGCTCTGATGGTCCTCAAAAGGGTCGATTTTTACTTATGCGTGAGGCTAAAATAAGTAAGTCCAAAGGGTGACTGAGGCCTGAGCTTGGGATTGGGGAATGTTCCCAATCTCGGTCCTTCCTTTGAAATATATTTTTTTAATCTTTTTTTTGGAGATAAGATCGTTGCGGTCGTGCCACGCGTGCACACACACACACCTAACCTACTTACTTACAACTAACAGAGCTACTGTCACACACTGTTTAACACAGTATTGCAACAACTAATTAACTAACATATCTACTTACTGCACCTTACAGATCTAGCATTATAGATCTAATACCTTGAATCTAACACCTGAACAACAGAAAACAATACATTGCAGCAAAAAAATTTAACACCTTATTAACAAAAAACAGTACACTACAACAAAAACAAAGTTCACAAATCCTTCTCAATAGCCACACACCTTCTTTCTCTACCTTTCCTACATCTCACATTGTACCAGAAAGCAACATAGAGTGCTATTCAAGCTTAGGGCAGGGCATCTCCCTGACAACGATGCCAAAAATGTGTGCATATGTCGCACATGTCAAAGAAAGGGACTTGCCGTACACTGTGTGCGAGCCACAAATGGATGCAAGCACACAACCAAATTAATCTAGCAGCCTCGAAAGAACAAGGGTGTGTCACTCACCTCCCTATGCTCGCCTTCGTGGAGGATTCCTCGCCGCAAAGAAGAGGGAGCGGAGCTATCACCGTGCCGCGCTCAATCGCCACCGTGCCATCGTAATCATCTCTCTCTCTCTCTCTCTCTCTCTCTCCCTTTCTCTCTCTTTCTCTCTCTCTCTCTCTCTCTTTTTCTCTCTCTCTCTCTCACGCATGCGCACACACAAGGAGATGAAGAAGAAGATGGAGGTGGAGAAAAGCACTCTTCAATTGCACAAATGAGAGAATGAGTGATTTTTATGTTTAGGTGACTTTTATATGAGCTCACCCATTCACACTTGGGTGCCCATGCTTAGCCAACTAACCCTTGAAAAGACCTATTTAGGAATTTTGGGAATTATTCAAGTCCCATTTCTTATAACGCTATTAAAAAACTTAGTATTTTTGTGTAGTTTGAGCTATCATCTATTCACGGTTACACTCTATGTTTCATATACCCCTTAACACATATCTATAGGGATATGTGTATTTATATACATACTTATATGCATCAACTACAATGACATCAAAAGAATGAGGGAAGCATGGCACTAACTCAATTTTCATTATACTACATTATTCATGTAGAAAAAGTTCTTTGAATCAGTAGCTCAGATTTGAGACATTAACGTTAAAGAATTGGCTATATCAACACTCATAGAAAGAGTCTACAATAATCAAAAACAAATTTTAGAATTGAAGGGACCTCAAAATAGTGTGGTGTTTAGAAACACCAAGATAAAAAATAAAATCCAATTCACATATCTTCATGGATCCAAGTATTGTACAACTCATCTGAGGAAATGATACTATGTCAAGAGGCTCAATGACTATAAATACATCATTAAACTTTGCGTTTTCTCATGTATTGCTCCAATACATACAAGGTTTCTCTATCACAAGCTGCTTCATTTACCAACATATTGCAAGTATACTCTCGTTTGTCCCTTGCATAGATCCAACCAAGTAACCATGCAGTATTGTTCTTTCCAAAAAACTTTCAAGCTCTTCATTTGATTGATTCCACATTTTCGGAAAAATCAAGTAGGTTCCGGGAATATTCCACATTACACTGTAAAGGGCCTCGTCAAAAATTAAGGTATTATTTCCATCCAGATTATGAAAAATTCTCCATGCTACATCCAAGTTCTTGTGGTATACAAATCGATATCCAATTAGAAGATCTGTCTTTTGGCATGCTACCTGTCCTGCTATGACATTAAATTTTTGATGGTGTTGTGGAAAGCATAACTCAAGAATATGACGAGTCCTTTGCAATCTATTAGTGCTCCAAATCCACACCTCAACCATTGCATGCAAAAATCAAGGAAAGTGAATGCGTCTTTGTGAATAAAATGCCACACATTTGTACTCTCTTCAACGAGATGCATATGTTTTCCCCAATCTGGACATACATCACCATGTTGCATTTCAATGGTCTTAAGTAAAACACCATTGGGTTCAAGGATCAATACTCTTCTTTGTTTCCGTATAGTATCTCAGGGTGGTGGAATCTATTTCCTTCTAGGCCTATGAGTCCTCAATGACATGTGCCACCTCAATAGTAAATGCTTTGTACATTTGAAATCAAATTTATATGCTTCACAATCTCCTGTTCCAAAAAAAATGCATGATGGTCAATGGAAGAGATATTATTTTCAATTAACACACTGTGCACCAACATTATTTATTTTATCCATGATATATATAGACTTAAACCTTGAGAAGACAACAAAAGAAAATATTTTTCTTCAATACACAAAAGAAATCTTGTACAAAGAGCTCCAACCACAAAGATAAAAGAGAGACTTCTTTTCCAAGGCTGAATAGCATCTAGTTGATGAAATATAAAAGTGTACATATTTGGTTCATGTTGAAATAATTGGACCCAACACAATGTTTTGGCCGGAATACTAGAGCCCAGCACATTGTTTTGGTCAAAATCTTCTTAACACATTTCCACCACTCTAGATGTATGTGAACATTCCAGGTGATTGAGTCAACGCGCACACCAAGCCCTTACTGGTTGTTTTCTTCCACCTGCAATAACAAATATTCTAGATTAGATAAAAATTTGATTTTATTTTTTATATTTTTTGATAAATCTAAAGTGAGTCCTACCCATAAGCTTAAGTAGGCCTTTTGTAGCTTTGATATGTATGCTTTTGCTGCAACTCCGCTAATGAAATGACCACGACCATACCCCAACCTAGTAGCATAAGCAATAGCATGTTGATCACTCAAATTTTTTGTTTTGTGAGACAATTTTAACAAGTTCAGCTGGTTTGAAGATAATAGTGGCACACCAAACTTGGATGCCAACATAGCTGGATCCTTGCTTAAGGAGTTTACTACTTTCTTGCCTCTACTTTCTTGAACATAACTTAACTTGTTATTGCACAATGGTAGCTATGAAGATGCACAAGATGAGCTTTCCACTTCGACTGAATTGTTGTCAAGTTCTTCCCTTAGAACTTGGACATTGAACATGCCCCATTCTTCCATAATGTCTTGAAACTTTGTAAATAGGTCATGAACCTCTCTGATTGGAGATTGTCCTAGCCGATTGAGTGAAATAACAGATCGAATGTCATCTATATTATTTAGATTTAAAAGGTGTGGTAGAAGCTCGTTGCAAAGAAGATAGTCAGGCCTCCCTTGAAAACTTTCAGGATATAAGCAGTTATCATTTGGGTTAATACATCCCTTGAAAGGGCTATCATCAATGAGCAATGTATTCTTTGTACTGCATAAATTCCTACAATGATACCAAAGCCTCAACAAAGGCTTAAACATAGCCTCAACATTAGGCTTATCCGGTCTATACACTTTTCGAAGATTATGGATGTAGCAATCTTCTTGTCCCCATACCATAAAGAAATGATATTTTTTATGTGCATGCTTTTCAAGAGTGTTCACATAAGTGCAAACATTCTTTTGTAGCATGGTGGACCAAATACCAACATGAAAGTACTGGCATATCTCATCCAAAAATTCAAAACAACCCGGGCAAACAACAATTGTGGTGTGATCAAGGTCAATTTTGACACAATCTGTACATGGATGCCTCTTGTCTTCTTTGCTGAGTAAAACTCCATTAAGATCAAGAATAAGTGCATGTTTCTTCGTGCTGATTGCATGAGCAATATTTTCTTCATACGATACAAAAGAATGATAACAATTTAAGTTTTTGCACTTATAAATATCAAAACAAGGGACCATATATTTGCAGCACACAATTGTAAATTGCACATGTTTATTTACGTCTCATACTCCCATACTCATCTATAATGATGTCTCCTAAAAGTGATTGCATTTCTCTATTGATATGGGAAGATTGAAAGACTAGTTTATCTCCATCTCTCTCAAAAGAATATAAGCTTCCAAGTGGCCTACGTTTTCGTGCATCAGGACGTAGCTCCTCAACGTTGATGTCTACTTGTGGCACACTGGATCCTTGATTTTGAATGTCAATTTCACCTGCAAAGACAACATAATAGAATTTTGTATTATCTTCCAAAAAGGGCCATATCTATACTAATCACATTGGACAAATAAGTACCCTTTTTTTCTCACCAACTTCAATCCCTTGCTCCCTTTCTTGAATGCTCTGGACTTTCATTGTATTTGGTGTCGCTTTTCCTTTCCCTTTGTCAGTTTTTTCTTGTATGTCCTTTGTTGCAAGAGTCGCTTGGAGCTCTTCATTGGCTTCACCCTTCTTCTCACTACCCTCTGCATCCTCATCTCTTTGAGGCATGTTGTTAGTGTCGTGTGAAGTTTTTGGAGAACTTTGCACAACAAAATCACTTTGATGCTCTACAACCACCATCTCCTCTTCACTATTCCTAATGTCACTTTCATGAATTTGGGTCTCTCCAATTGTAGGTAGCATGTTCTCGCTCTCTTTGGTCATGTCATTTGAAGTTTTTTGAGAGGTTTGTTCTACAAGATCACTTTTGTGCTCTACAAGATCACCTTTATGAAACTCGGTCTCTCCAAAAATGGTGGGTAGCACTTGTGCTGCTTGAGATATGTTATCTCCGTCTTCTATTTTGTTGTCTTCATCTGAAAGATGAAAAGAGCCAAATTTTACCTATTTAGAAAATAGTCTAGTGGATTTTCAATAACCATAGAATCCATTTCATTTCCATCATCTAACCCAAACATTTTATGCTAGAAAGGCTCCATTTAGTACATTAACACAAAAATGCTAACCTAGAATGATACCTAAAGCACATTTGAAAGTGAGGCTTAATCTTAAGCTCCAGCCTAAGGCTTAAGTCTCAAAGTTTAGGCTTTTGTTTCAAGCCTAAAACTTAAGTCTCAAAATTTATGCTTATGTTTGAAGTTTAAAATGTAAGTCCTAAGCCCTTTTTAGTCTTCATCATTCACTATGTAAAAGGTTTTCACTATGTGAAAACCTTTTATACTATGTGCACTGAAGACCTATTTATAAAACCCCTTGTCTATGAATTTTTCAAGGTATCATCCAATTTTCTTCATAATCTATAAGTATTTTGTTATTTGTAACATTTTTTTGCTACAATGCTCATGAGATTGGACTCATATGGTAGTTCTACACTAACATACAAAGGCAAGGCTCGAACTTAAGTTCGATCCTACAAAATAAATTTCAGTTTCTTGTTATAGATTATGACTCTTTCTCTTTCTTAGCATATGTAATCGCTACAATAGGATATGAAATTGTGAGCTTCACTTGGAAGTACTGAGGTAGGATTCTATGACAAGGACTTTTGTTGTTGAGGTAGGATTCTATGACAAGGACTTTTGAGGCTCAAACTTAAGTTCATGCCTAAGGCTGAAGTCTTAACCTTAAGCTTATGTTTCAAGTGTAAGGCTTAAATCTCAAGACATGTCTAGTCGCAATGCATTCACTATGTATAAAATTATTATATTGTGCACATCTAGGGCCTATTCAAAAAACCTCTTAAATATGAATTTTTCAAGGTATGATCCTTTTTACTTCATGATCCGTAAGTATTGCTATTTGGAAGATTATGTTACTACAACGCTCTTGAGATTGGCATAACATGGTAGTGCTCATGAGCTCGGCCTCACATGGTAGTGCTACACTAACATGTGGAGGCAAGGTTCAAACTTAAGTTCGAGCCTACAAACTAAATTTCAATGCCTTGTTAGGTACAAAGACATTATGAGTTTCACGTAACATATGCAAGTGCTACACTAGGATAAGGAAGTTCAAGTCTCACTTAGAACAACTCAACCATGACTTTTTTTATTGAAGTTCATACACAAGTGCTTCCCTATCTCTCCTTGTTAGGCTTGAACTTAAGTTTGAGCCTCATTAGTATTTGGTAATGCTTCATTATTGTCTCACCAAAACCAAAATTTCTTACTCTTAAAACACATCTGTATGTTAGCTATGCTTTATGAATTGACACTTTAAATAAAGACATGTGCTTTGTGATGGCTCAAACTCAAGTTTGATCCCCCCCATCATTTTTTAAAACAATAACAATTAAATCTAATTAAAATGACATTCTTTTAGATAAAGACACAAGATAGTATTAAGAAAATAGTGTTTGAAGGACCTAAAGTATCACAATTGATCAATTCAATACACTATCTTGCCTGTTTATACTTTAGGAGTCTGTTGGTACATGATAATGGCATGCATCATTAAACCTAGTATCAAAAATACTCTAAGAAGCATTCGCACCTTTTTCATCAGCTACTACAATGTCTTGCGGGGATCTATCATCCTCTTGTGCATCGTCATTGCCTACATCATCATCCTCATTATCTTCATCATTTTCTTTTGCACACTCAGCATCCACAACTGGACTCATTTCTCCAACATTGTCTGCCCCCCCTTGATGATCAAAATTCGTAGCTTGTTGAACCTCACTATCATCCGTGTTGTCTATGTTATCATTGTCTTCATTTCCATCAACATCCTCTCCACTCTTTTGTTGCTCATCGATGTCAAGATTGTTAAGGTCTTCTTTTTCTTTATCATCTAGCTCCAATGTTTGTCTCGCAAGTGATGCTTGACTTGCACCACACCACTCCTGTAAGGACGGATTGCTCTCCAAAAGACTAGAGCATTGAGATTCTAACTCCATTGCTTCAAAATCATCTTTACATAGAGTAATTTCCCTTCTCTTCTTCGACAATCTTTGCTCCAACACAACTCCACCGCAAAAATTTCCAACACATAGCTTTGCTCGGGACAAAACCCTGTGATAAGGCCATCAATGAAGTTTCTATCAATAAATTCATGATCCTTGCCACAAGAGCCTGAGAAAAAGACTCTTTTTGTAGGAGCTTTGTCAATAGCCTCAAATCTATCAACCTTGCTAACAAAAAGAGCAACCATTGCAGAGTCCACATTTCCATCTATCCATGAGTCATCTCTTGTTTCTTGGATATTTCCATATTCAATATGGACCTTAGTTGACTGGCTGGAAACCCCTTCAACAAGCATTCGATATTGATGAAATCAATGGAACACACTAGCACATATTTGTATTGTGCATTCAATGTGTTTAGATTGAGTGCCAAATTTGCAAAAAATTCTATAGAGAGCTTTTCTTTAGTACCATGAAGATCCAAGACAACCAATTGAAATGGTACGTGCTCTGTATTGCAAAAGTCTTTGATCTTCCCCATATCAAAGCCCACCCCCTTGATTCTCCATGGAATAGACTCATCTTGAGATATTATGCCCATGTTAGCTCTATAAAGATGATTGAGGAGAGTTATTACACTTTTTAGAAGTGAGGGTGGAGTCTTCTTTGCTCTGTTGATGGAGTCCTTGACATAGTACTGGCTATAGCTCCTCATTTGATTGTACTCATGCTCTCCTAGCTTGTACTTCTCACAAACTTGCTCCCAAGATAAATTTTCCCTTGTCAAATCAAAGAAGAATGATATTATTGCTTCTTTCAACACTCGATTTGTTTTTAGCTTCCAAGCCATCTCATCCATGTCCATTCTATCAGGGGTATGCTTGCTCTTCTTTAGCAAGATGGTTTTGTCCAGGATTGCATTTTGTAGTTCAAGAACTTCTTTATTCTCAAGGCCTAAAATGCACCTGAACAATGTAGGTGCTAGTGTTGCTCTACCAGGTGCTTGTCGAATCTGACCACCCTTCATAGTTAGAAATTTAGGATTTTTGTTGGAACCTTCGTCAACTGTTTCTCCCTTTGTATTTGGTAGCAAGCCTCGAGCATATTGTCTCATGATCTTAACCCAATTTTTCCATATCTTCTCATCACATAGAAGCAAATGCAAGTCGGTCTTGACAAATCCCTTTTGAAGTGTGTGCTTTGTTGTCTCAACAAAGGTCTACAAAATTGAAAATTCCAACATCAATATTGACAAGGCTCTAACTTGTGGGATTGACACGTATACTTAATAAGCTCAAGCCTAGCTAGATTGAATTGTTTCTTTATATGCTCACATACATCTATGCAAAGTCCAAAATACATGGGTATATGTAAGTGGGGCTCAAACTTAAGTTTGAGCCTCGCTTAGCCTCATATGCAAGTGACACTAAATCTTAAGTTAAAACCTCAATTTAAGTTCTAAATGAGCACATGGAGGTCTTGCTTGAGCCTATGATAGACTCTAGTTTACAAATAGATATTGATTAAAAAGACTCACATCCATGTTTTCAAAGAATTAAACAAGTACCTTCCAAGCCTCAAAGTCCTTCTTGGTTTGGTTGA
This sequence comes from Adiantum capillus-veneris, assembly GCF_014529385.1. Taxonomy (NCBI): domain Eukaryota; kingdom Viridiplantae; phylum Streptophyta; class Polypodiopsida; order Polypodiales; family Pteridaceae; genus Adiantum; species Adiantum capillus-veneris. Next base: position 99,826,947 of record NC_140959.1, on the reverse strand, counting down.
CACCAGGTGGTGGCTTAGAAGGACAACCATTTGCATGCCATTGTGCTCTTGATTGCATAAGTTGGTCAAGAAATGGCTCCTTTTGCATTGAAATTGCAACAGATAGATTCGCATCTTTGGAGATTTCACGAGAGATCTTTGGTGGGCAATTGAGAATAATCTTTGATCGTCTATATTTGAATTTTTGACGCAATTGAGGGGTAACCTTTGCAACGTTTGCACCTTGCAAACGTTTTGCAGCACTAATGGAGTGTTGTCCAGAGATGATCCAGTAATCAACATTGCGAACATCCTCTTTGGCAAGTTTGTCAAGAGGATGTTTTTTGGAAGGATCACAAGGCATCAAAATTGCTAGTATCTCCTCTTGCTTTGGTTCTTGAATGAAGTCTAAAGTCAAAATCCTGACCCAATCTAGATTTAATCTTCTGTACACATAGTTTGATGGAGCAGGAAAAAACCTTGTCACGTCAATGCTAAAGAATTCATTGATCCCAAAAGGATAGAATCCCTTCTTGATTTCTAAAGAGATCAGTGCCTTGTTATCTTCGGATGGAGTTTCCATGTCCATCAACTCCTCTTCCGAAACCTCTTTTTCTTCTGCACTCTTTTTCATCTTCCTCTTTGCTAGTTTTTGTCGATCTTCCTCAAGAGTAGAATCATACTTTGCCTTTCTTTTTCTTCTGAGTCCTTATGCATCTTGCCCTTGTGAACCTTCTTGCTCCTCTAAATTAATGGTGGCAGTGATCTTCTCTTCATGTGTTGAAGCACTTGCACGAGCACCTCTTGATGCTGCAAGTGCACTCCTAACTATGGCTTTCCCTGTCTTCTCCACAACTTTCTTGGGTAGTGCCCCTATTGGATTCTTTGTCGGTACAATCTTCTTTGGTAAGCTCAAGACTCGCTTTGCATGTTTCACTTCCTTCACTAGTTCTTCCACACAGTCCACGTCCGAGTCTTCTTGATTAGTGAAGCTGGAGATCTTCAATCCTAATTTTACAATAGAAATTTCTTTTCCTAGTTTGCTACCATTCATGTCTGCTACATGAAAAGTGCCCAATGATAAGAAAAACGTGTTTGCCTTTGTGGTCTCTCCAATAGGTAGCACATTACATGCAAAGAATGGCATTGCTGCTGCATCCACATCATCTTTGACACCCACAACAATCCCCATGTCTCCATATTTCATATCACCTTGTGACAAATATAGATGGATGTCACCTTTGTAGTTTGCATTTGTATTGTAGGTATCCACAAACCACTTCACTCCTTCTTCTTTTGTTAACTCAAAGGTCTTGTCAACCTTTATTCTTGGAGCAGTAGTTTTGGCGTGAGTGGACATTCCAAGAACATCGAGTGTGAAGACTTGTGCACCCTGCTCTGGTATACTTGGTACATTGGAAGCCTCCATTCCTGAAACAACCAAAAAAGAACAATGTTAGAACCTAAACAAGGAGCATATGTTTAAGTTAAATAGTACATTTAAAAAAAAACACTAGCATGTGTAGGCGAGGCTCGAACTTAAGTTTGAGCCAAAAGATGTTATTTTGTACCCTTGCTAGCCACAAGGATGCCATGAGAGTAGTCTTGCAAGTTAGCGCTACATTAAATTTGAGCATTAAAGTGAAGCTCTATGATTTTTCTAGCTAGAAGGATGTCATGAGGCTAGGAATGCACCCTAGTGCTACATTAGCATATGGAGAGGAAGCTCAAACTTAAGTTTGAGCCTAGAAGTGATTTTTTATTCCCAGATGCACTTGAGGCTCGAACTTAAGATCGAGCCTAAAGGTGCTATTCTATGCCCTTGATAGCCACAAATATGTCATCAAGCTAGCCTTCCATGCTAGTGCTACACTCAAATATGCAAGTGGGGATCAAACTTAAGTTTGAGCCTCTGGTCATTGGTAAGCAAAAGGATGCCATGAGGCTAGACTTAAGTTCAATCCTAAGTGTTTTTCTATTCTTGCATGAATCCTAAAAGGACTTAGTGAATCTAAATTTTCATGATAGTGCTATACTAACATATCTAGGTGAGGCTCGAACTTAAGCTCGAGCCTCCTTCCTCTGGTAGCCATAAGAAGGATGTCCCTAGTGCTACAATAGCATATGCAAATAAGTCTAGCCACAAGGATTTCATGAGGCAAGCCTTGCATTCCAGTGTTCAGGTATAAAGCCCAATGTGGTCGCCCAGGTAAGTGGGCGGGCCGCCAGGTATGTACACATATTCTTTTATAAAAACCTAATAATAACTCACTATGCTCTACACATTACAGTAGAGCGAGTTCACCATATCGTCGTGCTCTTCTTCTCGCACTCTCTCTCGCGTCACACTTCCGCTCGTACTCCTTCAACTGGTATCAGAGCTCAGATTGAGGCTCGGGACAGCACTGCAGGAGGCTAGAGTCACCAACTCAGATTGGAGTGAAATTCGACAGGCGAAGACACGGCCCCAAATCTCGTGGGCGAGTCCGAAGGGGACCTCGAAGGGCTCAGTGTTGTCAGAATTTCATTCTGAGGTCATCTCGGCCACCGTTCGGCTTCGACAAAGGTCTGCGCAGGCCATTTTCGACTACGTGGTCTCGACGGGTGCAGATTCGACTCTGCAAATTTGGGGTTTTCGGCCTGCGACTGCAAGTGCTGAGGATATCGACACTCCCAGAGTGTTGATTTGTGGCTGTCTACACATCGAAGGACGGCTTGGAGCGATCCCTCGAGCACCCTTAGATAGGCAGCTAGGATGTATTGACTGTGAGTTAGACAGTTGGGATTGCATCTTTGCTTTACTGCCGTTGAGTCATTGCGTAGTCTATGCTTATAGGACAGTGACAGGACAGTCAGAGACAGTATAGGTGCAGGACAGGTTTACCCACAGCTTACAGTGTCAGAGAGACAGTGTTTTTGAGCTGTTTTTTGGTCTGTTTTTGAGTACACCATAGCCATTTTACAAAGGAGACTCTGCCAAAATTTATGCAGAATCTGAAGCTTTCTTGGTTCATTTGACAGGTTGATATTGGTTCAGAGGTCAGTTTACAGGGGAAACTCTGCCGAATTTTTCCCAGGAAAGTAAACTATTGTGAAGCGTAGCTATGGTTGGATCACAGGACACTGCTCTTTACAATATCAAGAAGCTGGATGGAACCAATTTCCCATTGTGGAAGAAGCAGATTTGGAACGTGTTGGTACAAAAGAAGCAGATAAAACCTATAAAGCTCAAGGGGATAAAACTAGAAGATATGGACGAAGATGAATGGAGTGAAATGGATGAATTGGCACTTTCTACCATTATGCTGACTTTGGAAGAAAGCGTTTACTTCAATGTAGCAGACGAGATGTCGGCTTATCAAGCATGGTTAAAGCTGAGTGATCTTTATGAGAAGCAGAGTGCAGGTTCACAGGTATACTGGCTTAAGAAGCTTGTTGACTTGAAGATGAAAGAAGGGACACCTATGTCCAATCATCTGAATGAATTCAACATAATCTATAGTCAGTTGTCAGCTCAAGGTGTCAAGTTTGATGAACCTGTTAGAGCTATGTTCCTGTTGATCACATTGCCGAAAAGTTGGGACACTTTTCGCACAGCTTTGAGTAATTCTGCACCTCCAGATGGTTTGAACATAGCAGGTGTAGAAGGAAGTCTGCTTACTGAAGAAACCAATAGAAAGACAATGGACAAAGGCAAAGGAACAGCCTTAGTTGTCAGGGGAAGGACCAAAGAAAAGTACAAAGGTGGAAAGAGGAATCAGTCTCGTAGCAAGTCCCGTAGTGCTAAAGGCAAGAGTGACATAGAATGCTACCATTGTGGCAAGAAGGGTCACATGAAAAGAGACTGCAGAGAATGGAAAGCAGAAAAAGGCAAAGAGAAAGCTGAAGACCATGGTGAGAAGAACAAGTCCTCAGTGAAGATTCAGGAAATAAATGTGACAAACACTGTTGCGCAGGATGACAGTCTAGTGTCAAGAGACATCTACTTCTTGAAGAATACAATGGACTCAGCTCTTCTTACAGCATCTGATGGAAATGCACTGAGTGACTGGATTATAGACTCAGGGGCATCACTTCATGTGTCTCCAAACAAGGAGTGGTTTACTTCTTATGTGACCTCTACAGATCATGTTCGGCTAGGCAATGGGCAGACATGTGAGATCTTAGGTGTTGGAGATGTTCAATTGAAGTTTCAGAATGGCTCTTCTTTCACGCTGAAGAATGTGAGACATGTTCCCGCAATTACAAAGAGCTTGATCAGCACAAGTTTACTTGATGATGCTGGCTACGTCACCATTTTTGGACAGAACATGTGGAAGATATCCAAGGGTTCTATGACAGTAGCACATGGAGTAAAGTCTAGAGGACTTTACATGAGTTATGTATCAAATGTCTCTAAAAATGTAATCAATGTAACCGAGTAGCCGAACGTTTCTTTGTGGCATAGCCGGTTAGGACATATGTCCAAGAAGGGAATGGAAATCTTGTCTCGTTTTGGTTATTTGCCTGGATTTTCATTTAATGATTTTGAATTCTGTGAACATTGTCTGTATGGTAAGCAAACACAGCAGCCACATAAGCATAGAAGCAGTAGAAGAGATACACAGTTGGCACTTGTTCATAGTGATTTGTGTGGACCTATGCCAAACCTATCTCTAGGGGGAGCTTCTTACTTTATGACATTTATAGTGATAGCCGTTTGTCAGCTCTCCATAATTGCCATACTAGATTACTCCACCCTACCAAATTCACCCAAACGCTATGGCTATCCCTACCATTTCACTGTACATAGGCGTGTGTGAGTTAGGGGGCTTTTCCCATATCTTCTTAAAAACCCTCAGCTAGCTAGTCACTGGGTTAGTTGAGCCAAAAAAATAAAAAATAAAAGTATATTATGGCCTCTTTGTGTGTAAATATTTCATTGTATATATGGCCTAAATATAGGGATTTTTTATAATTATTTTGGTATTTTATTTAAATATTCTACTTAGGTGGGTGCTTTATTAAACCTATGTACACCTTCTTTCATTCTCTTACACCATAATTATATTTTTTGCCAATATTGTACATACTCTAACCTCATATTTTTCCTTTATACAAATCACTCCCACATTTTCACCCTCACCCTCGTGAAAACAAAAAATTGATTTCTACTCATTGGTTACTTTTATTATATTATTTACTTGCATACCTTTTCCTCTTTCACCCAAAATAATTCAAGGAGGGACCATATCATATGATTCCAATATCTTTCCATATCCATAACTCCTCCATATTTTTATTATTATTTTTACTCATTATTCTTACACCATGTGCTCATTGAGCTAAAGTCCATGAATAGTCCATACACTAGTCCCACCATGTATATATTTCTTTATTCACCAATAATCCTCCTCCATGCATGGGTCGAGGGCAACTTGGATGATTTGTATTATAATATGACAAAGGAGGGGCTCACTCTTGGATGCATTGTACAAATTCAACAAAGGAGGGGGCCACTAAAAGACTTTTGCAGGCATAAAAAACAGGCTTTTTGGTGAGAATTTTGGCACCTATCTCCACTTTGAATTTGGAGCGGTGGTCAAAAGAGAAAATGTAGCCCACGCTCTGAATAATCACCTCAAATTTTTTCATGATTTTTGGAGCTACCAGCGGTGAGCTATGATTTTTTGAGTGGACCCCAGTTTGCCCACTTTTCTCACAAGTAGCCCTTAGTCTTCTCTCACCCTTCCACACACCTACTCACTCTTACACATCCCTCCCTCTCCTTCCCTCACTCAAACCTGCAATTTCCATGGCTTCTCCCACCCTCTTCACCATTACCCTTCTCTCTCATCCCTATAGTTCTTTTATGAACCTCTACATACATACACCCTCTCCATGTCTCTCTCTATTGCTTCTATGTTACAATTTCATTTACCTCTCCTAAAATATCTAAAATTCAGCATCTTAACCATGATAACTTTTGCAAATTGAGTATTTTTCATCAAAAAATCCTCTTTTCATCGTGGTGGTCAACCGTGGCGGCGGTGTAAAGAAGCGAAGAAGAAGAAGAAGACCAGCGGTCATTTTTTCCACAATCTACACAAGGGTGAGTTCAAGCTTCTTCAAAGCTTCACCATCTCAATGATTCTCTTTTAATTCACCCCTCTTCCTTCATCAAATCAACTCACTCTACCCATTGTAAATGTAACATTAACTTTCTAGTGATTACTAACGACTAACATACTAACACAAAATAGCATTGACCTAACCATAAAAGACACCTCACCTCAAGACATGTATAGTAACTCTCTCTCTCTCTCTCTCTCTCTCTCTCTCTCTCTCTCTCCCCTTCCTTAAAACTTACTTTCACCTTATCTACCATCAATAATGCTCTCTTTTGAGCCCACACCCATGACTCAAGCAGACAAAGAAGGCCCGCAATGTTTTGATATTCAAAAAATCATAATCCTGATTTGTTAGCTTGTAAATTAGGATTTCCAATAATCTTAATGAGGGGTCTCCAACCTATAAATAGGCCCCTCTCCTTCTTGTAAAACAACCTCCAACATCTCACATAGCACCCCAACACTCTATGGGTGAGGAGAGACTTAGGTGTAGCAACCACTTGTGAGCTTCACTCTTGGTGTGAGAGAAGCCTTCAAGCTACACATTGCAAGTGAGAGAGCGTGAGTTCCACAAGTCTCAAAACCACTATTGTATATGCTCCTTCATCATCAATAAATTGAGGTTTGGTGCATCAAAAGCGTGATTCGACGTTCAAATCTTCGTCCTTCCATTTGTGCAATACGGTTTGGTGAATTCAAGGTGACTTGTGTATTTTGGATTTTTATCGGTTGATCTTGATTTTAGAAAGTGTTTTAGCGTGTTTTTCATTGCCAGTTTTTTGTCCATTGTAAGAGGGTATTGTGGTGAGAGGTCTCCCACACCCTAAGACAGTGTGTGTGTGTGTGTGTGTGTTTTGGCAATGATTAGCAATCACTAAGCATTGAGTGAGTTTTGTACAAGTTCTACGATAGCATCATAACGAACCATCTCCATTTGTAAGTCACAAATAAGGTATTACGCAAGATCCATTCCTCTCTCTCTTTCCTTTTCTCTAGCTCTCTCTGGTCCATTTTGTGTGTGTCTTGGTGTGAGGTTGCTTGTGTGTGTTGTGTGGTGCATCTTCTTGGTTGTACCAAAATCTCTCTTGCGTCCTAGTTCGCATACCATAACTAGGTGGTGCCCCTATCTTGTTTGGGTTTGGCTGTGGGTTTGTTGTTGTGTTGTGCTTGTGGTTGCCCCAGCCCCATTTGAGCAGCACGGGAGCCTTGAGGGGTGTTTAGAGGTCGCCTCTCTTGTTGCCCGCCCCGGAACGCCTCAATTTTGGTGCCCCCACTGAGGAAAGGCTTGTGTATCTTTTTGTGTAGGTTCAACCTTTAGCATAGTCAAGTAGGTTGCATGAATCACGAGAATTTGTATGATCCTTTCATTCCCATTGCAAGGCAAAAGGTACACATAATTGTTAGTACTAAGTTGCAATTTCAGCGAGTAATTCGTAGGATTTTAGGTCCTCTTAGGTTGGCCAAGATAAACGCTTCAGTAAACCCTTTTATTTTGCCTCTGATTAGGTACGACCTTAGTTTGGACGTCTATATTTTTGTTTTGTTTTGAGTATTAGGTCATGCATAGACCATGGATAATGGCCCAGGAATAGAGGTTTTCCCTTTTCATTTCATTCCACACATTAGAATAAACATTGCAATTAGTAGAAAAATCCATTTTCAACAACGTATGGTGTTCATGTTTGGTGCCCAAAGAGTAGGAGAAATTCTCGCATCACCAAACCCTGTCATTCTACCTCTTATTGATTATCATAGGTCATTTGATGTGAATATTTTTATTTTGTTGTAGAATAGATTGCAATTTAGAAAATATTATTGTGTAAATCTTTAACAGAAAAAAAAAACGCGTCACTTTGAAATCAATTCAATGGAGAGCCAACGCCAAATGTCTGGATATCCTCTTTTCTTTGGAGAGCCTGGAGAGGATGCAGAATTATTTCTAGCGAATTTCAAGATGTCTTGCCGTATCAAGAGGATAGTAACTGATCAAGAACGTGTAGAAATGTTTGAGGTGGTCCTTAGGAAAGATGCTAGCACTTGGTTTGACTCTTTGCCTGAGGAAGTTAAGGGGAATTACACAGAAGTTTTGAATCGTTTTAAGAGATACTTCTTTGATCCCCAAAACACTCAAAAACTATGGCAAGACATTGTTTCTCATAAGCAAAAAGACTTAGATGACTACTACTTGTACAAGCAAGAGTTTCTACGTCTTTGGGCTCTATGGATACGAAATGTTACTAACCCTGGTGATGGTGCAGAATTTTTAAAGAAGGAGAGGTTCATAGCCGGACTCTTTCCTGACCTTAAGGTAAAAGTTGAGGCGGGTGCACCTGCTACTTTTGATGCAACTGAAACTAGGGCTGCTGAGAAGTATAGGAAACTCAAGTGCTTAAGGGGAGAGGTTCCAATAGAAGGTCTTAGACCCAAAGGTAAGTCACAAGCATCAACATCGAGGGAGCTTCTTGAGGTAACGGCGGAAGTAATTGAGAAGTTAAACGAATCTTTAAGCAGCCTGTCAATTCACCTTGCACAAGCTGTAGGTCCAAAGGGACAAGCAAAGAAGTCTGAAGAGCGAGATCCACGACCTAGGAGAGTCTTGCAATGTTGGAATTGCGGAGAGTCTGGACATGGGATGTATAATTGTCCTTGGCCCCGTGGGGAGCCAGGGAGGCCTAACTTGAATTACCCAGTGATGAATGCAGGTGAAGGAACTGGTCAACAACCAAGGCTTCTACAAAGGCCAAATGGACCAAGACCACCTCCACAAGGGGTAGAAGGAGTTCCACCTTTGCCAGATCCAAATGTGCATGTGGTAGAGGTGACAAATTCAAATGAGGTTGACATGGAAGCCAATGGAATTAAGCGTGGCCGAGGAAAAGGTAAAGAGAAAGAAGGAGTCACATCACAGAGTGACCATGGACAAGGCAAGAAGGAAAAGGGAACCAAGGGAACCAAGGAAACCAAGAGGACTCGACGTCGTATCAACCTCCAAGACTTCCCTCTTGGACATGGTATGGCTCCGTACAACTTGTTGGAAGACATGAGAGGTAAGGGTCCTGATATTTCATGGCCTCAATTTCTTGCATTATGTCCACAAGTTAGGAGGGATTTAACAAGGGCAGTTAGCACTAGGAGAAAGGTAAAAGAGAGTGTGCCTGTTGTAAAAATTGCACAAGCTGAAATGAATGAGGACATTACACCGGTGCTAGACTGTTACATCAAAGGGAGATTGGTTAGGAAAGGTCTAGTGGATGGGGGTGCACAAATTTGCATCATGACAGAGGGACTCATGCAAAAACTAGGCATGCACATCCATGAGACACCTGAAATTAGGGTCAAGATGGCAAACAATAGCAAGGCTAGGTGCGTAGGCATTTGTAAAAATGTTTTTGTGAAGGCCTTTGGCATTAAGAAGGCAGTGGATTTCTATGTCATGTCTACCAAGGGAAATGGTTACCCATTTATCCTAGGAAGACCATGGCTAATGAAAATGCGAGCTTTGCAGGATCGGGAGAGTGGAAAGCTAATTTGCAGGAATGACAATCACAAGAAGGTTGTCTTTGACATGAAGGAGCAACGCCAAGAGGAGCTCCATGAAGAATCATCTCAAAGTGAGACGGAAGAAGGTTGGACCGATAGCACTTCAGAAGAAGAAAGTAGCGGCAGCATTACTGAAGAGGATTTTTCCATCGAAGTCATGGGGGTAAGGTTTAAGCCAAGCAACCAAGAGACCTCTTGTCAAGGCTTGGAGGAGGTAGGTCCTCAAGAGAACCAAAAGGTGGAAGATGAAGGAATGTTAGAAGGTATGTTGTCTACAACACTTACAAAGGATGAAAGAGAGGAGTTCAAATGTGTGCTAAGGAAATTTCCGAGGCTTTTTGCTAAAGACTACACCGATGTGCGTGGAGTGGATGTTGTTCAACACAAGATTGAGTTGAAGCCAGAGGCCACACCTAAGGCTCAAAAGCTACGAAGGCTAGGAGTCATTAAGGAGCAGGCTCTACTCAAGGAGGTAAGAAAGCTTCTAGCAGCAGGTTTCATTTATCCAGTGGAGAATTCAGAGTGGGTCTCTCCTGTTGTTGTCACTCCTAAGAAAAACAGAAAGTGGAGGGTGTGTGTGGATTACCGTCCACTCAATGAGGCAACAAAAAGAGATCACTTTCCCCTCCCATTTCAGGATGAGATACTAAATGAGGTAGCTGGTCATGAGAAGTACACTGTGTGTGATGGCTACTCAGGCTACTTTCAAATAGGTATCGCATTGGAAGATCAATTGAAAACAACCTTTATCACTCCTTGGGGTTGTTATGCTTTTAGAGTCATGCCATTTGGTCTGACAAATGCTCCTGCAACATTCCAACGTTTCATGAACATGGTGTTTCAAGCATTCTTTGGAAAGTCAATTAGGGTGTTCATTGATGATTTTTGCATTTATAGCTCAGAATCATTGCATCTACAAAGGGTAGAAGAAGGTTTAAAGAAGCTCTACGACATGGGAGGTCAACTCAACCCCGACAAGTGCCACATAGGTGAGGGTGAAGTGATCTTGCTCGGTCACAAGGTTTCCTATAAAGGCATTGAGGTGGATCCTTCAAAGGCAAAGGCTCTTATTGAGCTCCCATCACCGAAGAGTCTTAAGGAGGTCATCTCTTTCATTCAGAAGGTGAAGTATATGTCACGCTTCATTCACTTAGCCTCGGAGTTGCTTCATCCTTTGCAAAAGTTGACACAACAAGTAGAATTTGCATGGTCTGATGAGCTTGAAGAGTATTTTTGTAACATTAAAGTCATTTTGTCAGAGCTACCAACACTCATGCCTCCTTGTTGGGAGTACACATTCTTTGTTAGCTCTAGTGTTGGAAGGGAAACAATTGGTGCTGTGTTGCTACAACAAGATCCCCACAGTACAAGGATGCGACCCATCTACTTTGCTAGTAGGGTCATGAATGCTTTGGAGAGAGACTACACAGAAGCAGAACTCATGATGCTTTCTCTCATGTTTGCGGTGAGAAAGTTTAGATCCTACCTGCTACCAAAACCTTTTGTAATTCTCACTGCAGAAAATTTGTTCCCTTGGGTGTCATCTCAAATGAATCTTAGCACTAGGATCTCAAGGTGGATTATGGAGTTGCAAGAGTTTCAATACTCTTTCAAGGTAGAAGATAGTGTGCGTGCACAATTGGCAGGGATTCTCACTTATAGGGTGCACGAAAAGGAGATTAAGGTGCCTGAAGTAAAGACCCTACCATTGCCACCACCAAAAAGTATTCCTAATGCTTTTACTTTGTTCTTTGATGGAGCTTTTCGTCGAGCCACAGGAAAAGCAGGGGGAGGGCTAGTGTTGCTCAACCCAAGTGGAGAGGTGGTCATGAAAGAGAAGTTCAATCTATCAAGTTCAGCTAGCAACAATGAAGCAGAATATGACACTCTACTTCATGGTTTGAAGATGTGCATTGGCCAAGGGATACAACGCCTCATGGTAAAGGGAGATGCACTTCTCATTGTTAAACAGATTTTAGGCATTTGGGCATGCAAGAATGAGAGCTTACGGACAAAAGTTCATGCCATTCGTAGATTGTTTAATCAATTTGAAGAAGTGCAACTATATCATATTCCTAGGAAACAGAATGAAGATGCTGATTTACTTGCACAACAAGCCGTTGCATGTGTAAAGAAAGAAGTGCAGGTCATCATGGTGGCGGCTGCTGTGAAGCAACCGAGGTACCAGGGATTGGAGTCATTGGCTCCCATCATTGGCTACATTTTGGAGGGTGAGTTTCCACCAGACTTCACAAAAGCTCAGAAGAGGAGACTCATGAAGAAGGCAAGCGTATATCTCTTCCTAGAAGGCTCCCTCTATCAAAGAGGGAAGGATAAAGTGTGCATAAGAGTACCAACTATCGAGGAAATTCCAGCCATTCTAAAAGGTTTGCATGAAGAGGCATGTGGTGGTCATTTTGCCCAAGAATCAACCGTGAAGAAGATTTTGCTTGCGGGGTATGTTTGGCCAAGCTTGCATGTGGATGTTCAACATTGGTGTAAAAGCTGTCACAATTGTCAGATAAATGGAAATAGAAGGTTGGTGCATGGCCCGAGGCAAATAGTGCTTGCAAATGGACCCTTTGAAAAGTGGGGCATTGATGCTATGGGTCCTCTGCCTAGGACAAAAAATGGTAAACTCTACATTCTAGTGGCTGTAGACTATATGACTAGGTGGGTGGAAGCTCAAAGTGTGGCAAGAGTGAATGAGTGGACAGTTAGCAAGTTTGTGTACACTCACATTTGTTGCAGATTTGGCACACCTTTGGAGATTGTTTCTGATAATGTTCCAGGGTTTAGGAAGGGCTTGCTCACAGAAGTTTGTGAAGAGCTTCACATTCTACATCGTCATAGCACACCATACTACCCACAGTCAAATGGTTTGGTGGAGAAGGCTAATGGTGTCATTGCAGGAATCATTAGAAAGATGGTGCAAAACAAGACAAAATTATGGGATGACTTCTTGGATGGTGCCTTGTGGGCATATCGAACCACATATAGGGAAGCCACGGAGTTCACACCATTTCACTTGGTCTATGGTCAAGAGGCTTTACAGCCAATTGAGCTAAACATTCCAACAATGCAACTTCATGGCAAAGGAGCACAAGATGATCAGGAGGTATGGATGGATCGACTTCTTACTTTAGTGGAACTTGAGTGGAAAAGAGAAGCAGCATACGAGTGCTACAAGAGGAAAGCCACACAAGCAAAAGAAACGCACGACAAGAAACTGAAGGACAAAGGCATCAAGGAAGGAGAGCTTGTGCTAAGGTATGACAATCGACTTGACAATCGTTTTGATGCCAAGTTTGAAACTAGATGGCAAGGGCCATACATAGTAAGCAAGGCTTTCAATTCTAGTTACTATCAGCTTATGGACTTGAATGGTAAAGAGCACTCCAGGAAGGTAAACGGGTATCGCTTGAAGCCCTATTTGAGTCGCCTTCTACCAAAGGATCTACCAAAGATCTGTCCAAAGGCCGCTGTCTCATGTAAGTATTGTTACATGAAGCATGAGTGTAACTCCAGCCAAAATTCTGAGTGGCCAAACAATGAAGATCTCGTCAAGGACTCTGAAGCACTCTCTTTGGAAAAGATGCTCTATGATGGTACATGAATATACCATCATCCTGGGGGGAGGGCTAATGATAGCCGTTTGTCGGCTCTCCATAATTGCCATACTAGATTACTCCACCCTATCAAATTCACCCAAACGCTATGGCTATCCCTACCATTTCACTGTACATAGGCGTGTGTGAGTTAGGGGGCTTTTCCCATATCTTCTTAAAAACCCTCAGCTAGCTAGTCACTGGGTTAGTTGAGCCAAAAAAATAAAAAATAAAAGTATATTATGGCCTCTTTGTGTGTAAATATTTCATTGTATATATGGCCTAAATATAGGGATTTTTTATAATTATTTTGGTATTTTATTTAAATATTCTACTTAGGTGGGTGCTTTATTAAACCTATGTACACCTTCTTTCATTCTCTTACACCATAATTATATTTTTTGCCAATATTGTACATACTCTAACCTCATATTTTTCCTTTATACAAATCACTCCCACATTTTCACCCTCACCCTCGTGAAAACAAAAAATTGATTTCTACTCATTGGTTACTTTTATTATATTATTTACTTGCATACCTTTTCCTCTTTCACCCAAAATAATTCAAGGAGGGACCATATCATATGATTCCAATATCTTTCCATATCCATAACTCCTCCATATTTTTATTATTATTTTTACTCATTATTCTTACACCATGTGCTCATTGAGCTAAAGTCCATGAATAGTCCATACACTAGTCCCACCATGTATATATTTCTTTATTCACCAATAATCCTCCTCCATGCATGGGTCGAGGGCAACTTGGATGATTTGTATTATAATATGACAAAGGAGGGGCTCACTCTTGGATGCATTGTACAAATTCAACAAAGGAGGGGGCCACTAAAAGACTTTTGCAGGCATAAAAAACAGGCTTTTTGGTGAGAATTTTGGCACCTATCTCCACTTTGAATTTGGAGCGGTGGTCAAAAGAGAAAATGTAGCCCACGCTCTGAATAATCACCTCAAATTTTTTCATGATTTTTGGAGCTACCAGCGGTGAGCTATGATTTTTTGAGTGGACCCCAGTTTGCCCACTTTTCTCACAAGTAGCCCTTAGTCTTCTCTCACCCTTCCACACACCTACTCACTCTTACACATCCCTCCCTCTCCTTCCCTCACTCAAACCTGCAATTTCCATGGCTTCTCCCACCCTCTTCACCATTACCCTTCTCTCTCATCCCTATAGTTCTTTTATGAACCTCTACATACATACACCCTCTCCATGTCTCTCTCTATTGCTTCTATGTTACAATTTCATTTACCTCTCCTAAAATATCTAAAATTCAGCATCTTAACCATGATAACTTTTGCAAATTGAGTATTTTTCATCAAAAAATCCTCTTTTCATCGTGGTGGTCAACCGTGGCGGCGGTGTAAAGAAGCGAAGAAGAAGAAGAAGACCAGCGGTCATTTTTTCCACAATCTACACAAGGGTGAGTTCAAGCTTCTTCAAAGCTTCACCATCTCAATGATTCTCTTTTAATTCACCCCTCTTCCTTCATCAAATCAACTCACTCTACCCATTGTAAATGTAACATTAACTTTCTAGTGATTACTAACGACTAACATACTAACACAAAATAGCATTGACCTAACCATAAAAGACACCTCACCTCAAGACATGTATAGTAACTCTCTCTCTCTCTCTCTCTCTCTCTCTCTCTCTCTCTCTCTCCCCTTCCTTAAAACTTACTTTCACCTTATCTACCATCAATAATGCTCTCTTTTGAGCCCACACCCATGACTCAAGCAGACAAAGAAGGCCCGCAATGTTTTGATATTCAAAAAATCATAATCCTGATTTGTTAGCTTGTAAATTAGGATTTCCAATAATCTTAATGAGGGGTCTCCAACCTATAAATAGGCCCCTCTCCTTCTTGTAAAACAACCCCCAACATCTCACATAGCACCCCAACACTCTATGGGTGAGGAGAGACTTAGGTGTAGCAACCACTTGTGAGCTTCACTCTTGGTGTGAGAGAAGCCTTCAAGATACACATTGCAAGTGAGAGAGCGTGAGTTCCACAAGTCTCAAAACCACTATTGTATATGCTCCTTCATCATCAATAAATTGAGGTTTGGTGCATCAAAAGCGTGATTCGACATTCAAATCTTCGTCCTTCCATTTGTGCAATACGGTTTGGTGAATTCAAGGTGACTTGTGTATTTTGGATTTTTATCGGTTGATCTTGATTTTAGAAAGTGTTTTAGCGTGTTTTTCATTGCCAGTTTTTTGTCCATTGTAAGAGGGTATTGTGGTGAGAGGTCTCCCACACCCTAAGACAGTGTGTGTATGTGTGTGTTTTGGCAATGATTAGCAATCACTAAGCATTGAGTGAGTTTTGTACAAGTTCTACGATAGCATCATAACGAACCATCTCCATTTGCAAGTCACAAATAAGGTATTACGCAAGATCCATTCCTCTCTCTCTTTCCTTTTCTCTAGCTCTCTCTGGTCCATTTTGTGTGTGTCTTGGTGTGAGGTTGCTTGTGTGTGTTGTGTGGTGCATCTTCTTGGTTGTACCAAAATCTCTCTTGCGTCCTAGTTCGCATACCATAACTAGGTGGTGCCCCTATCTTGTTTGGGTTTGGCTGTGGGTTTGTTGTTGTGTTGTGCTTGTGGTTGCCCCAGCCCCATTTGAGCAGCACGGGAGCCTTGAGGGGTGTTTAGAGGTCGCCTCTCTTGTTGCCCGCCCCGGAACGCCTCAATAGATGATTACTCGAGGAAAGTATGGGTTTACTTTCTCAAGCACAAGGATGAAGCGTTTAGTGTTTTCAAAACGTTTGTGACACTTGTGGAGAATCAGAGTGGCAAGAAGCTTAAATGCTTACGCACTGACAATGGTGGAGAGTATGTTTCAAAGGCCTTTGAGGACTTTTGTGAATCAAAAGGTATAAAACGTGAACTTACTGCTCCTTACAATCCTCCTCAAAATGGTGTTGCTGAGAGGATGAATAGGACCATACAAGAGAAGGTCAGAAGTATGTTGTCTAATGCACAGCTGCCAAATGGGTTTTGGACTGAAGTTGTATCAACAACTGTTCATCTTGTAAATAGATCTCCTAGCAAGGTTTTGCAGAAGGATTCAGTGCCAGAGATGGTATGGTCAGGCAAAATGCCCTCATACAAGCATCTCAGAGTCTTTGGCTGTGAGGCATATACTCACGTTCCAAAGGAATTTAGGAACAAACTTGAGCCAAAGAGTAGAAAGTGCATCTTTCTATGCTATGGTAATTCTGGTGAGATGGGGTACAGACTTTGGGATCCCGAATCCAGAAAGGTTGTCCGCAGCAATGATGTTCACTTTAATGAATCCAAATATCATTCTAAACCAGAGAGGGTTGAGGAGATTAGAAGAGTTGTCTTCCAAGAAGATGGACATGCACGTGCAAGACAAAATGTCAGGGCTCAAGAGGAGCAAGGACAGGATAGAGTGGAACCACAGGTTGTGGCTGAGCCTCAGCCACCTATTGTGCGTAGATCTGGACGTGTCACGCGACCTCCTGATACGTTTATTCCATCTATGAACTATGTCATGTTGGCTGATTGCAATGAGCCTTCATGTTACAAGGAAGCGGTGCAAATGAAGGACTCTGGGAATTGGCAATTGGCCATGTAGTCAGAGATGAAAGCTCTGCATAAAAACAATACATGGAAGCTAGTTAAATTACCACAGGGAAAAAAGGCTCTACCTTGTAAATGGGTTTACAAGTATAAGATCACCGCTCATGATAGTCAGCCAAAGTACAAAGCAAGGCTTGTTGCCAAGGGCTTTAAGCAAGAACAAGGCATTGACTTTGATGAAGTCTTCTCTCTGGTGGTCAAGATGACTACATTGAGATGCTTTCTTGCATTGGTTGCCATATTAGATTTGGTGTTGCACCAAATGGATGTCAAGACAGCGTTCTTGCCTAGTGATTTAGATGTGGAAATTTACATGCAGCAGCCAGAAGGGTTTGTTGAGAAAGGCAAGGAAGATTGGGTATGCCAGTTGTTAAAGAGTCTTTATGGCTTAAAACAATCACCGAGGGCATGGTACCATAAATTCCACAAGTTTATGCTTTCTCAAGGCTACAAACGTAGTGAGTTCGATCACTGTCTATATACAAAGAAGGCTAAGGATGGCAGTTGGCTGATCCTTATTTTGTATGTGGATGACATGTTGATTGCTGGCAAGCACTTGGAAGAAATTTCAGCTTTGAAGTCAAAGATGGAAAAATCGTTTGACATGAAAGACATGGGTGAGGCAAGTCATATACTTGGTATGCGCATTGAGAGAGACAGATCAAAGAAGTTGATTTGGTTATCTCAAACAGAGTATATTGACAAGGTTTTGCTAAGTTTCACAAGATTGTCCTGTGTCTGAGGAAGAACAGGCTGAAATGGATAAGATTCCATATGCGTCTGCAGTGGGTAGTTTGATGTATGCAATGATTGCTACTCGCCCAGACATTGCATTTGCAGTGGGAGTAGTAAGTCGATACATGTCAAACCCAGGCAAGAAACATTGGGAGGCAGTGAAAGGAATATTGAGATACCTGAAAGCTACAAAGAGTATGCGTATATGCTATGGGAGTCAGGAGCTAAGTGTAAAGGGTTTTACAGACTCAGATTATGCAGGTGACTTAGACAACCGAAGGTCTACGTCAGGGTATGTCTTTACATTGGCTGGTGGAGCAGTATCATGGCGTTCTAGATTACAAGATTGTGTTACTCAGTCTACTACAGAGGCTGAATATGTTGCAGCATCAGAGGCATGCAAAGAATCAATTTGGCTTAATCGACTAGTAACAGATTTGGGAATCAAAGAAGAGATGCCTGTGCTATATTGTGATAGTCAAAGTGCTATACAATTGGCTCGCAATCCAGTTTATCACTCAAAGACAAAGCATGTGGATGTGAAGTATCATTTCATCAGGGAAATGCTCGAGGATAAGCAACTTCAGCTTGCAAAGTTCACACCACAGAAAATCCTGCTGAACTACTTACAAAAGGACTTCCCTCAAAGAGCTTTGCGCATTTTTGCAAGCAGTTAGGTGTAGGGTAGTACATCACTTCTCTACATCTCTTGTATATTAGCTTGTATAGTAGCTTCTCTCACACTTAAAGTACCACATTGGACTTTAAGTGGGAGGTTGTTGGGGTATAAAGCCCAATGTGGTCGCCCAGGTAAGTGGGCGGGCCGCCAGGTATGTACACATATTCTTTTGTAAAAACCTAATAAGAACTCACTATGCTCTACACATTACAGTAGAGCGAGTTCACCATATCGTCGTGGTCTTCTTCTCGCACTCTCTCTCGCGTCGCACTTCCACTCGTACTCGTTCATCCAGTGCTAAAGAATATGCACTTGAGGCTCGAACTTAAGATTGAGCCTAAAGGTGTTCTTCTATGCCCTTGGTAGCAACAAGCCCTACATGCTGGTGCTACTCTAGTATATACAAGTGAGGATCGAGCTTAAGTTTGAGCCTACTGGCATTGGTAGCCACACAGATGTCATGAGGCTAACCTTACACCCTAGTGCTAAAGTAACATATACAGTTGATGCTCAAACTTAAGTTCAAGGCAGACTTGCTATATTAGCATATGTAGGCAAGGTTTGAACTTAAGCTCAAGCCTCTTTCCGTAAGCAGCCACAAGGATGTCATTATGCCAGACTTGCTACAATAGCATATGTAGGCAAGGTTCGAACTTAAATCTGAGCCGCTTTCCCTAAGTAGACACAAGGATGACATTAAGTTAGACTTGCTATGTTAGCATAAGTAGGCAAGGTTCAAACTTAAGTTTGAGCCTCTTTCCCTAAGTAGCCACAAGGATGTCATTAAGATAGCCTACAATAGCATATGTAACTTAAATTTGAGCTGCTTTCCCTAAGTATTCACAAGGATGTCATTAGGTTAGACTTGCTATACTATCATACGTAGGCGAGGTTCGAACTTGAGTTCGAGCCTCTTTCCCTAAGTAGCCACAAGGATATCCCTCTGCTAGCCTTACACATTGGTGCTACAATATCATATGCAATTGAGGCTTAAACTTAAGTTTGGACCTAAAGGTGTTGTTCTGTTCCCTTGGTATCCACAAGGATGTCATGAAGCTAGACTTTCATGCTAGTGCTATACTAGCATATGTAGGCAAGGCTCAAACTTAAGTTCGAGCCTCTTGCCCTTAGTAGACACAAGGATGTCATGAGGAAAGCCTTGCATCCTAGTGCTAAACTAGCATATGAAAATGAGGCTTGAACTTAAGGTGCTATTCTATACCCATGGTAGCCACAAGGATGGCATTAGGCTTGCATTCTAGTGCTACACTAGCCTATGCAAGTGAGGATCAAACTTAAGTTTGAGCCTCTTGGAATTAGTATCTCTAAAGGATGAGTCTAGACATACTCCCTAGTGCTACAATAGCTTATACAATTGAAGCTCGAACTTAAGCTCGAGCCTCAAAGTGTTTTTCTTTTCCTTTGGTATCCACAGGGATGTCATGAAGCTATACATGCATCGTAGTGCTATACTGACATTTGTAGGCAAGGTCTACACTTAAGTGCAAGCTTTTTCCCATTGTTTCCAACAAGGATGCTATTCTATGACCTTAGTAGCTATAAGGATTTCACAAGGCTAACCTTTCCCCCTAGCACTACAGTATGAAATACTCAAACTTTAGCTTGAGTCTAAAGATATTTTTCCATGTCCTTGATAGCCACAAGGATGTCATGAGGCTGTGCCCTTGCATAGTAGGGCTACACAGCAAGCAAGGCTCTTTCCATTGGTAGCTACAAGGATGTTAGGAGGCAAGCCTTGCATCCTAGTTCTAAAGAATATGCACTTGAGGCTCGAACTTAAGATCGAGCCTAAAGGTGTTCTTCTATGCCCCGTGTAGCAACAAGCCCTACATGATGGTGCTACTCTACTATATGCAAGTGAGGATCGAACTTAAGTTTGAGCCTATTGGCATTGGTAGCCACACATATGTCATGAGGCTAACCATACACCCTAGTGCTAAAGTAACATATACAGTTGAGGCTCAAACTTAAGTTCAAGGCAGACTTGCTATATTAGCATATGTAGGCAAGGTTCGAACTTAAGCTCGAGCCTCGTTCCCTAAGTAGCCAGAAGGATGCCATTAAGCCAAACTTGCTACAATAGCATATGTAGGCGAGGTTCGAACATAAATTTGAGCCGCTTTCCCTAGAGCTCAAGCACTTGCATGAGGCAACGCTATTATGCTAAAATATCCACAATAAGCTCATGAGGTCACACTAGAGTGGAATATGCTAGTGCTTTGAGAGCATTAGAAGGTGAGGTTTAAGCTACATCAGCTCATTGTTCTAGTTTCTCACAACAAGGAAACAAGGCACCAAAAACGAGCTAAATATCAAAAGCAAAGAATCTACATCAAGTGGAAATGTCACACTCAGTACCCAACCAAGTAAGTGTTGTTATCTATCTTTTTCTTTAAGTAGATTAATTACTTGATTACAGTTTTAAAAAAAGTTAATTAAAGTACTTATTGATTAAGTACTCTATTTAAAGAATAGCCACTTACTTTCAATTTATAGAGCGTGATTTTAGACGTAGTTGTAGTTTGATTAACTTAATGATAGAGTTTAAAAGGTGTATCAAGGAGACGGTAGCAAACAATAATGAGTATAAGTAGTCATTAGAAGTAGATTAAATAGAGATTAGAAACTAATAGAATGATATTGAAGACTGAAATTTTGAGATGCAAGTTTAGGAGAGATTAAGAGGAAGGGAGGGAGTGATTAAGAGGAGGCAAGGGAGAGAGATTAGAAGAGATTAGGGAGTGATTAAGAGGAGGCAAGGGAGATTACATAGAGAGATTAGGGAGTGATTAAGAGGAGGCAAGGGAGATTACATAGAGAGATTAGAAGAGATTAGGGAGTGATTAAGAGGAGGCAAGGGAAATTACACAGAGATATTAGGGAGTGATTAAGAGGAGCTGATGGTAATTACACAGAAAGATTAGAAGAAGATATCACACACACACACACACACACACACACACACACGAGAGAGAGAGAGAGAGAGACAAAGAAGTGCACCTGGATAAGCCTTTCGAACTTGAAATTCAAATTTCAAATGTAAACTGCAATCAGATCTTCACCTGCAATAAAAAAGAGAAAGATATGCACACACACACACACACACACACAGAGTTAATGTAGAGCGTTTTGGGACTACAAATAGATTCATAGAGGAGAGGGAGATGGGAAAGTAAAGAGCCATACCTGTCACGTCGTCGACAGTTTTTTGATTGTCTGCACAAAAATCGAAACCCTGTTTTAATGTAGAAGAGAGAGAGGGAGAGAGAGAGAGAGAGATAGAGAATTAATCTAGAGTTGTGAAAAAGAGCCTTGTGGGGCCGCGAGCAAATTCGCAGAGGGTAAGGAGATGCGAGAGTAAAGAATCTCACCTATCGCGCCGTCGTCGAATTCGTCACAGTCTGTAGAAAAATCCAAACCTATTATAATATAAAAGGTTTTAAAATCATTAAAAATCCTTTAATAGCTTTTCCCACCAACCCTACCAAGGTTAGATTAGCAAACTCACATGCGTGGACCAAAACTAATGGTTTTCATGATGGTTAAAAGAAGTGAAAAAAAAACTATTTACAAAAATCAGCATAACTTTCACATAGGGAGTCCGATTGCAAAACTTTTTTTAGGAGCCTGTAGCTTGAGAGCGGCTCTACGCTTTTCTGAACAAACCATGTTAAAAATCCTGATGTTTACAATAGGTTTTATGAACACTTTTCAAAAAAACGACGTTTAAGGGGTCAAAAAATTCGAGGAAGTTAGGGGTGTCTAGAACTAGTTTTTTGAGAGTTTTGGGAAAATAATACTCACAAGTTGGACATAGTTTTGACTTCCCTTGGCTAAAACCTCTTAGGATCAATGAGTGAGGGACCCACCTCCACCAACCCTCTTTCTTAACCGATTTCATTGCAAATTTTTGCATGTAAAATTGTCCTGCTACAACACATAAAACACCAGGACTATAATCACCAAGAATCGATTTTACACATAAACAACTGAGAAAAAAACATCATTGTATTTTGAATGTCCATCAACGCTCAATTGTCATAGCATAATCTCCAAGTCCACCTATACTCAAAATAATGTTCTATCCTAAAAGAAAACTATATGACTAACTAGGCTCGAACTTAAGTTTGAGCCACTCATGCAACTACTTTGAAGCCTCACCTTCTTGTAAGCTCCGACTCTTTTGATAGGTCATTTAAGGAAACTTGGGTTTGATTTGATTTAAAGCTCATCATTACCTTGGATCCACCTTACAACTCTTTAAATGTATAATATAGCTCGAACTTCAATTTGAGTCTCCTTCAAAATTCAAGGCTAGCAGACCACCACCTGCTTAATTGCCACTCCTCACACACTCTACAAACCACCACACAAGATACACCTACAACCACTACCTGTCTCCACCCTTACACGTGCACATAGCCACTCAATCTCACTCTCTCACTTAAAACACCATCGGTCCGGGGGGCACACACTTCCACACAACCGGCACCGAGGAGGGACATGAAAGCAGGAAAAAGAGAAGGGGGGAAGGGGAAACAACAGCACGGGAGGCAAATGTGGCTTGATTGCACTTAACAAAAACATATACACATGCTTACACTTCCATCACCATGGCCATTTTCAAGCACAAGTTACAAAGGGGCTAGCTTGCTAGAGAACTCCACTTTGCAGGCTTCAAACGGCACTCCGAAAGGCCAAAAAAAAAGCCCTTCATTTGACTCAATTTTGATTTTTATAAGGTGGGGGGTTTAATTTCGAAAATTACATTTCAATTGGTCCATGGGACACCCTTTTTTGGTATCTTTTGGGGAGGGGGGGCACCGCCTTTCTCCATTTGCTCTCCTCTTCTCTCTTTGCACTTGGGGGGGCCATAAGCGATGTCGCTATTGCCCCCTAGCTTCTTTCATTTTTTTAACTTTTTCCTTTTCAATTTTTACCCCTTTGGCCTCAACCTTGCACTGCCCTATATGCTTGACTTTGTCTCTTCCTCTCCCTATCCAACTCCTCTTTTGCCACTTTGGTCCATCCTTACCTTGCCCGGTCTTGATTTGCCCGGCCTACCCTTTGCTCCTTGTTGGCCTAGATGGCCTTTGCTCTGTCCACATGGTGGTCCTCGAACTTTCCCTTTCTCTCTCTCTATGCTTGGTATCCGCGGGACCGTCCCGTTTCGCTACCAATAGCGATGTCTCTATTGGGGGGGGGAGAGGTGACCCCTTCTCTAAAAACCTAGACCATGAGGGCCTGTGGGAACTGCCCCATGTCAAGCACGCCACGTCATCACCGATACCCTCCTAGCGGGTACCACTTGAGCCGCCAACGCTGGCCAAAACTGCCATAGGCGCGCCTTGCAGGGCCGCCATTTGCCAAAGCAGTGCCACCACAGCGCCCAACTGGGGCACAACCGCCTGCACCATATCCAACATCTCACGGAGCTTCAACTCCTTACACAACTCCAAAAGGGACACGCCTTAGGTTATATACCACCGCCTTTTAGGGATGCACCACGCATGCGGGGCTTTGTGAGCGCTATGTGGCGGTCGCTCGTGAGCTGCCTCCAAGGACCCTCAAAATTTTAAATCAACTTCCATGTAAAAACCAACTTTTCCCCCCTCCTTGTCTTGTCTGCCAATTGGCACCTAGTGATCCAATCACCGAGTTGTAAAGTGGTTCCGAGTCCCTACTTTGTCGATCCTTGGCCATGCAAACCTCAGTACATTCTGACTCCCCGGAGTTCACTTTCCAAGGCGACCAAAAACTTGAAAAATCATATGCACCCCTTTTACTGCCCACGGCACCCAACTCCATCTCCCTGTATCTGGCCGACCAAGCATCCGATTGACGTGCAGTCAATTTGTGCTAGCTCCTCATGATGAAACCTTCCATCGAGAACTTTGGCAAGTCTCAAAAGACGCCAAATGGTGCATCCTCCAATGCGGGCAAGTGGGCTCAGACCCGGCCCCCGAAAAATCTTCAATTGACCATATCTTGCTATCCAGAGCTCTGATTCGCATTCCAAGAAGACAAACATGCTCCATAACTCAAGCACTACACATGTATAACTCAAGCACTACACATGTATACACTGACATCAACCTGGGCCACCTATCCCCAGCTGCCCTATCCGTCCGAGTTTTGCTACATACTCTTTCTTTCAACTGCAATATCTTGAGCATCGGGGCTCCGTTTGACGAGCCGTCTTGACCAACTTGGAAACCACACTGAAGACCACATTCTAGAACATAAAACCCACACCTAGGGCATAGAAGGCCACCAACCTACTTGGCTCTTTGCAGCACACCTTTGGCCTAAAAAACGCTTCAAGCATACACCTCCGCTATCCTTTGGCTACCTAGGGCCTTAGTACCTGCCCTAGCCTTCTGCACTGCACTCAGCTGCTGCCTCTGCCTAGCGTAGACCATCTCCTAGCTCGGACAAAATTAAGCTACACCATCATTGCCCACCCCCTCGTTGAACATTTATGTTCAACCACACATGGCCTTATTGCACTAACAGACTGCACACCAAAAACAAACTCTCTGTACATAGCAAAACTACCTAGCATATATACATAACTTGCACCTGCTACCCGCTGTCTTTGCTCATGCAGGTTCCCCAACCCCCTGCTTTACCTGTAATCTCCCACCTGGGTCAAACATCTTGCATTGGTCCTTTCCATCCACCTGTAACACTCTTGCATATTTCCACACCAAGGCACATATCCAATTGTCCACATAGTTAGCTTTCGGCATATCTCCCTCGCTCCAAGCATTCCCAAGCAAACCGTCCACTTCAAACAAGACATCATTGAACCTATTGTCATGCTCATACACACCGCCACCTTCATCAAACATATCTGACCCCGTCTCCCATCCATGTAAAACGGGTTGTGAATGACCACCAAAGAAAACTCCTGCTCTCCCAAAGGAACCTCCACCTAGGGAGGGGCTAGCCCTCGCATCACCTGTATCCTGGCCAAAGCTTTCTCAACGAGCACCTATGCTTCTTCATCCACCTCACCTACTGAGTTATCAAACCCCCAATCATCCTCATCCTCGCAGCAAACAGAGCCACATGGCTTCTCTAACTCCTCTTGCCCATCTGTTCCTGTGACTTGCCTACTTTCCATAGCCACAACAGCTCTCTCTTTCCCAGCCAAGCTTTGAACTTGTCTTATTGTCAAAGCACATTGCACTGCTACTTTGACCAATGTCACTATAAGCATGGTGCCACACAACACTTTCATCTGCATACCATTATCCTCAAGCTTTGGCAGCTCCACCTGCTCTTCAACCATATTGGCAACTATCACATCTTTATGCACACGATAGGGCAGCTTTACCTGCACCATCTCAAGCTCACTGGAGTCCGTCTCCTCGCTATTATGCGTGGACTCGTCCTCTTCACCTGTTTCCCATAAGCTCAATCTTGAAGTTTCATCATCACCCCCGCCATAGGCTAACTCGACACTTGCATCCATATCTTTTAACGGCTCCCAAAAATCTTGGCTACTGCCAACTTGGCTCTGCACATTCTCCACATCAAGCTCCAAGCCTTCGCCACCTACATACTGGCCATAATCTGATATCTTCTCACATAAACCTTCCATAAGAACAGGCTTCCTTTCTTGAAGCTGCACCTGGCACTGGGTATCTTCCCTTATCACTGTACACAAGCTCTCCTTAGAACATGGCTCACCCTCATTGGCAAGTGCATCCTCCATCGGCACTGGCACCTCATAAACAGGAAACTTCCAAGGAGTATAATCAATTAACGGCTTTACCTCTACAGGCTCCATCCTCCGTACAATTGGCACCATCCTCGACCGGTCTACCGAACATCGGGCCATCGTCACAAGGACATGATCTCTAGGCTTCAACAAGCCTAACTCCAATTTCTTCTTCACCTTCTTGCTCTTTACCCGGGCAACTCTGATCGCCTCGGCATAATTCCTTGGCTCTTCATCATTTACCTAATCTCGAACTCGAGGACACAAAGCAAGCCAGGAATTTCTCCAACTTGAAACCATCCGCATTGACCACTCTAGTAATAGCAACCAAATCCTTCCAGCTTTCCTCAAACTTATCGACAAAAGCACCAAAATTCCCGCTTACTTCTTGCCATAGCCTCTTGATATTTTCATCCGCTTCAGCAGATGTCACGACCTTGGGAAACTGCAGCAGAAACCTTTCTTGAAAACATTGCCAAACCTGCTTGCCTGCCGCCTGCAGACCATCGAACTAAACCTTAGCTTTTCCTCGTAGCACGAAGGGCAACGTACACACCTTGTCCTCATCGCCTGTCATCTGCAATGATAGCAGGAACAATTGATAATCTGCCAGCCACGTTTTCGCATCTTCAACCCCATTGAAAATGGGAAATCCCATCCATGCCATACCTAGCAGCACCTACTCTTCAAAGGTCGCACCTTTGATATCACAAAAATCACCACTTTCGCATCAACTAGGAGCATCAACATACTCCTCGGTGGGGGCACCAAAAGATGGAGAGCGGGAATGGGGGAACACTCCCAGCACAAAACAAGAGGGCCTCTCTATAGCTCAGGGTATTTACAGCACCCCTATCCTCTCGGAAAACACCTTCAAACACACAACTCACACTAGCAGACCACCGCCTGCTTAATTGCCATTGCTCACACACTCTACAAACCACCACACAAGATACACCTACTACCACTGCCTGTCTCCACTCTTACACACGTTGTCGTGCAGCTCCGCTGCCATGATGAGAAAGAGAGCAGAGAAACGCAAGCTAAGCTTCTTTGATGCCTACACATTAAGTGATCAGTGATCAGGGCTTGATAACAGGCCAAGTCTAATGATTAATGTATGCCAGATGCGGCTTAAAAGGGCCAACAGATACCTCAATGATGCCAAAAATGAATATTCTGAGCATAAGTCGGATATTATGACCTAGAACTGCAGTGCTTGAAGTGCTCTATTGCCCTGTCTTTACGGCTCATCAATAGGAGCTACGGTGAAGAAGTTATGGCAATTTAAAGTTCAAGTCGATTGCAGATCCGTACCGGATTGGGCAACTGCAGCTGAGGTGACAGAGATGAAATGAATGCATGGGCCTAAAGTGCTCACTTTGTGGAGCGCGTTGGTCTTTTCAGATCAAGGATCAGAGTTTCGGTCGCCAAGATATTAGCCATTAAAGATTCACCGGGGGCTGGCTCCGTACCAGTTCGGTCCGCTTGATCGGAGTGCCATCTAGGAATTTTACAGCCTCGACAAGGTTTGTATGCATTTTATGCAGTTTAAGAAGTCTAATGGGATTTACAGCTTGGCAGGCAGAGTCCATTGTCAGTTGTTGACACGTTGAGCAGGGTATTTTTTGCATTATTCGGGATGTTGTTATGGACAATAAGATTCTCGAAGATATTGTTAGTCAAGGCTTACTGGAGAAAAATATCGTGCTTGACATTGCTTGGCCGACATGTGTACCAAACATGATGCCTTTTATTTGTTGCTTAACATTGCCTGGCCGAATTGTATGCCAAGTGTGGTGCCTTTGATAATGCTAGCCATAGGCCAACCTAAAAGCCGTCCACTAATGTGGCCTCCAATGAAAGAAGCTATACTGCTTGGCGATGCCTTAATCAATATGTACGCCAAATTTAATGCCTACCGGATTGCCTTGGCCGGCATGTATGCCCTAATGTGGTGCCCTTATGAGATAAGGGCCGCCCGCCCATAACCTTATGAGATAAGGGCCGTCCAAATAATAAAAAGGGTTTTTTTTTTTAGTATGAAGCCAAAAAGAAAGAAAGGCATGGCGGGTAACAGAAGGGTAGACAGCGAAGGCGCAGGAAGGGGAGTTGTGCTCGCGCAGGCCGCAGGGGCGCTCAGACGAGAGTGGCAGTGAACTAGATTGAAGCTTGTAGAATCCATGGAGCAATTGAAGCAGTTAAAGCGGCAGAGGAAAAATTCCATCACCGTCATCCGTTAAAGATTGAATTAGCATTTTGTTAAGTTCGGTGTCATTAACGGGCCGGTTAATCCTGTAAACGGGAGCTTAAACTCCTAGTTAGCAGATGATCCAAGTGGCGGTGCTTTTAACAGCCCACCTTGGCTAAAGATTAAGTTGTACTCAAACGTATTAATCAATTAATTGATGATTAGGGCGATTGCCAGAGTCAGTTGCATCAGTTGTTCTTTTTCTCTCTCTTTCACACCTCCCACAACCAGAGGCCCCGCGCCTGCCCGGCTCACGTAGCGAACACATATCCCCCGACATCTTTGGTGAACCCGACGCGAAACGAGACGGGGTGGGAGGTAAAGATGGAGAATTTAGAGGAGATGATGAAGGTGATTGCAGAATTAAGTGCGAACGATTTCGATGATAAGTCAACATTTCTAGATTTTGCAAAGATGCTTCAATTGGTTCAAGGGTCTCTGCTTGAAATAGAGACCGTAAAGAAGACAAATCAAATGGATGAAGCTTTGGAAGCAGCTTTAGATGTAGTATACGACGAGAGACGACACTTTGATGGATACAATCGAGAGGGCTACCTAGAGTGCTATGAGCTGGAGACCAAGGTACAAGGGATACCAGAAGAGTTGATGATCAAATCTTTTGAGCAGTTAGTGAGTTCAGAAGTGAAGGAGGAGATTCAAGAAGTTACCAAAGCTTGCAACGATGACTGGGAGTATTTCAAAGAAGCTGTTGTGCAAATACGTTATGAGCAGTATGAAAGCTATCAAGAGCAGAGTTCAAGTCTACCAGACTACGCACATATCCGAGGACAAGTACGATCAAAGTTAGAAGCTGTGATTGATGATTTTATTGTACAGGATGCTACCTTCTTACAAGCTAATGATGAAGACTTAGTCAAAGTTGTGTATGAGAAGTTGGGGTTTGCAGATGCCTTGCATGAAGTAGAAGTCCTTGACGGTGAGTCTCTACAGCCTCAAACTACGCAGGGTGAATTTTTCAAAGAACATGTACCTATAGTACAGGAAGAAAAGAAATCATGGGATCAAGACAATGAACTGGCTAAATCTCAGGAAGAAATTGTGCAGGTGAATGAGTGCAGTCATATTCAGGTAGACATGCAAGAAGATTTAGTTACAACTGATAATTTTGGTACTCAACCAGAATTAGAGCAAAATGTTTCTGGTGCAGATTCCACCATAGAGGTGATTGAAGATACTGGTACAGGTTTTGCCAAAGAGTTGATTAATGATACAGATGTCATAGGTCAAAGCAGGGCTATTGTTGAGAGCAGCAAGACCATGGATTTCGGTATTCCAGATTGCCGAATTTCGATGTATCAGATTTTGAGGACTTGGCTAAGCAAGAGTATGTGCTTGATTTAGAGGGGGTGCAGACTCCTTCATTGACAAGCTTTTGTGAAGCACAGCTATCAAATTGGACAATTGAACCTGAATGTGATGATGATGAATCAGAGGGGGTGCAGACTCCCTTGACACGCTTCTGTGACCTAGAGCTAGCGATCTGGCAGACTGATCCTGATTTTGATGATGGTGATTTAGAGAGAGAGCAAACTTCTTCTCTATCGAGAATTTGTGACACAGGGCTCACACAATGGGAGAGTGATCATGAACTTGAGGATGCTAATTCAGAGGGGGTGCATAGTGAAGTGCAATCTCTTGATGTTGATTATGATTGGTTTCATTGTGCCGATGATACGGATAGGACAGTAGATAAAATTTTCAATGTGCATGCTGAACTTTGTGCTACAGAAGTGCAAAGATATCTGATGAGGGTGAAAGACTTAAAGAGCAGTTTACTACACATGCGTTTAGTATGCATGTCATATGTGAAAATGCCCGTTTATTGTAGCAACCTGAGATGTGCAGGATTGAGGAACCTTCTCAAGCGGTGGACCTAGACCTTATGTTCTTACTGGACGAAGCTTTGGAAGGGTTCTCAAATACAGATGCTAAGGATACCAAGCAATCTAGAATCATACATGAGCAAGTTTGTTCAGATTCAGCTGATGATGAACTTATGCAGTTGTTAGATGATGCACTACTTGATTTTGAGCCTCTACGAGATAGAGAATTGTTTTCTGATGTATCTTTTGAGCCTCATGAAGAGGATTTTGCCAGAAACTTGATGTATTCAGATATGCATGATTGGGATTCCAGTACTAGTGAGAGTGAAGGTGAACTGCCAATGATTTTACCCCTGATTGATGACCGACAATTAGATGAGCCAGTTGCACAGGGAATATGGCAGTATCTGATGCTACTTGATGCTATATGGAATCTGATGTTACCCTATGATGTAGGGGATGTTGAGCTAGCTTTTGACCCAGGAGGTGACAGATATATGTATGGTCCTGAGCAATTTACTTACATGCCATATGATCCAGGTGGTTTGTATGAGGATTTGTGGGTTAATGTATGTTTATGCTGTAATGATTGGAAATTCTTGTATTTTCCCTATGATCCTGGAGGATGGTGCAATTTTTTTAAAGGAATGCTCACAAAGGGACAAATGATTGGGTTCCCGTTTGATCCCGGGGGCTACTAAAGTCCAAAGTTGCTGATTTGAAGAGTACCAGTTATCTATTGTAGCAGGTTGCATGGTACAAGATTTTGTTTTCTAGATTATGCCGAGCAAGAATAGTTTTTGTTATGCGGTCAATAAGCTTACATGGTTGGCTTCCAGTTGACTTCTTTGGATAATTGATGAAGTATCTTTACATCTATTGAGTTGGTTCTGCTAATACAACTTGAGGTAAAGGACTTGACGGCCATTCCGTGTGTAGACAAAGTAAGGCATACTTAAGCTTGACAGGGTTCCTTAAAGAGAGCTTAATGGTCAAGCCGTGTGCATCATTAACTGGAGCACTTGAGTCTGGCGGGGTTCACTAAACATGTTATCCATAATTGAATGCTTTGAAGATACGACAGATGTGGTTCATAGATTTTTGATGGGCAGCTACCTAATGATTAAGCTAGACTATTGATGTTAGGGTATAAGCCTTCTTTCATTCTTTTTCATATGTTTACCAGTTACGTGAGTCTGATGACGGGTCAAGAGCTTAAGGTACATGTAGCAGATGCATATTGAAGTGTTCTTGGCACAGACCGGAGGCTGTAGAGGTTCAAAGGGGGTGGATGTCGTGTAGCTCCGCTGCCATGATGAGAAAGAGAGCAGAGAAACGCAAGCTAAGCTTCTTTGAAGCCTACACATTAAGTGAGCAGTGATCAGGGCTTGATAACAGGCCAAGTCTAATGATTAATCTATGCCAGATGCGGCTTAAAAGGGCCAACAGATGCCTCAATGATGCCAAAAATGAGTATTCTTGAAGTGAGCATAAGTGGGATATTATGACCTAGAACTGCAGTGCTTGAAGTGCTCTACTGGCCTGTCTTTACGGCTCGTCGTAGGAGCTACGGTGAAGAAGTTATGGCAATTTAAAGTTCAAGTCGGTTGCAGATCCGTACCGGATTAGGCAACTAAAGCTGAGGTGACAGAGATGAAATGAATGCATGGGCCTAAAGTGCTCACTTTGTGGAGCGCGTCGGTCTTTTCAGATCAAGGATCGGAGTTCCGATCGCCAAGATATTAGCCGTTAAAGATTCACCGGGGGCCGGCTCCGTACCAGTTCGGTCCACTTGATCGGAGTGCCATCTGGGAATTTTACAGCCTCGACAAGGTTTGTATGCATTTTATGCAGTTTAAGAAGTCTAATGGGATTTACGGCTTGGCAGGCAGAGTCCGGTGTCAGTTGTTGACACGCTGAGCTGGGTAATTTTTGCATTATTCGGGATGTTGTTATGGACAATAAGATTCTCGAAGATATTGTTAGTCAAGGTTTACTGGAGAAAAATATCGTGCTTGACATTGCTTGGCCGACATGTGTACCAAACATGATGCCTTTTATTTGTTGCTTAACATTGCCTGGCCGAAATGTATGCCAAGTGTGGTGCCTTTGATAATGCTAGCCATAGGCCAACCTAAAAGCCGTCCACTAATGTGGCCGCCAATGAAAGAAGCTATACTGCTTGGCGATGCCTTAATCAATATGTACGCCAAATTTAATGCCTACCGGATTGCCTTGGCCGGCATGTTTGCCCTAATGTGGTGCCCTTACGAGATAAGGGCCGCCCGCCCATAACCTTATAAGATAAGGGCCGTCCAAATAATAAAAAGGGTTTTTTTTAGTATGAAGCCAAAAAGAAAGAAAAGCATGGCGGGTAACAGAAGGGCAAACAGCGAAGGCGCAGGAAGGGGAGCTGTGCTCGCGCAGGCCGCAGGGGCGCTCAGACGAGAGTGGCGGTGAGTCGAATGTTGGTCAGCTCGCGGAGGCGCAGATTTTTGGTTTCAAAAGCGGCAATTTCGGCGCTGCTTGAAATCCGCCACTGCCACGTCATAGAGGCAGTTTTTTTGCCTCCCTAGCAACGACGGCGCCGTCGTTGCTAAGGGAGTGAAGGGGTTATAAATAGAGGATTATTATTGCATGTGAAGGGGAGAAGAGGCATAACGAAGCAAGAGTTAAAGAAGAAGGAAGCTAAGGAGATGAGGGTTACGGGGTGAAGAGCTCGGAAGAGGAGAGAGCTCGGCTAGTCCTCGGCTAGCAACACAAGTCAGTGAAGCAAAGTCTCTCTCTCTCTCTCTCTCTCTCTCTCTCTCTCTCCCTTTCGACCTTGATTCAACGAAGAAAAGAAAGGCAAGATCTCTTTCGAGCTAGTTCTCGGCCTGTCTTCGGTAAGCAAATCAAGCAAAGGAAAGGAAGAAGCTTGGTCGAAGCTAGCTTGAGAAGGAGGGTGTCAAGGCAATCAAGCAAGGTCCAGAAGAAGGATCTTGAAGCTTGGTTGAAGCTAGCTTGAGCATGTGGGAGGGCTCGAAGCAAGGAGCAAAGCTCCCTCTCTCTCTCTCTCTCTTTCGAGCTTGGAAAAGGCAAAGCTCTCTCGCTCTCTTTCTCTCTCTCGGCCCTTGTGAAGCTTGCGAGGGCATGAAATAGCAAGGAGTGGTAAGTTCGAGAAGAAGGAGCTTGAAGCTTGGTCGAGGCAAGCAAAGCAGTAAGTCAAGGCAAACAAGCAAGGGAGATCTTGGTCGAATCAACCAAGGGAGTAAGTCGAGGCAAATAATCAAGGGTTAAGGGAATCAGGGCAAGTTGAGTAAAGGAGAAATTGAGGCAGTGCAAGCGCGCAAATCAGGATAATTGATAACTACTGAAACTTGATGATCGAGGCAGTGAACTAGATTGAAGCTTGTAGAATCCATGGAGCAATTGAAGCAATTAAAGCAGCAGAGGAAAAATTCCATCACCGTCATCCGTTAAAGATTGAATTAGCATTTTGTTAAGTCCGGTATTGTTAACGACCCGATTAATCCTGTAAACGGGAGCTTAAACTCCTAGTTAGCAGATGATCCAAGTGACGGTGCTGTTAACAGCCCGCCTTGGCTAAAGATTAAGTTGTACTCAAACATATTCATCAATTAAGTGATGATTACGGCGATTGCCAGAGTCAGTTGCATCAGTTGTTCTTTTTCTCTCTCTTTCACACCTCCCACAGCCAGAGGCCCAGCGCATGTCCGGCTCACGTAGCGAACACATATCCCCCAACAACGCACACAACCACTCAATCTCACTCTCTCACTAAAAACACCATCCGTCCGGGGGACACACACTTCCACACAACTGGCACCGAGAAGGGACATGAAAGCAGGAAAAAGAGAAGGGGGGAAGGGGAAACAATAGCACGGGGAGCAACTGTGGATTGATTGCACTTTAAGAAAACATATACACATGCTTGCACTGCCATCACCATGGCCATTTTCAAGCACAAGTTACAAAGGGGCTAGCTTGCTAGAGAACTCCACTTTGCAGGCTTCAAACGGCACTCCAAAAGGCCAAAAAAAAGCCCTTCATTTGACTCAATTTTGATTTTTATAGGGTGGGGGGTTTAATTTGGGAAATTACATTTCAATTGGTCCATGGGGCACCCTTTTTTGGTATCTTTTTGGGAGGGGGGGCACCGCCTTTCTCCATCTGCTCTCCTCTTCTCTTTTTGCACTTGGGGGGGGCATTAGCGATGCCGCTATTGCCCCCTAGCTTCTTTCAATTTTTTTACTTTTTTCCTTTCAATTTTTACCCCTTTGGCCTCAACCTTGCACTACCCTATATGCTTGACTTTGTCTCTTCCTCTCCCTATCAAACTCCTCTTTTACCACTTTGGCCCAGCCTTACCTTGCTCGGTCTTGATTTGCCCGGCGTACCCTTTGCTCCTTATTTGGCCCGCCGACCGGATTTTTCTCTGTCCACATGGAGGTCCTCGGGCTTTCCCTTTCTCTCTCTCTCTATGCTTGGTATCCATGGGACCCTCCCCTTTGCCTACCAATAGCGAGGTCGCCATTGGGGGGGGGGGGGGGGGGGGGGGGGGGGTTGACCCCCTTCTCTGAAAACCTCGACCATGAGGGCCCGTGGAAAAAATCCCCATGTCGGGAGCGCCATGTCATCACCGATACCCCCTAGCGGGCACCACCTGAGCCGCGAGCGCTGGACAAAATCACCATGGGCTCACCCTACAGGGCCTCCATTCGCTAAAGCAGCGACACCATAGCCGCTTGCACCATATCCAACAGCTCACAGAGCTCCAACTCCTTACACAACTCCAAAAGGCCACGCCTTAGGTTATATACCACCACCTTTTAGGGCTGCACCGTGCATGCGGGGCTTTGTGAGCGCCACGTGGCAGTTGCTCGTGAGCTGCCTCCAAGGACACTCAAAATTTTAATAAAACTTCCATGTAAAAACCAACTTTTTTCCCCGCCTTGTCTTGTCTGCCAATTGGCACCTAGTGATCCAATCACCGAGTCATAAAGTGGTTCCGAGTCCCCACTTTGCCGATCCGTGGCCGTGCAAGCCTCACTACATTCCGACTCCCGGAGTTCACTATCCAAGGCGACCAAAAACATGAAAAATCATCTACACCCGTTTTACTGCCCACGGCTCCCAACTCCATCTCCCTGTATCTGGCCGACCAAGCATCCGATTGACATGCACTCCATTCGTGCTAGCTCCTCATGATGCACCCTTCCATCGAGAACTTTGGCGAGTCTCACAAGATGCCAAATGGTGCAACCTCCAATGCGGGCAAGTGGGCTCAGACCTGGCCCCCGGAAAATCTTCAACTCACCATATCTTGCTATCCACAGCTCCGATTCGCATTCCAAGAAGACAGACATGCTCCATAACTCAAACACTACACATGTATACACTGACATCAACTCGGGCCACCTATTCCCAACTCCCCTATCCGTCCGGGATCATCTACATACTCTTTCTTTAAACTGCAATATCTTGAGCATCGGGGTTTCGTTTGACGAGCCGTCTGGACTGGCTTGGAAAGCACACTGAGGAACACATTCTAACACATAAAACCCACACCTTGGTCACAGAAGGCCACCAACCTGGTTGGCTCTTTCCAGCACACCTTTGGCCTAAAAAAAGCTTCAAGCATACACCTTCGCTATCCTTTGGCTGCCTAGGCCCTTAGTACCTGCCCTAGCCTTCTGCATTGCACTCAGCTGTTGCCTCTACCTGGCATAGACCATCTCCTAGCTCCGACCAACTTTAGCTACACCAACGTTGATAACCTCATTTTGCTTGCGTTTTTTCCTAGATGTCTCCTTATCTCCTGTCAATGAAGCTGGTTGTTTATACATTGCAAGGCCCTCAGTAGCCGTATTCACTGCTCCTATCACTTGGCTGGGATGTTTTTCATAGCATTCCATAAGCTTTTGTATTGATGGACCCTTCCCAATGTGTTTTCCATGGCTGTTTGAAATGGCGTTTGTGCTCTGTAAGATGGAAATGGCAAGGTCGGTTGCACATGCATCATATAATGAAATGCTTTTACAAAAACCTTCCCCTGCTAGCCATCTACCATGCTTGCTCTCCGCAAGGTTAGTGCGTGGAGTGTTTGGTCCATCAGAGCTACTTTCTACGCATGTCATAATGCCACCCCAATGTGCAATACGAATTTCCCACCAACTAAGCCATGAATCCATGTATGGAATGTTACGGTCTATGCAATGACCTTTACACCACCATTCGCGTATCAGATGAGCCTCTGCTACTACAATCTCTTTTGTTGGTGCTTGCCTCCACTTCTCACACATTTCTTTGTGTGTGTGTGTTGAGAAGCTTGCACCACATACTTCATTGTGTGTTGATTCAAGCTTTTTCTTCCAATGGAAAAGAAAAGAACGCTCTCGACCGCTCATTGTATTGGTCTTGTCACCACCATTGAAAAAAAATTGAACTACATTCCAATTTTCTTGAGCTTCATCCGCCATGAAGCCAAAGAAATTAGCTTTGTCACACCCACACAATATCATTACATCATTGAGGCACTCCAAAAACAAACATTGCGTTTGCATGTCTTCCTGTTTCATTTCACAAGTTGCAATAGTCGAAAGGTCCTGCATGCTGCAAACAAATTGTTTTAGAGAGAGTCAAAGGCAAGCCACAAAGCTCTTAAGGTGCGCCATGTACCTTGGATCATATACATGACAGGCCATAGTCACCCATTTGTTACACGTCTGTTGTGATCAAACTGGATCCACGCACGTCGAAGATCGCCATCCTGATCTTGTCTCATTCGATTCTTTAGGTCCACACCGGATGCTAGACCAATTGTGGACATTTTGAAGACATACCATTTCTCCCCCTCCGTACCTTGACCAGGAAGCCGGCTTCCATGGAAAAACTCATATGTGCAGTCTCGCTTCAGCTTTAGGAGTGCATCAATGCCAAAAGATTCTTTGTTAACCCCTCTACTTAAAATAGATACTGACCTCCGAAACCTAACAATGTTAAAAGTATTTAGATAAAAAATAATTTAGCATAGAGTTTTGCATCGAAATAAGAATCTAGGAAAAGCGCATACCAATTATCTTGCACCAATGGCCCCAGCTCCTCCACGATTGCAAATAGCTGTTGCTCGCCTAAAATTCCTTCGTTGGTGTTGTTGCAAAGAAGTGGTGTACTTATAATTTCGTTGGCCAAACACATTTGAACCTTCCTGGCCCCTGCGTGTGAGTCAACAGTCAAAATCCTTTGCACCATCACCTTGGTGTTGTCCGTTAGTGTTTTGGATGTGCCGCTGCGCACATCGTGTCGAAGTGTGCCACGATGAATCCTGACTCTAGTGGAAATCTCATCGGATGGCATGACATAGAATACTACACAATCACATGTTGCAATACAGAAAGCAATTGCCTTACAAAAGTGGCATGTAAGGCTCTTATCTCCAATCTTACAATATTGTCTGGGTGCAGTTGCCTTTTGTATGTACCCGTTGAAATGACTTGTATTGGGAATATGATAATTAACCAAGCGGATACATTGTTCATTCATGCACTTGAGAGATCCTATGCAACGACTAAGACGCACTACACCTGGAAAAACAATATTGGATGTTTGTGGCCTCGACCACAAATGAGGATCATACTTATGCTCCATTTCATCCATATGGTGCAACTTTCCCATGGTAGGTGGAAATTCTAGAACGAGATCACCATTGTAAGACCTTGGAATCTCTGTAACTTGCTCCACTTGTTGTATTTGCATTAAAAGCTTTGTCAATGTGCCTTTCTTTTTGGCCTGTAAGAGTTTTTGTCTTGTACTCCTTTTGAAGCTATTTGAGAGCAAAACTCGAGGGGGGGTACATAGATCTATTAACTCCTTTTGACCGGATTGAACCTTTGACAGACTATCCACAATGGCAATGGGAGTCATGCTAGGTGAGCCTGCATATTGTGTTTGATGGGATACGTTGACTTTGTATCATGAGGAAAAGTTTGGACTCAAAAATGGGCCTTGTAAGAATTGTTGATGTGGCATAGCTTTCAAAAAGTGGGGATCGGTAATTTTTTTGCAAATAAGATCCAAATTTGTCGGAGGTTGGATATTTAGAATCTACTCTTCAAATGCTATCTATTGATACATAGCATGCATGTATCGGACATTGCCTTCATGTAGATCTAGAAAAAGGTGATTTTAGATTACCGTAACGGTAACAAAACCTGGCTGATTGAAAAAAAATGGCATAACTTTCATAGAAGTCATCCAAACTTTTCGGACCTTGGCTCTTTAGAACTTTCCAATGATAGGTCATATCATGGGGTTCTAAGCAATATTTAGAGGGTTCTGTTGCTTTCTTTTGTACAACTTTGATGATGTGGAACTCTTAAAAGGCCCAAGAATGAGTTGAAAATTTTCCTAATGTTACCTGAAAGTTGTCCATCCGGTATATAGATGAATTCACCCAAATTGTTGAGCGTCCTCTCAAGAGGCAAATTCATCAACTGATGCTTTATGCATTCTTCGGCTAAATTTTTGAAGTTTTGAACACAAATCCACAATACACCATTCCTACATGCATCTCCCTCTGAACACTCATCAACTACACATGGGCAATCCTCCACTTCATGCTTCCAACTCATGCATACCTTGCATTTCTTCCTCTTCTTCTTTTGACTCCCCATGTCGCTTATCCGCTAGAACTTTGATTTGAAATTTGGCTACTTTCTGACTTCCATGTTTGCAACAGTTCTAATTCTAGATTCCGCAATTTGACTTCAAACTTTGCAACCGTCATTCTGATTTGAATTCTGATTCTGCCAACTTATCTGATTCTTGATTCTGTTGGTGCTCAACTTCCTGCACTTCCTCCTAGTGGAACTTGACTCCCATAACTTCCCCCTGGTGGAACTGATCCCCCGGAATTTCTTCCTGGTGACCCTCAAAATCTGTGATAATAAATCTGGTTCATCTTCCACTCTTCCTTCTGTCTGTCTCTCAGATAATCCTCTGGTACATCCAAATCTTCTTGTCCAATCTGGATGTGTGTCCTCTTTTGCTTCTTCTAGGGCAACATTTGAATTTTGATGACTTTCAGAAAATCAGCCCAACTCCATCAACCTGAATGTAACTGTCTTCTTCTAGAGTGCAAATAACTGCCCATACAGACTTGCCCTATTTTGAATGTCTTCCCTTCATTCAGTAACTACTTTCGTCTCTTCAGCACTCGCTCCCACAAGAGAAATCTGAATCCGTCCATGCTACATCACACCTACACCGTGATCGCCATGTGTTGTAGGCAAAGACATTCAGAACAGACAAACACAGGAATCAGAATGGAACTGGAACAAAACATAGAAACAGACTAATTTTTCCATAACTTCCACCTTCATATTCTGAGAAAGATACTAATCGATAGTTACATAGTTAGAGAATACTAATGGGCAACGCCCTTTCCCATGAACATCCCTTGGAATATCAAAACTACAAAAGTTGATAGTCCGAATCCCACTAAGGTAAAACATCCAAAATTCCCTCAGCTTAACATACACACAACGGAACATGCTAATCTTTGATCATATAGACCAACTTGTCCAAATGATCATCTAGAAGACTGCGCTACGCAAAGCAAATGAAACATTGATAGCTTCATCAGATAATGTCTTGGACACAAGTCACCATCGCCTAAAGTCATTGGTTGTACTAACAGAATTTGCTAGTGTTGCTGGTTTGACACTCATAAACGAACAACAATAAATATACGACCACTTGGTGAATGCCACAAAAGGTTTGCACATTGTCACAAAAACCCCAGGCAATAGAAAAACACATTTGATCAGATGTTTGACATCCAACTATGTCAAGCAAGATAAGAGTTGGTGCTTACTGCATCGCAGCCATGTGACGAAACTATGTTACATGTGTCACATCACAAGCTCTTTGTACTAGTTGCATGCCACTTTCTACAGTATGTCATGCTCTGTCAGACATGCCACCGATCCGGAGTTACTTAACTTCCTTACCATTATTCGCGAAAGGAAACGTCGAGTTAAAGACAAATGCAAGAGATATCAAAGTTCGGTAACAATGGCTCCACGAACCCAGGTTCAACGAGATTCCCTCAATAGCCATAGGCACCTGTTGCATGATCACAAAGAAAATCGACTTGACAATCGGTGCACCAGATGGGGCATCATGCACAGTCAACCATGTTACACATACAACTGAAGGACACATTAAAAGTATCACTATTGTCATTCACTGCACTAGAAAAACAGTCACCCTACGTCGAATAAAGCACAAAAGACTTTTGTTAATCGAACGTGGTACCATAAATCCACATTCCCATCGACATTGGCATATGCGATGGCTGGACACAAGGCACATGGTGTGACAATATCCACTAGAGTACTACTAGTCTTTAGAGACGCTTTCACAGCAGGTCTTGCTTATGTCATGCTATCACAAATCAAAGACGGATGTAACCTAAAAATTCTTGCGATGCCAACACCTGCGACTTTTCAACCCATTCCAATAAAAATTGTTCATGGAGTGCATCACGCTTCAGTACTTTTTTTTTTTTTTGTTAGCTCATTACTAGAATACCACATTGTCATCTTGTCATTTTCTTTCTTGAATGAATAACATTTTGCTTTCCTCTTTTTGACCATAGATTTTTCATCGCAGTTCATTTTAATGAAATATCACGTTGGACTCTTCTCATTTTCTACCTTATATGAATAACGTCACGTTTTGCTCTTCTTAACCTCTCTAAATATTGATTCTTTGACATTCTAATCTATGTTTCTTTCCTCTCTATTGTAGACCGACATCCTCTATCAAAACAACATGAGCAACAGCAAGCTCTGATAGTATATGTTAAGCACTACTACTTAGTTTGCATTCGATGTTTGCTAGCACATATATTGTTGGTTTTCCATTTTTTTATGCAGAGACTTTTCAAACAAAACATTGCAACAAGAAAAAAACCAAGTCCTGAGCAGCGAGTCTACGTTAGTGACAAACAAATTGCTTTGCTCAACCTTGCGGGCTGTCGTTCGGGCACATACATGAAGGGATTCCTGAACTACACAGAATTGCGAGCATTTATGGACAAGTATGCGAACAAGTCCGCAGAGATTAAGACTATGGGAATCAAACAAGCAACGGGTCATTTTTATCAACACACAAAACTCCTTTTTTACACATATAGATACATCCTAATGGACTAACACAATTTACTTGCACATGCCTTACAAAAGAGATCATCATAATGTTGGGCATAGATATTGACGTGCCCGAGGAGCACATGACTATAGAGGATGCAAATTGCCTTCTATGGACAAAGACAAGCGTCGGAACATATGTTCTAGAAATGCTCTTGTACTGTTACTGTAACTGTTACTGTTACTGTTACACAGGGCTCGAGAAAAGATAGGTTCGCTTTATCCAAAGCCTGCTCAAGTTGGTGATGGGCCGTCTCAAAGTTCAGGCAAACGGTTTGTAAAGCTTTCTCAAAGTTTTGCCGAAAAGGTTTTGGGCTTGTTCATTTTAGTTGGAAAAGGATATTTTTCGATTCGAGATAGGTTGAGGAGGCCTCTAAGTCTTAAGACTTAAGTTTCAAATTTCAACACATATATAATATATACATATATGTATTATGACATATGTCGTATGATCATGCATTGGAAATTAAGTCACTAAAATTCTAAATCCATAATATTATCAAGAAACTATCGGAAACCCCAAAGTTTCCCAAACCACTCAACCTTCAAGGTTTCCCCTTGCTCGCACACACGCAAAGAGTCAAGAGTCAAGACCTTATTCGAGAGGCTCTGCACATTAACTTGGGGCGGGGAGGGAGGGGGGGGGGGGGGGGGGGGGGGGGGGGGGGGGGGGGGTTTGCGTGCAGGGCCGCTACTTGGGGCGGGGGCAAGGGCGTAGGCGGGACGGGGGGCGGAGGCGGGCGGGTCGAGGCGCTGGCCATGGGCGGCCAAGCGCCCATGGCATGCACGTTGGCCATAGCCGGGAAGGGGCACTAACGCAAGGGGGGGGCCATGCGTTGGCGGGGGCCATGCGTTGGCCATGGGCGCCCATGGCGAGCGCGTTGGGCATAGACGGCCACATGCCCCCACGCGAGGACATGTGTCCGCCCCTAGCCAACACGTGGCCAGAGGCAGATTACACACACACAATTACATGCGTGGCAGTCCATGTGGCCACGCAAGGCCACAGAGGCTGCCGTGTGACCACGTGGCACGCCACGTGTACCGTTGGCTACCAAAAGTACACGTGCAAGTGCACATGGACACGTGGTGGCCTGCGTGGCCGCTGTGTGACCACGTGGAGTGCCACGTGTGTGTGTCCACACACACACATGTTGCAAAAAAGCGTGTGTGTGTGTGTGTGAACACACACACACAAATGCACACACACGCACCCACATAGGTGCGTGTGTGTACGTGTTTGTGTGTGCACACAAACACACACACACAGGCGCGTGTGTGTGTAGACACGCACACGCTGGCGTGTATGTGCCAGCGTGTATGTGTAACCACACACATGCACCTGTGTGCAGCACGTGTGTGTGTGCACACACACAAACGCGAGTGTGTGTGTGTGTGTGTGCACACACGTGCACGTCTACGGATATGCACACAAACGCACACGCGTGCACGTGGACTCACACACACACACACACACACACACGCACAGGTGTGCGCACGCACACATACATGCCAATACACACACGTACACACCAACACACACACACACACACATCTTTACCCTCCTCTCCCACACACACACAAGGACAAAATAATTAAAATTAAAAATTAAAAATAATAAATAAAAATGAAAGCTTTATAAAGAGCATAGACTTCCTCTTTTTACTTTCCTCATCTCTATTTTCTTCTATTGCACAGATCTCTCTCTCTCTCTCTCTCTCTCTCTCTCTCTCTCAAGTTTTCTTTTGCTCACTTATCTTTCTCAAACTCTTACCTACAATTTCTCATAAATCATACCTATATCTATCTTCTTTAATTCTTTGCGCAAGCATGAGAACAAGAAATCAATCCAAAAATACTGGTGCCATGGATGAGGTTGATGTTACTACATGCAAGAGGTACCTCCGCGATGCACACAGGATACCGAACAATCTCAAGCCTTCAGTTCTTTAGATTGCATTGTGTCCATCGTAACTAGAGTGGATGGAACAACACAATCAAGCGCACGGACCCAGTCATCGTGTGAAAACAGGTACTGCAATTGAAGATGTAAGAGATGAAGCGTTTGGAAATGTGGTCGACAGGCACATTTCACTAGGCTGGGTGGATTCTCATAGAGCACCATACGATGACAAACTTCCACGCTTGCCTCTATGTCGACTTCTTTCAAACCCCGCCATCCGCACGCATAATGACCATGTGGCCGATTTACAACTCTCCATTGCAAACAAAAGCTACCAACCAACCATGGCA
Organism: Adiantum capillus-veneris; assembly: GCF_014529385.1. Taxonomy (NCBI): domain Eukaryota; kingdom Viridiplantae; phylum Streptophyta; class Polypodiopsida; order Polypodiales; family Pteridaceae; genus Adiantum; species Adiantum capillus-veneris. Next base: position 99,783,351 of record NC_140959.1, on the reverse strand, counting down.
AGATTTATTGTTAGTGAACGGATTCCTGGGGAGGATCACAAACAATTTTCTTGTCGTGGTCACGCTTCGAGGGATCTTGCAATGTCATATGATTTGGATGAGGAGCTTTGTCAAATTCCCGAGCTTAGTCACATGGTCAAGAGGTACTTTGTGGTTTGGAATGGTAATCACCAATTGGAGGCATGGATGCGGTGGATGAACGAGAATGACATCCCAATTGAGAAGGCATCAAAGGTGGAGTGCGTTCTAGTTGATTTTCAGGCCCATGAGACAACAGTGTTTCTATTGGTTTTGGGAATGATCAATAGGTAAGCCCAACTTTTTTTTTGTGAATGTAAATGCATCTTATTTTTTAACTATGTAAATTACAATCGAGTGTTATTTAGGGCCACAAGGGTTTCAAAGCCTCACACAATTGCTCATGATATTTTCATGATGAGAAGTTAGGGTTGGCGGACCTTACTTCACTTTTGCAAAAATTCCCCGAAAAAGCGCGTTTGGCAGCAGAAAGGGCTTTGAATTTTAGAGGTCCAAACAAGTCAAAGTGGCTAAAATTGCCAATGGCTGTCCTTGCGCAACTCATTTGAAAGGTATGCTTTAAACCAATGCTAAATGAGAATATGTTTTGATTGCGAAATCTTATTATGTGTATTTTGATTGAGTCCTTGGCAAATGATAGGAAGACTTCGATCATTTGTTTAGTAGTAAAAAGGAAGGGCTGCCATCAAAAGAGAGTTTTGACTACGAGTTGGCACCCGACACATACGAGGAAAGCATCAATCTAGCACTATCTCAAACAGAGCAATATTTTACGTGCAAAGGGCTTGAGATAGCCACCGTTGCAAATCCAGAGAATGGCAACGATTTTTTTCAAAAATATATATCATTTACAAGTTGGGGCGAGAAGACCACGAAAATGACACCCTCGAGAGTGGTAGAGGTTGCGCGTGCACGCATTAGCCCAAAAGAGTAAGTAAATGTCATTTAAATCATTCGATATATTTCTCTTTTTATTATGTAGCAATAAAAAATAAGTCTTGATTTTCCTTTGCTAGGAAGTGCCGCTTGCTTGATTTGCTCCAAGGCAGTGATGCATCCTTGAAGGGAATGGCATAGGTTTGATAGAGAAGGCCTGGATCCAGTGGCTTCGATATCACATGTATTGGTGGAAATGGAAAGGTTAAATTGAGTGATTATGTGCACCAGCTAGCAATTTGTTGATAATCTAACTTGTGACTTATTATTTGCTGCAGGACAGTGCTTGAGATGGCCGAGAATCATGATGTTGCTATCCAACACGAGAAGTCTGAAGTTAGGCATGGTTGCACACTTGCCCACACATTACTGACATACAGACGCAAGCACTTTGAGAAGGCCTTCAAGAAGTGGAGTGCTTGGATCAAGTCCACACAGGATCCCGAAGAGCAACCCCACTTTGCTTGCATGACATGACGCTTGTTGTACAGGTTTGACATCATTAATTGACAAATTAAGAATGTAGTAGGACACACTAATTTTGTTCTCAGTGGTTCAAAACATTGTGGTCTGTCTTGTAGATTGTGGAGAGATGCTCTTGTCTTTCCTATTCCCGAGCACCCTAGTGATGCATGGTGCATGTCGGAGAGAGGAGATGGGCTTATATCCTGACGAGTGGATAGACGACTTGTAGCCAAAGGGAGCGTGGCTCAAGTGTCCTTGGTGGCTAGACTACCCAAACAAGTAGTACCCACCCGAAGAGGAAGAGCTATACATAGGTATCATTCTATATAGTTTTTACCTTTTCCATGCAGCAATACAACATGGGATCAATAACTTTTCTTTTTTAATTAATAGCAGAGCATACTGCGTCACAGAAGAAAGCGGTTGTGATAAAAGATGCTCTATCTTTAAACACATCAAAGAAACCGGACAAGAAGAAACATGCCTCAAAGAAAGACTTGCAAGCACAACCGGCTGACAAGCAACGTGGGAAGAGAAAGAAGAAGGTGGTAGTTTCCAGTGATAGTGAGAGCAAGCATGTGGTTGTGGAGTATTTTGTAGACGTTAGAGATAGTGCTCATAGCCTTGGTGCTATGAGCCACAATGTACCGACACTATCCTTCACTCCAAGACCAGTGGGGGGCATCCAGGAGTCCTCTCCATGTTCACCATCACATGGCAGGGCTGCAGAGGACCTACAAGACATGGCCAGAGTTGTGGGAGATAACCATCTAGGTACGTGAAAATGGTTAATGTTGTGTTGTTCTCTTTAGCATTGCTTGAAAGATATATTTGATCTTATGTTGCTACATACAGATATGCATGTAGAACCACGCCACCTTGTAGTGCATGCTAGTGTCAAGGAGTTGGCAAAAGCTATTCCAGATGTGTTGTGCAATGACAAGTAAGCCACGCTAATTTACATCAAAGTTATGTGCACAATTTTAGTGCTAACAAAGATTGCATGCAGTTCTATGCATTCACTACGTAGATTCTTGGGCTCTCTATCAGGAACATGGCAAATGAACCCCAGCTTGAGATTGGGTGGCGTAAGTTTGATGTACATGGCCTTTCCCTTACACACTAGGCCACATGCAGCTAGCACGGGTGGGGTTCCCCTATGGAACCAATGGGATAGTGAGCTTGTGGATGCTGCATTCCTTCTGGCAACCGAGTTTCTTTTGGTTGATGGCATGGTTGTGGCGACATGTCGTGAAAAACATCTATCCATTGTCACTTCGAAGGTAGAGGGAGATGGTTTCCAGTTGTTGAGGATATTGTACATATGACTACCGGAGTCTAGTTGCACTACTATTCAGGACTATTTAGAGGGGGTATGTTTTCTTTTGTTTTGATAATTAATAGTAACTGCGATGTTTTCATTTCAAAATACTAATGTTTTACTGTTATTGATAGGTTTGTACTTTCTTGCTGGTCATTTTTTCACCCCCTAGAACCGTTGGGTGTCGGCTTCCGAGGTATGATCAAGCGGATGGAGAGATTGCAGCAACTGTACGTGGCTTCTCTGCAGATGACGACAAGTTGTGGGAGAAGCTACCATATTCAAATTCCACACAGTGGACGCTTGATCATATGGGCAGACCTTATCGTAGAGGTATTGAGAGGAGTCCAGTGTTTGCCAGGTGGTAGAAACTTTTTGGAAGTTTTTCTGATTCTTCCTAAAAAATTATAGGTATAATAAATCTAAAGATTACTTTATTTTTGTAGATGGGTACTAGGTACCTTCATAGACACGATAGGGCAGCTTTATGCACACGATACGGCAGCTTTACCTGCACCATCTCAAGCTCACTGGAGTCCGTCTCCTTGCTATTGTACTGGACTCGTCCTCTTCACCTTTTTTCCATAAGCTCAAGCTCAAACTTTAATCATCACCCCGCCATAGGCTGACTTGACACTTGCATCCATATCTTTTAACGGCTCCTAAAAATCTTGGCTACTGCCAACTTGGCTCTACACATTCTCCTCAACAAGCTCCAAGCCTTTGGCACCTACATACTGGCCATAATCTGCTATCTTCTCACATAAACCTTCCATAAGAACAGGCTTTGTTTCTTCAAGTTGCACCTAGCACTGCGTATCTACCCTTATCACTGTACACAAGCTCTCCTTAGAACATGGCTCGCCCTTGTTGGCAAGTGCATCCTCCATAGGCATTGGCACCTCACAAACAGGCAACTTCCAAGGAGCAATAAATTAACGGCTTTACCTCTACAGGCTCCATCCTCCGCACAATTGGCACCATCCTCGACCGGTCTACCGAACATCGGGCCATTGTCACAAGGACATGATCTCTAGGCTTCAACAAGCCTAACTCCAATTTCTTCTTCACCTTCTTGCTCTTTACCCGGGCAACTCTGACCACCTCGGCATAATTCCTTGGCTCTTCATCATCCACCTTATCTCGAACTCGAGGACACAAGCAAGCGAGGAATTTCTCCAGCTTGAAACCATCCGCATTGACCACTCCAGTGATAGCAACCAAATCCTTCGAGCTTTCTTCAAACTTATCGACAAAAGCATTGAAGTTCCCACTTACTTCTTGCCGTATCCTCTTGATATTTGCATCCGCTTCAACAGCCGTCACAACCTTGCGAAACTGCAGCAGAAACCTTTCCCGAAAAGTTTGCCAAACCTGCTTGTCTGCCGCCTGCAGACCATCGAACCAAACCATAGCTTTTCCTCGTAGAACCAAGGGCACTGTACGCACCTTGTCCTCATCACTTGTCATCTGCAATGATAGCAGGAACAATTCATAATCTGCCAGCCAAGTTTCCGCATCTTATACCCCATTGAAAATGGGAACTCCCGTCCACACCATCCGTAGTAGCACCTGCTCTTCAAAGGTCGCACCTTTGGTATCACAAAAATCACCACTTTGGCATCAACTAGGAGCATCAACATACTCCTCAGAGGGGGCACCAAAAGATGGAGAGGGGGAATGTGGGAACACGCCCAGTACACAAGAAAAGGGCCTCTCTATACCTCAGGGTATTCACAAAACCCCTATCCTCTTGGAAAACACCTTCAAACACACAACTCACACTAGCAGACCACCGCCTGCTTAATTGCCACTCCTCACACACTCTACAAACCATCACACAAGCTACACCTACTACCAATACCTGTCTCCACCCTTTTACACACACACAGCCACTCAATCTCACTCTCTCACTTAAAACACCATCGGTCCGGGGGGCACACACTTCCACACAACCGGCACCAAGAAGGGACATAAAAGCAGGATAAAGATAAGGGGGGAAGGCGAAACAACAGAACGGGAGGCAACTGTGGCTTGATTGCACTTCAAAAAAACATATACACAAGCTTGCACTTCCATCACCATGGCCATTTTCAAGCACAAGTTACAAAGGGGCTAGCTTGCTAGAGAACTCCACTTTGCAAGCTTCAAACAGTACTCCAAAAGGCCAAAAAAAAGCCCTTCATTTGACTCAATTTTGATTTTTATAGGGTGGGGGGTTTAATTTGGGAAATTACATTTCAATTAGTCCATGGGGCACCCTTTTTTGGTATCTTTTTGGGAGGGGGGGCACCGCCTTTCTCCATCTGCTCTCCTCTTCTCTCTTTGCACCTGGGGGGGGCATAAGCGATGTCGCTATTGCCCCCTAGCTTCTTTCATTTTTTTTACTTTTTCCTTTTCAATTTTAACCCCTTTGGCCTCAACCTTGCACTACCCTATATGCTTGACTTTGTCTCTTCCTCTCCCTATCCAACTCCTCTTTTGCCACTTTGGTCCAGCCTTACCTTGCCCGGTCTTGATTTGCCCGGCCTACCCTTTGCTCCTTGTTGGCCCGGATGGCCTTTGTTCTGTCCACATGGAGGTCTTCGGACTTTCCCTTTCTCTCTATATATGCTTGGTATCTGCGGGACCCTCCCGTTTCGCTACCAATAGCGAGGTCGCTATTAGGAGGGGGGGGGGGGGGGGGGGGGGGGGGGGGGGGGGGGGGGGAGAGGTGACCCCCTTCTCTAAAAACCTAGACCATGAGGGCCTGTGGGAACTGCCCCATGTCGAGCACGCCACATCATCACCGATTACCCCCTAGTGGGCACCACATGAGCCGCCAAGGCTGGCCAAAACCGCCATGGGCGCGCCCTCCAGGGCCGCCATTCACCAAAGCAGCACCACCACAGCGTCCGACTGGGGCACAACTGCCTGCGCCATATCCAACAGCTCACGGAGCTCCAACTCCTTACATAACTCCAAAAGGGCCATGCCTTAGGTTATATACCACCGCCTTTTAGGGTTGCACCGTGCATGCGGGGCTTTGTGAGCGCCACATGGCGGTCGCTTGTGAGCTGCCTCCAAGGACACTCAAAATTTTAATAAAACTTCCATGTAAAAACCAACTTTTTTCCCCTCCTTGTCTTGTCTGCCAATTGGCACCTAGTGATCCAATCCCCGAGTCGTAAAGTGGTCCCAAGTCCCCACTTTGCCGATCCATGGCCATGCAAACCTCACTACATTCCGACTCCCCGGAATTCACTATCCAAGGCGACCAAAAACATGAAAAATCATCCACACCCCTTTTACTCCCCACGGCTCCCAACTCCATCTCTCTGTATCTGGCCGACCAAGCATCCGATTGACGTGCAGTCAATTCGTGCTAGCTCCTCATGATGAACCCTTCCATCGAGAACTTTGGCGAGTCTCAAAAGACGCCAAATGGCGCAACCTCCAATGCGGGCAAGTGGGCTCAGACCTAGCCCCCGGAAAATCTTCAACTCACCAGATCTTGCTATCCAGAGCTCCGATTCGCATTCCAAGAAGACAGACATTCTCCATAACTCGAGCACTACACATGTATACACTGACAGCAACTTGGGCGACCTGTCCCCAGCTGCCCTTTCCCTCGGGGATCTGCTACATACTCTTTCTTTAAACTGCAATATCTTGAGCATCGGGGCTCCGTTTGACGAGCCATCTGGACCGGCTTGGAAAGCACACTGAGGAACACATTCTAACACATAAAACCCACACCTTGGTCACAGAAGGCCACCACCTTGGTTGGCTCTTTGCAGCACACCTTTGGCCTAAAAAAAGCTTCAAGCATACACCTTCGCTATCCTTTGGCTGCCTAGGCCCTTAGTACCTGCCCTAGCCTTCTGCATTGCACTCAGCTGTTGCCTCTACCTGGCATAGACCATCTCCTAGCTCCGACCAACTTTAGCTACACCAACGTTGATAACCTCATTTGGCTTGCGTTTTTTCCTTGATGTCTCCTTATCTCCTATCAATGGAGCTGGTTGTTTGTACATTGGAGTGCCCTCAGTAGCTGCATTCATTGCTCTTATCACTTGGCTGGGATGTTTTTCATAGCATTCCATAAGCTTTTGACCCTTCCCAATGTGTTTTCCATGGCTGTTTGAAATGGCCTTTGTGCTCTGTAAGATGGAATTGGCAAAGTCGGTTGTACATGCATTATATAATGAAATGCGTTTACGAAAAACTTCCCCTGCTAGCAATTTGCCATGCTTGCTCTCCGCAAGGTTAGTGCGTGGAGTGTTTGGTCCATCAGAGCTACTTTCTACGCATGTCATAATGCCACCCCAATATGCAATACGAATTTCCCACCAACTAAGCCATGAATCCATGTATGGAATGTTACGGTCTATGCAATGACCGTTTCGCCACCATTGGCGTATCAGATGAGCCTCTGCTACTACAGTCTCTTTTGTTGGTGCTTGCCTCCACTTCTCACACATTTCTTTGTGTGTGTGTTGAGAAGCTTGCACCACATACTTCATTGTGTGTTGATTCAAGCTTTTGCTTCCAATGGAAAAGACAAGAATGCTCTCGACCGCTCATTGTATTGGTCTTGTCACCACCATTGAAAAAAGTTTGAACTGCATTCCAATTTGCTTGAGCTTCATCCGCCATGAAGCCAAAGAAATTAGCTTTGTCACACCCACACAATATCATTACATCATTGAGGCACTCCCAAAACAAACATTGCGTTTGCATGTCTTCCTGTTTCATTTCACAAGTTGCAATAGTCGAAAGGTCCTGCATGCTGCAAACAAATTGTTTTAGAGAGAGTCAAAGACAAGCCACAAAGCTCTTAAGGTGTGCCATGTACCTTGGATCATATACATGACAGGCCATAGTCACCCATTTGTTAACACGTCTAGTGTGATCAAACTGGATCCACGCACATCGAAGATCGCCATCCTGATCTTGTCTCATTCGATTGACTAGGTCCACACTGGATGCTATACCAATTGTGGACATTTTGAAGACATAACATTTCTCCCCCTCCGTACCTTGACCAGGAAGCCGGCTTCCATGGAAAAACTCATATGTGCAGTCTCGCTTCAGCTTTAGGAGTGGATCAATGCCAAAAGATTCTTTGTCAACCCCTCTACGTAAAATAGATACTGACCTCCGAAACCTAACAATGTTAAAAGTGTTTAGATAAACAATAATTTAGCATAGAGTTTTGCATCGAAATAAGAATCTAGGAAATGATCATACCAATTATCTTGCACCAATGGCCCAACTCCTCAGCGATTGCAAATAGCTGTTGCTTGCCTAAAATTCCATCGTTGGTGTTGTTGCAAAGAAGTGGTGTACTTATAATTTCTTTTGCCAAACACATTTGAACCTTCCTGGCCCCTGCGTGTGAGTCAACAGTCAAAATCCATTGCACCATCACCTTGGTGTTTTCTGTTAGTGTTTTGGATGTGCCACTGCGCACATCGTGTCGAAGTGTGCCGCGATGAATCCTGAATCTAGTGGCAATCTCATCGGATGGCATGACATAGAATACTACACAATCACATGTTGCAATACAGAAAGCAATTGCCTTACAAAAGTGGCATGTAAGGCTCTTATCTCCAATCTTACAATATTGTTCGGTTGCAATTGCCTTTTGTATGTACCCGTTGAAATGACTTGTATTGGGAATATGATAATTAACCAAGCGGATACATTGTTCATTCATGCACTTGAGAGATCCTATGCAACGACTAAGACGCACTACACCTGGAAAAACAATATTGGATGTTTGTGGCTTCGACCACAAATGAGGATCATACTTATGCTCCATTGCATCCATATGGTGCAACTTTCCCATGGTAGCTGGAAATTCTAGAACGAGATCACCATTGTAAGACCTTGGAATCTCTGTAACTTGTTCCACTTGTTGTATTTGCATTAAAAGCTTTGTCAATGTACCTTTCTTTTCGTCCTGTAAGAGTTTTTGTCTTGTACTCCTTTTGAAGCTATTTGAGAGCAAAACTCAAGGGGGGGTACATAGATCTATTAACTCCTTTTGACCGGATTCCACCTTTGACGGACTATCCACAATGGCAATGGGAGTCATGCTAGGTGAGCCTGCATATTGTGTTTGATGGGATACGTTGAATTTGTATTTACGTGAAAGCTATTCATCCAGTATATAGATGAATTCACCCAAATTGTTGAGCGTCCTCTCAAGAGGCAAATTCATCAACTGATGCTTTATGCATTCTTTGGCTAAATTTTTGAAGTTTTGAACACAAATCCACCATACACCACTTCCTACATGCATCTCCCTCTGAGCACTCATCAACTGCACATGGGCAATCTTCCACTTCATGCCTCCAACTCATGCATACCTTGCATTTCTTCCTCTTCTGCTTTTGACTCCCCATGGCGCTTATCCGCTAGAACTTTCATTTGAAATTTGGCAGCTTTCTGACTTCCACGTTTGCAACAGTTCTAATTCTATATTCCGCAGTTTGACTTCAAACTTTGCAACCGTCATTCTGATTTGAATTCTAATTCTGTCAACTTATCTGATTCCTGATTCTTGTGGTGCTCATTTTCTTGCCCTTCCTCCTAGTGGAACTTGACTCCCATAACTCCCCCCTAGTGGAACTGATCTCCCGGAATTTCTTCCTGGTGACCCTCAAAATCTGTGATAATAAATCTGGTTCATCTTCCACTCTTCCTTTTGTCTATCTCTCAGATAATCCTCTGGTACATCCAAATTTTCTTGTCCAATCTGGATGTGTGTCCTCTTTTGCTTCTTCTAGGGAAACATCTGAATTTTGATGACTTTCAGAAAATCAGCCCAACTCCATCAACGTGAACGTAATTGTCTTCTTCTAGAGTGCAAATAACTGCCCATATAGACTTGCCCTATTTTGAACGTCTTCCCTTCATTCAGTAACTACTTCCATCTCTTCAGCACTCGCTCCCACAAGAGAAATCGTAATCCGTCCATGCTACATCACACCTACACCGTCATCGCCAAGTGTTGTAGGCAAAGACATTAAGAACAGACAAACACAGGAATCAGAATGGAACTGGAACAAAACATAGAACCAGACTAATTTCGCCTTTGCTTCCACCTTCATATTTTGAGAAAGATACTGATCAATAGTTACATAGTTAGAGAATACTAATGGGCAACGCCCTTTCCCATGAAAATCCCTTGGAATATCAAAACTACAAAAGTTGATAGTCCAAATCCCACTAAGGTAAAACATCCAAAATTCCCTCGGCTTAACATACACACAACGGAACATGCTAATCTTTGATCATATAGACCAACTTGTCCAAATGATCATCTAGAAGACTACGCTGCACAAAGCAAATGAAACATCGACAGCTTCATCAGATAATGTCCTGGACACAAGTCACCATCGCCTAAAGTCATTGGTTGTACTAACAGAATTTGCTAGTGTTGAAGGTTTGACACTCATAAACGAACAACAATAAATATACGACCACTTGGTGAATGCCACAAAAGGTTTGCACATTGTCACAAAAACAACAGGCAATAGAAAAACACATTTGATCAGATGCTTGACATCCAACTATGTCAATCAAGATAAGAGTTGGTGCTTACTGCATCACAGCCATGTGACGAAACTATGTTACATGTGTCACATCACAAGCTCTTTGCACTAGTTGCATGCCACTTTCTACAGTATGTCATGCTCTGTCAGACATGCCACCGATCCAGAGTTACTTAACTTCCTTACCATTATTCGCGAAAGGAAACGTCGAGTTAAAGACAAATGCAGGAGATATCAAAGTTCTGCAACAATGGCTCCACGAAACCAGGTTCAACAAGATTCCCTCAATAGCCATAGGCACCTGTTGCATGATCAGAAAGAAAATCGACTTGACAATCGGTGCACCAGATGGGGCATCATGCACAGTCAACCATGTTACACATACAACTGAAGGACACATTAAAAGTATCACTATTGTCATTCACTGCACTAGAAAAACAGTCACCCTATGTCGAATAAAGCACAAAAGACTTCTGTTAATCGAACGTGGTACCATAAATCCACATTCCCATCGACATTGGCATATGCGATGGCTGGACACAAGGCACATGGTGTGACAATATCCACTAGAGTACTACTAGTCTTTAGAGACGCTTTCACAGTAGGTCTTGCTTATGTCATGCTATCACAAATCAAAGACCGATGTAACCTAAAAATTCTTGCGATGCCAACACCTGCGACTTTTCAACATATTCCAATAAAAATTGTTCATGGAGTGCATCACGCTTCAGTTCTTGTTTTTGTTTTCTGTTAGCTCATTACTAGAATACCACATTTTCATCTTGTCATTTTATTTCTCGAATGAATAACATTTTTCTTTCCTCTTCTTGACCACAAATTTTTCATGGCAGTTCATTTTAATGAAATATCACGTTGGACTCTTCTCATTTTCTACCTTATATGAATAACATCACGTTTTGCTCTTCTTAACCTCTCTAAATATTGATTCTTTGACATTCTAATCTATGTTTCTTTACTCTCTATTGTAGACCAACATCCTCTATCAAAACAACATGAGCAACAGCAAGGTCTGATAGTATATTTTAAGCACTACTACTTAGTTTGCATTCGATGTTTGCTAGCACATATATTGTTGGTTTTCCATTTTTTTATGCAGAGACTTTTCAACCTTTTCAAACAAAACATTTCAGCAAGAAAAAAACCAAGTCCTGAACAGCGAGTCTACGTTAGCGACAAACAAATTTCTTTGCTTAACCTTGTGGGTTGTCATCCGGGAACATACATGAAGGGATTCCTGAACTACATAGAATTGCGAGCATTTATGGACAAGTATGCAAACAAGTCCGCAGAGATTAAGACTATGCGAATCAAACAAGCAACGGGTCAGTTTTATCAACACACAAAACTCCTTTTTTACACATATAGATACATGGTAATGGACTAACACAATTTACTTGCACATGCCTTACAAAAGAGATCATCATAAGAGAACAAAACTCATCAAACACATCCACCTCTATGCCATGCTTGGGGAAAGGTAAGAGAACATGATGCTTTTATTCTCTTTGACCCTGGTTCTACTCACAATTTTATATCTATAGAGTTGGCCACCAAGCTAGGCATACAATCCTACGAGATGGGAGATGTCCTACCCACAGACAGTGCCTTCAAGGGGCAAGAAGCTTCAGTCACTCCCTTAATCGGGAAATTGAGGCTTCATGTCCAAGGCTATGTGGACAAAGAGGACTTCTTTATCTCTCCTCTCAAGCATGAGGATGTAATCCTAGGGGAACCATGGTTTGACCGCTTGGCTGTCGATGTTAAATTTCCTGAAAGGAGAATCTCCTTCAAGTTCAGGGAAAAAGACATGTATATAGATGCTAAGGAAATGGGTAACACTATTCCCATTGTACATACACCAGCTTTCAACAAGTCAATAAAGAGGTCTTTTGCCGTGTACATGATTTTTGTTTAAGATTCTCAAAATGAACCTAATGCTTTAGCAAAAGAAAATAAAAGCAACCAAAAGGAATTAGAATTATCCAATTTTCTCAAGGGGTTTCAAGATGTTTTTATTGAGGAAATTCCTTGTGAGCTACCTCCTAAACGAGGTAATGATGACCATGCAATTGAACTTCTTCCAAGAAGTTCACCGCCTAACAAACCTCCTTATAGAGTTTCTCAAGCTCAACAGGAGGAGATTATGCGGCAAGTGCATGAATTAGTTGAGAAGGGTATGGTTAGGCCAAGCTCATCTCCATTTTGCTCACCTGTGCTACTAGTGCAAAAGAAAGACGGCACATATCGCATGTGTGTCGACTATAGAGCACTAAATAGGATCACTATCAAGAATAGGTTTCCCGTTCCACGGGTAGAAGACCTATTTGATAAGCTACAAGGATCGACCTACTTCAGTAGGATTGACCTAAAAAGTGGCTATCATCAAATAAGGATAGTTGATCAAGACATTGTAAAGACCGCATTTCGCACCACATTTGGCCTTTACGAATACATTGTCATGCCTTTTGGCTTGACCAATGCACCAGCCACATTCAACCGCTTGATGGAGAATCTGTTCAGGCCTCATCAAACCTTCACTAGAGTGTTCTTTGATGATATTATCATCTACTCTAATTCATTGGAGGAACACAAGCAACATCTCTAGGTAATATTTCAAGTTTTAAGAGAGAATAAACAATCGAAAGAAAAGTGTTGCAAGAGATTCAATATTTAGGTCATATTATCTCTCAAGATGGCATCCAAATGGATCCATCTAAGTTAGAGGTAATAAAAGGATGGCCTAAACCAAGGAATCTTCATGAACTAAGAAGCTTTATAGGTATGTGTGAATACTATAGACGCTTCATAGAAAAGTTCTCACAAATTGCGGGACCATTACATGACCGAACAAAGAAAAGCGTTGGGTATACATGGTCTACTAAGGAGAACAATGCTTTCGAAAAGCTTAAAGAAAAGCTTATCTCTCAACCTGTGCTTACACTACCGGATCTCTCAAAGCCATTTGAGGTCCAATGTGATGCTTGTGGTGATTGCGTTGGAGCTTTTTTGCTCCAAGAAGGGCATGCCATAGGCTATGAGAGTCGAAGGCTCGACCCTGTTGAGCAAGCTCTAGGCATATACGAAAAGGAACTCCTTGCAGTTCTACATGCCTTAGACTCATGGAAGCACTATTTATTGGGGACTCCTTTCATTCTGCGAACGGATCACCAAAGTCTTAAGTACTTCATGACGCAGACCAAGCTCTCCGACAAACAAATGAGGTGGGCAAATTTCCTTTTGCAATTTAATTTTCATATTGCTCACATTGCTGGCAAGCATAATCAAGTAGCTGATGCACTCTCAAGACGACCGAGAGTGAATGCGGTTTCCATAGCAACTCACAATGATCTATCTTCAATGATAGATGAGTACGCTATTGATCCCGATTTTAGAGATGTGATTTCAGCCCTTGCATTAGGGAAGAAAGAAGAACCATTTACTTTACAAGATGGTTATCTTCTCTATGGCAATAGACTATGTGTTACTAACTCACTACGTGAGAAAGTAATGTATGAATCTCATGCTCCACCTTATGCGGGGCATAGAGGGATTCAGTCTACCTTAAAGAGAATTGAAACATATTTCTATTGGCCTACCATGAAAGTGAACATACAAGAGTATGTTTCCAAATGTGTGGTATGCCAAAAGACAAAATTTGATAGAGGGAAGCAACTTGGATTGCTTCAACCCTTGCCAATCCCTAATTCACCATGGGAGAGCATATCCATGGATTTTATCTTTGGATTGCCTAAGTCTATCCATGGGAATACGGGAATATGGACGATAGTAGACAGGTTCAGTAAACAAGCTCATTTTATACCTGTCAAAAATACTATCAAAGCCCATCAAATGGCAACCCTCTTCATTTCACAAATTTTCAAGTACCATGGCTTGCCAATGTCCATAGTGTCGGATAGAGATCCTAGAATGACCAGTAATTTCTGAAAGGGTCTCTTTGAGAATTTAGGAACAAGGCTAAACTTCTCTTCGGCCTATCATCCACAAACGGATGGCCAAAGTGAAATAGCTAACCTAACAATTCTCGATCTACTAAAAGCCTATGTAACGGAAGTAGATCAAAGATCCCAATGGGAGAAGTACTTACCCTTAGTGGAGTATGCTTACAATAACACTGTACATACTTCCACGGGAAAATCACCTTTCGAGGTAATTGAGGGAAGATCAAAAAGTCCCTTGCTACTTAAGGTACATGGGAAGATCTTCGCTGCAGATGAGTATAGCCGAGACCTACAAGAATCTTTCCAAAAGATTAAGGATGCTATCTCTATCTCACAGCAAAGGCAAAAGGCTGCTGCTGAAAAGCATAGAAGAGCCCAAGCCTTTAAAGAAAATGATTGGGTCTTGTTAAAGTTTCCCAAGGCTCGATTAAGGCACACGACGGGCAAGAATCCTACGGGCCACCAAAAGTACTATGCTAAACTAGTAAAAAGGTACTATGGTCCCTTTCAGATTCTTAGGCCAATCAATGAGATGGCCTATCAACTCAAGTTGCCCAATCATTGGCTCATACACAATGCTTTCCATGTGAGCCTATTAAAGCCTTACAAAGGAGAGCCACCTCAAGAACCAACTATTGAAGACCCACCGGAGATCGAGGACCAAGAGGAGGTGCTGCAGCCCGAGTCCATTCTCCGACATGAAGACAAGGTACTAAGAGGCGATAAGACTATTCGATGATATCTTATTAAGTTTAATAATTATCCTTTTGAAGATGCTAGATGGATGCAAGGCATACAATTAAAGGATAACCTAAACCTTGTCAATGCTTACAATGCTTCCCAAGAGTAAGCAAATATACAAAATGTTAAAAATGAACAAAGTTTTTGTCTTATAAGACTCTCTTTTTCTTTATTGTGCACAAAAATGAAGTAGTATGCATGCTTAGATCAAGTTTGTGGAGACGACGTCTCCCAAACACCAAGTAGAGCTTGTCACTCTACTATGGAAGACTGATAGGACTAATGTGCAGACATGCTTGCGGCAGCCTCAGGCTCTCAAGCGCCAAATGGACTAGTCATCCATTGTGGAATGATGTCGTAGGGTAACACAGGGATCCTCTACCCGCTAAGAAAAGGACTCATGAATATGCTTTATCTTCTCTACACCATACTCGAGGACGACTATGATTTCAAGAGAGAGGTAATGTCATAATAATCAATATCTAATTCTCCTAAATGATTTTCTCATATTAAACTGATCATTTAATGTGGGGAAGTGCCAGGGGAGAAAAAGCTAGAATATTGTTTAAGCTAGCAGACCGGCCACAGTAGGGATACAAAGGAGGGAAAATAGAGATCCAAAGGGGGGGCCATCTGCAAAAGAGCCATGTGCAAAAATGGGCTAAAAAGACCCTAAGGTTCAGCCCATTAAGACTTCCAAAATGCTAAGGTTCCAAAATTCAAAGGTTGTGTCCAAAGGGTTAAAGCTTAGGGGGAATTGGATGCTTTGTGTGCTCTCCAAAGTCAATGCATATCCCTACATGGGAGGGGGCGAGCCCTTCTTCTAGGGGATGAGAGAGAAAGCCACACACACACACACAGGCTCCCTTTACACAAAGGGAATGAGGGACACATGTCAGCTCCCTAGGCCAGATGCCCACAAGGTGTGCCAAGTTTCTATTGGATGACCCTTGAAGTGGACCAATGAGAATTAAGCTAGAGTAAATCTAGTTTGATTAATTTAAAAACATTTAATAAAAGAAACCAATGAGAATTAAGTCTCCTAGAAGACTATTGGGCAGTCTCACAAGGGGTCCAATGAGCATTTAGGAGCCCAATGGCTTGCCTAATTCCTATTGGCCAGGAGGCAAAGGGGTCCAATGAGAGTTTAGTTTAATTATTTAATTACCTAAAGCTCTCACAAAAGGGGAAAGGGGGACACATGTCAAAAGGCTATCACTTATGTTGCTTAATGGTGATAGGCTAGCCCTGGGGAGGTCCAATGGGATGAGAGCAAGAGCATTTAGCAAGAGGGCTCTCCCAAGAGAGAGAGGGGGCTGATTTTTGCAAGGCATTATCACACACACACACACACACAATCTCATGTGTGAAGAAAGAGAAGAATATCTCTTCCCAAGCTTTAATGGAGAGCTCATCACCTACTCCAAGCTTGTGAGATAGAAGCCTACAACGACACACTCTTGGCTTGTGGATGCAAATCCAACCAAGAGCCAAGCTTCAATGCATGCTCATCTCCTCTACCAAGCTAATTACTAAGCTAAAGCTATGCTAATATGAGTGATTATGTGAGGAGATGTACATCTTTCTCGTAAGATACTCCTTCTTCCTCTCAATCTACTCTCATACCCTGCTAGCTCTCACCATCTTCGAAGGTGTGTGAGGTCTTGGGTCTGAGAACGGGGATAATTAAAGTTGTGTTTGTTTAGTGTTTTACTTAGTGCATGAAGCTTTCATCTTCATTGCACTAGCTAGTCTTGAAGGAACACAAAGAATTGTATTGTACAATGTCTCTCTTGATGGGAGAAACCGTAATACAAAGCCTTTTGGAGGGGGGACCGGCTCCATAAAAATCCGGTCCTCAACTGTTGTCAATAGCTTAATTTCTCTCTCTTTTCAAAGTATTGTTGATGCTATCTAACTAGGTGTTATGCTTTTTGTTGCTCTCCCCACCCAAGCACTCTTGTAATTCTCATTAGGAATCTATTCTAATGAAATGCCCACTATGTTCATGCTAATTTCCGCTACACATAAGTTTTTAGACCATTAAATGTTACATTCACACACACACACACACACACACATGTCACATATGCATTGTAAGAATATTGTTATATTTAATATATGTGTATGAGTTTATATAGTTGATGTGTAGGTGTATGAGTTAACATAGTCTAACGAGAAATACCACTCATGGTCTTTGAACTTTATGAAGCCCTCTAGAGCGTTCACAAATTTGTCCCTACCTTGTGTTGTTTGCAACTTCATCTCTAGTCAACACCCTTCTCTTGAGCAGGTTTGCATATATCTATTTTTTTCTTATGTATACTTTTTGATTCACTTATGAAGGCTAGGTGGCTAGGATATGCTTTGAGGAATGTTGGATTCTCTATGTATGATATCTTTTTATGCTATGTGATATATTTTTGTGCTACGTTATGTAGGCCTAAACCTTTTTATATATGTTGGCATGTTTACTAGAGTGAACTGTGAATGGATTTGAATGGTACGGAAGGTACCCAAAAGGGTAAAAAAGGTAATAAAAGAAGGCAAGGTACGTTGTTACAATGGGCAGGGCTCAATCCATCCAAGATAAATGTCAAGAAGAAGAAAGGTGAAGTTTTTTCCAACTTACCAAAGGCAGTTTCTACTGATGAGAATTCTGTATTATCTTTAGCAGAGAAGGTAGAGTTACAAAGAAAGATCAAAGCATGCGCCGCATTTCAAGAAGATTGGCTACAGAAGTTCGAATGGTTGATATATAATGAGGAGGCAACAAATTTTTACTGTAAGTTTTTCTTGAAATATTCTCATCATCATAGTGCATATTCAAAATAAGGTTCTATAAATTTCAAGCTTAGCAATTTAAAAGCTCATTGTAGGACCGAGTTCCATTTAAATGCAATGGATGCTTTTCTTCTCGAAGGGAAGGAAAGCATTCAAAATAGTATGAAGAAGGTAAAAAGATTTAAAGATGAAGCATTAGCTACACTCTTCAAAGTTGCATATCACATGGCTAAAAAAAATTATGCGTTTTTCTGGTTTTTTTGATTTTATCGGATTGTTACAAGATTGTCATGTTCCATACTCCACTTGTCTGTACAACGGCGATAAGGCTTGTGCTAAAATGATATTCTGTATCGGTAAGTGCCTAATGGACTCTACCTTGAAGAAAGTTTTGCGGAGTCCTTTCTTTGGTGTACTCATTGATGAGTCCAATGACATTTGTAAGCATGGTCATCTGATTATTTATTTATCTTATCTTATTGATGAGTGCATTCTAGCTAACAGTTTTTATGGCATTGCACGTGTAAGTGATGGAACAACAAAAACCATCTTTAATGTTGTTTGTACGGAGCTAAAAAAAAGTAAGCTTGACCTTAGAAAGCTTATAGGTTTTGGCAGTTATGGTTGCTTAACAATGACTGGTAAGGAGAATGGGGTTGCGGCATTGTTCAAAAAACTCAACTTTCAAGGTTTCCTCTTGCTCGCACACACGCAAAGAGTCAAGAGTCAAGACCTTAGTCGAGAGGCTCTGCACATTAACTCTTGTTCCAACTTCCTTTACAAGTTTCTTTGAACCTTGAGCCTTAGTGATGAAGGATAGATAAATCTCTTTAAAGAAAGGAGTTTTCGTGCAAGCTGTTGCAAGTCGCAACCTGGCTCTACAGGTATTATTATTGTGCTTGAGTTTTCCTTTGATGCAATAGTTTATTGATTTGATTTCAATAGCCTGCGGATTAAGTTTGATTGCCTTGAAAGTTGAAGGTGGAAAGCTCATAGGTTTTGTTAAACAATACATATTTCATGTAATGAGAACGCTAGGACATGCCTTTTTGTTTTATTAAGCTTTAAGGAATGTGGATCTCATGTTAGAAAAGAAACTCCAGATTTGATATTCATGATGTGACAGGGATTGAGAAGTTGAGCATTTGAAAGTCCAAAGTGAAAAGCTTATTGTTTAGTTAAGCTATATGGATTTCATCTTCATAAAAGAAAAGAAAAGACTGGATTTTATATTGAGAATCAAAGATTAGTCCACTTGTCAACATCTATATAAGTCTAGATTTTATATTCTGAAAAGATGTAAGTAGCTTTACATTTTAATGTTTGTCTTAGGAAGAGAAACTAACGCTACAGTAACAACTTGAATCACATAGAGACAAGAGAGACATGGCCTCTCTCTCTCACACTCACACACACACACAGACGTCACATATGCATTGTAAGAATATTGTTATATTTAATATATGTGTATGAGTTTATATAGTTGATGTGTAGGTGTATGAGTTAACATAGTCTAACGAGAAATACCACTCATGGTCTTTGAACTTTATGTAGCCCTCTGGAGCGTTCACAAATTTGTCCCTACCTTGTGTTGTTTGCAACTTCATCTCTAGTCAACACCCTTCTCTTGAGCAGGTTTGCATATATCTATTTTTTTCTTATGTATACTTTTCGATGCACTTATGAAGGCTAGGTGACTAGGATATGCTTTGAGGAATGTTGGATTCTCTGTGGATGATATCTTTTTATGCTATGGGATATCTTTTTGTGCTACTTTATGTAGGCCTAAACCTTTTTATATATGTTGTCATGTTTACTAGAGTGAATTGTGAATGGATTTGAATGGTACGGAAGGTACCCAAAAGGGTAAAAAAGGTAATAAAAAAAGGCAAGGTACGTTGTTACAATGGGCAGGGCTCAATCCATCCAAGATAAATGTCAAGAAGAATAAAGGTGAAGTTTTTTCCAACTTACCAAAGGCAGTTTCTACTGATGAGAATTCTTTATTATCTTTAGCAGAGAAGATAGAGTTACAAAGAAAGATCGAAGCATGCGTCGCATTTCAAGAAGATTGGCTACAGAAGTTCGAATGGTTGATATATAATGAGGAGGCAACAAAATTGTACTGTAAGTTTTGTTTGAAATATCCTCATCATCATAGTATCCTCATCATCATAGTGCATGTTCAAAATAAGGTTCTATAAATTTCAAGCTTAGCAATTTAAAAGCTCATTGTAGGACCGAGTGCCATTTAAATGCAATGGATGCTTTTCTTCTCGAAGGGAAGGAAAGCATTCAAAACAGTATGAAGAAGGTAGAAAGCTTTAAAGATGAAGCTTTAGCTACACTCTTCAAAGTTGCATATCACATGGCTAAAAAAAATTATGCGTTTTTCTGGTTTTTCTGATTTTATCGGATTGTTACAAGATTGTCGTGTTCCATACTCCACTTGGCTATACAATGACAATAAGGCTTGTGCTGAAATTATATTCTGTATCGGTAAGTGCCTAATGGACTCTACCTTGAAGAAAGTTTTGCGAAGTCCTTTCTTTTGTGTACTCATTGATGAGTCCAATGACATTTATAAGCATGGTCATCTGATTATTTATTTATCTTATCTTATTGATGAGTGCATTCTAGCTAACAGTTTTTATGGCATTGCACGTGTAAGTGATGGAACAGCAAAAACCATCTTTAATGTTGTTTGTACAGAGCTAAAAAAAGTAAGCTTGACCTTAGCAAGCTTATAGCTTTTGGCAGTGATGGCTGCTGAACAATGACTGGTAAGGAGAATGGGGTTGCGGCATTGTTCAAAAAACATGTCAATCCATTCTTAACATCAATACACTGTGTGGCACATAGGGTAGCCTTAGTCGTGTCAAATGTTGCTAAAAATATAGAGTTTTGAAAAATTATTGAGAAGCTTGTTAGCTCTATTGCATCTTACTTTAATGCAAGTTCCAAGAGATTGGAGGAGTTGAAGAGTACACAAGAGGAGCTTGCATGCCCTGTTCTGAAGATGGAGCATACCTTTGACATTAGGTGGTTGAGTAGATCAACTGCCATAAGTAAGGTGTGTACCTCTCTTGATGCTATTTTATTGGAAACCAAAGAAAATGCTCCAAATTTGTTTGCGGAACTTTCTAAGTTTGATAGCATCTATTGCCTTCACTTTTTGGCGGACATTCTTAAAGGTATGGCTGTGGTTAGTAAGTTGTTTCAGAAGGAGTTTGTTGATGTGACTACTATTCATGCCATTATTCAGAAAGAGATCAATTTGATCCGAGAATACTATATAAATCCTCCTGATATTGATTGCAATGCCCTCACTTTTGATGCTGGAGGTTACAGTTTCTTGCCAGAGTATGGACTTGATAAAGGTCATTTAAGTACTTTGAGAGGAGCCATTCATGGCAACAAGTACTTTGATATTGAGATAGACAGAGATGTACTTGGAGTTGATTTAACTCGAGCTCTTGAGTTTCAGATTTTGTTTGCATAGGAAATCATCAAAAATCTTGAAGCTCGTTTTGCGGATAACTCTGTACTAAGCAATCTCCGAGTTTTAGTACCTACACAATATCCTACGCTCGAGAAAGCTCTCAAGGGTTATGGTAAGTCCAAGACTAAGGAAATTTCCTCTTTCTATGGTAAGGAAAAATCATTGGCAATAGTGAACTATGCACCTTTTATTAGTGAGGATGATTTTATCAGTGAATTTCGGTCTTTTAAACAACAAGCATCTATAAGTTGGGTCCGCTTTAGCCTCCCCGATGTTGCATTTGCAATAGCATGCAATGCAACATGGAGAGACTCTTATCCCAACATTTCGACTGTATGTCAAATTGCTTTGGTACAGTGTTCGTCTAATGCCATTTGTGAACGAGGCTTTAGTGCACGCACACTCATAAAAACAAAGTTGCGTAATAGCATGGAAGTGCAAAGTCTTGATGCATTAATAAAGATTAATATTGAAGGTCCCTCCAAGCTTTGTAATATAGAGTTAGAGGAGAGCATGGTCTTATCGGGTGCTAAAGCTCACAGAAATTTGTACACTTCACAAGGTATTTTCAGCTTGATTATACAATCATGAAGGTATGCGTTTCTTAGTGTTTTTTTGTTATTTGCTGATGTTTATTTTCCTTCACATTACTAACTTGTCTTGGGAAAAGGAGGAGTGGGTGTACTTTGCCAATGCTCTTGGTTGAAGTGCACTTGCTCTTCCTCTTCCCCAAGAGAGATTGGCGTAGCCATCTAAGATGGTGATGGGGTTCAATTCCCTTACTCTCTCCTCTTACGCTCAATCTTTTTTTAGCACATAATTACGGTTGCAATTGACACATAACAGGCTATCAAATTAATCTCGTTCATGTTTGCTTGACACGTATTTGTAGATGCTTTTGGTATGTAGAGAATTGGTACTCTATTAGCTAATAGCTGACTTCTGAGGACACAAGGTTTTTATTTTCCCTTATGTTTAAATTCAAGTTGAAAGTGCTTTTGCTGAGTGTTATACTCTCTTTGGGTAGACATTTAGACTTGAGTTGATTAGATTATGCTAGGATTGAACTTTTGAAGGCTTAAACCTTAGCTTGGGTCCTCAACTTTCAAGTTATCGTTCTACTACTTAATATTTTTGTGATGCAAATAACATTTATGTTTGGTTTAGATCATTGCCTGAATTCAAATTTTTTTGTGCTTATTGGTTTTTATATTAGTAATGCAAGAGAATATTTTTATGGTTTTACAAATTTACAAGGGGCTATGCTGAAATTCTATCGTTTTTCTCTAAATTTGTAGTTTTACACTATGGTATGACGTAGAAGTTAAATATCATATTTCTTTACGTTATTGCAAGGAGTCCAGAAATTGGATGAAAGGGAAAATTTTCGTCTTATTTGAGGTTGAGGAGGTTATTGCCTCTTCAAATTATGTCAAGCCGTTTCATTTTGGGATGAGAAGGATTTTTTGATGGTTCAACTTTAAGTTTTTCTCGAGTTGTACACCTACGATATTGAACCCATAGAACTAATGGACATGTCAAACAACGACGCAAGCAAGATTTTGACCAACTTCAAGAAAGAGTGCAAAGAATCCACACCTTCTATTACAACACAAAAAGTCACATGGAAGCATGACAAAGAGCTTTACGCATTGCGATTTAAATAGTTTGACCCATATGCCTACATTAACAACCAAGCCCAGCCTATAGATGAGCTTCTTTTTTGAGTTAATCAAATTTAATTGCATGTACTCTTTCATGTAATGTTTTTTGCTTTTATTTTCTCTTTTTTCATCTCAAATTTCCATGACTCTTGCCATTCAGAACATGACAACAAGAACCATGTAGTGCTGCTCGAACATGACAACGCAGGCATCAAGAGGCAACGAACAGTAGATACACAATATACTCCATCACATGCATCAGGAATGGACGCAAGTATGTAGTCATCACTAACAACGACGATAGAAGGAAGAGGGAGCACACTCGAAACCCTCCTTCAAAGATGTGTAATGATGTGCTCTGCTTCAAACCTTTTGTTAAAAACTTCATTTTTGCACCGCTCGTCACTTGTAGAACATTACATGTAGCAAGAATAATAGAAAAATCAATGATTTGTAAGTATAATACCACAAGCACCACAGGATACAACATCTTGCAAGCTCACCTGCAACACTGCACGAAATATACATATGTAAAAGAAACACGAAAAATATGAAATCTTCTAAATCCTGATAACGTCTTCCTCATCTTGTCTTCCACGTTTCAGCTAATGTGATCGCATTTATATACATTTTGATAAATTCAACTGGACTTACTTTCGAGATGCATTCAATTTTGAATACATTGTAATTTGAACAATCTGCAACCTAGCTGATGCTGTATGTTCACCTCTACTACCCCATTTTCCACCTGCTGCCACATTCATACGTGTTTCTTCTAATTTCAAATTGCATTTGGCCTAAATTAGAGTGTGATTTTGCAATTTTTATTTTGGTCTCCTTAATGTTTTCTACTGCACTCTACTACCTCAAATTCACAATGTGTGTCTATTAAGGCTGGGTTCAGACAGGGCGGAGGCAAGCAAATGCAAAGGGGCGTGGAGAGTACATGGTGCTCAACCATTGGATCTGCTTGATGTCTACATTTCTGGACCCACCTTCAGAACATGGAACCCCCCCAGAAGAAGTAGACTTCAGCCTGTAGTAGTCAGCAGTGGGAAGGCTGTGTATTCGTCGTCAACCTGGTGGGCGCAGGTGCGAGCCAATTAGGTGCTGCTCTGCTCGCTGCTATTAACCCTTGCTGCTGGCCTTTGTGAAAAAGCAATGTGGAAGTATTATGGTGACGGGAGTGCTATCGTCGCCCTCGTCTGAACCCACCATAACACTAGGTATGTTTTTGTCGAGGCCAACCAAGCAAAACTAGTTTTATCTTTTGTTAAGTTAATGGCATGATGCCAAGCGGCACCCCTCTCCATGCATGCCTTTTCTTTTCTCTCTACTAGCTCGCGCGCCCCGCCTACTGGCGGGCCACTCTTACCACCTCAATCTATATGTGTTTGTGTGTGTGTGCATCTTTATACATTTCTCCATGACACACACACGATCGACACTTTCTGTCTTTGGCCCCTTTAAACTACTCCTGGTACATTTAACCCCTTTTGCACACACACACACACACACACACACACACACACACACACACACACACAGATTACATAAAAGCACATGACTAAAGAGACATATTTGATTAAAAAAAACAGTTTACATTATTGCCAAAAAGGCTCAGGAACATATCTGCATAGCACTCTAAGTCGTGCTATTTCAACAGGATCAAGATATTGCGCTGGAGCTCTACAAACTTCTCTTAAATCTATTTTTTGAACCCAGCTCAAGTAAATCTTGTAATGACGAATCAACCCAAGCTCTTGCTTTAAGAGCATGAGCCTAATGTTCGGAAAGAAATAGGGATCAAGCAACTTGATGTAAATCGTGTCCAACTCTTCATCTGCATATGAACCCCAAACAGTGTAGTTTTAATCAATCACTTCCCATGCCCATTGCCATCCCCATTCAGCAAGTAACAAATTTTTTTCAAAGGCATCAACAATAATTTTTTTTACACTTGGAAAAATATTCACAATTTCGTGGGCCATTTAATTGGCTGCAAGAAAAGAAGACAACATTAGTACTCAAAGCTTAAAATGAGAGAGAGAGAGAGAGAGAGAGAGAGAGAGAGAGAGAGAAAGAGAGATGATCAACATGGCCACTTAAACACTTTAAAAAAGTATAAGCGCAATATGAACACTTCAATTACTAATTGTCATGCCAAAAAGTGTCAAGAGGTTCATTAGGTCAAAGTCTTTACAACAATCTCAAATTTTTTGTTTACAACGACTCATATTCTACTCTATAATTGGACGGATGAGGATCACTCCAATATACCGCATTGATAAACTTCACAATTAGTTTCAAAATTTCAAACTCTTCATTCGAAATGTAAGATTTGTGATTGTGATATATCTTTCGCAACTGAATATCACAACCACAAACATTGACATAATAAATATCAACCATATGTAGTTCTTGTAGGAGTCTCATCAATTTTATTTTGCTCAATGTTTGTGACACTTTGCATAGTGTAATGCTTAACTGTCCACAATTTCCATACCTCCCATCAGCATATGAATACACCCAATGATGCCACCAACACCATGTACCATATCCTTGACAAATGTACTCTTCCTTAACTTTCAAATATATGTATTGGGAGAATAGCCAATACATCATGACCCATGCTAACCTACATTAGCAATTCGCAAATCTCTCTCTCTCTCTCTCTCTCTCTCTCTCTCTCTCTCTCTCTCTCTCACACACACACACACACACACACACACACACACATTGATGCATGCTGGAGATTCTTTTCAAACCCCCATATCAAAAATTCAGTACAATGTCGCGATAGCCAATATTTCTATCATCCCCTTGTCCTGGCATAATTGCAGTAACTTCAGAACCCCTTGGAGCAAGATATTGCCAAACATCACAACGATGCTCCACAATAACCATCCTCATATTGGGTACAATAGCATCTCCAGACAAAGAAGCAGCAGATGGTAGAGCATTTGCATAAGGATTTACTCTATGCATCATCACTTGTAAACACTCTAGAATACTACGATCTAAATTTGAAACATGATGCAATATGTTGCTCAACTCATGTTCAGTATCAAAAAAATATAATTGTGCAAAGCGTGGGACTTCATTTTGTCCTTCGGCTGGCGCTAAAGAACCAATGTTATGATAGACAGAGCCGTGAACCTTAAAACTGTATACACCTCTCCCACCATAATTAATAGTCTCATCGATATGGACACCAAGAGACACAAATGCCAATGCATTATTATATCCTCGAATGTTTTGTAAGAACTGTCTACTTCTTGTTGTGGTTGAGCTCATCAAATCTTTCAATTGATTTGGTGGCTCATTCAAAGGAAGTAATTGGACTTTTCCATCAGAGCAGCAATATTTACCCACAAATGTTTGGATAGTCTTTCCTTCGTCCTTCCAGGCCTTTGCTCCACATTTGGAGCAAACATGATCTCAGCTTCCTAAGTTGTGCAACACACACTTTTTGGATAGAACTGGTGCCATAGACTTGTGATGTAAAAGGAGAGACGTTGGATATTCAAAGCGGATGGACAAACAATGCTTTTCTACTTTAGAATAGTTTCCCTCTACTAAGTTCATTGTTGTCCTAACATTCATGGCTTCAAAGTTTCCTTCATGTACATCATGCATGTTTTGCCTTTCATTGCACTCCAATAAAGTTCCAGTAGTACTTTGTAGTGAATGCCTTGTTCTCTCTCGTGCTATTTTGCGCCTCACCTTTCGCGAATCATCACACAATCGACTACGTCGTGCATGACCAAGTGATAATATACGTGGTCCAGATACCATCTATGAAATCAGGTGCAAATAGATCTCATATAATTTGGATTTTTCACTAAAAGAACATCCTTATGCATAATAAAAATCAATATAAATTGGGATATCTAACTATATCCTCTAACCTAAATACATTTGACACATTGATAGTGACTCAATTAAAAAGTACAGTTTGATGAAGATACAACATAACATTACATATTTCTACCATAAGTAGGACTAAATACATTTGACACAACGGCTTGACTCAATTAAAAAGAACAGTTTGATAAAGATACAACAAAACATTACATATTTCTACCATTAGTAGGATGAGTAGGACTAGGTCGTTGAGAAACTTGACGCTGCTTTGGTGGAACTAATCTAGCCAAAGCACTTAATTTATTTGAGGTAGCTCGAATATCTGAAAGTCTTGAACCTTGAACCTTTGTCAAAGCACCGAGCTTATTGAAGATACTTCTCAATCGTGGCACGATTTGTCGTAGATTATTGTCTTGCATTCGTCCTTTTGATTCACGTTGACTCCGCGAAGCCTCTTTTCGAAGATTCTCAATAGATGCCAATATCATCTTTTGAGAATCCTCAACTTTGGAAAGTTTCTCTCTCATGTATGTCTCACTCTCTACTCTCTGCAAGTTTGATGCTTTTGTCTCTTCTCACAATTTCCATAGTATCCCACTTTCAATCTCCAATGCAGAGCTTAAAGTTTCAACCACATCCGAGACATTGGTTCGCATTGTCTCCATCCTATTGCAGGAGGCTTTGATCTCTAGCAAGGTTTCAATAATTTGCTTCTTCGAATTCCACTCGACATTTTGAGCTGCTCTCTTTGCCACACGCACATTTCGAATACGAAGAGATGAAAGTATCTCCCGTTCATTAGCAAATGCACTATTCCTCCCAACATTTCGAGCTGCTCTCTTTGCTGCACGCACATTGCGAATAGTAGGAAGAGATGACAGTATCTCCTCTTGAACCGCTAATGCACTTACAACTATCCCAGAAGATATCAAGCCATTGGTTGCAATAGCCAATGGAATGGCACAACTAATCTCCATTTTACTGTATACAAAAAACTACAGTGGTTGCAAAGAGAAATGTGACAACCAAAAAGAAGGTTTGAATGCTTGTAAATTAAAAAGTAACCCTCGTAGAATATTCACTTTTTAAATGCTTGCTAATTTAGAATTAAAAAAATATATCATCTCTATCTAGATGTGAAAAACATCAAAGGATTGCATGAGAAGTGAAAAACAAACCAAAATGCTCATGAATCACTTTTGTTCAGTAGATAAAAGTTTTTCTCAATACATGATCAACCCCATCTACATTTGAAAATGGGAAAAGAGCGTTTAGCATTGGGGTGCTTGAAAATAGGCTCCTTATGATTCTCTATCTTATCAGGTCCTACAATGCTCTTTAGCGCATTATTTTTGCAAAAACTTCAGATATAGAACAACAACCTAACTCAGAATCAAGGTAGAGGGCATCTGCATATCCCATCTTTACTCGAATCTGCAAAAGGCGTAGGTTGCGAAACCATTGACTGGGATCATTTTGGATTCTGACAAACACCTGGTGAAAGGGTGTCCCATCTCGAGTCATGAAAGTGCGGTCATAGGTTCTCCAAGCTTCTTCTATAGTAACACCCGGAAAGAAACCTCGAACAATGCTTTGAAAGAAGTTAGCTTGGTTTTCCGGAGAGTAGTGAATCATTATATGATCCATTACTATCTCCATCGCTTCCAATCCATGACCAAAACATTCAGCAGGTACCCTAGGTGCCATAAAGTTCCTAAGAAAAAAAAGAGAGACATTGTAAGTGTAGTTGATCTAGGACTTCATCCACAAAACTTGACTTTACAATATGTCTCTTTAAATAAGTATGTTTCTAGGTTTGTTTCCCATCCCTCTCTCCTCTCCCTCTCTCTCTCTCTCTCTCTCTCTCTTTCTCTCTCTCTCTCTCTCACTTTCACTCTATATCTAAAATTTATAGGGTTCGGAAGCAGTACTGGATCTTTTAATCACACGTGTTATTCTCTCTGTTTAACCCTTTTTGAAATCTATAATGGTTTCATGTGATCTTTTATCCATGTGGTCACCTTTTGGTGATCAAACTATGGATTAGTTTGAATTGTAATGCATATGTAAATGCATTAGGAGAGAAGCCCTCAGTTCGCATCATATGGAAAATAGATCAATCCTTGCCTCTTTGGGACATCATCTCCTCCCACAATTATCAAACTTGGCATGATGTATAGAACAATCAGGTGTTTTATCTTATTGTTAAGAAGAAGATGTTGATTGTCCAAATTCCCTCTTGAATCTCTTACAACAGGGCACTTATAATATCCTTGGGATCTTTTGAAACTATTCATATGAGAGTGACAAACCGGTTATGTTAACTATAGCATAGGTAGATTTGGAGGGCCTATCATTAGATAGATCCTTTAATACTTCCATAGACATGACCCTAAAAAACTCTTCCTTATTAGGGTGAAGACAAACATACCATCTTGGTTCAGTATGAAGGCTCTCTTGGGATTGCCTTTTGAGTATCATGCCTTGATTTTCAAGACTACGCAAGAATCTTTTGGAATTGCTCTAGGCATTTACATCAAGCCCAAGATCCTCTCTATTATATTAAAATCTACATCTTTGGATGGAATTTTTACTCACATTTAACTCTCCCTATGTCTCTCCCTCCCTCTCTCTCGCTTATCTTTAATTTTTATTCACTTTGGTCTTTTTCCTCTCTCTCTCTCTCTCTCTCTCTCTCTCTCTCTCTCTCTCTCTCTCTCTCTCTCTCTCTCTCTCTTTGCTTGTGTGTGGTTGTGTAGCATGCACGCGTGTATGTGTGTAAGTACCCTTCAAACTCAGTTCATTTTCAACTCTTTGTCTCTCTGTGTGTTTGTGTGTGTTTCTCTCTGTGTGTTTGTGTGTTTCTCCCCCCCCCCCCCCCCCCCCCCCCCCCCCCCTCTCTCTCTCTCTCTCTCTCTCTCTCTCTCTCTCTCTCTCTCTCTCTCTCTCGCTCTTGGCTTAGTTCATGCCTACCAGTTTAGGATCCCATAGTACTTTTATCTTATCATTTTATCATTTCATTTTGTTACTCTGATTTTGTATCAGATTCAACACATTGTAACCCTCTGGTCCCATAGGTCATTTTTGCCTTTTTGAAGACATTAATATACCATTTCCTTTCATTTTATTTCTCTCTCGATCAAGCACAGGAGCTATGGAGATCTAGACGGCTATGTAGCTATGGGGCTACATAGCAGAGAGTACAACAGAGGATTTGAGCCATACTCTCTCGATATCTAGAGTGCAAATGAGGATGGATTCTAGTAGTAGTAGTAGTATTTTTGTTCTAGTCTTTTAGCACCCACACATGGTATCAGATTCACAATTTTGTAACAGTTTGGACTCATAGTTGATTTTGGCCTTTTGAAGACGTTAATATAACCTAATTTACCTAGATTTAGGTCAATACATTCACAATTTTGTAACAAATTGGTCTCATAGATCATTTTGGCCTTTTGGAAACATTAGCAGAACATTTCATGCCATACTCTCTCGATATCTAGAGTGCACATGAGGATGGATTCTAGTAGTAGTAGTAGTATTTTCTAGTCTTTTAGCACCCAGACATGGTATCAGATTCATAGTTTTGTAATAGTTTGGACTCATAGTTGATTTTAGCCTTTTGAAGACGTCAATATAACATCTCATTTCATTCGACTTCGTTCTCTCTCTCTCTCTCTCTCTCTCTCTCTCTCTCTCTCTCTCTAGTATCTTCACATTTTTTGTAACAGTTTGGTCTCATAGGTTATTTTGGCCTTTTGACCTAATTGTAAAGATTAGTAGAGCATTTCATTTCATTTCATTTCTTTCTCTCTATCTTCACATTTTTTGTAACAGTTTGGTCTCATAAATTATTTTGGCCTTTTACCTAATTTACCTTAGTTCAGGTCAAAACATTCACAATTTTGTAACAAATTGGTCTCATCGATCATTTTGGCCTAGCATTAATTTAACAAATCATTTCATTTCATAGGTGACTTTGGCCTTTTAAAGACGTTATTATAACATTACATTTCATTTCATTTCATTTCATTCTATCATTTTGGTCATTTTTGTAAGAGTTTGGTCGGCATAGGTCCATTTCATTTATTTCTCTCTATCTTGAATTTACATAGCATTAATCTAAAAAATTATTTTATTTCATTAACCTCAACCTAATTTACCCCAAAACATTAACCTAGTTTACCCACACATGGTATCAGATTCACAGTTTTGTAACAGTTTGGACATTAATTTTGATTTTGGCCTTTTGAAGAAGTTAATATAACCTAATTTACCTAGATTTAGGTCAAAACATTCACAATTTTGTAACAAATTGGTCTCATAGATCATTTTGGCCTTTTGGAAACATTAGTAGAACATTTCATGCCATACTCTCTCGATATCTAGAGTGCAAATGAGGATGGATTCTAGTAGTAGTAGTAGTATTTTCTAGTCTTTTAGCACCCAGACATGGTATCAGATTCACAGTTTTGTAACAGTTTGGACTCATAGTTGATTTTAGCCTTTTGAAGACGTCAATATAACATCTCATTTCATTCGACTTCGTTCTCTCTCTCTCTCTCTCTCTCTCTCTATCTTCACATTTTTTGTAACAGTTTGGTCTCATAGGTTATTTTGGACTTTTGACCTAATTGTAAAGATTAGTAGAACATTTCATTTCATTTCATTTCTTTCTCTCTATCTTCACATTTTTTGTAACAGTTTGGTCTCATAGGTTTTTTTGGCCTTTTACCTAATTTACCTAAGTTCAGGTCAAAACATTCACAATTTTGTAACAAATTGGTCTCATCAATCATTTTGGCCTAGCATTAATTTAACAAATCATTTCATTTCATAGGTAACTTTGGCATTTTTGTAGGAGTTTGGTCGCATAGGTCCATTTCATTTATTTCTCTCTATCTTGAATTTACCTAGCATTAATCTAACAAATCATTTCATTTCATTAACCTCAACCTAATTTACCTCAAAACATTAACCTAATTTAACTCAAAACATTCACAATCATTTTGGTCTTTTAAATTCATTCCATTTCATAACCTAGTTATATTTGATTTCATTTCATTTCATTAACCAAAACATCTCTCTCTCTCTCTCTCTCTCTCTCTCTCTCTCTCTCTCTCTCTCTCTCTCAGTGAAAAAACAAATGATAATAAATAAAAAATTAACAAAAAAAAAACTGGACCAAAATATTTACCTGATGAGCGGCCTGGTTGAGCTTCACACCTCGCCTCCACTTGCACACGTTGCTGTCTCTACAATAAAAACGACAGCGTTAACCTTGCCTATGGTAGTCTAAAATTTTAGGTGAGTGGTATGGGCATTGAACACCCAACGGACCTCGAAAACCCTAACAAACTGTCGTATTTATTTGTTCTTCTTTTCTGTATGGTTTAACTTGCAGACTTGAGCGTTCTATGCTTCGTACATGTGCGTCATCTTGGACGCATTGTTGTACCCTAGCATTGTCAACGAAAGATGAGGGGTTGTGTTTGTATCCTAGCATTGTTGTACCCTAGCATTGGCAACGGAAGCTTGTCTATAAACATACGCTGTTTTTCTTAGAGTGTTTTAACTTTTAACATAAAGTTACATTCCTAAATTTTTGGAGATCACAGAATGCATGGAGCTTATCGCATATTTACTGTGCAGTGTGTTTTGATCATGTGCTAATGCAAGCAACAGAGGGCATGCTAGAGCACTCTGTAAACCCTAAATGCGAAACCCTAAACTCTAAACCCCATTGGAGCTGGCCGAACTGTGCTACATAGTGTGAGACCCCTTTTTGTCTTGGAGTTGTTGACAGAAAGTTGAACGCGCCCTATTGTATGTTTTCCAGGCTTAATATTTTCCAGGCAAAATTAAGGACGACGTCAGAGAGAGAGAGAGAGAGAGAGAGAGAGAGAGAGAGAGAGAGAGAGAGAGAGAGAGAGAGAGAGAGAGGGCTTTCACCTACAATGGCCCTGTCTTCAATTTGAACTAAGGTAAAAGACTCTCCACCAAGTTTGTTTCTTTGACCTGTAGAGAGAGAGAGAGAGAGAGAGAGAGAGAGAGAGAGAGAGAGAGAGAGAGAGAGAGAGAGAGAGAGAGAGAGAGGGATGAGGGTGTCGTTGTCTGTGCTCCCCCACGTTGCAATCGGCTGCCCTTTTCTCTCTGCATCTCCATGCTGGTCAGTCCCCTTCTCTCTCTCTCTCTCTCTCTCTCTCTCTCTCTCTCTCTCTCTCCCCTTCTCGTCCTTGGCTGCAGGTCGTGGCCGTCATGACGTCAGCGTGGCGCTCGTAAACCCATGCAAGCAAGACGCATCATGCTGTAGGTGGACGGCAAAGAAGCAGGCAAAAAGGAGCTCTCTTGCACTTAGCACATGAGGCTGGCGACCAGCCTCCAGCCGGTAGGGCCCATCCCCTTGCTTGCCGGATGGCACGATGACTTGAGCACATGAAGGCGGTAGCCGTGGCGGGAGAGGCATTCATTCATGACCTTAGAAAGAGGCATGGCGGGAGAGGAAGTCATTCGTGACCTTGGAGGTGATTGCCACCTCGAAGCACACCCCCGTATATGAGGCACTGGCCAGCTGGAAGGCCTTCATGTGCTCAAGCTATATGACTGGCTCGCAAGCAAGGCGGGGGGCCGACGTAGCATGTTGTAGGTGGACGACAAAGAAGCAGGCAAAAAGGACGACGCAGAGAGAGAGGGCTTTGGCCTAGCAACGGGCGCCACCCCCTCCTCGTCCTTGGCTGCAGGTACGGCCCCTCCTCGTCCTCACCCTTGGCTGCAGTCGGGCTTGTTAGTACCCTCTGTCCATGCATATGCGTCCTCAAATCTGTTACGGCCCCTCCTCGTCCTCACCCTTGGCTGCAGTCGGGCTTGTTAGTACCCTCAGTCCATGCATATGCGTCCTCGAATCTGTGCGGGGGGGGGGGGGAGAAAGAGCGCTGAACATTGAAGCAAGCATGAGCATGACAGAGCAACGTACCAAGCTGGCTTCGAGCCTCCTGCGTCTTCTTCTTCTTCTTCTTCTTCTTCTCTCTCTCTCTCTCTCTCTCTCTCGTACTTCACGGGCGTCTTCTTCTTCTTCTTCTTCTTCTCTCTCTCTCTCTCTCTCTCTCTTTTGTACTTCACGGAGAGCGGAGTACGAAAGAAAGAGAGAGAGAGAGAGAGAGGGAGAGAGAGAGAGAGAGAAGTACGAAAGAGAGAGAGAAGAAGAAGACGCAAGAGGCTTGAAGCCAGCTTGGTACGTTGCTCTGTCATGCTCATGCTTGCTTCAATGTCCAGCGCTCTCTCTCTCTCTCTCTCTCTCTCTCTCTCTCTCTTTCGCAGGAGAAGAAGACGCAAGAGGCTCGAAGCCAGCTTGGTACGTTGCTCTGTCATGCTCATGCTTGCTTTAATGTCTAGCTAGCTCTCTCTCTCTCTCTCTCTCTCTCTCTCTCTCTCTCTTTCGTACTTCACGGACAGCAGGTAACGAATATGTTCATGAGGTGCTAATGAGGTAGTAGGTACTTCACTGAGCATAGAATATGGGTACTCAGGTTCCCTGCAATCCGCCAACGGTCGTATTTCAATGCGTACTTGAAAGCTACCTAGAGCCGCCACTAGAGTGGGCTAATATTGCAGTAGATATATTTCGCTATATTTGCTATATTGCAGTAGATATATTTCTCTATATTCGCAGCCTTCATTTTTTTTGTCGTACGTCTTCACGTCACAGAACTCGACACCTGGCATAGGAAGGCTTCCGCCATAGTATGTTAGTAGATTACACAATCAACACAATAAAGAGGGAGGACTCAGGAAGCAGGGAGCATCTATCTTCTCCAGCAACTCGTCTGCAACAATTAAAAGCTGCAACTCGGCTAATTTTTTCGTGAGCTTCAAAACGACGAGTCCAGACTCCAGACTCCGACTCCAGACTCACTCTGATTTGACTATTGTGCCATCATTCTTTTTTTCGCCTTTACCTTTTAACGGAGAACGCTATATGGTGTCCGGATGCGTGTGGAGCGCCTATCTTCCTCTTGCTGCTTTTCTTTGTCGGTTGCAGAAGTGAGAGCGTTTCACTTCACAGGGTGTGTGTGTGCGCGCGCGCGCTTTTTGGTGGGGGGGCGGGGAGACGCATCCATCGGAAGTGGGGGGAGCAACAAGAAAGATGCCATCTTGCAGATCCATCGATGCTTGGGCCTCTTCTACAACAACGCAGAAGCGGAAGGTGCCAACTTGCACTATAGGGTGTTGCAGATCCTTCGAAGGCAGGGCCTCTTAGCCCAGACCCAGAAGAAGAGGCAAAAGATGCCATCTTGCAGAGGATCATCGGTGATAAATGTATGCTCCCGCCGCCGCTCTGAAGGTAGGGCCTTTTCTTCTAGGAAAGCCCAGAAGACATCCGATCATGCGTGCAGTTTGGCGAGGAAGGTAAGAACCCCTGGCCTCCGCCTGGGATTTGACGAGGAGAGGAAGAAGCAGAGGAGGCAGGATCAGGAGCAGCAGGACGAGGAGGAAAACAGAAGGCAACGAGAGGGCACAAGTGTCCTGCTAGAAGGACTGGCCCAGGAGCAAGACGAGGGATGGACTTCCCTCATGGAGGACTGGCAGTGGCGTGTTATGGCCCTGTTACCCCTGCGCAAGGTCCTCCAGTTTCGGGCCGTGTGCAAGGCTTGGAACACTGTGCTTTCTTCTCCAGAATTCGGGAAATTTTGGTTCCCAAGCACAGTGGCTCCTGGCTGGTAATGACCAGGATACCACCGCCAGAATCTTTACCTTGGGAGCATGAGCTTATTGCATTTGACACCAGCTCGAGCGCCTGGCTCTCGCTCTCATCCCTGTTAGGGAGTAAATGCTCCCAGAGTACTCTGGCTGATCTGGGGGATATGTTCTGCTCACAGGTCGCAAATGGCTCCCGGTACCATCAGTGCCGCTGGCTAGCCGGGCTCAGGGTCACAAGCAATGCTTTAGGGATAATGTGCTTTCTTTGCAGCCCTCTCAAAGAGCCGGAGATGGAATATTATGAGTGCATCCATGATTCCACGGCATACTACCTGATGGTGCTCAACCCAGTCACTGGGTCGTCCATATGCTTGCCGCCAAATCCCAAGTGTGCTGCTCCCCTCAAGAGCTGGTTTCCTTTCCCTTTTCAGATCTCATTACAGTCTCTCCCTGCTAATCATTATCGTCTCTTCCTTTGGGAGCATTAGAATGGAAACTTGGAATTCTACAATTCCAACAGCAGGTCCTGGACTGTAGGGAGGGCAGCTGTTGGTGATCAGCGAGATGTCAGGTTTGCTACTGCCGTGGACCTAGAACAGGCAGATCTAATGGTTTTTTTAATGGCATGCGGACAGTTTTTGGGTGTAATTGATGACCTCAGATTTTTGGTCTACAGTGTAAAACGTGATGATTGGTGTCAAGTGAGAGTGCCTCCGCTCCCATTATTTCATAGGTATGTGGATGGCCAAATCATTTTGAGGCACCAAGGTCGCATTCTCCTCGCTGCCGTTGTTAGCACAGATGACTATCGCTTTGTTAGCACAGACGTTTATCTAGCTGGCTTTGTGATATGGGAGTTGCAGCAGCATCCGAAGTCCAGCTGCTTGGGTACTTCTTTTTCTGCACCTGCTGGAGACTGGGTAGAAGTGGCAAGAACACCTCCTCATCTACAGTGCTTGGAGGTTATCAATCCGATCAAAGGATTTTCAGATTTGAAGCTCGTATCCTTTCGGAGTCTTATCTGTATGACAGGTGTATGCGTTTTCTGTGATAGATCAGAGACCTACTATCGTCCTGTTGTCTACAACATCGAAACTCGCTCTTGGTATCACCTGCCCCCTTACAAAGGTGACTATGAATTTATGGCTGTGTGTGGCTTGCAACTCTCTGTCTTCAGAGGAGGAGAATAAAGAAAGATAGCAGGGTCTACTTTTGTTGCGACAATTTTTACTGGAAGTTTCATATTCTTGCTTAACTTAAGGATTATTGTTGGTGGCTTACAATTTTAATGTGGTAAGCCATCTAATAACTTGAAAGACATAAGTAGTTAGCAATTTGGTTGTCAATCTAGTAACCACTCTAGCAATTATTGTCAATGTAGTAATGTACCTAACAATTCAAAGACAAAGTAAAGGTGAGGTTTGATCCAGGTTTTCGTCTTCAGCTTTTAGTGGAGTTAAATGCAACACTATATGGTGTCCAGATGCATACGAAAGGACGGAGCGCCTAGCTTCCTGTTGCTACTTTTCTTTGTCAGTTGCAGAATCGAGAGCGTTTGGATGTTCACAGCCGAAAAAGAGGGAGGACTCAAGAGAGGAAGCAGGGTGTGTGTGTGTTTTGGGGGGTGGGTCCTGCAGATCCATCGAAGGCAAGGCCTCTTCCACACTAGCAGTCCAGACCCAGAAGAAGAGGCAAAAGATGTCGTCTCACAGAGCATCATCGGTGATAAAGGTATGTTACTATCTTCAGGATTCCATAGGCGATACCCAAAGTCACCTTCTCCATAGCCAATGAAGAAACACTTTTTGGACTTTGTATCTAGCTTTGATCTTAAGCTTCTATCTATGTGCATGAAAGCCTCCCACCCAAACACTTTGAGAAATGCATAATTCACCGGTTTATCTGTCCATGCCTCTTCTGGAACTCCCCCATCCAGTGCCGTTGAGGGTGATCGATTGATTAAGTACACAGACGTACTTACAGCTTCCGCCCAAAGCTCAAGCAGTAGGCTTGCATGTAGCCGCATGCTTCGTGCTCGTTCCATGATTGTACTGTTCATCCTTTCTGAAATCCCATTTTGTTGAGGTGTCCTTGGGGTTGTCCTTTGCCTCTGAATGCCATTGCTAGTACAAAAGCTTTCAAAAGCTTGGCTGCAATATTCGCCTCCATTGTCGGATCTGAGGCATTTAACCTTGGTACCTGTTTCATACTCCACAATGGCTTTCCACCTTTGAAATATGAAAAATACATCGGACTTATTCTTCATGACATAAACCCATGTTTTTCTAGTCGCATCATCTATGAATGTTACATAGTACAATGAGCCACCAAGTAATGGTGTACTTGCGGGACCCCAAACATCATAATGAACCAACTCAAGTTTTTTATTTTATTTTTCATTTTTTGATTTTTGAAATTTTACCCTTTTTTGTTTACCATAAACACAATCTTCACAGAACTTTAAGTCCACTTCTTTCAAACTTGGCAGAAGCTTCTTTGTTTGAAGGATTTGCATTTCTTTGGCACTCATACGCCCAAGCCGGTAATGCCACACCGCACTGTCAAGTTCTGTAGTTGTTGCACAAGCTAAAGGTTGTGTGCTCATATTACACAAGTAAAGTGTACCGACCTTTTCACCCTTGGCAACCACCAAAGATCCCTTTGAGATCTTCCATCGTTTGTTTCCAAATGCAATGTTGTGACCTTCATCGTTCAA
Source organism: Adiantum capillus-veneris (assembly GCF_014529385.1). NCBI lineage: Eukaryota > Viridiplantae > Streptophyta > Polypodiopsida > Polypodiales > Pteridaceae > Adiantum > Adiantum capillus-veneris. The sequence continues at coordinate 99,745,095 of NC_140959.1, read as the reverse complement.
TTGTCCAGTAGAGATTCAATTTTTCCGAAGAGAAGGAACATGTCTAACATCTTTAAGCTTCCATTCATTTTCATTAGCAGTTTTGACAGAAACTGTACTTTTGTCGACAATCTCACAAGCTTCATCATCTCCCAAGCATACATACTGAAAATTACCTTTGGTGTAATCTTGGAAATGTTGCTTGTGTGGTGTCGCATGGAATGAAGCCCCGGAAACTACTATCCAGGATTTAGACACATTGTTTAATGAGAGAATTAGAGCATCTTGCTCTCCTTTACCTGCCACATTAGTCTTCGATGTTGGTTTATTGTCTTGAGACTCGGTCTCCTTCTTCTTCTTGGACTAGCAATCTTTCTTGACATGGACCTTCTTGCTGCAGTTCCAACATTCAAGAACTGACTTTGTGCGTGACTTGCTCCATCTTGAGCGATCACGACCCTTTTAGTTTTTGAGCCTCTCCTTAGGCCTTCCTCTTGTTCCACTCACAATGCAGCACTTGAGGATTCTTCTATGCTTCTCCTTCGTATTTTCTCGCTTAGGAGATCACCCACAACATCATTAAACTTAAGAGTATTTGTGTCAGAAATAGAATTACTTACAGGCATCACAAAACTGTCCCAACTATCCGATAGAGATGATAGTATAAGGAGAGCTCGCACTTCATCATCGAAATTTATTTTCACCGATCGAAGTTGGCTTATGTTTGTGTTAAAGTCATTTAGGTGTTCTGAAACTGAACCATTCTCTGTCATCTTTAGATTGAACAAGCGCTTCATAAGAAATACCTTATTGGATGACGATGGTTTCTCGTAGAAGTCGTCAAGTGACTTCATCAAGTTCTCCGTGGTCTTCATCTCCGAAACATTGAAGGCCTCCGTTGACGCCAAGCTTAACCGGATTGTTCCCAATGTCTTTCGATCAAGGACAATCCATGCTTCATCTGCCATTGTTGTGGGCTTCTTCGCAAGACTGCCTAGTAGCAAATAGAGGTCCTTCTGGTAGAGATAATCTTCAATCTGCATCTTCCAATGTTGGTAGTTTTTGCCGTTGAACTTCTCAATCTTGAGCTTCCCTTCCTCCGCCATAACTCCCACTCAATTCAAGGAATCCTTTCTTTGAGATAACTTATGTTAGAATTAGGGTTGCAGAGAAACGCACACAGCTTGGAGAAGACGGAGGAAGCTCAAGGCACACAATAGAGAGTGTATTACTTAGTGTGCAATGGAAAGATAGATAGCCCTAGAGTGATGGGCGTATATACAATGCACGGGGAAAAAAACCTCCTAAAGAGGGGAAAAATGCCCCGGCGGTCCTAGTGTTTTCACACAAATCACTACCACATGTATATGGTAACAAATCCTCCCTGGAGTGATGCGGTGAACAAGAGCTGGCACATGAGTAAATGGAAGTGCCATGCCCTAATGACATGATCAGTCCATAAAGGAGAGTAAGCCCAAAGCTTTGCGGAAAGCTTCAAGCTTCTCACGAGACAATGCCTTTGTGAAACGATCTGCAAGGTTGTCCTGTGTTAGCACATAAGCGAAGCTAATCTCTCCTGCTGAGAACCTCTCCTTGACATAGTGGTAATGCACCTCAATGTGCTTTGTGCGATCATGAAAAACTGGGTTCCTCGCAACTGCCAATGCGCTCTGACTGTCAGTGTAGATAGTGTTGGCAGTATCCTGTCCAACACCCAAATCAGCCATAAGACGTCTGAGCCATACACACTCAACCGTAGCTGTGAAGATTGCCCTGTACTCGGCCTCACAACTCGAAGTGGCCACAGTAGGTTGCTTCTTGCTCAACCATGATATACATGAATTGCCAAGCATGAAACAAAAACCACTTGTGGACACACGCGTGTCAAAACAACCAGCCCAATCTGAGTTCGAAAAAGCATGTAAGTCTAGCGGCAATGATCCCCCCTTGGGATAAAACAAGCCAACATGTAAAGTGTCACTAAGGTAGCAGAAAATCCTCTTGACAGTCTACCAATGATTAGACCCTGAGCTATGCATAAATCTGCTGACCTGTGAGACTGCAAATTGAATATCCGGCCTCGTGTTGCATACATAAATGAGGCAGCCAACTGCAGTTTGGTAAAGAGTGACATCAGCAGGATCGACAGCATCATGTAGACTCAACTTCAAACCTGTTTCCATGGGAGTGGCAATAGGTTTGCAATCCTCAAGTCCAAACTTACATAGCAATGTCTCTATGTAACTTTTTTGACACAAGGAAATACCACCATCACACTGCTTAAACTGTATACCCAAGTAATGATGCAACAACCCCAAATCCTTCATCTTGAAAGTAGTATTCAAATCAGCCTTGAATTCAACAATATGTCTCTCACTTGGTCCAGTGATCGTACCAATGGCCTTTTTGCCAGGAGGCAAATCACATAAAGTCCATGTGTCATTTTCTATAAGTGCATCATATTTTGATTGCATGGCAGCCATCCAATTTTTTGAATTTTGTGCTTCATCAAAAGACAGAGAAACCTTAACATCATGTAAACTAGACACATCCAAAGCATAACAATCTGATGCATAAGATACATGGCGAGAGCTTGAACGAGTGCGACTAGACAAAGGTGCATCCAATTTACTGTCACGCAAAGTGTGCACCAGCCATTTTGGCATACCTCTAGCCTATTCATTTTCAGGCCTATTCCTCATCAAGTACATCATGTACATCTGCATCAATAATAGGCTGATCTGTAACATTTTTAGAAACCCCCATAGGCTGTACATTTGCCTCATTTGAAATTACATTCGTATTTCCACCAATGAAAAGAGGCAACAAAGTGTCATAAATGTCTTGTGAGCTTACATTACTATCTCTAGTACATGACAGCAAGGGCTGAACAGAATCTTCCACAAACACTACATCTCGTGAAAACAGAATACGTTTTGTTTGCGAATGATCAGAAGAATAAGGTGTTAGTGGATGGACACCCATAGCCTGGGCGATCGGGCAAGGCACATGCGCTTGTACCCCAACAATCTCCCACTTAAAGGTGAATGTACTGATAAGTGTGTTCTACTAGCTAAACTACTAGTATGTACAAGAAAATAGGTGAGAGACTCTCTCAACCTATGTCCACTGGCTCGCCCAGTCTATCTACATGCAGTCGTATCGGCTCTAGTGGTAGGTGAGCGTGTGTACCCACGCTAGAGTGTGCATGTAATTCTCGCAAACAACTATGTATGGTCTGTAAAACTCCACTATGCATCATGCTTGTTGTAAGTAGGGTTGCAAGGAAACAGACACGGCTTGGAGAAGAGGAAGGAAGCTCAAGGCACACAATAGAGAGTGTTTTACTTAGTGTGCAATGGAAAGATAGATATCCCTAGAGGGATGGGCATATATACATGCACGGGGAAGAAACCTCCTAAAGAGGAAAAAAATGCCCCCGGCGGTCCTAGTGTGTTCACACACATCACTACCATATGTATATGGTAAAAAGTCCCCCCCTGGAGTGATGCGGTGAACGAGAGGTCGCACATGACTAAAAGGAAGCGCCATGCCCTGAGGACATGATCATTCCACAAAGGGGAGTAAGCCGAAAGCTTTGCAGAAAGATTCGAGCTTCTAACAAGACAATGCCTTTGTGAAAAGATCTGAAAGGTTGTCCTGTGTTGGCACATAAGCCAAGCCGATCTTTCCTGCTGAGAGCCTCTCCCTGACATAGTGGTAATGCACCTCAATGTGCTTTGTGCGAGCATGAAAAACTGGGTTCCTCGCAACTGCCAATGCGCTTTGATTGTCAGAGTAGATAGTGTTGGCAGTGTCTTGTCCAACACCCAAATCAGGTATAAGGCGTCTGAGCCATACACACTCAACCGTAGTTGTGAAGACTGCCTTGTACTCATTCTCACAACTAGAAGTGGCTACAGTAGGTTGCTTCTTGCTCAACCATGATATACATGAACGGCCAAGCATGAAACAAAAGCCACTTGTGGACACTTGTGTGTAAAAACAACCAGCCCAATCTGAGTCCGGAAAAGCATGTAAGTCTGGTGGCAATGATCCCCCCTTGGGATAAAACAAGCCAAGATGTAAAGTGCCACTAAGGTAGTGGAAAATCCTCTTGACAGCCTGCCAATGCTTAGACCCTGGGCTATGCATAAATCTACTGACTTGTGAGACTGCAAACTGAATATCCAGCCTCGTGTTGCATACATAAATGAGGCATCCAACAACAGTTTGGTAAAGAGTGACATCTGCAGGATCACCAGCATCATGAAGAATCAGGTTTGCAATCCTCAAGTCCAAACTTACATAGCAATGTCTCTATGTAACTTTCTGACACAAGGCAATACCACCATCACACTGCTTAAACTGTATACCCAAGTAATGATGCAACAACCCCAAATCTTTCATTTTGAAAGTAGCATTCAAATTAGCTTGAAATTCAACAATATGTCTCTCATTTGGTCCAATTATCATCAAATCATCGACAGAAAGAACCACAATGAGTAGTACATCACCCTCACGCTTTACATACAATGTGCTTTCTGTTGGATTGTTACGAAAGCCTTGTTTGAACAAATGAGTGTCAAATTTCTCATACCAAGCACGAGGAGATTGCTTCAACCCATACAAAGCCTTCTTACATATGCTCACTTTGTCCTCTTGTCCTTCCTTGACAAAACCGCGAGGCTGTGTTACATAAACTTCTAAAAAATGTCACCATTCAAGAAAGCAGTAACAATGTGTGATTGATGTACATCCCAACCAAAATGAGCTGCCAATGCACATAGAAACTGCATAGTAGTCATACGACAAGTGGGCGCAAAAGTGTCTTCGTAATCTATGCCTTTTTGTTGTGCATAACCTTTTGCAACAAGTCGATCCTTATGGCGATCGATCTCACCATCCGGCTTGCGTTTCAACTTGTAAACCCACTTCGTACCAATGGCCTTTTTTCTAGGAGGCAAATCACATAAAGTCCATGTGTCATTTTCTATAAGTGAATCATATTCCGATTGCATGGCAGCCATCCAATTTTTTGAATTCTGGGCTTCATCAAAAGACAGAGCTTCCTCAACATCATGTAAGCTAGACACTGCCAAAGCATAACAGTCTGATGCATAAGATGCATGGCTAGAGCCTGAATGAGTACGACTAGACAAAGGTGCATCCAATTTACTATCACACAATGTATGCACCAACCATTTTGGCATACTTCTAGCCTTCTCATTTTCAGCCCTTTCCTCATCAAGTACATCATGTATATCTGCATCAGTAATAGGTTGATTTGTAACATTTGCTGAAACCCCCATAGGCTGTACATTTGCCTCATTGGAATTTACATTCGAACTTCCACCACTGAAAAGAGGCAACAAAGTGTCATAAATGTCGTGTGAGCTTACATTACTATCTCTAGTACATGACAGCAAGGACTGAACATAATCTTCCAAAAACACTACATAGCGTGAAACCAGAATACACTTTGTTTGTGGATGATACAACCTGTATCCTTTTCTTTCAGCACTATAACCAACAAAAATACATTTGACAACCTTATCATCCAATTTTTCGTGTTGTGTTTGTGGCACCAAAAGCATATGCCAAACAACTAGAAATACGCATGTGCTCAATAGAAGACTTTTTATCATGCCATGCTTCATATGGAGTAATAGACTACAAAGCTTTCATAGAACACCTGTTAAGTACATAAGTGGCACACATGATGGCCTCAAGCCAAAAAGAATGGGGCAAAACTTGACTTTTGACCATACATCGTGCCATTTCTGTAACTGACCTGTTTTTCCTCTCAGCAACACCATTTTGTTGAGGTGTATAAGGCACTATATATTGGTGTTTTATCCCATGACTAGCCAGAAATGCCTTAAATTCATGAGACATATACTCCCCCCCTCGATCGGAACGGAGGGTGCCCATAGTACATTTGGATACATTTTCAGCCATAGCCAAATTTTTTTTGAAGCACATAAAGACTTTGGACCTCGCTTTAAGCGGAAATACCCATGCCGAAGTAAAGGTAATTCCCCAAGGATGGAGTTTGCATGGGCCCACAAACATCACTATGCACAAACTGCAACCTACATGTGGCCCTAATTGAACCATCCTTTGGAAACTTAGAACGCTGTATTTTACACAAAATATAGCCTTCACAAACATGCATGACAGGTGCTTCAAGAGGCGGCAAAGAAGCAACCATACACGATTTTTGCAAACGCAGCAAATTGGCAAAATTCAGATGACCAATACGTGCATGCCAAAGTTTTGCATTTGAAATAGCCCTTGAATCTGCAACTGCATTTGCAAAATTTTATCCACACTTGTCATACAAAGTGAGCTTATACAGTCCACGGAACAAAAGGCCAAATGCAACAATTTCATCACTAAAACGGAGATCATGAACTGTACATTTGTCATCCACAAATTTGACTACAAGTCTAAGTCTAGCAAGTAGCACTAGCCCTGAAAGCGAAGATCGTAGAAGAGATATGTTCAGTAGATGGTGTTAATGAGGTCTTCAAAGTAGAGACCAAAAGTGAAGATGGCCATGTCGGGATGTACAAAGTTTGTATTAGCAACCAACCATCGTGCACATGTCTAGACTTCATGGAACGGGTGTCAAAGCAAAAACCATATCTTGCATGTAAACATTTGTATTTTATTTATCTGCGTGTGCTAGGGTTAAGCCAAAATGAGAACAGGTTTATCCATCAACTAATCCTGGAAGATGCTGATATCTTTAGGGCATTGAGCCAAAGCCGGGAGCTATCCAGGCATGGATGCATAGCACTTGTCAATTCTTACTTTTTCTTGATATACTTCACAAAATGGACAACTGTACTAGTTTCTAATTTTATCTTATGATGGCCACAATTTGATACATTCATTTGCAGTTTTTTCTCATATTTGCGAACTGTTTGTTTATGTGCCAAATCATGTATAAAGTAATATAATATTTCCACAGTGGCTACAAATTGCCATATCTTGAATTATTTTTGTGAAAGTGTCCACTAGCTTTCGTAGCAAACCTCTCTTACTTTTCACGATGTCCGACGATCTTGAGAATAAAATCAAGTCTGCGTGGGATGCCATGGAAGCCATTCCCAATGGAGAGGCGTTGTATGGAGCCGACTGGTTTAGGGAGGCTCTAAAGGCAACAATCAATGTGTATCGCCTCTATCAATGCCGCAAGGAATTCAATATGAGGAGCTTACTCAGCTTGAACGAGAAGGGACAATTTGCTTTCTCTTGCTGGAAGAAGATTGGGCTCATCACAGAGGAGGATGAGGAGGAAATGACGCAAGCTAGGAAACATGGTGAATCTTCATTTGCCACTCGAAGGCAACACATCTACTCCTAAAACAGGGCCTTCTAGAAGATGAACGCTTCTTGCCTATGTAATGCAAGTACAATAAAATGTAACTTTCTATTATTAATGGGTGTTCTTGTTTAAAGTACCCTTGTCTTTGTTGTTTTTGAAACAGTTTGTTTAGCTTTCATATCTTTGTCTATGTCTCAACCTCCCTAATACCTCTCTCTCTCTCTCTCTCTCACACACACACACACACACACACACACACACACTCTTTCTGTGTGTGTGTGTGTGTGAGAGAGAGAGAGAGAGAGAGAGATATGTAAAAGAGGAAGTCTCTCTATCTGTGTGTGTGTGTGTGTGTGTGTGTGTGTGTGAGAGAGAGAGAGAGAGAGAGAGAGAGAGAGAGAGAGAGATAGAGATATGTAAACGAGGAAATAGTCGACAAGGAGGAAGAGAGAATCTTTTTAGGAATCTGCTCACTTGATTCCTAAAAAGCGCTCACCAAAAATTGCTCGCCTGAAAATATCCCCCGCCAAAAAACACACACAAGCAACCTCACAACAAGACACACACAAAATGGACCAAGGAGACCTAGAGCAAAGGGAAGAGAGAGAGGAAGGGATCTTGCGTAATACCTTATTTGTGACTTGCAAATGGAGATGGTATGTTATGATGCTATCGTTGAGCTTGTACAAAACTAACTCAATGTTTAGTGAATGCTAAACATTGCCAACACACACACATTGTCTTAGGGTGTGGGAAACGTCTCACCACAATACCCTCTTACAATGGACACAAAATTGGCAATGAAAACACACTAAAACACTTTCTAAAACGAGATCAACTGATAGAAACTCAAAATACACAAGTCACCTTGAATTCACCAAACCGTATTGCACAAGTGGAAGGACGAATATTTGAACATCGAATCACGCATTTGATGCACCAAACCTCAATTTATTGATGATGGAGCAGCATATACAATAGTGATTTTGAGATTTTTGAACTCACGCTCTCTCACTTACAATGTGTAGCTTGAAAGCGTCTTAAACACCAAAAGTGAAGCTCACAAAGCGGTTGCTACGCCTAAGTCTCTCCTCACGCATAGAGTGTTGGGGTGCTATGTGAGATATTGGAGGTTGTTTTACAAGAAGGAGAGGGGCCTATTTATAGGTTGGAGACCTCTCATTAAGATTTTTGAAAATCCTAATTCACAAGCTAACAAATCAGGATTATGATTTTTTTGAATATCAAAACATTGCGGGCCTTCTTTGTTTGCTTGAGTCATGGATGTGGGCTCAAAGAGCAGCATTATTGATGCTAGATAAGGTGAAAGTAAAGTTTTAAGTAAGGAGAGAGAGAGAGAGAGAGAGAGAGAGAGAGAGTTACTATGCACGTCTTGAGGTGAGGTGTCTTTTATGGTTAGGTCAATGGCTATTTGTGTTAGTATGTTAGTGGTTAGCGTTAGTAATCACTAGAAAGTTAATGCTATATTTACAATGGGTAGAATGAGGTGGATGGTTGAATGAACAGAGGAAATTCTTGTGATAATGAAGCTTGAAGAAGTTTTGGACTTACTTGTGCAGGTTCTCAAAAATGACTACCGATCATCTTCTTCTTCTTCTCTTCTTTATACCACTACCGTCAAGGTTGATTACCGCGATGAAAATGGAAATTTGGTTGATGAGATTTCTCAATTTGTAGAGGTTAAGCTGGTTTATATGCTGTTTTCTATGTATATAGAGAAGGGATAAGATGGAATTGTACTTTGGAAGTAATAGAGAGAGGCATAGAGATGGTGTATGTACATGTAGATCTCATATGGAGCTATGGAAGTAAGAGGGGAGGTTAATGGTGAAGAAGGTGAGAGAAACCATGGAAGTTGCAGGTTTGAGTGAGGGATTGAGAGTAATGAGAGTGTGTGTGTGTGTGTGTGTGTGTGTGTGTGTGTAGAAGTGTGGAAAGAGGTGAGAGAAGACTATGGACTACTTGTGAGAAAAGTGGGCAGACTAGGGTCCAATAAAAAAATCATACCTCACCGGTGGTAGCTCCAAAAATTATGAAAATTTGTGAGGTGGTTATCTAGCTCTTGGTCCACATTTTGTTTTCTAGTTACCGCTTCAAATTCAGAGTGGAGATGGATATAAAAGATCCCACCAAAATGCCTACGTTTCTTCACAAAAAACTCTTCAGTGGCCCCCCTTTTGTTGAATTCGCATATGGCTCCAAAGGTGAGCCTCTCCTTGCATGAGAGCATGACCTAATTAATTCTTAGAGTTTTGAAAATATGCATGAATTATGCATAAATATAATATATGGATATGATGAAAAAAAGCAGACTAGTATATATAAACAATTTATGGAATCTAAAATAGTGTGGGCTATAAATATAAAAAACCAATATATGAAAATATAGGGAATCAAATGAAGAGGGCCCTCTTTGTTTTATTGATATATATTTATTTACATGAGGTAAGAAAGAGTTCTTGTAGGAAATAGAAATTTAATGAAATGCAATGACTGATGGTGGAAAGTATTTTTGAGGTTTTTTCTTAGGAGCGGATTCACACCAAAAATACGAGAAGCTTGTGTGAAGATATTTTTATATGGAATGAAGAGTATGAAAAATGGTAATGTTAACCCTCACGCACATTCCTATCACCTACGACGGATGTTGTATTATTTATTTGGTGGAATCAGGTATCGGGTTTGTTGGTCAAATAGGAAAAGGGTAAGAGTGATCACCGATGAGAGGTGCACTCTAACTGAAACATTGAAGGGATTGGGCGAGCTCATATAAAAGTCAACTAAACCTAAAGTTCACTCATTCTTTTCATTTGTGCAATTGAAGAGTGCTCTTGCTCCATCTCCATCTTCTTCTTCTTCACCTCTTTGTGTGTGTGTGTGTATGCGAGAGAGAGAGAGAGAGAGAGAGAGAGAGAGAGAGAGAGAGAGAGAGAGAGAGAGAGAGAGAGAGAGAGCGTACGATCGAGCATTGTGCCGAGTGTGAAGCGGTTGAGCGTGACGCAGCGGCGGCTCCTTCTTCTTTACGGTGAGGAATCCTGCACGATAGCAAGCGTAGAGCTGTGAGTAACACACCATTGCCATCTTTGAGCTTACTAGTTTAGGCTAGTTGTGTGCTTGGAGCCATTTGTGGCTCACACACAGTGTATCAGCAAGTTCCTTACATTGACACGTGCGACAGATGCGCACATTTTTGGCGCCGTTGCCGAGGAATTCCATACACTAAGCTTGAATGGCACTCTATGCTTCTTTTGTGGTGCAATTTCAATTGTAGGAAAGGTAGGGAAGGAAGGTGTGTGTGTTGAGAAGAAGGATTTTGTTTTTGCTACTGTGTATTTCTTTGTCAATGAAGTTTTGAAAGGTATTGTGTTTTCTCTGTGATAAGGTGTTAGTATTAAGGTTGTTAGTTCTGTGTAATGTAAAGTACAGTAAGTAGGAAGTAGATCTGTTAGAGATAATGAAGTGTGTTAGTGTGTAACAATAGGTGCATTAGTTGTAAGTAGGTAGGTAGAGTGTGTGTGTGTTCGCGCATAGGCCGCGGTGACCTTATCTCCAAAAAATAAAATAAAAAAATAAAATAAAAATAAAGGTAGGACCTGTTGAGAGAGAGAGAGAGAGCACAGGAATAGAACCCTAAAGTGTGTAGAATACACACATGAGATGATGTATATATAGAGCAAGGGTTTTTTCTTGATCCCCCAAGGGTTTTTTCATCCACAGTTAGGGACCCTTATTTGAGCGGGGGTGTTGAGCTTATATGTGAAGCTACTCAATATATGGCTTCTCTATATATGGCACCCAGGTCCTCTCTATATATACATCATCTCATGTGTGTATTCTACACACTTTGGGGTTCTATTTCTGTGCTCTCTCTTTCTCTCTCAACAGGACCGAGATCTAGAATATCTCCGAGACCCAAGCCCAGACCCAAGCCCAAGCTCATGCTCAAGCTCAGGCCTCAGTTTCCCTTTAACATTTCGTATTTTAGCTTCACACGTAGCTAAAAATCAACTTTTTTGAGGACCAACGGAGCTTCAGGTGACCGAATGTTGTGTTGTAAATCACACCTCAACCCTCTTAGTGATACGCTCATTTCGAGCTATCACACACTTTATTCAAAAAACCGATCATTTAAAAACATATAAAAAAAACGAGTGAAAATGGACGCCAAAAAAAAGTAAGCAGTTAACCTTCGAGGTTATTCGCCGACGCTTATAGGGTGCCACATGCACCTACATTTGCGCTCTGGTCATGTGCTAGAGACAGAGCAACTAGGAAGAATTTTGACTTACGCGAGTTCTCAATATCCACCTACCTTAGGTTCCGGGCCCTCGACGGGGACCCAAGTTAGTACAAACCAAGACCCAAACGTAGCAGCTAGTGACTCTTCCTCTGACTATGACATCATGGAGGGTTTCCCAATGCCTAATCCCGATAGCTCAAGCCAAGATATGCATGCCATGGGACTGCGGTCCAAGTCGAGCCTGCTCAGCCGCTTGAAGGAAACCCTTAGTAGAGCCACTCGCTCCAAACATGGAGCTAATGATGTAAATGAGCGGGGTGGGGAAGTTAATTCTCTATTCATGACCAACGTAGACCCTATGCCCTTAGAGAATGTGCAACGTGAATACTCCATTCACTACACCCCCTGATTCTTCAGAACTATTCTCCTCTGAGGTTATATTACCTGATGGTAGAAGCCTTGCCGAAGTGCAAGAGGTTGAGCGATACATCATTGTGGCTAGGGAAAAGGAAGTCAAGAGCTTACGTAAAGCGGAGCAATGAAGAGAGTTAAAAGCAAAAGCCCTTATGTCAGTATCCTTGCTAGGAGAGCAATCGAGTGCTTATGACTTAGCAACCACTAAGGGTCAACCCCTAGAAAGCAACATTGCATCTAGCTCAAAGGACACCCCTAGCACATCAAGCCTAGATGGAGCGTTCCTAAATGAGAACTGGGAGTATGAACTACAAACAGAAACTCTAACCGACCTATACACAGGTCACACCTATCACGTGGGTTGGTTAGATATCCTACAATCCACAATGGGTGCTACTAGTGTGGAGGATCAACAACAAAGAGTTTGTGAGGTCATCCATAGGGTCATTGAGTTAGAGAGACAAAACAAGGGGATCAACATGCCTTCAACAGGTCCCATGAGATTCTTGGATACAGTAAAGGCTAAACAACCAACCTATCACAAATGGAGACTCCCTCGGTAAGTCCGATGGATCCTCCATATGTTGTTTCGCCAGGGGTCTCAGTGTAATCTGAGCCCACAAGTGATAGCTTTACCTTTCCAAGTCTAGATCATCTTTCCCTTGATGACACCACGGCTACCATGCCTACCCCAATGATGGGCATGCCAAGAAACACACCATGGACCTCATTTGTTAGTAAAGCACCACTACATGGTAGCTCAATTCTTGCAACAGTACCTACAAGTGTGTACCAATTGTATGCACCTATGGGTCATCGCACTCATGTAGTCCCTACCCCTCCCATTGTTTCAACAACCTATGCTCCACAACCACAACACCCAAGTTCTTATTTCCATGGGACTATACCAGCTAGCATTAGCATGTCACATCCGATGTCTGCTATGCCTAGGGCCACACATATGAACTTTGGACTTCCACATGGCACAACACCATACCCAACGTGGTACCCAAGGGCTTCCTATGTGCCAAGCCCAATGCCAATACCTACTCTACATGTAGTCTCTAGAGCACCTCCACCCACAGTGCCTGCTCACTTAGGTGACTTGGCAACATTTGCTCAAGCTATTGGTCGATCTATTGTTGAGAATATGCGTAACACGCCTGATAGAGAGCTTAGAAGTAAGGCAGTACAAATAGCCAAGATCACACAAAAATTTAGTGGAGAGAGACGAGGATGTGAGAAAGCATATGGAAGTGTTTGAACAAATATGCGATTCTCTAGGAGAACACAATGACCTGCATAAGAGTAATGATTTAAGACTAACCTTAAGTGGAAAGGCTGGGGATTGGTATAGAACCCTAAGCAGGGATTTTAATTACGCGATGACGAATTTTGTTAAATGTTAATTATTGTTGTTATTATCACTATTTTTTTCATGTTAATAACATATCTAATGTGATGACCTACAAAAACCGGCGGGAAAACCAACAATCCCAGCAGACCCGGTGGGTTTAACATGAAACCCGGCGGGCCCGGCGGGACAAGCAAGAATCCCGCCGGGCCCGTCATGTACCCCCTCCATATTTGGCGGCTCTATATAACCCTGTAGTAGACATCACATCACATCACCTCTTCCTCTAAATTTGGTCATCCTTTAAAATTTAGAAGAAAAACTAAAGGTACAAAAATGAATAGTCTTTAAAAAAAATTAAAACTTAATGTAACTCTGATCATGGATCATTAGTTCTTTTTTGGACTGAACTGTGTCTTGAAAGGAGGTAGAAAGGTGAATCTTTGGGTCGGTATCTCTACATTTGGGATGGACTGATCTCATGTTTGGTTCACCGTTTTATTTGCTAAATTGATTGCTATATTGATTAGAACTTCTATCATGGGTCATTAGTTCTTTTTTGGACTGAACTGATTCTTGAAAAGAGATAGAAAGGTGAATCTTTGAGTCGATATCTCTACTTTTGGGATGGACTGATCACATGTTTGATTCACCGTTGTATTTGCTTGCTATTCTGATTAGAGCTCCAATCATGGGTCATTAGTTCTTTTTTAGACTGGACTGATTCATGAAAGGAGGTAGGAAGGTGAATCTTTGGGTCGATATCTCTACTTTTGGGATGGAGTGATCACATGTTTGATTCACCGCTGTATTTGCTTGCTATTTCGATTAGAGCTCCAATCATGGGTCATTAGTTCTTTTTTGGACTGGACTGATTCATGAAAGGGGTAGGAAGGTGAATCTTTGGGCTGATATCTCTACTTTTGGGATGGACTGATCACATATTTGATTCACCGTTGTATTTGCTTGCTCATGTTTGAGTAGATTGAGGTTTATTCCCTTCAGGCTTTACTACTACGCTTGTGTGTGATATTGATTATAACACTAATGTTTGGTTTGAATAATACTTGAAAGAAGAGATAGCATACTGAGCTATGTTTATTGGTCCTGACTTTCAAGTAGGATCGTAAAAAAGTAGACATGCTAGCTTATAGACGAGCTTCAAAACGCTTGCCTTAGAAGAAGCACAACTTGCACTAGCTAAAGCCTTCTATTTCACTGGGGGATCATTGGCCATTGTCACCCGTGATGCATGGAAGTCAGCTTGGAAATGCATTGGGGAGTATGGTGTTGGATTTACCCCTCCAACATATCACCATATGAGAAACCAACTGTTGGATAAATGTTACACAAGCATACAACAGGATATTCAAAGGGTAATATTAAATGCAACAGAACAATCTGGATACACCATAGTTAGTGATGGTTGGTCCAACGTTCAAAGGCGGACATTGATCAACATCATGCTTGTTTGTCCTCGTGGTGAATGTTTTATCAAAGCTGTGGATAGCTCTAGTCAAATAAAGTCGGGCAGTTTTATAGCTGACATCATTGGCGACGCAGTTGAGGAACTTGGAAAAGAAAATGTTGTCCAAGTAATCATGGACAATGCCAAAAATTGCAGGGCTACAGGTAGGATACTTGAAAGTCGCTTCTCTCACCTATATAGTGCTGGTTGCAGTACACACAGCTTGAACTTGGTATTGCAAGATTGGTACAAGAGGGAGGACACAGAGTGGTTCAAATGGATAGTAGACAATGCTCGCTTAATAGTCAAGTTTGTTTTGAAGCGTCAAAGGGTTCTTGACATGTACCGTCAGAGGATGTATACTATGTTAAAACTGCCATGCGAAACTAGATTTTGCACCAACTACTATACGGTAGAATCACTAATAAAAAATAAGAATGCTGTGACGGAGACATTTGTTTGTGCCACTTTTTCAGAATGGGAGGCCGGTCAAAGGGAGAAGATAAAAAGCAAAATAGGGGTGATCAGAGATCTACTAGCTGATCGCCACTTCTGGGATGATGTGGTGGATGTGCACAATGTCATGATGCCAATTATGCTCGCATTACGCCAACTGGATTCTGCCTTGCCTAACATAGCTAAGGTGTGGATGGCTTGGTGGACTATTCAAGAAAGCCTTGCAAATCCAGAGGAGCCTCAGGAGCCAATTGTGAAGCCTTGGAAGACACCATTCACTCAAAAGAGGAGAGAAATTTTGAGAAAGTATGTGCATGGTCGATGGGTTGGAGCACATAGTCCACTACACAGCGTAGCTTTCTTATTGGATCTAGAGTATTGGGCAATGGAAATAGACAAACTTGATGAGGAGGTGCTGGAAGAATTTTATGATGTGATAGGCAAGTCTTATGATGATCCTAATGAGCATGGATGAGCTGTTACTGATCTTACGGTGTTTAAACTCAAAGAGGGTAAGTTTGGTACAGAATTTGTGCAGACACTTGCCACGGAGCAACTAGCATGGAAGTGGTGGATGATGAATGGTGGTAGTGCACCCACCCTTAAACGCCTAGCTGTTAGAATCCTAGCCCAATCTGCATCTAGTTCAAGTTCTGAGAGAAACTGGAGTACATATAAATATGTACATTCCACCATCAGAAACCGCCTTCTAAATTCAAGAGCTGAAAAATTGGTGTATATGTACTGCAACCATCGGCTATTGGCAAGAGTGCAAGTTGAGAACTACAAAGAGGAGATGCCGTGTTGGACTTATGATGTAACCAATGATGAGGTGGACGAAGACAGTGAGCTGCAAGGGGAATCTCATGAAGTAGAAACTACATGTACTTTAGAAGAGATTGAAGAGAATTTGGAAATTGAACCAACTTTGACCCGTCGCAGCAAGCGATGGTGGTTTAATTAATAGATTATCGAATCCATTAAGTGACTTCTGTTTAAGTTCAGAAACTGTTTATCTTATAAGCTTTTTTTTATATTTAGTTTAAGGTTTAGACATTTGCTTAATAATAAACGAAGCCCTTAAAAACCTTTACAAGGCCACAAATCACTATTAAAGCTTCATAATATACAAAGCCCTAACAAATCTTTGCATTATCACATATCATAATTGAAGCTGAAGTGAAGACAATTCACAATTCACTAATAAATTCTCGCAAGACAATGAGTAAATGTTTTCAAATGTTACAAAAACTATCCAAGTGATAGTGAAATATTTGTGAGAATATCTTCATTCTCCTGTTCACGCTGACCTTTAAGCTTATTATAGTCTTCAGACATTTTGAACATTGCATATAGCTTTTTAGATATCTCATACTCACATATAGCACAATGAAAGTTATTCATCATGCTTTGCATCAAGCATGATATATGGTACATACGTCTGCATGGCAAGCTGAAGTAACCACACCACTCATGAAAGAATGATCTACATACGCCAGTGCATTCATGCACGGTTACTTCTTTCAAACAAATGCTCCTGTCATTCTAGCAGCAACACACCTAGTCGCAATTGCAACCATGTGCCGAAGCATGAATGACTGGGAGCAACATAACACATAATCACCCTACGCTTTTGCAATGACACACCTAGCCGCAATTGCAACCATGTGCCAGTGCATTCACGCACGGTTACTTCTTTCAAACAAATGCTCCTGTCATTCTAGAAGCAACACACCTAGTCGCAATTGCAACCGTGTGTCGAAGCATGAATGACTGGGAGCAATATAAAACATAATCATCGTACGCTTTTGCAATGACACACCTAGCCGCAATTGCAACCATGTGCCAGTGCATCCACGTACGATGATTTGATAAAACAAATTTTATACCTTTATGTTTTAACGCAAAAAACTCAAAAAAACATCAATAAAATAAGGAAGGGTTTAAAAAATTACTGCTACACTGCTTTGAGAATGTGAAAAGCTTTGAGAATGTGAAAAGCTGCTAGAAAGTTTGGTGAAGACTTTTCAATGTACCTCTTTTGTGAAAACGACAAGCACCGGCGTCACCTTTATATAGCCACGGCAGGCCCGGCGGGAAAGTAGCTTTACCTGGCGGGCCCGGCGGGCCAACTAATTAGCCCGGCGGGCTACGAGCCGGTCTCCAAGTCTCCCTGGAGGTCAAAAAAGATGAATGTCAATTAACATAATATTTGTTATTTTGCATTTCTATTGTTATTAACCTGCAATTATAGTGTGATCACGTCATTTTGAAATCTCTGACCCTAAGGGTGGAAGAAAAAACGATTTACCCTACTCTTAGGAGACTGTTCTTGAAAGAATACATACGAGAGGGAGTGCTTTGGGGTGTAGCCTCTCAGCTCTAGAAAGCTCAAAGAAATGAAGGAGAGTCGATGCGAGACTTTATTAGTCGCTTGAAGCATTTGAATTCTCGTTGTAATCCAAAGGAACGCTTCAATAAGAATCAATTGCTTGATAGATTCATTAGGATATTACGTCATGAGGATATCTACAATGGCCTAGTCATTAGAGGTATCACCACTTGGGAAGCAGTCACCACCAATGCGATCCAATTGGAGGATAATTTAATGATTCAAGGAGAAAGAGTGTCTGTTGAACCTAAATCTATTAGCTCGCAAGCATCGGGGCATCAGCCAATGACCCTAAAGCCTATTGCTAATGAGCCAAAGATATCTAAGATGACTTTAGCAGATCTCACCAAGGCTATTCAAGAGAATCTTAGAAACAATCGTGCTCTTCAAAACAATCATATGTATCCAAGAAGGGAGCAACAATGGTGCTTGTATGCTATGGACAGTGCTCAATATACCCTTACCACCTCCAGTGCTAGGACCGCAACCACCACATCCGAGAATCACTTCTGTGAATCAAGTGGGTTGTGAGTCATCTATTGCTTGTTTTGAAGGCTGTGAGGAAGATATAGACCCCAATATTGCCTATGGGATGGATGTGCTTGAAGAAATTCCACAATACTACATGGAGGACTATTGGGGACCAGTCAAACCTGTCTATCAAGTAGCTGATCTTGCTGCAAGAGGCCAAAATATCAATTACACTGCTAAGAGACCACCTCTTCAATGCTATGAGTGTGGAGGTCCACATCGTGTAGACGAGTGTCCTATTAGGCTACAAAAGAACACCACACTAATGCAAACCAATCAAGCGCGCACGTCTACAATGCCAATACTCATGTGTAATCGATGTGTCATAGATCATTTGATTGCCCAATGTCCAAATAATCCAAATGCACCAAAGATCACGCCATTAAGCTTGATTGAGGTTACCCAGGAGCCATCACAAAGTACACTTGTGGTACCAATAAACGTACTCACATGATCGATGCTCCAAAAACAAAATTATATTCTTGAGGAAAGAGACATGACATCAATTGCTCAATCTCTAAAAAAGAAGAAAACACAAAGGAAGAGATGGCAAAAAGCAGCAAAGTCAGACCCGAGTTCAAAGACCAACATAGGAACTGGTGACGACCCCATATATATGAATGACGCTGAAGAGGATCCTTATTCAGGTGAAACCATGGAGACCACTAAGATAGAAACCAACAAGGAAGATCTTCATGAGCCACAATGACCAGGATCCAAGAATAAGATAGGAACTTATCCAAACCCTACAGAGGAGATTGAGTGAGTCAAGCAATTAAGGAGTTTGGTAGAAGATACCCAAAGGGATCTAGAACCAGCACCTAGGTAGATCCAGATTATAGACACCGTGTTCCCTACGCAACAACAACCTCACCAAGTCCATAGACCCTTAGCTATACCTAGTATCATCCAAGAAGAAAGTGACTTAAAGTCATGGGAAAGTGGGCGTACTCACTTCTTGATGGAAAGAACGTTTACAGAGGGACTACCTGATCCTATCAAAGAAATGGAGATCCCATCTTCCCCACGTCAAGGGACTGAAGTCCAAAAGGTGCCGTTAAACATTGGCAAATTGATGGATTTCATGTCTTCAAAAGTTAGAACCACCATCATGTCCAAACTATATAAAGACCCTGAGCTAGTCTCAGCTCTTCGAGCCTTCCTCAATGGAGAACTAAAGTTTGGGCTACCACAATTTTCACAGATGGATGGAGTTGGGGAGATGCCAATAGAGGAGGAACACTTAGATCCACAACCCAACCTAGATGAGAACCTTGTTATAGAAATACTGTTAACAAGTTGGGACAATACTTTGAGGGTGATACTAGAGTCGATGATGAGTTGCATGATATTTCTGTATTCCTAGTCAAAACCATACTTGAATGGAGTGAGAAGATTGTGAACTTTCTAGTTAATGGTTTTCCACCCAAAGAGCTTCGTAAAGACATAGCTCGAAAACTGTTAAAAGAATGTGAACCTTACTCTCTCATTGCAAGAACTCTCTACACACTAGGGAAGGATGATATTCTTAGACGTTGTGCCCGTGAGGATGAGTATTTATACCTGTAAGAAGTCCACATGGGTATAGCCGGAGGACATTTCTCAGGGGAACTAATAGCTAGAAAGGTGTTGCAATCAGGCTATTGGTGGCTAACCTTATTTAAGGATGCATCACTTTTTGCAAAAGGATGTGATGAATGCCAACATTACAAGATCACACAACGAAAGGATAGGATGCCCTTACATCTTGTTAAAGTGACTCAACCATTTGAAAAATGGGGTTTGGACTTTGTAGGCCCAATTAGTCCGGCAGTTCGTAGCACTCAATCTCGATATATTATCGTTGCCACTGAATATGTGACAAAGTGGGCGGAAGCCAGGGCGGCACGTAAGGCTGATGCGAGGTCAACTGCCAAGTTTCTCTTTGAGAACATCATTACAAGATTTGGTTGTCCCTTTGAGATTGAGAGTGACAATGGTATTCATAATAAAAGAACTCACTACCAACATTATGATAGCTCACCATAAGTCTACACCTTATTATCCACAGGCAAATGGCCAAGCTGAGAGCACCAACAAGACCTTAATTTCTATCTTGACCAAAACGGTGGAAGCTCATCGCACAGATGGGGATTTAAAGCGTACATCAGCTCTATGAGCTTATTGTACTGCGTACAAAGTTGCCATTAACTACACACCATTTAAGATGGTGTATAGCCAAGAAGCAGTTATGCCATGGGATTTTGTCGTTCCTAGTCTTCGAGTAGCTTCTCAAGAAGGTTGGGATGGTAACCCCTTGGTTGAGCGATTATATATCCTTGAAAGGCTAGATGAAGAGAGGCAATTAGCTGTGCAAAATGCACTTGTGGAGAAAGATAGGAGAAAGAAATGGTTTGACCGTCATCTAAAGAACAAAGATATCAATGTTGGTGATAAATTCCTTATGTATGGAGTGCGTAGCGAAAAGAAAAAGTTGAAATATGCAGGGAAAGGGCTATATAGAGTATGTGAGATCACCCCACAAGGAACCATTCGTATGGAGACCCTTGATGGAGTTGAAACCATTGGATTCCTCAATGGGAGAAAATTTAAAAGATACTATGATCCTTTAAGCCAAGAGGAGCTATGTGCCATCCATACAAAAAAGGTAGCCAAGGCACAAACATAATTGAAGAAGATACAAGCTCAAGCTGAGGCTAAGGAGTGACAACAACGCATAAGAAGCCAACGAGAGGCTAACCTTGGAGTGACACATGCATTCTAGGTTGAAACCGACGAGGATTGGTTGGACTCTGACACACCTCTATGATACCCTATTGAGCTAAACAGTGTTGTCAGGGGATATATGTTCGAAACGTGAGCCGGGTAGGCGCCGGGCCTCTGGCTGTGGGAGGTGTCAAGAGAACAAGAACAACAGGTGAAAAAGGCTCTATCAATCACCGTAACCTTCAATTAATCAATTTAATCTCTGAGTACATTCTACTGGCAATAGCCAAGTCGGGCTGTTAACAGCACCGACACTCAGGTTCATTGAAATCAAGGAGTTTAGGCTCCCGTTATAATTACCCGGGCCATTAACGGCTCCACGATTCATCAAAAAGAAATAACTAATTTAAGTTGCCAGTGACGAACAAAATCTTACTCTGCCGGTTTTCTTAGATCGGTTGTTCTACTGCTTGATATGTCTTCAAATCCTTCTTGCCCCTTCTTTAGCTCAAGAACGAGAGATTCTCTTGTCCAAGCTCGGAAGAGAGAGAGAGAGAGAGAGAGAGAGAGAGAGAGAGAGAGATTTCCCTCTTTGACCTTGACTCGAGCTTCTCGCCTTTGATTGCTTTGACCTTGGTTGCTTGTTTAATCTCGACCTTGCTTGGAATGTCCTCTTGCCTCGGCTTGCTCAAGCTTTTCGTTTTCTTGTAAATCTCCTTCTCGCCTTGTCTTTCGATGCTTTGTAATAGCCAGCAATGAGCCGAGAACGAGAGAGAGAGAGCCCTTATGCTTCACGCTCCAACCTCTTGCTTTGGTTCAAGACCGTGCTCTCCTCCATTCTCCTTCTTCTTCTCCTTTTTCTTTCTTTCCTTCTTCTCTTCTCCTTCTTCTTTTTCTTTCTTTCTTTTCTTCTTCTTCTTTCTCTCCACGGTGCTTGGCGCTTCTTCTTCCTCTTACTTTCTTCTTCCCTAACCTTGCATGACTTCTTTTCTTTTAACTTTCCTCTCATTAAAAAACAACAACTTCTCATGCTTTTAAAGAGGGCCAACGACGGCGTCATCGTTGCCCTCTCTCTTTTTCTCCCTCCTTTTCTTTTTCTTTCCACAAACACTAAAAACTCCCTTATTCACTAAGTCGGCGGCTATTCTTATTGCGAGTGGCCACTCAACTCAAGAGCACCACATTTGGGCATACATATCGACCAAGGCATTGCCAAGCTTCCTTTATTGGGCAGCCACATTGGTGTACATGCCGGCCAAGGCAATGCAGTAGGCATAAAATTTGGCATACATATCGATTAAAGCATCGCCAAGCATCGCATCTTTCTTCATTCACCCTCGACTGGCAATATCATCGTGAAACATCTCAAATAATGCCAAAATTATCTAGCTCAGCAGTGCCGACAACTGACACTGGGCTCTGCGTGCCAAGCCGTAAATACCTTTAGACTTCTCAGATTGCATAAAATGCATACAAACCCTGCTAAGGCTATAAAATTACCAAATGGCACATCGATCGAGCGGACTGGACTGGCACAGAACTGGCCCCCGGTGAATCTTTAACGACCCATATTTTGGCAATCGTAACTCCGATTGCTGATCTATAAAGACTGACACTCTCCACAAAGTGAGACTTCAGGCTCGTGCATTCATTTCATTTTTGTCAACTTACCTGCAGTTGCCCAATCTGGTACGGATCTGCAATCGACTTGAACTTCAAACTACCATAACTTCTTCATCGTAGCTCCAATCGACGAGCCGTAAAGACAGGCCGGTAGGGCACTTCCTGCATTGCAATTCTAGATCATAACCTCTCATCTGTGCTCACTTTAATCATAGTCCTTTTTAACATCATTAAGGCATCTGTTGGCCCCTTAAAGCCGCATCTGGCATACATTAATCAATAAACTTGACCAGTTAACAAGCCCTGATCATTGCTCAACAAATATGTAGGCTTCAAAGAAGCTTAACTTACATTTGATTTCTCTTTTTCCCATCATGGAAGCGGAGCTGTATGACATCCAACCCCTCTGAACTTGCACAACATCCGGTCTGTGTCAACTGCACTTCAATCTGCATCTGTTATAAGTACCTTAAGCTCTTTGCCATCATCAGACTCACGTAGCTGGTAAAGATATGAAAACTAATATAAGGCTTATACCCTATCATCAATGTTCTGTCTTAATTATTAGGTAGCTTCCCATAAAAAAATCTTTGAATCATATCTGTCGTATCTTCAAAGCATTCAATTATGGATAACCTGTTTGGTGAACCCGGCCAGACTCAAGTGCTCCAGTTAATGATGCACACGGCTTGACCATTAAGCTCGCTTTAAAGAACCTTGTAAAGCTCAAGTATGTCTTACTCTGTCTGCACACGGAATGGCTGTCAAGTCCTTTACCTCAAGTTTTGGTAGCAGAACCAACTCAAAAGATGTGAAGATACTTCATAAATTGTCCAAAGGAGTCAGTTGGAAGCCAACCATGTAATCTTATTGAACGCATAACCAAACACTCTTCTGACTTAGCATAATCTAGAAAACAAAACCTTGCATCATGAAGCCTGCTACATCAGGCATCTGGTATCCTCTGCATCTGTAACTTGCACTTTAGTAACCCCCAAGATCAAATGGGATAATAAGGAATTGCCCAAATACTGGAGCAACATAACATCCACATGAGCATACATTTCCTGTATCAATCAACATCAAGCATTTCTGGTGCAAATATGCTACCCCTGGTTCAAATAGCACACAATTACTATGCATACTTAACATTATCCATCCATATTGAAACTGCTTATGAATATCCTTATAATCTCCTGGATCAAACACCATTGAGATCACATAGTATTGATGGGCTCCGCAATATACTAGAGCTTCTCCTGAAGCATAGTGCAGCACTCACAACCCGTAAAGTGTTGGAAACTTAAGCTCATTACCAGAAAGCATTAAAGAAATCTGACTCCCTTTTACTGGCAGCCAAGACATCACTGAAATAAGCATCATTAGGAATAGCATCCAAATCCAACCACATTTGGCACATTGTCCAAGGAAATGAAAAACCCTGTGCACTTTTTGCACTATAAAGGATGATTTAGCATCATTACCCCCTCTAGCTTCATAGTCATCACGAAAACTCTTGGGAGTCTCTCGACCTGTATCATTAGACGAATTTTCACCTGTTGGGATTTCAACTTGATCATGAAAAATAGCTTTATCTTGTAGATCTTCATCCATAACATCCTTGGGAAAATCACCCTTGGAAGTCTCAACATTAATCAAAACTGTAGGAGTTATCTCCTCATGCAGTCCATCTACAAGCATAGATGTAAAACCCCTGTCGATAACCTATTCACAATCAACATGATCTAGAAAATCTTCATACTCATCGATATGACCCTCTGCTTCCTCATCTACATCCATGTTACTTATCAATACATCATAGCATTGTAAAGGCTCATCTCGCACCCCCTCTGAAGAGGTACACGCATCAAAAATCTCTTCTATACTGTCATAATCATCTCCTTCAGATCTAGACAAGAAATCATCGATTATGGCATCTTCTTCCATGATAATAGCATCTGCAAACATATGGTTAGTAGCAATCATAGGTTCAGTGACATCCTCAAGCTCATCCTGTGCTGGCTCCACAATCTTGGTCACTTCATCAGCTACTGTGTATATAATAGCTTTGTTTATGCAATCATCTGCAACAAACATGTTATCCTGCTTGCCTATAGTGCTGATAGTTTTAGAAATATCCTATAGAGGCTCATCTGCTTGATGAAATCCTTCAAAATAACCCATGTCAAGGTTAGTAGCTTGCGAACCACTAGTTGTACAGTCTATGTCTTCACTGGAACCATTATTAGAGGTAGCGTCCATGAGAGCAATCTTTGAAAAAAATTCATATAATCCTATTTCAGCATTAAATTCATCATTTACCTTTTCTTCGTTGCTCAAAATAAGCTCCTCTCGAATTGAATATGCTACTTCCAGCTAAACATTTTCTTTGGCTTTACTTCTTGCAGAAATATGCTCCCAGAATTCATCATAGTTGAGGATCTGCACATGATCCCCTTCACCTTTACTGAAGACAACCTGGATTTGTTTAGTAATCTCTTTTATTTCCAGATCTAGAATCCTTGAACTTTCGTAAATGAATTCCTCTGCAAAATAGTCCCACCGTGTGGGATATGCTTCTGCCAATTCTTGCACCTGCTTTTTAAGATCCGAGTTTACAACCTCTTCAAAAGCTGCAATCATCCAATTTTCTGGAACATTTCGGCTCTTCATCTCAGCTTCATAACATGCAATAAAACCTTCTGGATTATATCCCTGAAAAACATGATACTGCTCCCATATAGCATCAAGTGCCATCTCTATAGCATAATCAATTTGTTTTTTTATCTGCATGGCTTTCGCTTCCTGCATGTTGGAATTAGGGTTGCAGAGAAACACACACAGCTTGGAGAATACGAAGGAAGCTCAAGGCACACAATAGAGAGTGTGTTACTTAGTGTGCAATGGAAAGATTGATAGCCCTAGAGTGATGGGCGTATATACAATGCACGGGGAAAAAACCTCCTAAAGAGGGAAAAAATGCCCCGGTGGTCCTAGTGTGTTCTCACACATCACTACCACATGTATATGGTAACAAATCCCCCCTGGAGTGATGCGGTGAACGAGAGCTGGCACATGAGTAAAGGGAAGTGCCGTGCCCTGAGGACAGGATCAATCCACAAAGGGGAGTAAGCCCAAAGCTTTGCGGAAAGCTTCAAGATTCTCACGAGAAAATGCCTTTGTGAAAAGATCTGCAAGGTTGTCCTGTGTTGGCACATAAGCCAAGTTGATCTCTCCTGCTGAGAGCCTCTCCCTGACATAGTGGTAATGCACCTCAATGTGCTTTGTGCGAGCATGAAAAACTGGGTTCCTCGCAACTGCCAATGCGCTCTGACTGTCAGTGTAGATAGTGTTGGCAGTGTCCTGTCCAACACCCAAATCAGCCATAAGGCGTCTGAGCCATACACACTCAACCGTAGCTGTGAAGACTGCCCTGTACTCAGCCTCACAACTCGAAGTGGCCACAGTAGGTTGCTTCTTGATCAACCATGATATACATGAACTGCCAAGCATGAAACAAAAACCACTTGTGGACACTCGCGTGTCAAAACAACCAGCCCAATCTGAGTCCGAAAAAGCATGTAAGTCTGGCGGCAATGATCCCCCCTTGGGATAAAACAAGCCAAGATGTAAAGTGCCACTAAGGTAGCGGAAAATCCTCTTGACACCCTGCCAATGCTTAGACCTTGGGCTATGCATAAATCTGCTGACCTATGAGACTGCAAACTGAATATCCGGCCTCGTGTTGCATACATAAATGAGGCAGCCAACAATAGTTTGGTAAAGAGTGACATCAGCAGGATCGCCAGCATCATGTAGACTTAACTTCAAACCTGTTTCCATGGGAGTGGCAATAGGTTTGCAATCCTCAAGTCCAAACTTACATAGCAATGTCTCTATGTAACTTTTCTGACACAAGGCAATACCACCATCACACTGCTTAAACTGTATACCCAAGTAATGATGCAACAGCCCCAAATCTTTCATCTTGAAAGTAGCATTCAAATCAGCCTTAAATTCAGCAATATGTCTCTCATTTGGTCTAGTGATCGGCAATTCATCAACATAAAGAACCACGATGAGAAATACATCACCCTCATGCTTTACATACAATGTGCTTTTTGTTGGACTGTTACGAAAGCCTTGTTTGACCAAATGAGTGTCAGCTTTCTCATACCAAGCACGAGGAGATTGCTTCAACCCATACAAAGCCTTGTTACATTTTCACACTTTGTCCTCTTGTCCTTTTATGAAAAAACCGCGAGGCTACGTTACATAAACTTCCTTAAATTTGTCACCATTCAAGAAAGCAGTAACAATGTCTGATTGATGTACATCCCAACCAAAATGAGCTGCCAATGCACATAGAAAACGCACAGTAGTCATACGACAAGTGGGAGCAAAAGTCTCTTCATAATCTATGCCTTTTTGCTGTGCATAACCCTTTGCAACAAGTCGAGCCTTATGGCGATCAATCTCACCATCCGGCTTGCGTTTCAACTTGTAAACCCACTTCGTACCAATGGCCTTTTTGCCAGGAGGCAAATCACATAAAGTCCATGTGTCATTTTCTATAAGTGCATCATATTCTGATTGCATGGCAGCCATCCAATTTTCTGAATTCTGTGCTTCATCAAAAGATAGAGGCTCCTCAACATCATGTAAACTAGACACAGCCAAAGCATAACAATCTGATGCATAGGATGCATGGCGAGAGCCTGAACGAGTACGACTAGACAAAGGTGCATCCAATTTACTGTCACACAAAGTGTGCACCAGCCATTTTGGCATACCTCTAGCCTGCTCATTTTCAGCCCTTCCCTCATCAAGTACATCATGTACATCTGCATCAGTAATAGGCTGATCTAAAACAATTTCAGAAACCCCCATAGGCTGTACATTTGCCTCATTGGAACTTACATTCATATTTCCACCACTGAAAAGAGGCAACAAAGTGTCATAAATGTCCTGTGAGCTTACATTACTGTCTCTAGTACATGACAGCAAGGGCTGAACAGAATCTTCCACAAACACTACATCCCGAGAAACCAGAATACGTTTTGTTTGCGGATGATACAACCTGTAACCTTTGCTTTCAGCACTATAACCAACAAAAATACATTTGACAGCCTTATCATCCAATTTTCTGCGCTGCACTTGTGGCACCAAAGCATATGCCAAACAGCCAAAAACACGCATGTGCTCAATAGAAGGCTTTCTATCATGCCATGCTTCATATGGAGTAATAGACTGCAAAGCTTTCGTAGGACACCTGCTAAGTACATAAGTGGCACACATGATGGCCTCAAGCCAAAAAGAATGCGGTAAAGCTTGACTTTTGACCATACATCGTGCCATTTCCGTTAGTGACCTATTTTTCCTCTCAGCAACACCATTTTGCTGAGGTGTATAAGGCACTGTACATTGGCGTTTTATCCCACGAGTAGCCAGAAATGCATTAAAATCATGAGACATATACTCCCCCCCTCGATCGGAACGGAGGGTGCCCATAGTACATTTCGAGACATTTTCAGCCATAGCCAGAAATTGTTTGAAGCACATAAAAACTTCGGACTTCACTTTAAGAGGAAATACCCATGCATGCCTGGAGTAATCATCAATGAAAGTCACGAAGTACAGGTAATTGCCCAAGGACGGAGTTTGCATGGGCCCACAAACATCACTATGCACAAGCTGCAACCTGCATGTGGCCCGAACTGAACCATCCTTTGGAAACTTAGAACGCTGCATCTTACCCAAAATACAGCCTTTACAAACGTGTTTGACAAGTGCTTCGAGAGGTGGCAAAGAAGCAACCATATTAGATTTCTGCAAATGCAGCAAACTGGCAAAATTCAGATGACCAAAACGTGCATGCCAAAGTTTTGCATCTGAAATAGCCCTTGAATCTGCAACATCATTTGCAAAATTTTGTCCACACTTGTCATACAAAGTGAGCTTATACAGCCCACGGCACAAAAGGCCAGATGCAACAATTTCATCACCAAAACTGAGATCATGAACTGTACATCTGTCATCCACAAATTTGACTACAAGTCCAAGTCTAGCAAGTGCGGATACAGACAAGAGATTCTTCTTGATCCCAGGTAGATACAGTGCATCAACAAGTGTGAAGGAACTGCCATTAGCAGCAGTGAGCACAATCTTTCCAACTCCCTTAACTGGATAAGAGGCGTTGTTGGCACAAGTGACTGAATTCCCATGAGGGACAGACTCGAGAGAGGTAAACAATTCACGATGTGAGGTAATGTGCTTTGTAGCACCACTATCGTGAAGGGGATCGGGGAGCACCACAGACGGAGAGTGAGAGAGAGAGAAGGAGACACACAATGTGGGTGGGGAGACTCCAAAGAGTGAGCAGCCCCCTATACACTTATGCTATGTATAAGGTATACAAGTCAGTGGGCGCCCAGACTCTGGGCGGCCGGGCAAGGCACAGACGCCTATACCCCAACAACCTCCCACTTAAAGGCGACTGTGCCTTTAAGCAAGAGAACCTAGTCTAAAGACTACAAAAGGCGAGAGAAAACCGCTCTCAACTCATGCCCACTGGCTGGCTGTGATCGTTTGCATCCAGCTCTACTGATAGACAAACATCCCGCTGCGGAAGCCACACAGAGCTAGCTCCAAGCTCTGCAAATAGTCTATAAGAGCTCATGCACTCCTGCAAGTATCGGTCCAATACCTGCAAACCTCCCCTATGCTCTATGCCGAGATCAGTCATCGAACGACTGATCAACCCTGTTGCAAATGCTCCCACTGCAGCTGCTATGTCGGGCCTCGAGATCAGCATCTCGTACATAAGGACACCGAACGTTGATGCAACCCTGGCAACCTCTGCCACCTCCAACTCAGAACTCAACTCATGGCAATCCTGTCCCCTATCATAGAGACCATGGCACTCTGACTCCGAGCTCTGGAGTGACTCCTCGTGCCCACCACATATCACATGTGTACCAAGTGTATCCATATGTCCTGAATCTGCATCAAGCTCTGGCATAAGCATATCAAGAAATGACTCCACAATAGCCGACATCTCAGCATCCATGTGAGTCATCTCTGTCATCACCTCTGATGACTCATCCTGCTGTGACTCACTAGAGCTGTCCCGCTCTACCTGTGCATCCGTAGACGTAACCTGCACAACAAGGTCACTGCTCTGCACTCCATGCAAAGCACCCTGCAACCCACAAGCAAAAGAGACTCTCCTGCTCTCTCGCTCTCTACGTGGTTGCGTGATCACAGAGACAACACCGTCTCTCGCGTGATCCACATGCAATGGGTAACCTGTACCACTCCTGGCACCTCTCGCAATCACTAGCGAACCCAAATGCATCACAAAATCTCGCTCTCGTAGCGAAATCTGACATACACAATCTCTAAGCTGACCAATCGAGATCAAACTCACTGTCAAATCTGGTACATAGCGCACATGTCGTAACAAGTAAGATGCACCACTCGGTAATGACAGTCTCACATCTCCTGCACCTGCTATCGCATGCACCGATCCATCGGTCAAACGTACACTGCCAAGCATCCCGCTAGAATAGCTACAAAACCATGCACGATGCGGCGTGACATGAAACATAGCATCTGCGTCTAGCAACCACTGCGAAGGGAGTGCACTATCCACATGTATAGCATCTCGTGCATAGCTCGAGGTAAAAGTGACATCCCCGTCACTAGTATACTCCGACGCTACATGTGCCTCAACTGTCAAAGCAACTGAGTCCATGGCATCACTACATACATCTCTGAGACTGCCATGTCTCCTACGATGTTGCATACGACGAAAACAACGCCGTCTAACGTGTCCAGAATGACCACAATACCAACATGTCACTTGTCGGCGTGCTCGTGAATGTACATGTCTCACACGAGTCCGTGATGACTCAGATCTATCATACATATCATGTAATCTGTGCCAAAGTGCTCTCGAAGTAGTTTCATACATAACAAGAGCATATACAGATTCCGCAAGGTGCAAAGAGAGCGTAGATAGTGCCATCTCCTCTAGCTCCTGCCACTGATCGTCAGACATGTTTGAAGGTCTACCTGCATCACCACTCAATGGTCGATGCAACCCTCGCTGTGTCAGTGCGTCAAGCATACACTCTCTCCATGCCGCAAAGTCTGACCCATCAAACATGCGCATCTGTGAGAGGTCACAATCTGATCGATCACCTGTCTCTGCCATGAGCACAAGTAGCAAGCTAGATAGCAAAACCACCTCACCAACAACACCTGGAAACTGTCTACAAATATGGCCAGAAACACAATGTAAAACCTGTGAGACACACTCCAAAATAGAGCTCCCGCAATGTCAATACGAGCCTCGCCTGCTCTAGTATCACACTGCAATCTGTGAGCTAATCACCAAGCCCACACTGTGAGGTATCGATGCATACACACGCACAAATCTCCCACCTGCAGAGAACACCGCACGCAAATGCTGAGTGCAACCTGCAATCTCTACCTAGATCGCATAAATGATACGCATAAAACTCCTGGGAAAATTTCGCCAGAGTTTCGATGCACAATGGCTATCAACACAAAATAACCATTGTCCTGCAAGCTCAATACAATGAGCAATCAATGCGTATCAAACTACACTCAACATACATCAACGGAGTGACCGCGCATAAGCAAACGCCAAAAGATTTGCAATCCGGAAACTTGATCAATGCGAAAACAATGCTCTCAAGAGAGCTCACCGGCACTTGAAAGTGCTCGTCAAAATGCATGTATAATGGGCATCAACCATGCGCCATAACCATATGCAAACCATCCGCAAAGACCATGAATCCAAGCACAAAATCACTACCAAAGTATCCTGTGAAAACCAGTGAAAGAAGCTCCACCTGTGTGCTCCAAAAACCTGCGTCTCTCAAGAGACCGCTTCGGTGGTGTGTTAACGCCTCCGTACTTCGTTGCCCAAGTCTACCAAAAAACCCTCAAACCACAAGCTTAACACAAGTTGCAATTGCATCTTCAGCTCAGAATTTATGCACTGAACTTCAAGCATCTCCCGTGCTTCCAAAAGTGCATCAAACTCGCACACAATGCGACAAGAGAAAATCTGGAATTTCTGTATACAGTCAGTTTGAGCTGAATATCAGCAAAACGGTGAGGAATTTGCAAAAATTTTCTTCTGCAAAGTTGTAGACCACGTCAAAAAGGATGGGCATCCCGGAACAGAATTCTCAGATCTGCATTCTACAAGGAGAAAAACGAATCTGAAAACAGTGCTGCTGCGCACACAGTTTTAGGGCAACACCTTCACTTACACACAATCTTCCACACTCCTTTCTGAGCTTCCACAAGAGCATACATCACTCTCAACTGAGCTCACAAGCTCCCATTGCATTCTCACAAAGCTTCCAAGCTTTCTTAATCTCTCTACCGTCGAGAGCGAGCGAGCTATCGTCTCGAAGCTCTCAAAGCCGTCATGCTCTCTGCGGTCACCATAGCTATGATACCAATTGAAGCGGATCGGGGAGCACCACAGACGGAGAGTGAGAGAGAGAGAAGGAGACACACACAATGTGGGTGGGGAGACTCCAAAGAGTGAGCAGCCCCCTATACACTTATGCTATGTATAAGGTATACAAGTCAGTGGGCGCCCAGACTCTGGGCGGCCGGGCAAGGCACAGACGCCTATACCCCAACATATCGAAATACCACACATGTGAATCTGCAGCAACTGACAAGCATGCATCATGGACAACATGATTGTAAGTGCACTCTGCGCTAAACGCCTATTCTGCATCAACATCAACAACACAGTCTCCTTTCACAGAAGACTCAACAATGGCTGCATTTGTAGTGGAACCAGCATTTGCAGTGGAACCACCCTCTTTCTTCTTAGCCTCTTTGGCCTTCAACTTAGGACACGACTTGATCAAGTGATCATTGGCTTTACAATAATGGCAACGCATCTTCTTTTTGCCCTTATCACCAAAATTGCCAGACGAAGTGCTGCCAGCAGAAGCATTAGGAACATAATTTTTGCCACTCGCAGCAGAACCATAAGAAGTGGCTGCATTACTGTTACCACCCTTTCTTTGAGAAGCAATAAAAGCCTGTTCAATTGCACGCTGTCTAGTCCTGTTTTTTCTGGACAGTGACTCTTGCAATAGCAATGTGCATAATGCATCAAACTTGACAACTTCAGGATTTCCTTGGGTCATCAGTCTCCAAGTACTAGCAAAAGTCTGGTAGGAATCTGGTAAGGCATCAAGAACAGTCTGCACTAGGGAACTGTCTAAAATGACTTCACCTGCAGAAATGAGTTGCTCATTGATATCCTTGACACTAGCAAGGAAAGTGTCCATATCATCTTCCTCATGCATAATCTTCGACTCCAGCTCTTTACGTAGCAAAGCAATTTTAGCCTCATTGCGGCTTGCATAAAGACCTGCTAGAATATCCCAAGCCTGTTTTGCAGATTTTGCTGAACGGATGTGAGGAACAATGGTGCGCTTCACAGACAACGCAATCAATGCATGAGCCTGCGCATCCTTAACATCCCAACGAGCTTGTTCTGCCATAGGCAAAACAACTCTAACAATTGCAATCCTTGCAGCAAGACCTGCAACATCCTCAACATCGCCTACATCCTCAGAACCGGGACGTACATCAATGCCCTGCACAATGTTCCAGACACCTTTTGACACAAGAACATGTTGCATCATATAAGCCCACATAGGGTAGTTGTCTCCATCCAACCTGTCCTCATCAGCAAAGATCTTGAACACATCTGTGTTGTTGTTGTTAGCCATGGTAAATGTTGCACCTGATGTGAAAACTGTCTGAAAATAGGAGAAATGGAGCGGGAACAACCTGTGCTATATAGCACAAACCGTAGAAGACTATAAGGCACCTGTTATGAAGAAAACGGCACTGACATAAATTCTGCACAAAATGAAGAAATAGCCTGTGCAGTACTGCCTGTAGTGGAAACGGAGGCCGAAATGAACCCAAAAATTTTGTCGACCTGCAAACGCCTGCCAAAGCTCACTGAAATCGGAGAAAGTGAGCAGGCGTGTGCTGGAGCAGCTGGCGACTAAGCTCGGGAGGACGTGACCTGCTCTGATACCAATTGTTGGAATTAGGGTTGCAGAGAAACACACACAGCTTGGAGAAGACGAAGGAAGCTCAAGGCACACAATAGAGAGTGTGTTACTTAGTGTGCAATGGAAAGATTGATAGCCCTAGAGTGATGGGCGTATATACAATGCACGGGGGAAAAAACCTCCTAAAGAGGAAAAAAATGCCCCGGCGGTCCTAGTGTGTTCACACACATGACTACCACATGTATATGGTAACACTGCAGACATCCCTGAACTAATTCCATCATTTTTGGCAAATCTACAACTGCTAGATTTTTTATCAAATCCATTGGAATTGAAATCATCAATAAACTGCTTAATTGTTCTGGCATCTCCATATTTACCTCCCACCCCGGCTCGTTTCACATCGGGTTCACCAAAGATGTCGGGGGATATGTGTT
Organism: Adiantum capillus-veneris; assembly: GCF_014529385.1. Taxonomy (NCBI): domain Eukaryota; kingdom Viridiplantae; phylum Streptophyta; class Polypodiopsida; order Polypodiales; family Pteridaceae; genus Adiantum; species Adiantum capillus-veneris. Next base: position 99,711,042 of record NC_140959.1, on the reverse strand, counting down.
CGAAACATGAGCCGGGCAGGCGCCGGGCCTCTGGCTATGGGAGATGTCAAGAGAACAAGAACAACAGGTGAAAAAGGCTCTGTCAATCGCCATAACCTTCAATTAATCAATTTAAGCTCTGAGTACATTCTGTTGGCAATAGCCAAGTGGGCGGACTATTAACAACACCGACACTTAGGTTCACTGAAATCAAGGAGTTTAGACTCCCGTTATAATTATCCGGACCGTTAATGGTTCCGCGATTCATAAAAAAGAAATAACTAATTTAAGTTGCCGGTGACGAACAAAATCCTACTGTGCCGGTTTTCTTAGATCGGTTGTTCTATTGCTTGATATGTCTTCAATTACCGTCTTAAAATCCCTTCTTGCCTCTTCTTTAGCTCAAGAACGAGAGATTCTCTTGTCCAAGATCGGAAGAGAGAGAGAGAGAGAGAGAGAGAGAGAGAGAGAGAGAGAGAGAGAGAGAGAGAGAGAGAGAGAGAGAGATTTCCCTCCTTGACCTTGACTCGAGCTTCTCGCCTTTGATTGCTTTGACCTTGGTTGCTTGTTTAATCTCGACCTTGCTTGGAATGTCCTCTTGCCTCAGCTTGCTCAAGCTTACTTCAAGCTTTTTGTTTTCTTGTAAATCTCCTTCTCGCCTTGTCTTTCGATGCTTTGTAATAGCCGACAATGAGCCAAGAACGAGAGAGAGAGAGCCCTTATGCTTCACGCACCAACGTCTTGCTTTGGTTCAAGACCGTGCTCTCCTTCATTCTCCTTCTTTTTCTTTCTTTCCTTCTTCTCTTCTCCTTCTTCTTTTTCTTTCTTTCCTTCCTTCTCTTCTTTATTTTCTTCTTCTTCTTTCTCTCCACGGCTCTTGGCGCTTCTTCTTCCTCTTCCTTTCTTCTTCCCTGACCTTGCATGACTTCTTTTCTTTTAACTTCCCTCTCATAAAACAAGTGATAAAATCACAAGGCCTGCCAATGAAAAGGGCACATCAATCTATTCTAGCCTTATTAAACAAATTTACTTAGAGCTTAAAGTTAATTTACTTCAAGCTTAGAGTTTCTTAATTCACTTAGAGCTTAATTTACTTCAAGCTTAAAGTTTCTTTCTCTCAAAAAATTATTGTCGATGTGCGATCAAACCAAGGATTCATGAGATGACAAAGCAATATATTGGTTGATGTTGGGAAGAATTGAAGCTCATGAGAGAATCATCTAAGCCTCCACTCTCCATGTACTCAAGAAACTAACCACGTTTCTTTGCCCACCTTGCAATAGCCTAACAAGAACACCAAGTTTCTATCCTAAGTCTTGCTCAAAGTATCCATATTTGCTATGAATTCTCTTTCTTAGCAATAGCTGAATTGCAACAACTTCTTGATTCCAACCATAGACCCATCTTTAAACCCAACTTTGTACAGCTTGCTAGTGTCCCCTATGCCAATTAGGCTCTCTTGGTGAAAATAGTTCTCCATATTATCTATAGGCTGTGCAAAAGCAAGCTTTGTAAGAGGCCTCACAAAGGTAGCCTCATTTATGCCGAGGGACACCCTCTCCCCTCCTATGTTCAAGTCAACTTTCCATAGAATGATGCCAAATGAAGATTGTTGATACACACATCAATATCTAGTTGTCCCTTCTTAGCCCCCAACATGAAGATTGTTGAGCACAGTATCTAGTTGTCCCTTCTTCGCCCCCTACGTGATACCCCACACCATCAACATACACATGGATGCCAAAGGTATGAGCATTCCCATAAGAATGTAGTAGACCCATGGTAGCACAATAAAGTGATTATGATCATAATCCAGTCATACCATGCTAATGCATGTCTCACATGTCTTGTTATCTTTTGACACATTGGCACATTGTGGCAGAGGTTCACCAAACAGACCTGGATTGTGTTCCCAAATGCCAAGTGGCCAAAGGCCTCCTTCAAGCATGTCTTAGGAGAGGTCCAATTTTCCTATGGTTCTGAGATGTGGAAGCTTGCGAGCATGCTTGCAATAGGCAAACAACCTACAGCTCTCAAATGGGAACCAAGATCTCCACATAAGGGCCACAAAAATGTTACCTCGCCTCTACAGATACTCAGAGTCGTGGTTGCATTCTTGTTCACACCAAGGGAAGCTACAAAATAGCCCTATGTGAAGCCGGTGAGTGGGCATGGTTGAAGAGTTGTCTGGGGAGTTGTAGCTTTCTCTAGCAGCCACTCCTCACCACACTGCTAAACAACCCTATCCGGGGCATTTTCTGTTGTAGATTCCTTCTCATCACTGCACCCCAATTAGGCAAAGCAAAATACAAGTTAAAGAGAACCATGAGTTTGTTGCGGTGGAGGAGGCTCTTCCCTTTGTGGAGCTGCAGAACCAAAAGCAATGCAAAGTGGTAAGTTGGACCTCCTACAAGCTGGTTCTGTCGCACCTGACCGCTGTGAGCAGCTTCTTTTCACACTATGGATGAAAATACACCTTAAAGGGCTTGTGTTGTGGCGCACCCCTGCTCGGCTGGTCCTTGTTGATGGACCAGGTCACCCACTGCTGGCTGGCATCGCACGCGAGGAAGGTGGAGCTCACCCTGCTGGACAGATGAAGACAACAAGACGTCCATGCCATTTTTGGAGCGTAGTGTGGTGAGTGACGACTCATGGAAGGCCCTCCACTTGCACAGCCCAACCGTACCTAAGAGGATGAAGGCCTAGAAAGAAAGCGGATCGTAGCACAATCTGTTGCAGGCTTTTGCATCTGACATCACCCACTTTAGTGTTATCGCCGCAACAGGAAGCCTAATAAGGTAAAACGACCAGCAAAGTTACATGACACATTAAACAAATGGCATGTCAAAGCCGACATAGAAGGCTTCAGACTGCATTTGACTGCTCTCTGTGCTGCCCTTTTTCTATGACATGACCTAGCACATTACATATAAATCACTTCTTACACTGAGAAGGAGAAAGCAATTGAACACCTGCTGATTTGGAATCAAATACCAAAACAAAGCCCTGTAAAAGCAGACAAAACTCCGTAGGACCTATAGCTTGTCATGGTTGAGATCATCAAGCAGCCATACGATTAACACAAGGATTGCTTTAAGTCCAAGAATTTCATACATCCCAAGCGTCGACACAACTGTTGAGCTCCCACTTCTTCAAGGTAAGACCCTTGAATAGCTCAGAGAACTTGCAGAGACAGTTTGTCCTTTTCATGTAGTGCACTTTGATATCCCTACTTATGGCTGAGGTAGACAACTTTGATGTGTCTATGGCCCATGCAAGATGGATGTATTCCACTGTGCAAGTCGTTGTGCCATTGTCCACAATGAAATTCAAGAGAATATCCTCATAGTTGAGAAGCTCATCGACGAGAGCTCTTCCTTAGTTCGCTTCTTGACTCCAATACTTGGGAAATGCCAACTCACTGTCAATAAAAGCAGCACCAATCAAGATCATGTTTTAGCCCTTCTTTGCACGAGCATAGTGCTCATTTCTGTACTTCACAGAACTACAGGCGTGTTAAAAGCCCACAATCCTCTCTAGATGACTTCACCATGCCTTGAAATCCCTCTCCAAATCATCACGTCATCAATATGTCATCATCTAGTTCAAACACCGCTAGTGTTTTTATCTGAGGATCACACTTGAAACGATTGTTTAAGGAGTTCTTTTCTTCAACCCTAATGCAGCCCGGCACAACAGAGTCAAAATCCGTCTCCGGGTTTGGAGGCTGCCCTTTTTTCCAAACCAACACAATTTCTCAAACTGATGCATAGCTCTAATAATGCCTAATATACAGAGCCGCCATGACTAGCTAATTGAGGGTTTTAAGGAGATATGAAAAAAATTCCCTAACTCACACACGCCTATGTACAGTGAAAGGGCGAGGATAACCATAATGTTTGATTGATTTAATAGGGTGAGGTAGCTCACTATGGCAATTATGGAGAGCCAAAAAACAGCTATCATTAGCCCCCCCCCTTAGATAATGGTACATTCAGTGAAAGGGCGAGGATAACCATAATGTTTGATTGATTTAATAGGGTGAGGTAGCTCACTATGGCAATTATGGAGAGCCAAAAAACAGCTATCATTAGCCCCCCCATAGATAATGGTACATTCATGTACCATTTATCCGATCACACAACATGTAGATCATGTAACGTCTGTCTTTTTCTGCTTTCATCTTTGAATAAGAACCTTTGTTTTATGATTAAAAAACTTTCTGTGATGTGAAAGGTTCTCATAGCCAATAGCATGATGTAATGAAGTGACCTAGTAAACCTCCTCCATTAAAAAAGTTTCCATAAGCACCCCCCAAGATCAAAGATCTTGAAATTTCTTTCCCAAAGAGAGATGTATAGTGTGGAATCACTTATTGAATTCGGTTGAAGAAACTTGTAGATCTTATTGCTGTCCATCATTGCATCCACCACTATGAATGTGATATTAAAGAATGGTTGCTCTTCCTCCTATGTAAAGTTGATGTATCTGCTACGATCTTCAAGAGCTTGTATGAGCAAATCTTTGAACTATAGCTCATAAAGTTCATTCAACTTGGGTAGGCTCATGAAGTCAAAAATTCTATGACCTTCATGATTTAGGAAAGCTTGATCTATGCTTCTAGCTGCTATTGGAAGATATTGCAAATAGTTTACCACATAAGTAGATAATAGACGAAGGTTTCTATTGCTTCCAACACATTGCAAGAGAATAGATTTTGGTACGGATTGATGAAATATCCACATGTAGCAATCAACAAGTTTTTCATCTATGATGAAGACAAGAAGCATCACAATGTGCAACCTCCATACACCAAAGAACCAAATGAAAAAGGTTTGGAAACATCCGTTCATCACCAATAGTCATGTCCTCTTCCACTTAAGAAGGTATGGTGCCCTCGATGAAAGGTATATGTGAAGAGAGGAGAAGTTGACTTTGAAGAGGTGAAACCCAATGTGAAGCTGATTTGGGCTTCAAAATCTTGGATTTTCTTGCTAAGAGGTTGTACCATGAATGAAAATCCACCCACTAAAACACCGTTGGAGAGAATGTTACCCTTCTGACAGTTTCCTTTTATGATCTTATTTTTTACTACTCTCCCATGTTCTTCATCCCCTTCTAAGCCCCCCCTTTGGCAAGGTTGTAGCTCTTCACATTGTACCACCTCAAAGGTTGATGGATTACTTTTTGATTTTGTGAAAACTTTGGCTTCTTGCATAATAGGTTCCCCCATGCTTAACAGACATGGGTCATACCAATGCTTTTTAACATCCTCAAACACTTATTGAAGATTATCCTCACATGGATTCAACTCACACTCTTATAATTTGTTTTGGAGTTGGAATTCCATGTACACAATCATCTCTTTATGATCAAGGTGGTATATGATCTCCCCACCTATGATTTCATCTTCTTCTTCACTTTATTATTTTAGACAAGACACACTCTTAGAACATTCCATAGGATCAAAGTTACCTTCAATGTCTTCATTCTCCATAGAGTCAGGTTGCACAAAAGCTTCCTCTGCTCTGACTAGAATTTGGCCCTCCAAAAGGTTGGATGTATCCACTATTGAGTCATCCGCAACACCATTTGAGATATCTTGTGGCGATTGTTGGAGGATTGTGATAAAGGTAGAACAAAGAGATGCCACATTTGAATCTTGGCCACACACTTTAGCACTTGAATAATTAGTTGGCATGTAAATATCATCTTCAACATTTGTCGGAGTAGAAGGAGACAAGTATGGCAAAGGAGATGACTCCTTGATAGAAACACTTTCATGATGGTTGGTTCTTCCAGCATGATGGAAACCATTTTTTATGTAGAAGTACTTGTGAAACTTCCTTCGGGCAATAGTGACCACTTCTTCAAAGGTAGAGGGTCCACTACAAGTAACCTTAGTCTTTAGGAAAGGAGACAAACCCAAAATAAATTGCTCCATTTTTACATAATCTGAAAATGTAGAACTAAATCCACATACTCCCCATTGACGAGAAAAAATATCCTCATAAGCATAGTAGTCTTCACCATGTTGTTGAAGTCTCCCTAATGAAGCCCATGCTTTCTCCGTTGTTGGAACTTTAGAGGATCTGGTCTTCAAAGCTTTGGAAATTTGGGTATATCCATCTTCAATCTGAGAAGACATACTCCAAAACCATTGCTCAGCGTTGCCTCTAAGGCATAGCAAAAAAAATCCCCTTTTTCAATGTCATCCCTTTTACCAAGGATATGGAAAACCATTCTAAAATTAACAAGAAAATTATCAACATCTTCTTCTAGATTTCCAAAGAAGATTGGGATATCCTCAAAGGTATAGCGTGTCATAGTCTTTCAATGCTTGAACCACACAAATATTAGTTCCAAACAATCATTTTTTCTCATGACATCAACTAACTACACAGAGTTTTGAAAGGCCATTCAACATGAATTCTAGATTCTTATGTGAAAAACACACATTAAACTGGGTCATACAACTTTTCATGATTCATATAATCTACTTGATTATGCTAAAATTCAAGCATTCATCCCAATAGAACAACAATAAGCACAAAGTAGTTCCTCCATGGGGCCACCAAAATTGAGGCGGTTCGGGGCGGGCAACAAGAGAGGTGATCTCTAAACACCCCTCAAGGCTCTCGTGATGCTCAGTTGGGGCTGGCGCAACCACAGGCACAACACAACAACAAAACCACAACCAAGCCCAAATAAGATAGGGGCACCACCTAGTTATGGTATGCAAACTAGGATGCAAGAGAGATTTTGTCACAACCAAGAAGATGCGCCACAAAGCACACACAAGCAACCTCACAACAAGATGAACACAAAATGGACCAAAGAGAGCTAGAGCAAAGGGAAGAGAGAGAGGAAGGGATCTTGCGTAATACCTTATTTGTGACTTGAAAATGGAGATGGTATGTTATGATGCTATCATTGAGCTTGTACGAAACTAACTCAATGTTAGTGAATGCTAAACATTGTCAATACACACACACACATTGTCTTAGGGTGTGGGAGACCTCTCACGACAATACTCTCTTACAATGGACACAAAATTGGCAATGAAAACACACTAAAACACTTTCTAAAACAAAATCAACTGATAGAAACTCAAAATACACATCACCTTGAATTCACCAAACCGTATTGCACAAGTGGAACGACGAAGATTTGAACGTCGAATCACGCCTTTGATGCACCAAATCTCAATTTATTGATGATGGAGGAGCATATACAATAGTGGTTTTGAGATTTTTGAACTCACTCTCTCTCACTTGTAATGTTAGCTTGAAAGCTTCACAAACACCAAAAGTGAAGCTCACAAAGTGGTTGCTACGCCTAAGTCTCTCCTCACACATAGAGTGTTTGGGTGCTATGTGAGATATTGGAGGTTGTTTTACAAGAAGGAGAGGGACCTATATAGGTTGGAGACCGCTCATTCAGATTGTTGGAAATCATAATTTACAAGCTAACAAATCTGGATTATGATTTTTTGGACTATTAAAACATTGCGGGCCTTCTTTGTCTGCTTGAGTCATGGATGTGGGCTCAAAAAAGAGCATTACTGACAGTAGTTAAGGTGAAAGTAAAGTTTTAAGTAGAGAGAGAGAGAGAGAGAGAGAGAGAGAGAGAGAGAGAGAGAGAGAGAGAGAGTTACTATCCACATGTCTTAAGGTGAAGTGTTTTTTATGGTTAGGTCAATGGCTATTTTGTGTTAGTATGTTAGTGGTTAGTGTTAGTGATCACTAGAAAGTTAATGTTATATTTACAATGGGTAGAATGAGGTGGATGGTTGAATGAAGTGACGAAATCCTTGTGATGGTGAAGCTTGAAGAAGTTTTGAACTTACTTGTTTAGGTTCTCAAAATGACTACCGATCATCTTCTTCTTCTTCTCTTCTTTATGTCACCGCCGTCAAGGTTGATTATCGTGATGAAAATGGAAATTTGGTTGATGAAATCTCTCAATTTGCAGAGGTGAAGCATGGTTTACATGCTGTTTTTATGTATATAGAGAAGGGGGAAGATGGAATTGTACTTTGGAAGTAATAGAGAGAGGCATAGAGATGGTGTATGTACATGTAGAGCTCATATGAGAGCTATGGAAGTAAGAGGAGAGGTTAATGGTGAAGAAGGTGAGAGAAACCATGGAAGGTGAAGGTTTGAGTGAGGGATTGACAAGAATGTGTGTGTGTGTGTGTGTAGAAGTGTGGAAAGAGGTGAGAAAAGACTATGGACTACTTGTGAGAAAAGTGGGAAGACTGGGGTCCAATAAAAAAATCATACCTCATCGGTGGTAGCTCCAGAAATTTTGAAATTTTTTGAGGTGATTATTCAGCTTTTGGTACATATTTTGTCTCGTAACAACTGCTTCAAATTTGGAGTGGAGATGGATATAAAAAATCCCACCAAAATGCCTACGTTTCTTCACAAAAAAAGTCTTTAGTGGCCCCCCTTTTGTTGAATTTGCATATGGCTCCAAAGGTGAGACGCTCCTTGCATGAGAGCATGACCTAATCGATTCTTAAAGGTTTGAAAATATGCATGGTTGTGGATTATGCATAAATATAATATGTGGATATAATGAAAAAAGACAGACTAGTGTATATAAACAATTTTTGGAATCTAGAATAGTGTGGGCTATAAATATAAAAAAACGAATATATGAAAATATAGGGGATCAAATGAGGAGGGCCTTTATTTGTTTTATTGATGTATATTTATTTACAGGAGGTAAGAAAGAGTTCCTGTAGAAAATAAGAATTTAGTGAAATGCAATGACTGATGGTGGAAAGTATTTTTGAGGTTTTTTCTTAGGAGTGGATTCACACCAAAAATACGAGAAGCTTGTGTGAAGATACTTTTATATGGAATAAAGAATATGTAAAATGGTAAGAAAATTGTGGTAATGGTGAGTCAATATACACAACATACATAGGCAAATACGCACACCTAGGTAGAAATATTTAAATAATATCAAAATAATTATAAAAATTACTTATATTTAGGCATTATATATATTTTATTTATTTTTTTGGCTCAACTAGCCCAGTGACTAGCTAAGTGAGGGTTTTAAGGAGATATAGAAAAGATTTTCTAATTCACACACGCCTATGTATAGTGAAAGGGTGAGGATAACCATATAATGTTTGAGTGATTTGATAGGGTGAGGTAGCTCACTATGGCAATTATGGAGAGCCGAAAAACGACTATCACTATGTATTGAATAGCGGTTGCTGAAGGAAGCCTCAATTATGTAGGTAGGTGCCACCACTCGGTGTATGATGGATCTATGTGTCAAAGCAGTTTTTTTAATCTAAGAAGCTTTTTCCCAGCTGCAAACAGAGCTTTCACCAGATCCATGTCAAACTTTCCATTGACATGCTTCTGCTTCAGTATCTCATTGACAAGAAACCAATCTCGTTTTAACCCATCCAATTCATGCATTTTAAATATTGAAGTATTTCTTGAAGATGGAAAATGATAGATTACAAATTTTGCGAGAGTATGAACATTTGGAAGGGCACCTCATTCGCAATTTTTGTAGAAGCTACCTGCTACAAATACATGTTGGGATAGTATGAGGAGGTGCAAGCATACCGGACACCCTTGCTTGGTTGGAAGGGCAAGTTTGGACTCAGTCACTAGCCTATGCAAACCATGAATGACTACTTGATAATGCTTTAGAGGGTCTACGTGCTACGGCTACATGTTGGGCTAGTACGAGGAGGTGCAAGCATAGTGGAGGCCCTTGCTTGACCATGATACACCCAGTTCTTACTTTTTGTAGAGGCTACGTGCTACGGCTACATGTTGGGCTAGTACAAGGAGGTGTAAGCGTACCGAACACCCTTGCTTGGTTGGAAGAGCAAGTTTGGACTCAGTCACTAGCCTATGCAAATCATGAATGACTACTTTATATTGATAATGCTTTAGAGGGTCTAATGGATCCACATGATCAGCAAGTTCAAGGTTCAACAGACCATGATACACCTGATTCTCGCTTTTTTGTAAAAGCTACGTGCTACGGCTACATGTTGGGCTAGTACGAGAAGGTGAAAGCATACCAAATACCATTGCTTGGTTGGCTGAACTGGAAGGAGAGAGTAGATAGACGAGAAGAGAGAGAGAGAGAGAGAGAGAGAGAGAGAGAGAGAGAGAGAGAGAGAGAGAGAGAGAGAGAGAGAGAGAGAGATGACACCATCAAGAGAGTGCAACATTAGCATAGTACCTGCTGGATGTTGTTGCTGCACGTTGCATGTTGCTTACGACGTCGTCCAGTGCTCGGTGTTGTGTCAATGATTGATGGTGTGTTGCTTGATTTGCACGTTTCTTGCTACCGTAGAATGATTGAAACAATCTTTTCCTTCTTATTATTTATGTCTTACTACACGCAGCTCGTAAAGCAAGGAATCGTTTGCTTCTTATTATGTCTTATTACATGCAACTCCTAAAGAAAGTAAATAAAGCTGCACTGGAAAAGCAGTGTGGCTCGTCAAGCAAGGAGGAAATAAAACTACACTAAAAAGTGGATGACCCTGGAGGCTGATTTTTACTACAGATGGGCTAAGAAATCAGTGTTGCGGTGCCGTAGGATGATTGCAACAATCCGACAGTAGATGATTGCAGTACGTGGACGACGCTGGGGGCTGATTTGAGACTTTTGGCCTATGCCAACCAAGTAAAGATGAGTTTGTTTTGAAAGCAGTTTGCTACTCTTCTGTGTCTTTTGCACCTACATGTGAGTTTGCATGTCCTTGAGTCCAAGATCTTGGAGCATCAGGGTACAGAAGGGCAAATTGAGCATCACAATGGTGCCTACGCTACTTTTCCTATAATTTATGTGCTATTATAAATGCCTTGCTCCACTAGTTGATGCTTTGCAACAATATTTCCATGGCAGAGATGATTAATTTACAAAAGCTCACTTTAACGCATGTAAGAAGACAGGGACGAGCCAACCTGACTCTCAGTCCTTCTAGGCTCCCTCGGTTGCCACCCATTTCTTCATGTATGTGCTTCCGTATTAGGCACACATCGTCTCTTCAATGTCCTCTACCTTTGAGAATAACGCACAAAAAGAACATTGGAAGCACACAAATTAGTTTTTTCTATGTGGGTGTGGGTGCTTCAGCTGCAGCGCCCTCCTCTCTGTCTTTTGTACACTTTCCACCTGCAAAGAGGATACCCGAGAAGAGGGCTCCTTTGAACAAGTACCAATCTAAGGTGAAAACAAAAAGGCGTGACTATGGAAAAATGCTAGCAAGGGTATCCTAGGTTGTTCCAACAAGACTTGTTGTTTGTGGAGGTGCAACTAGTTGAGCCCTCAAGTGGAGCATAGGACCTTTATGCATCATGAGGACATACCAATTATTGAAGCCCATGCATAGAATCGTAAAAAATGGGCCAGCATTGTGCATCAGCTAACAACATATGGCTTGGAAGCACAAATTACTGCTATAAAAGACCATTGGAGGTTTATTGTCAGACGTCATTGTGGTTTAGTAAAAAAAGTTAAAGATGATGGAAAAAAGCATGTTCACTGCTTTTGGGTGTGGGATGTGTGGTGCAGGTTGTATGTGTGACTGCAACTAATTTTTCCTACAAAAACAAGTGTTCAACCAAAAAAATTCATGCAAAAGCGATGTTGTGCCATCAATGTCTCGAGCCTTGAGTACCATGTATTGAGGTACGATCCATGAGCAACATTGGAACACTCTTCTGAAGTCCGAGCCATGCTTGCCCATCATACTACCAGACCTTGAGCTACAAATGCACACACACTCTCCAAATTCAAGAGCAGAAGGATCCTAACTATGGCTCCACGGTGAGCTTCTACGTGAAAAACTTCAACTCTGCAAATGCATGATGCTAACCTTTTCAATTAGAATCATGTGCAATTTGAGTTGTCCCTTGGATGCCCCAACATAAATAATATCTGAGACATCAAGGTTCCAGCCATTCAAGTCTACAATAAAATTCCAAAATACTCAACAACACATTTGACGCATAAAGTCTTCAATGTCTACGAAATCAACAATAGTAGACTCCTTAATGCATGGCAATGGCATCACCTCAACGAAAGAGCAGTTGAAGAACAATGGTTGAGCGTCAAGAGTGGCTTCACTTCTTGAGCAAGAATAGAACACAGAAAGCTGGCGACATGAGAGGTGGCATAGATGGTGCAACAAACACAACACATGTAATGTAAATTGCCTATGAACTTTGAGAATAGTGGAATTAAAGATTACTTTGAGAACTTGGAGAGTGAACTTAATTGATGGTAGCAACATAAACATAGTACTTAATTAACTTGGCAGGAATAATACTTTTGCAAGAGAGAGAGTATTAGAGAACATGACAATAGATGAGGACTCGATTTACTTGGAGCTGGTCCCCCCTCCAAAAGACGTTTGGATATCCATAAACCCATGTCTATATTCTAACCCTTGTTCTTGTTTATTCTCCCACATTAAATGATTGGTTTAATATGAGAAATTCATTTGGGTTGGTTATATATTAGATTTTATGACATTACCTCTCTCTTGAAATCATAGTCGTCCTCGACTATGAGGTAGAAGAGAGAGTCTTAGTCATTAGTCTACGTTTCTTAGCAGGTAGAGGATCCCTTTTTACCCTGCGACATTATTCCAGAATGGATGACTAGTCCATTTGGTGCTTGGGGGATGTAGCTGCCACAAGCATGTCTGCTCTTTAGTCCATATCATTCTCCCAAGGTAGAGTGACATATTTTACTTGGTGTTTAAGTGACGTCGTCATCACAAACATGATTCTAAGCATGCATACTATTTAAATTTGTGCACAAAAGAAGACCAGTCTTATAAGACAAAAACATTGTTCATTAAGAAAGCATTTACATTTGCTTACTCTAATGTAGCATTGTAAGCAGTGACAAGGTTCATACTATCTTTAACCTGCATTCCGTGCATCCATCTAGCATCTTCAAATGGATAATTTTTGAACTTAATAAGATACTGTCGGATAATATTACCATGCCATAGTACCTTATCTTCATGCAGAAGGATAGCTTCGGGTTGTAGCAGCTCTTCTTGATCTTTGATTCTTGGAGGGTCTTCAATAACTGGTTCTATTGGTGGCTCTCCTTTGTAGAACTTAAGTAGGCTCACATGAAAAGCATTGTGTATGAGCCAATGGTTGGGCAACTTGAGTTGATAACCCATTTCATTGATGGAATTCAAGATTTGAAAAGGACGATAGTATCTTTTTGCCAATTTAGCATAATACTTTTGATGGCCCGTTGTCGAGAAATTTGCAGTCTTTCTAGGAAAGCACCGGGCTTATGGCCGTGAGAGTTTGTGAGAGAACTCAACAAAAACTATATGAAGGAGTTAAACCATAGATGCCATGAAGACTAGGGTTTGGAAAGAAGTGCAATCAAAGAAGACTCACTCTTTCTCTCTTGCACTCACACACACAAAGAAAGAACACAAAAGAGAATGTCAAAACAATACGAAGATGAAAACATCAAGGCTATGGTCATATCGTATCATGGGTAATGTGAAAGGGTTAATAGATGAGTTAATGGCATTCAATCTTGGCTGACCAAATAGGCTACGAATTGTTCTTTGGAATTGTAGTTTTGTGCTTACCATAATATATATATTTTGTCTAGTGATTGGGATTAATTGTGTGTACAAATCCTCTTCGTTCATAGCAAGATAACTACGCTTACATCAAAAGAAAAATTATAGTCTATGAGAGGTAGTATGATGGGATCCGGTGATAGAAGTATTTCATTGAGCCTTTCAGGGCCGAAGAGAAACACTATACGTTGTTGAAAGTGTATTTTATGGCTAATCCATACTTTAATTTTAATAGATCGTACAGAGTGAAAGTGATAGAAATGATCATCATGTGGGTTATTCATCTAGGATAGTATGTGAGGAATGTAGATATGAGAAAAATGTAGATATGAGAGAAGTGAAGAGATGAGAAGTTTCCCTCCCAAGCCCTATTCTTGTCCGTAGGCAATAAGGATACTGCGGGGAGAGATGTACCTGTAGCAAGGAGAACCTAAAATTTGTAGAGAGGATGAATTACTAAGAGTGAGAGAGATAGGTTTGGTTAAGGAGATGAGATTAGATACATATATATATATTCTGGATTAGAGATGAAAATGAAAACAACAAGAAATCAAGAAAACATCAATGTAGAACACATCTTACTTGACAAACCCTTCGGCACCATTATTGATGGAGAGAGAAGAAGAGGGGAGCATTCAAATTTTATTGATACGCCAAGTCCACGCCCTTCTTTGATTAGAGTTGATCTTCCAAGGATAGCATGCAAGGATGGCTAGTCCTCCTCTAGGAGAAAGTGTAGGCTTAGGCTTATGTTAATGGCTAAGTACAATTAGGCATTACTACTCACTCCCTCAAGAATTCCTCTGATCAATGGATTGAATGCTTGAGTTCCTTTTCAAGGAAGAAGAGGTCCCCTTTTATAGGTGAAGGGAACCCCCAAGGGTTTACACAAGAAGAGAGGAGCCAGTGTGAATAGGAATTGGAAAAGTTGGAAATGAGCTGTCCCTGCATGATGTGGGCAGACTGGGGTCCAGTATTTTGATCATATCTCCTCAATCGTGGCTCCAAATAAAAAAGTAAAAATATGGGCAGAAACTTCAGCTCCTTAGCTACGATTTTCATTTTAAAATAATTTTTCAATTCGGATTGGAACCTTGTGTAAAAAATTCATCAAAATAGGGTCCATTTCTGGCAGCAAAAGTCTTCCCGTGGTCCCCTTAGCCTATACTTTCATTTAATTAAAAAGGACACCTCATGCCATATGAAAGCATGACATTGCTCCTTGACAAAGTTTTGCAATAATGCATTAAAATAAGTGTATCTTTGAATTCATGCCACCTAGTGTCCCACTAGGATTTGATTCCCTCCTAGTAGCTATTTAAAAAGAAATATAAAAAAAGTATAAAAAATACATAGAATATATATATATTGGAGTTTACCTTAGATATAGGATCTAGCTAGGGTGTGAGATGATAATGAAATAGTAGAAATAAAGAATCAATGTTTTTTGTCCCAAGTTAAAGAGGTGGAGCTATTGATGCTTTTCCCATAGTATTTTTTGATGGTAAAGTAAGGATAGGTTACCCTTGAGAAAAATAATAGGATGAGATAGAAGACTTATTATTATACTTAAATATGCATATATACATTATAGGAAAGATAATTATGTATCTAAAAAGTTACAAGATAGATCTTGTAGCATGCGTTCCCACTATGTACGTGTCACAGCACGACACCGTAGGATTTTTGCTCGTTGTTTGCCTCGATTGAGCCTTGGGAAACTTAAGTAAGACCCAATCATCTCCTTTGAATGTTAAGGCCTTTGTTGAGAGATGGATATAGCCTCCTTAATTTTTTGAAAAGATTCTTGTAGGTCACGGCTATACTCATCAGTAAGCGAAGATCTTCCCATGTACTTTAAGTAGCAAGGGACTTTTAGGTCTTCCCTCTATGATCTCAAAAGATGCTTTTCCTGTAGTAGTATGGACAGTATTATTGTACGCATACTCTACAAGGGGTAAGTACTTCTCCCATTGTGATGTTGATCTACTTCTGTAACATAAGTCTTTAGTAGATTGAGTATTGTAAGATTGACTATCTCACTTTGGCCATCCATTTGTGGGTGGTAGACCGAAGAGAAATTCAATCTTGTATCTAGATTTTTAAAGAGACCTTTCCAAAAATTGATGTTCTAGGATCTCTAACTGACACAATGGATATTGGTAATCCATGGTGTTTGAAAATATGAGATATGAAGTTGCCATTTGGTGTGCCTTAATAGTCTTTTTGATAGGAATAAAGTGTGCTTGCTTGCTAAACCTGTCGACTATTGTCCATATTCCCGTATTCCCATGGATGGACTTGGGTAATCCAAAGATGAAATCCATGGATATACTCTCTCATGGTGAATTAGGGATGGGCAATGGCTGGAGTAATCCAAGTTTCTTCCCTCTATCATATTTAGTCTTTTGGGATATCACACATTTTGAAACATACTCTTGTATGTCCACTAACATGGTAGGCCAATAGAAATACGTCTCTACTCCTCGAAGAGTAGGAGGAATGCCTCTATGACCCTCATAGGGAGGAGCATGGGATTCATACATGACTTTCTCACGAAGAGAGTGGGTAACACATAGCCTATTGCCATGGAGAAGATAACCATCCTACAAGGTGAATGGTTCCTCTTTCTTTCCCAAAGCAAGGGCTGACATTATGTCTTTAAACTCAAGGTCAATAGCATACTCATCTATCAAAAGATAGATCACTGTGAGTTGCTATAGACACAACATTAAATTTTTTTCGTCGTGATAGTGCATCGCCCACTTGATTGTGCTTACCAGCAATGTGAGCAATATGAAAATTAAATTGTGAAAGAAAATTTTCCCACCTCATTTTTTTATTAGAAAGCTTTGTTTGCGTCATGAAGTACTTGAGACTTTGATGGTTGTTCATAAAATGAATGGAGTCCCTAATAAATAGTGCTTCCATGTGTCTAGGGCATGTAGGATAGCTAAAAGCTCTTTCTCATAAATGCCCAAGGCTTGTTCATCCGTATTGAGCCTTCGGCTCTCATATGCTATGGCATGCCCTTCTTGAAGAAAGACTACTTTAAGGCAATCACCACAAGCATCACATTGGACCTCAAATGGCTTTGAGAGATCTGGAAGCATGAGGACTGGCTGAGAGGTAAGCTTCACTTTGAGCTTGTCAAAAGATTTTTGCTCCTTAGTAGTCCATGAATACTTAATGTTCTTCTTTATTAAGTCATGTAATGGTCATGCTATTTGAGAAAATTTTGCTACGAAGCGTCTATAGTATGCACACATACCATTAAAGCTTCTTAGCTCATGTAGATTCCTTGGATAAGGCCATGCTTTTATTACCTCTAATTTTGATGGATCCATACGGATACCATCTTGAGTGATAATATGACCTAAGTATTGAATCTCTTGAAGGAAAAATTGGCTTTTCTTTTGGTAGAGGAAAAGCTTGTTCTCCCTCCATGCTTGTTCTCCCTCCATGCTTGAAAAATCATTTGGAGATGTTGCTTGTGTTCCTAGAAGGACTTGGAGTAGATAATGATATCATCAAGTAACACTCCAGTGAACTTCCGATTGGGTCTAATAATTTTTTAATTAAACAATTGAATGTGGCAAGTGCATTGGTCAAGCCAAAAGGCATGACTAGATATTCATAAAGACTAAACGTTGTACGAAACCGGGTCTTTAGGATATCTTCCTCCACTATCCTTATTTGATGATAGCTACTTTTAAGGACAATCCTACTGAAGCAGGTAGAGCCTTTTAGCTTATCAAATAGATCTTCTACCCGAGGTATGGAAAATTTGTTTTGATAGTGATATGGTTTAGTGTGAGATAGTCCACACACACGCGGTATGTTCCATCTTTCTTTTGCACTAAAAGGACTGGAGAACAAAAGGGAGATGAGCTAGGCCTCACCATCCCTTTGTCTACCAATTCTTGTACTTGCCTCATAATCTCCTCTTGTTGAGATACATGTCTATATGCTAACCCTTGTTCTTGTTTATTCTCCCACATTAAATGATCACTTTAATATGAGAAAATCATTTGGGTTGGTTAGATATTAGATTTTATGACAACACAAGTACAGTGGTGAAAACACCCTCTCCTCTCTACACACACATACACTCCTTCAGTACTTAGGCTAAAGCTTAAAAGTTCTTATAGTTATAGTTTATGCATCGAATATGTGCAAGGGTGCTTGCTCAGAAAACATCCCCAATAAGAAGGCACATATCAGTGTTTGCAAAGAGCAACTGTATGCCAATTACAAGCAATGAGGCCATCGGATTGCACCCCTCCCCATGTCCCATCTTACGGAGTCAAGATAGTGGGAAGACTTCTTGAGGGATTCCTATCCCTCTATTTGATGTGACAATTGTACCCACATGCAAAGTTGTAGCCAACACAACTTCAAGCCCAAACTCATGAAACAACTTTTATGGATGCAGTACAACTCTTGATTTTGTGTCAAATTAAAGGTAATGAGCTCCTCTCCATGCATCTTTTCGTGCAAAACAAAAAGTATGGCTCCAATAGTGGAGATGAAACAAGCGAATGCGAGAAGGGTACATTCACGACAAGATTATGGAATTTGTGGAGGAGGGTGCCAACTCCACGTCATACGTGCATATGATTTTTTTTTTTGATGGGCACAAGTATACATGGGCACTTCATGCATCTCTTTGCATCTTAAAGATTTTATTATGCAATATCTTTTACTCGATACATTTGCTAACTCCGAATATCAATGGTCTTGCGAGGTCGCTGACGATTGAAGAGGAACTTCTAGCATACAAGTTCTTGAACCTACCAAACTCCTCACTATAAGTTTTTGTTATAAAATGTCCGGCTCCAACACTGAAGATGAAAACAACGACCAAGCAAAGAGCATGTTCCCAATGGGATTATGAATTTTGTGGAGGGCGGTGCCAACTCCATGCCATACGTGCATATGGTTTTTCTTTTTTTTATAGGGGCACAAGCATACCTGGGCACTTCATGCACCTCTCTGCATTTTTGAAGGTAATGTTGTGAACCATCTTTGTCTCGATGCGTCTCCTAACTTTGAATTTCAATGGTCTTGTGAGGTTGCCAAGGGTTGGAGAGGAACTTCCAGCATATAAGTTCTTGATCTTACTAAAGTTTAAAGATAATGAACTCCTCTCTATATAATTTTATTAAAAAAGTATGACTCCAACACTAGAGATGTAGCATAAGTCTGCGGCTCCAAAACTACAAGAGGTACTTAATATTAGCGATGCTCGCAGTGCGACGCTCAAATGTGAAAACCCACGACGTCGCTATAGGCATCGCTATGCACGTCGCTAAATTATAAGTAACTTAGCGACGCTCACAGCGACGCCTATAGCGACCCCGTCAGGGGTAAAAAAATAACCGAGAGCGTTCGAAAACTCAGATCTCAGATCTGCGTTTTTCGCACGTGCTCAAGCAAGCAAAAGTAACACGTGCTCTCCCTCTCTCTCTCTCTTTCTTCTCCACACACACACACACACACACACACACACACACACACGAGGAGAGGAAGGAGAGCCAGGTATGCTCCTTCCCTCTCCTCACTCTCATGTTCCCTTCCCCTCTTTCTCTCTCCCTCTCTCTCTCTCTCTCACACACACACACACACACACACACACACACACATTGTGTTTTTGAGAGAGAGAGAGAGAGAGAGAGAGAGAGAGAGAGAGAGAGAGAGAGAGAGAGAGAGAGCACATGCATAAACAAAAAACACACACACACACACATGCATAAACAAAGAATGCACACACACATTGAGAGAGGAAGAGAGAGAGAGAGAGAGACAGAGAGAGAGAGAGAGAGAAGAGAAGAAGAAGAAGAAGAAGAAGAAGAAGAAGAAGAAGAAGAAGAAGAGAGTCTTAACATCGTAGGAAACTATCCCAAGAGACCTTAAAGATCTAGTCGACGAGGAGTTGAACTCAGGACCTGTTATTCATGAGGGAAATGGCATAACCAATCTATCACACTTGGGTGATAGAAAAGTTATACCATTTTTCTCCTTTTATTGGCGTGCATACACACACCCACATACACACACCCGAGAAGAAGAGAGTTTAATTTAACGTCGTAGGAAACTAATTCAAGAGACCTTAAAGATCTAGTCGACGAGGAGTTGAACTCAAGACCTGTTATTCAAGAGGGAAATGGCATAACCAATCTACCACACTTTGGTGATAGAAAGGTTATACCATTTTTCTCTTTTTATTGGCACACACCCACCCACACACACACACACACGAGAAGAAGAGAGTTTTAACGTTGTAGGAAACTATCCCAAAAGACGTTAAAGATTCGTTTAGATGTGTTGAACTGGAGATGAGACACGAGACGAGGGAGAGAGAGAGAGAGAGAGAGAGAGAGAGAGAGAGAGATGACTCCACGATTGCAAACCCCAAAGTGTGTCTACTGATCACACAGGATGTGCTTATATAGAGGGGACCAAGGTGCTATATATAGAGATACTATATATAGCTCAACACCCCCACTCAAATGAAGGTCCCTAACTGTGGATGAAAAAACCCTTGGGGGCTCAAGGGAAAAACCCACAGCTCTATACATACACACCGTTATATCAAAAAATTTTAAGTATACATTTACAATGTTCGAAGAAGCTACATCACTCTTGTTTTACAATGTGCCCTTTCAAGGGTCTTTAACAACCCTATAAATACATTTAAATTGATGCAAATTCTTCAATATCTTTCAAAACCTTCAATATCTTTCAAAACCTTCAATATCTTTGAGAAGCTTCAATATCTTTGAGCCGCTTCGTTATCTTAGAGCCCCTGTACACACAACTTGACGTGGCTTCCATCCTGTAAACAACATCAACTCAAGAAACATGTCACGACGTGAAGGTTAAAAATAAATACGTCACATTATCCTTGGAGACGATTCGCGATGCCGCTCTAGAGAGGACATAGAAACAAACATAATGCCGATGCAATCACATGTCAAGAAAACATAGAAACAAATGTAATATCAATGTAATAACATGTGCACACATATATACAAAGTCGAGATGTAATGAACATATTGGGCCCCCCAAGATCTCAACAGTTGACAGTTGTCATCATCATGGGTTTACTTAGCATGGCATCACGGTAATCACCATGGCATAAGAGACGCTCAGAAAAACTTTGAAATAGCAATCATCATGGTTTTACGTACCATGGCATCATAGACGTTTTCTTTAAATCAAATAAAAACTATAAAATAGTAATCATCATCATGGGTTTACGTACCATGGCATCACAATATTCATCATGGCATTAAAGACGGTTTTTTTTCCAAATAAAAACTATAAAATAGTAATTACCATCATGGCTTTACGTATCATGGCATCAGAGATGCTAGTTTTGTGCAAAGTTTGCAAAACCTCAAGACAATCATTAGTTCAAAAGATGATGGCTTGGTAAATCTTGTCATCTCTACATCAATGATTCAAATGACAACCATCACACACGTCAGTATACGATCCCATAAGACAATCATAAAATTATTGAAAGTATTTATGACAAATTGTAACGAGATCAATAGCATGTGTCAAGAACCAAATCCGTACACGATGGAGAAAATAAAGACATAACGCATAATATCACCTTTAACTATGGATGAAGACACATCATCTAACTTTACCCATGATATCATGGAGCTCGACATGACATTAGAGATGCTACAATGTGATCATAACAAATAAAATGACCAATGTACTAGCCATCCCTATTGATTTGCTAAGTAGTTTTGTATTTATGGAGCCCTCGTCACTTAACTATAGCATTGTTTATCTATATGTAGTAGTTAACTAAAGATCATAACGTGATCATAACAAATAAATACCTGTAATGACAAAGATACTAGCCATCCGCTATTGACTTTTTGAGTACTTTTGTATTCAAAAGAGCCTTAAGTATAACCAAGATATGTGGCCTAGATCAATCTTGGAGGGCTTCCTTGAGAAAATTGTATCTCTAGGTAATCATCGGCTTCACGATGTACATAGAAATCAAGTTCAAGAATGCATTTAAAGATGAGATTAAATAAAAGAATTCATTTAAACCACATGGAATAACATAATCAAAAGATCCTCACAAAGTGCATGAAGCAGGCCAAAGAAAAGTGCGCTACAAAAGCTTGGTCACCACTTTTGGTCAGAGAAAGCTGGGAGTTCATCACGATAGGATTCAAATAGGAAACGCTATTGTTGAGCAACTCTAAAACATAGGCAGGATGGGGAGCTGTGCGAATTATCAGTAAGAGATGCTTCTCTCTTTCGTGCTCGACCTGGGGTGCTAATTATAATCGTAAGAGAAGTAAGAGCTACTTCTCTCTCTTTTGCGTGGATGCAGTGCACACAGATCCGCTTTGCATCTGAAAAGCTGGTCATCCACGCTTTTTAGTATTAAAATAACGTGGTATTTTCTTAAATAGCATGCCAGCTAAACTAGGCAGTGTAAAAATATCATTCGGTCGTTGCAATAGCCCTTGCGAGGCACATCTGCATTAATTGCTTCAACTCTGATCTGCTTTTAGACTCTACAAATAGTGCAGGCCGGCTCAGAGTAAGAATTAGCGAATAATGATCTTTTGGTTCTATAAAGGGCATAGGTTGTAGTCGATACATGTTATACATCTACCATGTTACATATTTGCGCTACATCCATAATTGATACATGTTATACATCTGCATAGTCGATGCCTAATATACACAAGGTGATTGACGTCACTATGTAGTAGCCACATCAGGCTGCACCATAGTGACCTAGAAGCAAGCTATATCAGACTGCGCCAGCATGCCTCTTGTATCGTCATACCCACGTTGCTAGCAGCCACCTTACAACCTTATGACCTGCATTCGACTACAACACGACCATAAAGAAAAAGAGCTTAAGTTAATTTGACGTATCTTTGGATGTGTTTTGCGTGATAATGACTCTTCTGCTATAGTGGTTCGCTAAACAACTTGCTTGCAACGATTGTTTGTTGCATCCTGAAGCTTCATTACCAGCAAACGTGCCTTGTCTTGGATGGACTACTCACCAAAATGTTGCGCCTTGGAAGGCTGCTCTGATACCATGTTGAACTGGAGACGAGACACGAGACAGGAGACGAGAGAGAGAGAGAGAGAGAGAGAGAGAGAGAGAGAGAGAGAGAGAGAGAGAGAGATGACTCCATGATTGCAAACCCCAAAGTGTGTCTATTGATCACAAAAGATGTGTTTATATAGAGGGGACCAGGGTGCTATATATAGAGATACTATATATAGCTCAACAAGATGTAGACTTACGTTAGATTAGATTTAGGTTTATTTAAGTTAAATTAGATTATATTTAGGTTTATTTTTAGTTAGATTTATGTTTGATTAGATTTAGGTTTATTTACGTTAGATTTAGATTTACGTTATTTACGTTAGATTTAGATTTATGTTTGATTAGATTTAGGTTTATTTACGTTAGATTTAGATTTACGTTATATTAGATTAGATTTAGGTTTATTGACGTTAGATTTAGATTAACGTTATATTAAATTAGATTTAGGTTTATTTATGTTATTTACCTGTTATTGAAGAGGGAAATGGCATAACCAATCTACCACACTTGGGTGATAAAAAGGTTATACCATTTTCCTCTTTTTATCATTTCAGATAAGGTTAGATTTAGATTTACGTTAGATTAGATTTAGGTTTATTTAGGTTAGATTAGATTAGATTTAAGTTTATTTTGAGTACACCAAAGGATTATACTGCCTACGCGTTTGAGAGTGGTGTCCCGGCCACTGCGTCGGAGATGCTGAGGAGTGACCCGAACACTACGTCGGGGTCACCTAGAGGCCTGGATGATGAGCATTCATTGGACAGGGTTGCTATAGTTCACGGGAGGGACATGCCAAAGTGATACGACTACGTGGTCAATCGTATGTCCGATGAGACCATTATGACCCCTGAGGGGAAGCAAGTGATGGGCCGCATACAACAGTTGTGTAAAGAGGTTTTTTGACACACTATAGTCCATCATGGTCTCTTGGAGGGATCAGGATAAAGCCTCTAAGGATTATCTTATTGCGGCACTGTATCGGAAGTTTCCAGTTCCCTCTCTAGAGAATACATTTGACGATGCTTTGATGAGAAGATGCATGCACGACTACATGAAGCATCAGAGGTTAGATGCACAGATGCCAAACCTGACTAGAGTGAAAGAGAGGAGTGGAGGGATATCAGGGAGGAGAGAATGACCAATCTAGACAGGTGGTGGCAGAAAAGTGACGCAGCAAGAGTTTGCATCAAGACGGGATTATCCCATCACTTGGGGAGTGGCGGCTGGGTCAGCTTTGAGGAGGATTTTGTCCCATCACCTGGGTCATGGATGGAGGGGGTGGAGAGGTGAGAGTATTAAACTCTTGCATTGAAGTATTTGTATATGTGAGGCCCATTCACATCTACACAACTAGTAGCCCCATCAGTATATCTTTTACCCTTCAATGGAGCGAATCACCACATGTTCAATTAGGTTAGATTTAAGATAAGATTTTGGATTGAGTTTTTATATTAGAGTTTACCTTCAAGATTACGGTAAAAAAATTAGAGTTAGATGAACGGTGAAAAGATCTACTGTGAAAAGATGTTAAGATGCTGTGAAATGCTACAACTAGAGAAGAGACAAAGGGGTTTTGTCCACTACATGCACTATCATGTAGACGTGGGTGTGTAGATTTCTTGTACCCACAAATATAGGCATTGACCAATAAAAACGAGATTATAACCCGGTGGTTCTGATCTCCGTGCACCTCTAGACCGAGGTGTGCGGGGATTGGACATGACTAGAGAATGTGAGGTAGTTTACAGTGTGAACAGAGAGAGAAAGAGAGAGAGAGAGAGAGAGAGAGAGAGAGAGAGAGAGAGAGAGAGAGAGAGAGAGAGAGAGAGAGAGAGAGAGAGAGAGATAAAAGAAGAAGAATTCCAATAGAAGATTAAATTTTTTGTCCAGGTTATAAGATTTTTACCCTCATTATGAGTAGTGACGAGGATGTGGGGCCGTCCAACCGAAACACCTATCTCTCAACGAGGATCTCATGTCCTTGTAATCAATGCAAGCATGCTGTGCGACGGACAAGACGCGTTTCTTTGCAGCACGTTCACAAATTTGGCGAGTTCGATCCATCTATTATAGATCGAGTTGTTGCCAATTATAACCTGTCAGAGTCTGATGCTGGCCAACAGGCAACAATCTTGCAACCCAATAGACGTGTTCGCAGGTGCTTTGGTCAAGCAACATATGTGAGGCCACAAGATGTAGCCTCTGACATCTCAAGGGATGATCATGCAGACCACATTCCCAACAAATCAATGTTTGAGCCTGAGATTGATGAAATGATCGAGACGATTATGGATTCAGAAAGGCTTATCTGTGATGATATGAAAAGTGAAGCCGATACGCCATTGTATAACGGAGCACGTGTGTCTAGATTGAAAGTGCTCCCGATTCTTCTCAACATGCAGGAAAAGTTTGAATGGAGTGACACTAGCATCACAGCGCTTTTCAGGTGATCTATTACAATTAGTTTACTTTAATAAAACTCTAAATGTATAATGATCTGATAGATTTTTACACAATTGTACCGTATTTTTATGTTGTATAGATTGCTCAAAGAGCACATACTACCAGCTGATAATGTGATGCCAGATTCCTGAGAGGAAGCAATAAAGATTTTGCGAAACTTGGGGATGGATTACAATTTGATCCACGCTTGTCCTAATGACTGCATTCTTTTCGGAGGGGAATACATAGACATGGAGAAGTGTCCGAAATGTGATTTCGAGAGATATCGAGTAGATCTCCACGGAATAAAAATTCCGCAAAAGGTTTTGTGACATTTTCCTCTGCTTCCTCGCATCAAGCATTTCTTCGAATGTAAGTCCATGGCCACCCTAGCATCATGGCATGAGGAGAATAAATCTTCAGATGGTCTGCTATACGGATTCCTGGAGATTACGCAGCCTGAAAACATATAGATGGAACATGGTCAGATTTTGCCAGGGAAGCTCAAAATTTGCGCTTAGGCCTGGCTATGGATGGCATAAATCCATTTGGTCAAAGATCAACATCTTACAATGTATGGCCCATTGTCATCGTCAACTACAACATTCCCCCGTGGTTGACTATGAAGAAGGGGCACCTATGGCTAAGCTTGATTGTGTCGGGGCGGTATAAAATGAAGAATATGGATGTGTATCTTCATTCACTGTTGAAATATCTACAACAATTGTGGATTGGCATAAAAGTGGTGGATATGATCCGACACACAAGTCGACGAAATCCTTTGATCAGAGGCATTCAAATGTGGACCATGCATGACTATCCCGGACTAACAGAATGCTCAAGTGATTTACACTCCTCACTCAAACACTGTAAATCTTGGTTTTTCTCAAGCTGATCTATTATCATGTGTATATATGCAGGGCTTCAAACAAGCGGATACAGAGCATGTGTCACATGTGGACGTAGACTGAATGCACGTAGGGCGCCCTCATTGAAGAAGCAAATCTACGAAGGTCATCAAGCATATCTTCCAGAGAATCATGTGTTACGCGATGACTTTTTGGGAAGAGAGCCACCGAGGATGTCTGCACAAGCATGTCTAGAGCAGAAGGAGATGTGTGATGACGGATTGCCCCTAGGGATGAAGAGACTATCTCTATGGTACGAGTTACCATACTGGACCCGACTCATGATCAATCACTTGCTCGATCCAATGCACATATTCAAGAATGTGGGTAATCTACTATGGGACCATCTGACCGGCAAGAAAGATACTTTGGAAGCGAGGGTTGACCTTAGAAATGTGGATTGTATGGAGAAATACTGGCCACAAACAATGTCCAATGGATCGATAAAACTCCCTAAAGCACCATGGATTTTCACAAGAGCCCAAGAACGCAAAGTAAAAGAGACCATTCGATCTTTGCGGACACCCACTGGCATAATACACTCACTCCGAACGTGTTTTACAAAAGAAGTAAAGCTTACCAGTTTGAAGTCATAAGACTGGCATAAAATGTGTCAGGTATTTTCATAGTGGAATGTATCATAGTGGGAATTGTGTAACAAATTTGTGTGTGGACTTTAATATCATTGCTACATGTGTTTTGCAGTTTATTTTACCGGTTGCCATTGAGGGATGTTTGTCTCTTAACGTCCGTAACACAATCTACAAACTTGCAAAGTTGGTGCAATGGATCTCACAAAAGGAGATCAACGTAGACTCCATACCATTCGCCAAACTAAATGCTTTTTGTGTTCACGTGGCTTTTTATCCATTTTATATGCATCATTGCGTCATTGTATTTAATGGTCTTTGCGTCCACTCCAGGTATGTATGCTCTAGGTATGTTCTCACAAGCAGGGACAACGAGCAATGCGCTTCAGGTGCGATGGAGACTGAAGATGCAATCACGAAGGGAGTGATCTATCTCTGCTCATAGATGCAGCTCGTCTCACCGCTAGATCTAATTGATCGGGTGAAAGAGACGCTAAGAAGCACTACTACTGCTTACTTAGCGTCTCTTTCACCCGATCAACTAGATTTAGTGGTGAAAGAGATGCTAAGAAGCACTACTACTTCTTATTAGCATCTCTTTCACCCGATCAACTAGATTTAGTGGTGGGGCAAGCAACATCTATGAGCAGATACGAGCTTCCTTTGCGATTGCAGCTTCAGTCTCCATCGCACCCGGAGCGCAGTTCTTTTACAAATTCACCCTCATTCAACGAGAAATCTCTACACAGGAATCCCTCCTCCTCTCTCTCTCTCTCTCTCTCTCTCTCTCTGTGTGTGTACTTGTCCATGTTTTCTACTCCTTTCATTCAATATTAAGTTTAAATGTTCGTGTGTTTAATGCAGGTATGGATGATGAGGAGTTTCTTTCTTCTTTGTCACCCCAGCAGAGACAGTGGTACGGTGGAGCGTCATCACTCTGGCGTACCATCAATCGTTCCTACTCTAGCCGCATCTCCCTCTATTTCGAAGCATTCAGCGTGCTCCGAAGCTTCGGTGTCGACGAGACGATCTTCACACTCGTCTAGGCACCGGCGCTCTAGTGGTGGCAGTGGCGATTGTTGTGGGGATTCCACCACATATGCTTCGACACCGCCTCGTTTTCGACGAGGCTCTTTACCCTCCCCGACACCAGCCACGACATCGCCATCGACACCAGGTTTTGCACGGATGACTGCAATTCCTAGCGGCTACACACCACTAGCTACTCCTCCAGGAGTCACTCGAGTGGAAACTCCTCGCTTCGGGGCTCACACTCCACTGGAGACACCTTACGTCCGTACCCCTGTCGACACGCCGTTAGAGACTCCTTTCGGGACACCCACTTTCACGCGTCAGTGGCAGCGAGAGGGCTTGCCTTACTCTGTCGACTTCAGTGGCGGCATCATATTGGATGATGAAGGCAAGAAGGTGATTTCGCGCATGCACGGTCTTTGGTCTCAGGTGTTTAGATACTACATACTAAACACCTGGAGTGAAGTACTGAATGATTTAAAAGATAGAGTCATCAGCATGCTTCATGACGAGTTTCCCTTTCCAACACGGGATGATCGCTTCAATGAAGACATGATGAAGGTTCAAATGTGCGAATACTCCAAGCACAAGCGTTCTGAATTGCAAAAAGCAATCAAGCATGGGTGGAATAGACCAGATTGGCTGGCCAAAGAAGATTGGAAGAATGCGAAGAAAGCAGCGCGCGAGAATCCCGACAAGTGGAAGCAACAAAAGGAGGCAGCCCAAAGCGCGAGTAGAGGCAGAGAGCTCGCACCACTTGGGGAGCGGCAGGTGGGCATCATTTGAGGCCGATTTTGTAAGTGTTTTTGCATTGCTCTTTATGTTTGATAGTTTAGGGTTTATGGGTTTTTAAATTCTAACATAATGGATTCTTTGTATGTTTTGACCGTGGTCGACGATGATAGGATGTAATCCCACACCGTACGAGCACGAGTACGCAAGAAGGAAGGGCTTAAACGCCTTGATGGACATTCTGAGTTCTTGCGGGGGCATGGTTAGTATTAGGGTTTACTCTTTTCTATTTTTTATATTGTTTTATAAACGTCGCTATATGTTTATACTTACAAAAAGCTATCTTATTGTTTTTTTTGCAGAATCTGACAGATACGCCTCTTGGATGTGATGAGACGTCTGATTAGATGACGTCAGTCTAGCCGTAGCTATATAGCATTAGTTTCTTATTGTTATACCTTATATATCATGAGACGACTTTTATACGTCTTTTTGAAAACCATGTATATTTTTTCAATACTATGACAATGGTGTTGTAACTATTACATTTGCAAAGTTTAACAATCAAGTGATTTTGCCTATGATGTGTACAATTGTCAATTATTTACTTTCATCAATTCACGCTTGTCAGTTGTGTATCTTTATTTTGCAAGCAATACGTACTATGGATGATGGACTTAATGGTTATATTGTCTTGTGGGTGACTGTTTTGGGTCTATATCTACCTTTGCACTTTTTTTCAAAGGTGAATCAATTAATAAAACATTTAATATGGTTGATGGGTGAATGCCCTGCCACCAAATTTTTTTCCTCTCGGTCGTCGCTATGAACGTAGCTATATAAGGCTCTGCAGCGTCGCTATAGATGGCCTGCAAACATCGCTATAATTGTCTCTATAGGCGTCGCTATATAGCGACATTTATAGCGACGTTATCGTATCGACGCTGTTAGCGATGGTCTTAGCGACGTCGGGGGTTATAAAAACCCAATGTATTTTCGTCGCTAACAACGTCACAAGAGCACACAACCTCCTGTAGTGCAGACAAAATAAAAACGATCAAGAGAACGACGCATTTTCAACAAGATTATTGAATTTATGGAGAACGGTGCTAACTCCAAGCCATATATGCGTATGATTTTTCTTTTCTTGATGAGCAAAAGCATTCCCCATCTTTTTTAATGGCAGCATTAATATATTCTTTTGTTTTAATTTTTAATGTGTTTTCTCATTTTACTGCTAGCTTATATATTTTTTTGTTTTAAAATAATAATGTGTAATGTGCACCTTTCACCTTATTAATTAAGTGGAGCTTTTTTTGCTATATAAACTATTTGAGATTATGGTTGGGTTCACGAGAGCCAATGAAAAACATTCGAAAAGAAATGTGCCTTCACAATGGAGGCTGTCCATTGGCACAAAAGGAGATTATACTTCTGTGGATCCACAAAAAAATTAGCAAGCTTTCTCCCCCTTGAAAGAGCAGTTCTACTGTCTACTTTTTAGCACAAAATGTGGACTGGTGTGATTGAATTGAATCCAATAGCTACATACTCAACAACACTACAACTACACTACAACTCAAACGTCAAAATCATACATAATAAACTTTTTAGAGCCACGTATGTGCCTTGTGAATGAAGAGAGAGGTTGACAAAAGAGTACAAGATTTTTGCCACTGACTCTTGTGAATTTAGCTTATGTATGTATAATGAATACTATAATGTACACTTTTATCTTTATTTTTATTTTATTTTATTTTGTTTTCAAATGATAATGTGGAATGTACATCTTTTACCTCATTATTTAAATCGGTCCTTTTTTAATATATAAACTATTTGTGATTATATATGTATAATGGATAATATAATTTTATATTAAAACACAATAAAATTTTATGTGATTGTAAGCACTCATTTATACTTACTTTTCATAAATCTCATTCCTCCCTTAACTTAGCAGGCCTTCGTGCCTCTTCACCTTGTTCGAAAGGAGAGAGCCTCCTTAACTTTGCAGGCCCTCGTTCCTCTTCGTGCCTCTTCACCTTGGGGGATTCACCATGGAAAACTTACCACACCACGTAAGTGCAGGGGAGGGTTTTTTTTTAATAAGTTACATAAGCGTATAAGTTACGGGCAAGCCTCTAAATGTTTATCTCCCAAGCTTTAAAATAAGAGAGAGGGGTATCATATTTATGGGGGGGGGGGGGGGGGGGGGGGGGGGGGGGGGGGACCTGACCTAGGTTTATTACTTGTAACAATTGGTCATCGCTATGCATTAAAACTCTGATGAATTTTGTGGAGGTTTTTTATCAGGTCACATGTCAAGTTTTGCATCAAGCCAATCATAAATAAGGGCTGATTTGGAGCAGGTCAAGGGTTAATTTACACCAGCTTTGGATGGGTCAGTATTGGATGAGTAGTCGGAGTGCGGGCTGATTGGGCACATAGTTTGAAAGTGAAAGTAAGACACATTAAGGATACAGCTAGTTATCAATAGAAGTGGTTCCTTAGTACATTGCCAATCACTATGCTACAAACTCTTTAACTTAGTTTACTCCAGTTAGATCATGTGAGACCTAGATTTTATATGTAAGAAAGGGGTATGATAGTTTTATTCATTGATTGTCATATAAGCGTAGAAAGGGGGGTCATATTCCCTAATATGAGTCATATATAGGGGTTTTATCAAAGTTGTCCGCTCGCAGGTGGCATCCGGTTTTGTATATAGAGTAAATCCCCCGGGATCTTCACCTTGCTCGAAAGGAGAGAGCCTCCATGTGGTGATTTTTTTGTGCATTGCATGGACTGCACCTCTCCCAAATTTTGAACCTTTGTCGATGTGGTGTCGTCCTGCCTCCTTTTTTAACTTCAATTTTCGAGCCGTTGTCATTGTGGTGTCATCCTGTCTCCTTTTATAAGACTATGTGTATGTGTGTGTGTGTGTGCGTGTTTCAATAAAATTATAAAATATACACCAAAGAATCCTATCAGATTACAAAATCCTTTTATAAGACTGTGTGTATGTGTGTGTGTGTGTTTCAATAAAATTATAAAATATACACCAAAGAATCCTATCAGATTACAAAAGACACTAGAAACTATGTCAATGGAGAGGTGGTATAATTCCCATTCATAGTACAGAACGGTCTTTATACATAAGTGCTGAAATCAAGAGCCAGAAGATATAATAGTCTTCTATCTTCAAGCTAAGGAACTTTGAAAACCATAGTTAAGAAGGGAACCCTCACAGGGTTTTCAATCTCTAATAAATTTAACCGAACAATGGATGATCTTCCGTCATTGGTGCAGTTGTTGTTGTAATCCCAAGGAAAGAATCTCTTATCGGTCACCATCCAAGAAACACAAGCCCGTCAAAACTGGCATTACCTGGGAAGACAGGTGTCAATGACTCCCTCCCCTTGTTATTGGTGTCAAAAATTACAACAAAAACTAACAAAATAACATAGATCAAATATTATATTAAAAGATTGAGCTATTTATTTCCGATATTGTTTTCCAAAAAAAATCAGATAGCATCTCCTTTGTAAATTGTATCAATTCTCAAAGGTCCAGTCTAATTCCATCTCATATGACACCCCCACTTGAGGATTAAGGCTCTTTTACCAATCATTGGATTAATTTCAAAGTAAATTACAAACCTTTGTTTCAAAAATTATGCATTTATCCATCAAGAAAGGATAGCATCAATTTTTTTTTTGAATTCACGACTATATACTTATCTTCATAAAAAAGTGAGTTACTGCATAGAAGTACAATTTAAGAGAATTGGTTTTTACTAGTATTGATAGTTAGTCATATTGCATCCTTCTTCTACAATGTGACAACTATGCATATGTTCTTGCTAGCCTTGAACACAGGATAAGTTAGTTCCAAGCTAATAAAGTTGGGTAAGGTAGCCTTGAAATGATTCAATGCTTTCCCATCTCATAGTACATTATTGTCAGGACAATGATAGGACCAGTCACGGCCATGGGCCAGGACAGACATGCAGTCAAGGGGGTCCCTATATATAGATGGCCAAGGGCCTATATAAGGCATGGCTGGGTGGTGATGAGCATGTTCTAGTTCCCTTGTCCTTTCACTGGTATCAGAGCAAGGTGGAGAGGAAGCAGGGTGGAGCCATGGCGGGGAGAAGATGGATATCTCAAGGCATGGTTTTATATTTCTCTCTCTCTCTCTCTCTCCCTTAGCAAAAAAGGTGCAGCATGGTTGCATGGCGTTTCATCAAGGCTCGATAGAGAGGATGGAAGATCTTTTGAGGCCGCAAGGAATTGCATGCAAGGCATGCATGTTCATGCAATTTCATGAAGAAGCTGAGAAGGTTGAAGGGAAAGAAACCGAGCCACAACATGGGTAGGGCCGCCTAAGTCGGGCGAGATGGAGGACCGTGGGTAGTGTCCCTTGTGTATGGGAGCAAGAACAGACTTGACCAAAGAGTTTTGCTGCATGTTTGGTGCCGTTGAGGTTGCCTGGCCATGGGGAGAGAAACGCGTCATACCACTGAGTGTTGTAGAGCAGTGGATCGCAGACAAGCTCCCACTCTTGGTCTCGTCGATGCTCTACAGAGCCATAGCCAGAAGAAGTCTTTTTTCTAAAATTTTATTTTTTACTTTTTCTCCAAGTCTCCACTGGAGTGGCCGCCCATCCCACCCTTCCACCCCTTGTCCCTATCAATTTGCAAGTTCTTTGACTCATTTTCCTTTCCGAATCGGCCGGGACCATGGTGTATCAAAGGCGGCCAGGGTTGGAGCCGAAATTGCATTTGCTGAATGTATGAGGGGAGTAGCAATTGCAAAAAGTCCAAAGTGACCAAGCAGTTGTCAAGGCAAGGAATAAGGGCAACGACGACTGATGTAGCTTTTGGATGACATGACTACAACAAGAAATTTCATGATGTTTGTATGCCTCAAACTCTCTTCCATTCGAGTGAATCACATTTGAAAAGGTTTGCAGCCAAGACATGTTCCCGCCGTTCGAAGTGGACTTCTAAGAGTCGGTAAGCACGTCGCCTTTAACGTTTTCAATTATCACTTCATTGAATTCTGTAGATCTCTCTGCATTATAAGCATGGCAAGTGAAGGCATGGATGCCAACCTATTCTTTGGTGATATTTGTCCTCAACATGGACCAATTTGAGCATGTTCGGTACGTCTTGAACATTTTTCTTGCATGCCATATGATATCTTAAATGACTATGAGCATAGTCACTGGCCAAATAATTTATATCATCAAGGGTCTACCGTTATGAATGTCGAATTCCCAATTTTGGCTTGGAATTTTTTGGTCCTAGGCAATGTTTCCTCACGTCCAAGCAAGGCCTATGGCATGCTGGTACAGGCAAGGCATGTGGCATGTAAGGTGCGGGTATTCGGCAAGGCCAACCCTGGATTACAATTTTAAGAAGTAGTAAAACAAGTTTGCTAGGACATGGTTCCTAGGCAAGTTGTTTGTTGGCAAGCAGGATTTGACAAGTTTTTCTAAGACATCAGAGGAGTAGAGCTCCGTCTACAAACCCTCAAGATTACAATAATCCAGCCAATCAGGTACAAGGTACATTCTTTGCACGAATTTTTTTCTTTTGATTTTTCAATACATAATACAATTTGACATGGCCGACTAGCTGTGAATACTCAACAAGGTCGACTTTCTTTTGCAATGCCCTTGTCAACTGGCAAGAGTATCTGCTTGCTATCTGCATCAGAAGTACATGAGTACTTATGTGAAGCAAGGCTTCCCTTTTGGTATTTTGCATCGCGCTTTCCACAGTTTGGAATATGCTTCATATGAATCAGGAAAAAATTGCCATGATTTTAAATTCCATGCAGGTGTTTATGAATAATACATATGCTAACTCCTGTGCACAATTCATTTGGCTCTGTGCCAGAATCAAGCAACCTACAAGAAACCTGAACTCCATAAGTTGTTAAGGGAAGAAAGGCTTCCAATTCGGCATCTTGCATTGAAATTTTCTCCTCCCGCTTATGCTATGAGCATAAAACCTTAGAGGAATTTGTCAGTTTGTCAGCGTGTTCTTTCATTACATGCAAAAAGGGGGTATCTGATATACACGACAACTCTCTCTCGCACAGCACCTATGGCTATGAGCCATCTTCCAGCGAGTTTTTCCTTCAGAATTTCAAGACAACTGGTTACAACAGGATGACCATGTTAACAATTTTAATTTTTGCTTGGTTTTTCATATTTTCACATTTATTTTGGACAATATTCTATGTTGTGCAAAGCAAAGTGCTTTGACATCTTTACGTGAAGCCAGAAAAGCACTTTTGTTGGCTCTCATGTTTGCGGCCATCACTCTCGTTGAGGGCTTACAATTCTGCATGCAAGGCATGCTAGTTAGGTGGATTCAATTCTAGCACCTCATGAATTACGCTTCCGCTATCACAAACGCAGCTCTGTCAAGGACAAACAAAGTAATGGATTGTTTAATATGATTTTTGGTTGCTATCAACACACAACAACACTAAAAGGAACCTAAATCGAGAACTTATTTTACAGGCAAAGTGCCAATGCTAAGTTGTCCTCACACAATCACGACCCCTGCATGATGGTAGGTGGGTCGGATTGAGTTTTTTGTTTTTCTGTTACCTCTCTTGATGAGAGAGTCATAACGGAAAATTGTGGAATGCTTATATGATAATCTGCAATTTAGGCATAAGATGCGTAAGAGCACACAGCCTGGGTACACACTCTAAAAATTTAAGGAAAGTTCCTCAGCCCAACATGCTCTTGTTCTCTCTCTCTTTCTTATTTATCTTGAAGAATAGTGAAAACTTTTTAATAATCTTTTGATACATGTTTCTTTGGGAGACGGCATGAGCCAAGGTGCTTTAACTCTCAGCCAAAAATTGGGCACGACACCCTCTACATTAGTCTTCACCGTTTCGTCGATTGAACACTAATTCCCATAAGGGCTATGAGCCACACATGCTGACTAAGAGTCATTGTCAGATCTCGGGTACAACCCGACTGTTGGCATTTCTTGGGTGATTCTTCTTAAGATCAAACAGATCTACCCACTAGAGTACACAATGACATTAATGGACAAGCAAGAGTCTTGTACTTCCGGATGTTTGGGGTGTCATATTTGCACGACATGGTTTCAGTGCGACACTCGAGTTGAGTTATTGATAAGCATAAACTCAACTCGGCTAATTTCTACCACAGATATTAGATGCAACATATCATTGCGACAGAATGGCTATCCATAAGAGCTAGGTTTTCCCCTTGTGTGGATCTCCTACTCTCTCTATAGCACTACGAGTGTCTATGGATGCACTGTTTTGGGGTAAGACCCCGCGGGTGCTTACTAAATCACCCCATAGGCACTGAAGATCACAGTTTGATCTATTCTCGTTATACTTTCAAGGAAAGAATTTTGCAATCTACCACGCGGTAGTGG
Organism: Adiantum capillus-veneris; assembly: GCF_014529385.1. Classification (NCBI taxonomy): domain Eukaryota; kingdom Viridiplantae; phylum Streptophyta; class Polypodiopsida; order Polypodiales; family Pteridaceae; genus Adiantum; species Adiantum capillus-veneris. The sequence goes on along the minus strand of NC_140959.1, from coordinate 99,675,179 downwards.
AAAAATTCAACTTTTCAAGTTGATTCTCATCATTTTGTACACGGTTAACTATGTTGGTTACCGTTACTTGCTAGTTGAGCAGTTTCTACAAAGGGTCTTACCAAGGGTTTGACTACATAGATTCTACCCAACGGGTTTTGATTGCGAAGGCAACACCTAGGGTTTCGAGTGCAATGTTGCTTGGTTTTTTCATAGGTGGGAGACATGCTCTTGTGCATTTGAATACGTATAACTGAACTTTCAGTTTAATCCCTCGGGGCCATGCGAAGGGCATGTCGGAACAAGTATTTTGGGCCGTAGTGTCCAATGTACATTATGTTGTTATGAATCCACTTGCCGGATTCGATTTGGTACATGTTGTCACATGGGATACAACATGGTCTAGGGACTCAAGGAGTTCTTTTTAGCCAGTGTGGAGCAATGAATAAGGGTCCCTCTCACTCTTGTCGTAAAGTGTGTATGGTTACCTCCACACACAAGTACATCTTGTACTTGAAGGATGTTCTTTTTTAGACATCCTTAGTTGAGACATATTCCACATGTAGCAAATATGAGTCTCTGGGACTGACACTGGCGGTCCCTATTTCAAATATGTGTCACGACAAAGTCCCTAGGTGTTGGTCACATCTGCTTTCTAGACCATTTTCAACACAACGTATTAGGAGAAATTTTAGTGGCCAAAAATTTTCGGATACTTAGAATGACTTGTTCAGCTACAAGTACTGCTAAACAACATTACAGATGGTTGTTTATACATATAGCAAGGCTATAAGTTGTTAATGAAAAAGTTTCATTGTCTGTACCTAAAAGTGATCAATGTTTCACCTTCTATTGTGATTCAGACATTTCAGCAAGGCTTGCAAAAGATTGCAACTGAAAGTATTTAGTTTCTTTTCAGAACTATTTACATTCCTTTTTAATGTGTGCTAGGCGCATCACATTTGCCATAAGTATTGGCAAGGATCACCATGGATATACAGGTTTGGATCTGTTTCTTGCTAAATGCATGCACACTAGGTGTTATGGGCCCTAGTGTTTAGCAAAGGCTGATTTGGAACGACATGCATATTCCTCAAGTTGTAAGCATTTTTGCACTCTATGTGCAGTAGCTCCATGAGATTACTCTTCTGGGTCTACTTATCCCCAATAGAGGTCATGGCTCGGTTTGGGTGTTTGTGGATTTCTCAAGTTAACCACGATGTTTATTTCTCAACAATGTTACACGATATTGTGATTCCCATTTACCAGTCATTTGGGACGACTGTCTGTAAACCGTGAGGGAGCACACTTCAGTACTATCAATTATCGAAGGGGATAGGTAGATTACAAAGTGTAATCTGGTGCTGAAGGATATGCAAAGTGCATACGTTAGCACCAAGCGATCCAATTAGTAAGCATTTATTGCTCTACTTAGAGTTTGCTTTCTATAAGTTAAAGCATGTTTGCAACTAGGTGTAGTCTCTTCATGTATAACTCAGGTTCTCAACCTTGAACACTCGTTAGGGTGGGGTTGTTTACTGATGATGAAAATTGGGAACAAGTCAAGGACTTAAACTTGGCTGATGAGTTATGTTAGCAAGTTACTTTCATGGAAAGTGACAAGAGGTACTCTTTTTGGTACACTTGTGTTGTGATAAACTCGTTTACCATGCTCATGAGTGTTCTAAATGGAGTCTACACACTATGTTTGGATAGGAACCAGTACCATCAGATGGTTACAAATGGACAACAATGTAGAAAATCAAGATGTTACTCTTGGTTTTATTGAACCTCCTACTGAACCAGGTTCCGCTCAAATGAACTGTTGGATCCATGAGGGATGTTACGGTAGAAAACATTAGTGTTCTTATGAAGATACCATCACTTGTGTTTTTGCGGACGAAAATGCTTCTCCAAGGGGGGAGTAATTTCAGGACAATGGTAGGACCAGTCATAGCCATGGGCCAGGGCCAAGGGCCATGACGGACATGCAATCAAGGGGGTCCCTATATATAGAAGGCCAAGGGCCTATATAGGGCATGGCTGGGTGGTGATGATCATGTTCTAGTTCCCTTGTCCTTTCAATTATCCAATCCAAAACCGCTTCCAAAGCATATATCATATATAATGTAATTGATATTTATATATACTAATAAATGAGATACCAAAGGTTAGTACCTTATATAGTTATACAAAGACATGGTTTAGGATCTAAACCACTCCACAATTTGATGCTCAACATCGTATATCCACTGAGTATAAGTTTCCAAGTCAGGTGTTGATATTGGTAACATCACATGAAAAATATGCTAGCCAGACAGGGTTACTATTTACAAAGAACCCTGGAAATTCAGTCCACAATCAGTCCAAAATCATTGTGATAACCAAGCATGATTGCCAGTTTGTTTAAGCAAAGAATTTGTGAGTTGTCCCTCAAGGACTATGTAAGGATCTTTTAGACAACCCTATGGCATGTCTTGAGAAGACAATCTCCAAGTGAGTGTTGATTAGCAAGGGTATATGTGTACATGAGGCATTGACCAGTTCTTATGTATACAAAAGGCCAAATCCTAAGAATTACACTAACCAAGCATTATGCTTATGATTACGTACATCTGTTTATGAATACACAAAAGTCAAATGTATAGAGTCGGAGCATAAGCACCTACAAAGCAAGAGATTGGGTAAGATGTATTCACACAAATGGAACCTCAAAAGATTTAGAACTAGTATTAGCAACACATAGAGATATACTTGAGTTCAACTCTCCAATAACACATTATCATTTAAAATCAACATTTTTACAAAACCTATGTACTGAGTAGGTGCATAAGCACCTACTTGAAAGTCAACCCAACAGTTTCCAAGGGGTCAATCTGAAAATTGGATGATGACTCCAGAGCCTGAAGTTTGAGAGAGAAAAAAATGGGTATGAGGTTGTGAGGACGCTAGAGCTCCAGCATTGGGTGATGTATCCCTTCATTCGCCCGCTGAAGAAAGTCATATCTATGTTGATCATGTGTGTCCGTTGTGTGCATAGCTCTCCAATAGTGCTGCCAAGCCCTCACAGAAGGTCCTCATTGAGCCAGTGTGTGTGTGTGTGTGTGTTGAATAACCCTCGTGCATCAATTGAGCCGGTTAGGGCGAGTGGAGATGGCAATCTTTAAACACCCTGAGGCCATGTAAGAAAGAGGCTAGCAAAGTGCATCCACGGTTTCATAAAGCATATTGTGTAGGCTACCACAGATAACGTGGTGCTATTACATAGAATGTGGTGCTATGAGCATGCATAGCCAGGGATAAAAACCGCTAAGGCTCACAAAGAAAAGATAGGTAGGGACACTGAGGTCCCATTAATTCCTCCTTGCGAGTCTTGTGGAGGGTGTGTGTGTGTGTGCGTACATGCATGTACATGGGAAGTAAATGAAAATTTGTTTTTATCTGTCAATTGCCAAACAAGGCCTTAGACAACTAGGACCACATGGAAGGTAGGTAGCGTAGTTACATGGAAATCACTTCGTAGAGAGTTCCAAGAGTTTTTGTTGAGTGGGACAAGGATCATGTGCCGTGTTTGTCATAGATTTCCTTCAAAAGGAAGGCATGAAAGGATTAGCTATAGTTGGCTAAAGGCAAGTGGAGTGATTGTCTAGTCTATAAGTTCTCTGTGTGTGTGTGTGTGTGTGTGTGTGTGTGTTTATATGTGTACCTGCCCTAACTCAAGCGCCATACACAATGGGTTGGCAGTAGGCCCATTGTGTATGGGCTTACTACCTTGTGAAGTAGATGAGAGTAGAAAAAGTGAAGAATGAAGCATTAGCAAAGATGTGTCAAGTCAAATTTTCCTTGAAGAGTGTAAAATCAATCTTATCAACTTAGTATCTGATATTGTCTTCATAGAAGACATTACTCCTCTAGGAGTTTTAAGGCTTTGGCAACCAGTTTGAAAAAAGCATGGTTGGCATTCATAGTCTATCAATGATATATTTTAGATTTTTTTTCCTGATCCCATAGGAATCCTCGTATATGTAGTTTGTTTGAAAGTAACGTGTTCCTACAATAATCAGAAGAGAACTTGGATAAATCTTCTTTGTGAGCAAGTGTCAAGGAAGGAATGTTTTCAAAGAATTCAGATAACCTTGCCACGCCTTCCTTAGAGTTGTTGACAAGTTGGGCAAGGGTATGGACACATTTATCAAATGACATGGTTTGAACCAAAGATTTGGCTAGATCACCTGAAGCCCTTGGTATGATTTCAGATGCCATAGGGTCATGAATGCATCTAAGTACCTGAAGCGACGCTTTAGGCAGAGGCTTGGTAGGAAGCTCTATCCCTTGAGATGGAGTGTGATTATGCATAGTCCATAAAAGCTTATTTAGAAAAAAAAATATGTATATATATGCCACCAACGGTAAGAACCGGTAGCCTCTTCAACCTTCAACCGACCAAGCAAACCTATAAGGGCCATGTGAAGAGAGCCCCATCCCTCAAGGATCCGTCCAAGGTAAAAATATCTAGGATAGACATCGAGGGATTAAAAATAAAGTAACTAGGTCTTTGAATAGTATCCCTACTATTATTGGTGTTAGGTGTGTGTGTGTGTCAATAATAATATAAAATATACACGAAAGAGTCCTTTCAGATCACAAAAGACACTAGAAACTATGTCAATGGAGAGGTGGTATAATTCCCTTTCATAGTACAAAACGGTCTTTATACATAAGTGCTGAAATTAAGAGCTAGAAGATATAATAGTCTGCTATCTTCAAGCTAAGGAACTTTGAAAACCATTAATGAGAAGGTAACCCTCACAGGGTTTTCAATCTCTAATAAATTTAACCGAACAGTGGATGATCTTCCATCATTGCTGCAGTTGTCAGTGTAATCCCAAGGAAAGAATCTCTTACCTGTCATTCACCATCCAAGAAACACAAGCCCGTCAAAACTGGCATTACTTGGGAGGACAGGTGTCAACGACTCCCTCCCCTTGTTATTGGTGTCAAAAATTACAACAAAAACTAACAACATAACATAGATCAAATATTATATTAAAAGACTGAGCTATTTATTTTTTATATTGTTTTCCAAAAACAATTGGACAGCACCTCCTTCGTAACAATTCGCAAAAGTTTAGTCTAATGCCATCTCATATGAGACCCCCAATTGAGGATTAAGGCTCTTTTACCAATCATTGGATTAATTTCAAAGCGAATTACACACCTTTGTTTCAAGAAATTATTCATTTATCTATCAAGAAAGGATAGCATCAAACAGCTCTATGAATTCACCCCTATATACTTACCTTGATAAAAAAGTGAGTTCCTGCATAGAAGTACAATTTAAGAGAATTGGTTTTTACTAGTATCGACAGTCAGTCGTAGTGCATCCTTCTTCTACAATGTTGTAACTACGCATATGTTCTTGCTAGCTTTGAACACAAGATAAGTTAGCTCCAAGCTAATAAAGTTGGGTAAGGTAGCCTTGAAATGATTCAATGCTTTCATATCTCATAGTACCATTATCCAATCCAAAACCTCTTCCAAAACATATACCATATATAGTGTCATTTATATTTATATATACCTATAAATGAGATACCAAAGGATAGTACCTTATGTGGCTATACAAAGACATGTTTTAGGATCTAAACCACTCCACAATTTGATGCTCAACATCGTATATACATCAAATAGAACCCTAAAAATTCAGTCCACAATTAGCCCAAAATCATTGTGATAACCCACCATGATTGCTAGTTTGTTTAAGGAAAGAATTTGTGAGTTGTCCATCAAGGACTATGTAAGGATCTTTTAGACAACCCTAGGGCATGTCTTGAGAAGACAATCTCCAAGTGAGAGTCGATTAGCGAGGGTGTATGTGTACATGATGAATTTACAAGTTCTTATGTATACAAAAGGCCAAATCCTAAGAATTACAGTAACCAAGAATTATGCTCACTATTACGTACATCTGTTGATGAATACACAAAAGTCAAATGTACAGAGTCGGAGCATAAGCACCTACAAAGCAAGAGATCGGGTAAGATGTATTCACACAAATGGAATCTCAAAAGATTTAAAATTAGTATTAGCAACACATAGAGATATACTTGAGTTCAACTCTCCAATACCACATTATCATTTATAATCAACATTTTTACAAAACCTATGTACTGAGTAGGTGCATAAGCACCTACGTGAAAGTCGACCCAACAGTTTCCAAGGGGGACAACCTAGAAACTGGACAATGATTCCAGAGCTTGAGGTTTGAGAGAGAAAAAATGGGTATGAGCTTGTGAGGTCGCTAGAGCTCCAGCATTGGGTGATGTATCACTTCATTCGCCCACTGAAGGAAGACATATCTATGTTGATCATGTGTGTCCGTTCTGTGCATAGCTCTCCAATAGTGCTGCCAAGCCCTCACAGAAGGTCCTCATTGAGCCAGCATGTGTGTGTGTGTGTGTGTGTGTGTGTGTGTGTGTGTATTTGTGTGTGTGTGTGTGTTGAACAACCCTCGTGCATCAATTGAGCCAATTAGGGCGAGTGGAGATGGAAATCTTTAAACACCCTGAGGCCGGGTAAGCAAGAGGCTAGCAAAGTGCATCCACGGCTTTATAGAGCACAATGTGTAAGGATATAATAGAGAATGTGGTGCTATTACATAGAACGCGGTGCTATTAATAGGATGAGAATGCATAGCCAGGGATAAAAACCGCTAAGGTTCACAAAGAGAAGATAGGTAGGGACACTGAGGTCCCATTAATTCCTCCTTGCGAGTCTTGTGGAGGGTGTCTGTGCTTGTGTAGATGCATGCACATGGGAAGTAAATGAACATTTGTTTTTATCTGCCAATTGCCAAACAAGGCCTTAGACAACTAGGACCACATGGAAGGTAGGTAGGGTAGTTACATGGAAATCACTTTGTAGAGAGTTCCAATTTTTTTTTCTGAGGGGGACAAGGATCATAGGATGTGTTTGTCATAAACTTCCTTCAAATGGAAGGTGTGAAAGGCTTAGCTATACTTGGCTAAAGGCAAGTGGAGTGATTGTCTAATCTATAAGCTGTGTGTGTGTGTGTGTGTGTGTGTGTGAGAGAGAGAGAGAGAGAGAGAGAGAGAGAGAGAGAGAGAGAGAGAGAGAGAGAGAGAGATGTACAACTGCGTGTACGCAAAACCTGTGTGTGTGCATGAGAGAGAGAGGGAGAGGGAGAGAGAAAATAGCATCTTTGAGAGCGCTCACAAGCATGCTCTAGCATACAACTAAATCATGCTCATCATCAGTGGCATCTCTCTCTTCCTCAGTGGCCTCAACATCACCGGCATTTTCATCACCCTTGTGCTCCTCACAGCCGTCTTATTTCTTTAGCCTATCCCCGTGCCCATGTGCATTGTGCTTATTTTGTGCGTGATCGACGTGCTCTTTGTCGGAGGTACTGTAGGTGTTGCTATCATGTATGTGCTCTTAAGGGTTTACAATAACTTCAAGGAATGACACCCAGGCCAGGGTTCGAATCAAGTAGAGCATATGTGACAACATGATTGTGAGAGGCGCTCATCAAGTTCGACGATAAGCCCCAGAGGGAAGCTCGATACATGCATGGGTGTACAAGCCCAGACCAAGGCGATCCCAAGTGCAATTTCTCTATAATATAGAAGATAAGTGTGACGCACTAGCTTTTATGAGAGAGAGAGAGAGAGAGAGAGAGAGAGAGAGAGAGAGAGAGAGAGAGAGAGAGAGAGAGAGAGAGAGAGAAAAGAGAGTTGCATATCATTTTTGTGGTAGGGTGAGATGAGTTGCACGATTAACGTGGGTGAGGCCTTAGATAAAGCATAGAAATGACTCCTTGCACTGGAGACTTCCACGTTTGCAAGTCGAGAAGGTAAGGCTTGCGTAGGGAACAACGTTAGAGAGAGAGAGAGAGAGAGAGAGAGAGAGAGAGAGGAAGCAAAAGTCTCCTGTCAAGATCTTGCTCCCATACACAGTAGATAGAAACATTCAAAGTCATGTTCAAAAAAAATCAACGGTTTATGGTGGCCGACCATTGGAACATCGGGACAATTTGCACATGCATATGCCTTGCAAGGTGAGCACACATTTTTTCACCTCCATTGTAAACCACATTCTCACATTAACCACATTCTCATATGGAAAATTTTAAAGGTGACTTGAGAGTTTTTACACTAGATTTCTCTAGGCTTTCTAGGCTTTGTTGCCTTGCTTGCCTTCAAATTTAGAATACAGAGGTAAACCAAAAACTTTTTGATTGGGATTACACTAAATCTTTTTCTTTGTTAACCATGCTCATAGACATAAGAAATTCTATAGATAATTTGAAGGTTTTTACAATAAATTTTGTAGGCTTTGTAGATTTTCTCACCTTCAAATTTCAAATTTAGAGGTAAGACCTAAAATATTGTAGTTTGGATTATACTGAACTTGGGTTTTTTTAAGGACACACAATTTATAGCAAACTTGGAAATCATGCATATAGGATTATACTAAATAGCTTTTATTGTTAACCATGCTCTTAAATATGAGAAATTTAGAGATAATTGGAAGGTTTTTATGCTAAATTTATTTTGATTTGTTAGGTAAACCTCTCTCTCTCTCTCTCTCTTGTTCTCGTTGCAAGTACTAAACGTGCATTGTCCTATCGATGTCGTAGTAGTCTAGCCATGTCCTGCAACACCCTCTTATGGCTCCATCCTGTACTGAACTTGTGCTCTAGGTGATCAAGAACAAACTTTTTATCCAGCTTTAGCTGATCCTTGCATTGCAACAAAAAATAATTAGACCAAGCTCCTGCAAATATTTCAAATCATTAAAGCAAGTCAAAGATGCATACACCTATAACACATGTAGTCTAGTCATGCAAGTCTCCAACAACGAGCCTATAAATCGATGAAATAGTTTCCCACCTCCGATGGGTACGACCCGTCCCTCAGCGTCAATGTTGCAGGTGATCTGTAACTCACCGACGTAGTGTCTGAATGGTGGCTGATGATCTGTGGGGGTCTCTAGCGGGGTGGCAGACACGTGGGAGCGAGTGCTCTCTAGATGTGCTCATACATCTAGGTGCCGATGGGGTGGTAGAGGTCCCAGGCATCGTTGTTGTGGAGGCTCGCTACAAGTAAAAAACAACACAAGATGATTAGTCATACATTCATAGGACCTTACTCTGACCTAAAACAAAGAGGCAAGTTATTTTACCGCCGTGACTCAATGTCCTATTGGGTCACACCCCCATCACCCGGTGGTTGTGTAGTGTCTGGAAGGGGAGCCTTGGTAGTATCGACACATTAGAATTTGACACAAAAAATGTTATTTAAAATATAAAACACTTGATTCCCTATGGAAGGGGTGATTGACACCTGTGTGCTCCTCTACAACTCGACCTACGTGGGGTCTTGAGAAGACTCCTCGTCTGGGCGGGAACTGGCCTCAAAGTCTCTTAAAGTCTGGTTATCGTCGACTCCATCACCACTTGGGAATGGCTCGTACTCTGGCATATCCTCTGCTATCTAGTCTCTTGGGATGTTGGTTGCCTGCAAGAGACTCCTCAAAGTCAATAGTAATCCGGTTTGAAGGCCTCCAGAAGGAGCCATGTAGACGACCCATTTTTTAAGAAAAAAAAGAAATACGTCATATAAGCTTGACATTGTACATTGTTTTGTGTAGTTCCTTAAGCTAATACCATTCCGGTAACATAATGGGGGGCCCTAGGAGAGTTTGGGGCTCCATCTGTATCTTGTGCCTCGAGTAGGAGAAATTGCAAGTGATGATTAAGGGTGAGATAGTCTTACAAGTCGTGGGATGGAAAGAAATTTCATGGCAAGAAACAATCTAGGCAATGCAAGAACTAAAAAAAACCAACAAGAACTGATGTACCACATTGCTAAAAGGCATAGCCACGTGGAACGCGGAATGCAAATGCGGAACACGGGAACGGCCAAAGATCCAGAATAGAAGCGACATAGAATGGGAGGCAAAAAAAACACTTAATAATGTATTTCTTAGCATAAAGAGATTGAATACAAGTATATTACATTCATTTTGCATCATAAAAGAGCCAATTTCATATAGAATTGACCAAAATATGTGTTATCACTTCTTTGAAGTGGACACAAAATGCTCAGAGGACGACATAATGCAAAATGGAGCCAAAAGGAGGATAATAGTAGCATCTAGGATGTGGACCTCATTTGACATTTCACCTCCTTTGCTTTCTTTGAAATGGGGACACACAATTATCCACAAACACAATAGGAGAGCATTGGCAAGCTATGACGCATCTCCTAATGGCATCAATGAGAGAGGTGGTATTCTTGATAGAAAGAAGGCAAGTACGATGAGCGTTCTCAATGTATACATGGAAGATACATAGGGCATAGCTGGTTGTAGAAGAAAAATAACCATTGGAAAGATAGAGGCAGTTTCTTGCACTGTTCATATCAATCAGGATAGAAAGAAGGCAAGTACAATGAGCGTTCTCAATGTATACATGGAAGCTACATAGGGCATAGTTGGTTGTAGAAGAAAAATAACCATTGGAAAGATAGAGGCAGTTTCTTGCACTGTTCCAAACAAGGGAACGTCTCGGAACACATTCCCAAAACGAGAACCCTGTTGGAATGGACCCAATTGAAATAGCTACATTTCGGAACGCATTCCACACATGTCTGCAATCTGGAATACTTTCCAAACACGTCAAGGTCCCCAAACGACATTCCTCGATAACTATGCCAAAAGGATGTGGATTGTCACCACGATCCTCCTTGCTAACGCTAAATGTAATGAGCTCCAATGTAAGAGATTTCTCCAAATACGTAATAGAAGAGGTGCAATCCATTGCTTTGATAAAAATTCAAGTCCAATCAACATCCCAAGTAATGAACAACACTACTAGGTGGCATCCCTTGAAACCAGGGCCAAGCATCCACTCTAGCATACATAGGCACACTACTACAAGAGGGCAACATAGAGATGGTCTTTTACTTTTCTTATGCCACACTGGGCCATTGTCCCTATAGTAACATCGCATACACAATCGCCTCACTAACACATTTGTGTTGCATTAGTGATGCTCAAGTACGTCGCTTAGACAATACGAATGGTGTCGCATGATCAACGGAGTGATATAACTTCGTACTGAGTACTGGGGTACTGCGGTACTACAATGTCAACCACAAGGAGCTTTAGACCAATTGCCATCTAGTAGATTTGATCACATTTGATTCATTCACTAGATTGGACTAGCAAATGTATAGAAAATATAGCATATGCAACTAGCAAAAGTGTGGCTTTACTATGTAGTTGCTAGATGGAACTAGCAAAATCATGCTTCCTGCATGTTTGCTACATAAGAGCTCAATTGACGACATGAATAACTATTTATGGAGACATATGCTAAATCAAGTTGATTTTATTTGGAGTTGGCACAACTCTTCAACACTCATCAAAGTGTGAGAAGTCATGAAACCTATGGGAGAAAGCCAAATTTTAGAGATGCAAGGCATTACACAAGAGCACTTTGAAGGAGAGTGAGAAAATTGTACTGAGAAGTTTTTGAGCATCTAGGTGGAGGATAGGTGGGGCGTAAGGCAAACTTTAGGCAAGTCACATACAGTCACCCTGAAGGATGCGATAGATAGGGAGAGTACTAGAGGCGATGAACGTGCTACTAACAAAGATGATGGAGAGGGCACATGAAAGGCAAGCCATGCACCCAAGATTCATAGGGAATATTTTTATAATTTACCTTACTACTTAAGTTAATTGAAAAAAGGGGGTAGATTTATCCATCTCACTTTCATACCCAAAAGAGTGATCACTGTAGCAAAGATCTCGCCGATCAGTTGAAAGGACCATAGGTATTAAATTTAGGTAAGTTGAAAGGACCATAGGTATTTAAATTTAGGTTTAAAGTAATCCCACCTTGAAATGCTCAAAAATTTGACTTGTGACAATTATCACACCTTAGAGAAAAATATGTTCCTTTTTGCCATCGAAGCGTAAGCATTAGATTAAAGTGAAAAGAAACTTTAGAAAATAGCAAACCCTCAACGATGGTGGAGAGGCCAAATCTAATAACGCCTGAAGACAAGCCTAAGCACTAGGTTGTTTTGTTGCTATATGTAGGTCATTATATTACAAATTTTACTTTTCAAGAATAATTATGGAGGTGGAAAAACCTATAGATCTTAGAGAGATTATGCGACTTTTTTATATCTCAACTATTGGCACTGCCTGGGACAATAGTGTAGAAATGAGTTGAGAATTTCATATACAAATGCTATATTTGGAAAAAGATCCATTGTTTTCCTTTGTTTCAACATGCATTGTGGTGAATGTTGCAACAGACAATACCACTTTCTTCACTTGATGATCACCTTGCTTATTGTGGAAATTCCACTCATAATGCATTGAAAAGAGATAATCAAGGAAAATGAAAATTAATTGACCCATTAACAAAGTACTCAAATAAAGTAAAAAATCCATGAAGCAATGATCAATGAAGAAGGCTCAAAGACTACAGAAAATACACACGCAAAGAACTGAAGAGAAAAAATAGTTCACAAAGCATGCTCTTTAAGGATTTGTTGGCAACATCAAAGGGTCAATGAGCTCTCTATTTCAAGAGGCCATATTCATGGACTCAAGAGGTTAAAAACCTTAAAAAAACCAAGTGAAAGCATTGATCATGTGTTGATTTTTTTTGTTTGATTGCAAATGTGGAACTTAAAAGAAACATCCAACTACAAATAATGTCTAAAAAAAGGGTCCAACTTCATTGCATGGCCTATAGGGAGGACATAGAATGAAAAACTTTACACTAAAGGCCTCCATTCTATCACCATGCATCAATCTCACCATTATTTAACCACTAATACATGTTAGTGATTAGATAAAAAGGTTTACAAATCAAGCTATCCCTAATCTACATGATGATGACAATGATATCAACATTGTGATCCCTTAATCTACACAATGACAATAGTGGTATCAACATTGTGATCCCTTGAGCATCCCCTAGAGTCATAGACGGTTGAAAATTGCATACCATCTCTTCTACCTTGGATAACAATTGTTCTCAGGTCAAAGAGTGTCATAAAATATAATAACTAACTTTACCAAATGATTTTCTCATACTAAATTGATCATTTAATATGGGAAGATAAAAGAAAAAGAAGCGTTAGGATATAGATATGTGCTTCTAGACCTATCTCAATAGGGGACCAAAAGGAGAAACGGTTGCATCTCAATAGGGGTCCAAAAGGAGATGGTCTACCAAAGAGCAATGTGCAATAAGTGCTTCTAGATTTACCTCAGCAAGGGACCAAGAGGAGAGATGGTTACATTTCAATAGGGGTGCAAAAGGAGGTAGTATATCAAAGAGAAACGTGCATCTAATGGAGCTTAAAAGACCTTAGGGTTAGCTTCATTAAAGACTTTGAAAAGTTAGTGTAAAAAAGTCCCTTGACCTTAGGAAAGCTAGGGCTGACCTTGAGGTGAGAATCCTACCCAAGCATGAGGTGCTTGTCGAGGTGATTCTCATGCTTAAATGACCAAGATTCTTGAAGTGACCAAGGTTCTTGAAGTGTTCAATTCTTATCACTTCATATGAACTCTTTTGGAAGAGGGACAGCTAAAGCTAGGAAATGTGCATACAAGTGAAAATCGTGTAGACATGTTTACAAAGGTGGTCAACAAGGAGAAGTTGAGCTTTTGCTCATCTTCAATCGACATTCAAGGATAAGAAGCCAGGATGGAAAGCATTCTCACAGGTTTGATTTGGAGACCAGTCTCCAAGTATGGAGCCTGATTTACCCCTTGTAATTTTTGTGGTAAAAATGCACATCGGTAAGGCCCCCATTATGAGGAGAAGCCATCGTGCATGAAGGAAAATCACTCGTCGGAAAACAAAATTTTTACGGCCAAAATTTAGGGGCCGGAATATTCTTTCACCAGAATATTCCTTTTCACTGGAATATTATGGCCAGACGGCGGCCGAAAAGTGGTCGAAAAATGATCGATCGGTTGGCTGGTGGCCGATAGTCAATGGCTGCGGCCGGTGGTCGGAAGTCAATAGCCGGTGGCCGAATTCAAAAGTGGACTTGTCTTCTCAAGGGCCGCCACACATGGGTGAATTGGAGGGTCCGATTTGGACTTATCTACACAAACGTGGCTACACATGGCTGCCTCTCATGAGAGAAGGCAGCCCTTTTGGCCTATAAAAGGAGGCCATTTCTACACACATAATATAGTGTGAAGTTGATGCAACAAGGTGGGTGTGAGGCGGTGAGAGTGAAGCAAGGCGGGAGCTCTATTAAGGGTATAATCCCTTTGTAAAATACTTCTTGTTTTGAAGTACAAAATCCATTGAGCGGCTGCTTTCCCGTGGACATAGCCCACATTGGGTGAACCATGTATATCGTGTGTACTCTCTCTCTCTCTCTCTCTCTCTCTCTCTCTCTCTCTCTCTCTACTCTATAATCTCTTGTGTGTGAAATTTATCTCTCTCCATTAAGGAATCTACTCAAAAATCAATTTAGCTACGTCATATTTTCTAACAATTAGGGTAAGTGGGACTGGGATCTATTATCGGTTTTGTTGAGCCCACTACGTGGAACATGGTGCACACCTCAGGAGATTTGGCTTTAATAATGGGGTCTTTTTAGACTTGCCTACGGATTTACCATTATTGAGCCATAAGAAGTCCAAAAAAGAGCTATCCCTCAAAAATTTTGCTATGTTAGACCCACCCCACTACTCTCTATAATTAACCAATTCGAGCCGTGGGTATAGATACTTAAGTGCTTATTTTCAAAGGCTAAGAGAAGTAGCAACTAAGGTTTTAAATTGCCAAAGAATACACTAAGTAAACACATAAGTATAATTAGCATGGCTGAAAACTACCAAGAGAGTAGAATGAACATTGATAAGCCATTTTGCACATGGAGAGAGGTTAGGAGGTCTCTTGATGAGACTCCCAAAAGAAGACTCTCTCCCATAAGAGAGGAGGAATCCAAAGAACGAGAAAGAAGCAAATCCCTAAAGTTCCTCTGAAGATGTGGCTCCATGAAGATGGCGGTCTAGATTGTCTTCAACTCCTCCCAAGAGGAAACAGTCAACCCATAGTCCTTCTCCTTGTCATTCCGAAAGGAAAGAGAGGAAACAAAGGAAGAAATAGGCAAGAAAAAGATCACCCTCTTCTCCTTCTTCTTCACCTTCCTCCTCTTTCGATGAAATCAATAGTTATTCTCCTAAAGAATACAAGAGGAGAGGACATCACAAAACTTACCCTACATGGTGAAGGTCCCAAAAGCTCAAGAAATTCAAAGAGGGAGGAAAGAGTATCTCTTTTCAATCCTATGATGGCACCGTTGGTGCCACCGACAAAGTATTGGCCTTCATCCAGCAATTTAATGCAGCCTTTGGAGAAGAGGGATTTATAGAGTCCTCTCAGCTACACCATGTAGCTATGCACTTTTAGAAATATGCTCATCAATGGTGGGCTAGCCTTCATGGCAACGGCGAAGCCCCAAAGACATGGAAAACTATACAAGTTTCCATAATGAAGCAATTCCTTGAAAGCGCTGCCAAGGACAAAGTGCTCACCAAATGGAAAAGTTTGAAGCTACTCTTCAACGAGTCTATTCACAAATATGTAGACAAGTTTTGGGATTTACATCTCA
Organism: Adiantum capillus-veneris; assembly: GCF_014529385.1. Lineage (NCBI taxonomy): Eukaryota > Viridiplantae > Streptophyta > Polypodiopsida > Polypodiales > Pteridaceae > Adiantum > Adiantum capillus-veneris. The sequence goes on along the minus strand of NC_140959.1, from coordinate 99,659,508 downwards.
AAAAAGCTATAGTATTTCAAAGGATAAACTTTGCCGAACAAAAGCAACAATTTTGTGCGGTATTATCTTAAGAAATGGCAGAGTATGTCAACTGACAATGGCCGAGCACTATCACCGAAGTCATCCACCACACTATGGTTGATTTAAGGATCAATTTACAACAAGGGGCAAGAAGAAATTTCAAGCCCATGGAAAACAAGGATCAAAATGAAGCTAAAGGGAAGACCAATGCTCAAAACTCTTCCCAAGGAAACACCAACACCAACAACAACAAGGCTAAGGAGAAAGGAGCTTACAAAGGTAAAAATAAGCTCTCTCCCGAAGACTGAGAAGCCTTTAGTAAAGAACATAAATGATTTAAGTGTGGGGAGCAAGGACATGATTATTGTTCTTGCCCCAAAAGAAATGTACACAATGACACTCTTAGAGCTTCCATGGTTGAAGCTCCAAAAGAAGATACTCATTGCAAAGGCTCATTCCTCTCCTATGCTTGGGAAAGGTAAGGGAACATGATGCCTTCATTTTGTTTGACCCTGGCTCTACTCACAACCTCATATCAATAGAGTTGGCTACCTAGTGGGGCATTCAAACTTTTGAGATGGGAGAGAGTGTAAATGTTGACATAGCTTTCAAGGGACAACAAGCCTCCATTAATCCCTTGATTGGGAAGTTGAGGCTTCATGTCCAAAGCTATGTCGACAAAGAAGATTTTTTTAATCTCTCCTCTCCAACATGAGGATGTTATCCTAGGGGCACCATGGTTCAACCGCGTGGTTGCCAACATGAAGTTCCTTGAAAGGAGAATCTACTTCACCTACAGGGAAAAGAGCATGTACATATATGCTAATGAGTTGGGGAACACCATATCCCTAGTAACTATGCTTCCTTCTGATAAGTCAATGAAAATCTCTATTTTTACGTATATGCTTTTTGTTAGAGAGCCTATTGATTGAAACAATCCGTGTTGCTTCCCTCTATCAAATTTCAATTTTTGGTAGACCATGCTGTCGGGGGATAAGTGTTCACTACGTGAGCCAGGTAGGCATTGGGCCTTTGGCTGTGGGAGGTGTGAGAGAGAACAAGAAAAATAGATGCATATGGATTTGGCAATCACCGTAGTCTTCAATTAATCAATTCAAACTCTGAGTACAATGTAATCGGTAGCCAAGGTGGGGTGTTAGCAGCAGGAACACTTGGATGAACTGATAAATAGGAGTTTAAGCTCCCTTAACAAATTAACCGGGTCGTTAACGACACCGGGGCTTAATAAGACTATTAATTATTTTTTAGACCGATGACCATGAAGCTTCAACTTCCCTTGGATTTTTCAAGCTTTAATTCTGCTCTTCAATTGTTGTTTGAAGCTTTGACCTTGCTTGGCTGCTACACTTGCCTGGCCTGCCTTGTTTTTCCCTCTTCCCAGCTCATGCCACCTTCATGCAGCAACTCGAGATCCTCTCCTTCTCAAGCACGAGAGAGAGAGACTGCAATTTTCCTTTGTACCCCTATCCCTTGCTTGCCGATTACGACATCTCAACTTGGTTTCCTTTGTTGCTTTTGCTCGTTACCTTTGCCATGTTGGGGTGTAGGCTAGGTGGCCGTGGGAAACCACCCTTGTACACTTGATTTCACCTAATCAATATAGGGAGAAAAAGAGGAAGAGTTGACCCTTCTCCTTCTTCTCCACTAACCCACACAGTGGCTGCCTGTGCATCTCCCCCCTTTCCCATTTCTCTTCTTCCCCTCTCTAGCATACACACGCCGTACACGCACACGCGCACACAACAATTGGTATCAGAGCTATAGAAGCTTGAGCGGATCGGAGCTTGCAGATCAGCCATGGAAGCTTGATTGAATGGATTAGGAGGAGTCGCGGAGCTCGGAGCCTTCGGCATGGAGACGGCCGCTTGCACACACTCATGGAGCTCATGATTGGGGGAATCATTGCAGAATTGAAGCAATTGGAATCATGCTGTGTACAGGTTTAATGGAACCTTAGTCTTGGAGTTAATTGAGTGGTGTGTGTAAGCACATACACACACACACACACACACAAGCAATTGAACGAGAAGATCACAGAGCGAGCAGTCCATTGAACCAAGGCAGAGGGAATCGGGTACCGAGTTGCAAGGCAAAGAGCAAAGACATGAGAGGGTCGTGAGCAGGTCGGGTTGGTTAGACATTGAGCATTTCGGGGGCATAAGGAAATAAAGCAGGGCAGCACCGAGTTGCTTGACAACCTTGAAAAGTCACACACACACACACACACACACACACACACACACACACACACACACACACAGTGTGTGTGAGCACCAAAATCAAGCAGCGCTACTGGCATTGAGCACATTCGGGGTGCTGCAGCGGGTAATCGAGCAAACAATTTGAGCAGGAAATTGGCACTCATTGTAGTAGGGCAATTTTACTTGCAAATTTCAAAATTATCTCGAGTAGAAGGAGCTTTGAGCAGCTTGAAATTAAGCAAAGCAAGGAAGTGCTCTCAAAGTTGAAAGCCTGTAACAAAGCAAGTCGACGAGAGCAGCTTTTGGAAGAGTGTCTGAATGTGTGTGCATACACACACACACACAAACATTCGCTAGTGAGCAAGGTTTTGAAACTCTGTGCAACAAATCGGGCATAATCGATCACAGGCTTGGGGGATTTGCATCTGGCGGGCAACGCTGGTCAACAAACCGGGCAACACGGATTGTGATCAAGTTGTAGCAGCAATTGAAGCCGAGCTAAACACACACACTCAGTGCATTCAGGCAGCGCTGGTAGAGTGTAGCGAGCAGAGGGGATAATTCGGGAAGTACCGGGCAATGAGCCAGGCTCGGAGAGCTTGTGATGGTGGTGGTACAAACACACACACACACAATCTCAAGCGTTGATGCCTTGCAGAAGTAGGTCGAGCACACTTGCACACAGCCTCTGCTCGTCAGTACCTACAAAAAACGACAGAGATTGCAATTGATTTTTTTTTGCTTTACTTGCACACTTAAGTGTGTGCAGGGGATCGCTCCCATGAGACCACCGAAAGCCTTTGAGAGACCTGACTACCCTTTTGACATCCTCAACATCTAACCACGAGATCGAGATCGAGATCGAGAGAGAGAGAGAGAGAGAGAGAGAGAGAGAGAGAGAGAGAGAGAGAGAGAGAGAGAGAGAGAGAGAGAGAGAGAGAGAGAGAGAGAGAGAGAGAGAGAGAGAGAGAGAACTTGAACAAAAAAAAGGCAATCTTGACACCGTGCTTGTGAGCGAGCCCAAGCAACACACAGAGCGAGTGACCGAGTGAGAGAGAGATACCAGACTCTCATCGTCGACATCAACGATTCTCTGATTTTGACATCGTCACCCGACTTCGACGTCCGCACAAGCAACCGAGTCCGACAAGTTGAGAGCAATCTTCACAGACCGAGCAAGATCTGCGATCGATACCAATCCGACTCGGTATTGACCGCTTGAGCATTGGCGTTTTATGGCTACTCGTCTAGCCACTTCCGCCCGGTGGCGGAAGGCGACAGCGCCATCGACACCGCTCATGCGCACCGGCTCGACACTGCTCATTACGGTGGATCTCCGACATCCGACCCAAACACTGGGCATTTTCCCAGGACGAGTGCGTTCTCGCGATCAACGACCGTGCTTGTGACATGCGCGGGTGAGGTACCTCTATCATAGAGGAGTGACACCCGGCACCGAGCGCACCGATCGCGCAATACGACACAGTTTACGGATACGACACCTTTGGCGGCTATTCGACTAGCATATTTCTGCCCGACGGCAGAAATCGGCACATAGCGACACCGACACGTAGGTTATTGGTCACAGGGGGGTTTTTCAACCCATTCACTCATAGATTCTCCAGGTTACCACACATAGCGCTTTCACAAGCGATTTGACAGTCATTTCGATAGCAGATTCTCTGCGGACACATGCGTTGACAGATGCATTTTGTTGTGAGCACACATAGTGCTACTGAGCTCTTTTGAGAGCAGATATCCCTGCAGGGATCACTTTCACTGCATGCAGCAGTTCTTGGCGCCTGTGTGAGTGCAGTTTTACTCATGTACGTTGAGTTGCAGACACTGCCCACTGTACTACCTGTGGAGCCATTTTTGGCTATTTTGGCAGTTTTTCTCGGCCGTTTCTGAGACTTGGACCGGAAGAGCCCTTTCCGAGACTGTGGCTAGTCCATTTGTATTTGCATTAGCCTTTTGGAGGGTCGATAGAGTGAGGTTTTCTTTGAGCTGGGGTGTGCTCGAATGTTGAGACACTTTCAGTGATACAGGTAGCTGGAGTTCCCCTTTACGGTACCCTCGCCATAGGATATGTATCTGGACGGTAATTTATGCTTTTGACGCCGAGTTGGCACTCACATAGCAGTTGTTTTGTGCAACAGATGCCCAGTTAGTGCTGTTGGCACATTTATATGCATTTTGAGTTGAGTTTTGACTCCTCATACAAAGGAGACTTTGCCGGATTTACTTCCCGCGAGTTGTGACTTCCATTGTTGGCACTTTTGAGTCTATTTCGGTTGAGATTTTACTCCCTCTACAAAGGTTACTCTGCCCAAATTTCTACAACTTCTCGCCATAGTTTGGCCCCTCTTAAACCCTCTTATCATCGATGGCTTCTTCTTCAGAAAAGGAGGAGTATTTCATTCGGAAGTTCGATGGCAGCAACTTCACCATGTGGAAAGAGCGCATGAAAGATGTTTTGATAAACAAAGGCCTCTCAGAACCGTTGAAAGAGTGCGTAGAGGATGATGATTATACACAAGCTCAATGGGAGCTTTTGGATGCAAAAGCCATGGCTATGATACATCTACATCTAGCCGAGTCAGTCTTCTTCACTATTATTGGGAAGAAAACAACCAAGGAACTTTGGGATAGTTTATGTTCAGCATGGGAGAGCAAAAGTGCATCCAACAAAGTTTTTCTCATGAAAAAGCTTATGAATCTCAACATGAAAGAAGGTAGCACAGTTTCTAGTCATTTAAATGAGTTCAACTCCTTGTTCAGATAGCTGACATCTCAGGGCTTTAAGGAGTTTGACGATGAACTCAAATCTATCTTCTTGTTATGCTCTCTACCCAGTTCATGGGATATCTTTTGCACAGCCATTAGCAATTCAGCCCCGAATGGCAAGTTAGAATTCAATGCTGTCACAGATGCGTTGCTCACTGAAGAGATTCGTCGTAAATCTCTCAATAATGCTAGTAATGGAGATGCATATATGGCTCGCAGTTCAACAAAGCCAAGAGGTCGTGATAGGAACAAATACAAAAGCAAAAGTAGAGAGCGGAATCCTCATAGTCCTAGTAGACACAGGAACCAAAGTAGAGACCGCAATGCCAAAAATGTCGAGTGTTACTATTGCCACAAGAAGGGTCATTACAAAAAGGATTGTCGCAGTTTCCTAAGAGATCAGAAAAACATGCAAAAGGATAATTTTGGCAAAGGAAAAAGTACAGTAAAGATTGAGGAGCTCAATATTGTTGAGTCTCCCATGCCTACCACTGCAATAGAGGATGCTCCTCCTCCAGTGATGCTCATTATGCGCATAGAGATTCATGCCGAGGTGACAACAGATGCCTCAGATGTTCTCATTTTCACTTCATATCTCACTCCAGATGCTTTGGTTGCACAGGATGAGGGTTACGCACAGAATTGGATCCTTGATTCTGGTGCAAGTTTTCATGTCACACCGCATAGAGAGTGGTTTTCCTCTTATGCATCCATGCATGTAATAGTCAAGCTTGGTGATTCCTATGAGCTTGAAATTATTGGCATTGGTGATGTGAAACTTCAGATGCATAATGGCACTACTTTTGTGCTACAGAGTGTCAGACATGTGCCTAAGCTTACGAAAAGCTTGCTTTCTATAGGGCAATTGGATGATCTTGGCTACACTACAGTTTTTGGTAATCGTTCTTGGATGATCCGCAAGAACAACCTTATCATGATGAAAGGAAATAAAAACGGATCGCTGTACTCTTTGTTTGTTTCGAGTGTCAACGAACACTCTATCTATGTTGCTGAGCTACCGTCTCCTGAGTTGTGGCATCGCCGGCCATGGCATATTAGCGAAAAGGGAATGAAAACACTTCAACCTTTTGGCTACTTACCTGTGTTAGATTACACCGACTTTCCAATGTGTGAGAATTGTCTATATGGCAAACAGACTAGATTGACATCTTTTCCATTGAATAAGAAACTAGGCGAACCTCTAGACTTGGTGCACAGTGATTTGTGTGGTCCAATGCCACATAAAACTCTAAGGGGGGCAAACTACTTTCTCACGTTCATAGATGATTCTACCAGAAAGGTGTGGGTCTATCTCCTTAAGCGTAAGGAAGAAGTCTTTTCGACATTCCAAAAATTCCTCGCCATGGTTGAGAACCAATCAAGAACAAAGCTCAAAGCTTTTTGCACGGAAAATGGTGGAGAATACGTCTCCACAGAGTTCAAGGATTTTTGCAATAGAAAAGGCATTCGGTGACAGTTTACTGCTCCATACACACCTGCACAAAATGGGATAGCTGAAAGAATGAATCGTACGATTCAAGAACGAGATGTCTCTATGATGTCTATGGCGAAACTTACTCTAGAGTTTTGGGGGGAAGCTGTTCTGACAGCAGACATCATCAACATGTCACCTAGTTCTCCTTTGAATTTCAAAATTCCAGAGGAATTATGGACTAGCAAAAGGCGAAGCTATGAGCATTTACGTGTATTTGGATGTGAGGCATATGCACATGTGCCTAAAGAACTTCGTCGAAAGTTAGATCCTAGATCACACAAATGCATCTTTATTGGCTATGGTGCAAACAGAGAGATGGGATATCGTCTCTGGCACCCAAAATCAAATAAAGTCATTCGTAGCTTACATGTGATTTTCAATGAATCAAAAATGCACAAGAATCCCATCAAAGATGTTGAGTACAGACGTGTTCGTTTTGAAGATGTAGCCTCCGAACCAACTCAGTTCAGTAGTTTTGCACCCACTCCTCAAGTGCAAGATACTACTATTGCTCCGGAGCGAACGGAGTCCAGCAGTCAGGCACTGAGACGCTTTGAGAGAGTATCACGTGCGTCCGAGCGGTTTGAACCGGGTATACACCACATTTTGGTACTTACAGTGGAGAGCCAACCTGCTGCAAAGAAGCTATACAAATGGAGGATAGCATTAAGTGGGAGCAGACTATGCAATCAGAATACAATTCGATTGTGGCTAATGACACATGGGATTTGGTTGAATTACCAAAAGGCAAAAATGCTTTACCTTGCAAGTGGGTATACAAGAAGAAATATATAGCAGAAGATCCCGAGCCTAGATACAAGGCTCGTCTAGTTGCCAAGGGATTCAAGCAGCAAAAAGGTGTGGATTTTGATGAGATTTTTACTCCAGTAGTCAAGATGACTACACTTCGCACCGTGCTTGGCTTGGTTGCTATCCAGGACATGGAACTTGTCCAAATGGATGTGAACACAACATTTCTTCACGGGGATCTAGATGAAGATGTCTACATGAAACAACCAAAGGGATTCGTATGTGAAACCCAAAAACCAATGAGGATAGAATTGGTTTGTAGACTTAAAAAGACACTCTATGGCCTCAAGCAAGGTTCAAGGCAGTGGTATCAAAAATTCGACAAATTCATGCAATCTCAGGGTTACATAAGAAGTCAGGAGGATCACTGCTTATACACAAAAAGATTGAAGGATGGTTCTTTAATCATCTTGATCTTGTATGTAGATGATATGCTTATCGCAGGCAAATCAATTGATGAAATCAATCAGTTGAAAAAGATGCCAAGCACTCAGTTGTCCATGAAGGATTTGGGAGATGCTAATCACTTTCTTGGTATGCACATCAAGAGAGACAGGCAACGTGGAATTCTTGAATTATCTCAAGAAAAGTACATTCACAAAGTCTTGCAATGTTTTAGTATGCAGGGGGGGAAGTCATTGAGTACCCCAATGCAAGCATACTCCAAACTTAGCAAGGAAGACTCTCCCAAGACAATGGCTGAGAAAGAGGAAATGGCGAAAGTACCATATTCTTCAGCAGTTGGCGGTTTTATATACGCTATGGTAGCCACAAGACCAGACATTGCAGTGGGAGTGGTTAGTAGGTACATGGCAAACCCTGGCAAGAGGCATTGGGAAGCAGTAAAGAAAATCCTCAGATATTTGAAAGGTACAGCTAGCAAGTGTTTACGCGTCGTAAACAGTGATGCCTCTATTGTAGGTTACACGGATGCGGATTATGCGGGTTGCGTGGATCGTAGAAGATCCACATCTGGCTATATGTTCATGTTTTCTGGACCAGCTATCTCTTGGAGATCGTGTCTCCAAGATTGCACGTCTTCATCTACCACTGAGGCAGAATATGTTGCTACGTCTGACGCCAGCAAGGAAGCCATATGGTGGGCTCGTCTAGTGGGAGATTTGGGCATTCACGAGGTTCCAGCACTACATTGTGATAGTCAGAGTGCCATTGCTTTGGCAAAGAATCCAGTGTTTCACTCAAATTCAAAACGCATAGAGGTCAGATACCATGTCATACGAGATGCATTGGTTGGCAAGCGTATCGAGCTTGTCAAGGTTCACACTGATGACAACCCCGCAGATGCTCTCACAAAGAGCCTAGCCTCGGAGCGATTTACACATTGTATAGAACTTATGGGTGTAGGATGAAGCCTCGGCAATGCTTCGTCAATTTTGTATAGACTAACTATACTAATGCCACTATTGGCCACCATGACCTTCAAGTGGGAGGTTGTTGGGGTGTAGGCCCGGTGGCCGTGGGAAACCACCCTTGTACACTTCTTGATTTCACCTAATCAATATAGGGAGAAAAAGAGGAAGATTTGACCCTTCTCCTTCTTCTCCACTAACCCACACAGTGCCTGCCTGTGCATCTCCCCCCTTTCCCATTTCTCTTCTTCCCCTCTCTAACATACACACTCCGTACACGCACACGCACACGCGCACACAACATGCCAATCCGAGCTCTGACTCTTGCTGAGCTCCTTTCCCAAGCTCCGACTCCCTTTTCCTCCTCCTTCCTCGCTTCACCTCATGTGCTGACAAGGAGAGAGAAAGAAAGAGAGATCGAAAGGTTTCTTAAGGGCCGAGAAAGAGAGCTTCGCTTTGTTTTGCTAGCCGGGTATGAGAAAAATAATCCTTGCTTCTATGCTCACGGAGGATGAGAGAGAGAGAGCGCCTTTGCCTCTTTCTGAGAGGGAGAAAAAAACCTCCTCCTAAAAATTTGCCATCCCATTAGCGATGTCTCTAATGGGAACGAATCCCTGGTGATGTGGCCTTGGCAAATTTTGACCATGCTGGTCAAAATTCGCCGAAAACTATGTTGAAAAGGGGCGCATGGTGCTGCTGAGCAGAAGACATTTCATCATCGGGCTCAACCGAGTGCTCTCCCACTCTGCGCGAGATCCTCTTCGCCTTCATGCCCCTCCTGCTCGCTGTTTGCCCTCCGTTCCTCTTTTTTCTTCACACACACTTAAACCCTTAATTGGGTGGCCATGCTTTTTGGTCTTTGGTGGGCGGCCAATGAAAAGGTATTTGGGCGGACGGCCTTTGTAAAGGGCATCACATTTGGCATGCAGATCGGCCAAGGCAATTCCAAGCACTCGGCAACCTTGGCACCTCCCCATTTGGCATACATACCGATTAAAGCATTGCCATTAACAACATCTTTCTGCAGCTGTCCTCGACCAACATTGTCATCGAGAGTCTTGTTGCCCATTTTAGTGTTGCGGACCTTGCCACAACCATGCTAGATGCAAGTGTAAGTGATTGCATTTGGAGAGTTTCCCGTCTTTGCATTTGTTGAAAATAGCTAGCTTCCTGGCCCTGCTTCTGTTAGGTTTATCCCGCAATCATTGCATTCCAAGAGATGACATTCCGAACGTGATACTCCTCAAAGCAATTACTGCTCCATGCATTCCAAAACCTGGATGAAATATAGAAACTCCCAGAGCTGAGACACCAACCGAGCCGATCGGACCAGTATGGAACCGCAACCGGAACTTCTGTCACCTCAGCTACAGTTGCCCAATCCGGTACGGATCTCCAATCGACTTGAACTTTAAACTGCCATAACTTTTTAACCATAGCTCCAATTGATGAGCCGTAAAGACATGTCGGTAGAGCATTTCAAGCACTACAATTTTAGATCATAATCCCTCATTTGTGCTAACTTCAAGCATACTCATTCTTTGCATCATTAAGGAATCTATTGGCCCTTTTAAGCCACATCTGGCATACATTAATCATTAAACTTAGCCTATTAACAAGCCCTGATCACTGACCATTAGATATGTAGGCCTCAAAGAAGCTTAGCTTGCATGTCTCTATCTTTTTCTCTTCATGGCAGTGGAGCTGCAGGACAACGCATTTTGAAACATAGTCTTGTATGATTACTTTTCATGGTAGACCAACAAAAATTCATTTCTACTCCTCAAAGAGTAGATTATGGAATCCTTCTTTGCCCCGCATAATGAGAAGTATGGGATTCATACATGAATTTCTTATTGTATGGGTGAGTAACACATAACCTATTGCTGTTTGGAAGATAAGCATCCTCCAAGGTGAATGGTTCTTTTTTTTCCTTCCCTAATGCAAAGGCTGTAGTTACGTACTCAAAGTCTTGGTCACTAGAATACTCATATATCATAAAAGATAGATCATTGTGAGCTGCTATAGACACCACATTTACCCTTGGCCGTTGTGAAAGTGAATCAACCACTTGATTGTGCTTGCCAGCAATGTGAGCAATATGAAATTTAAATTGCGAAAGGAAATTTGCCCACCTCATTTATTTGTCGGAAAGCTTGGTTTTCGTCATGAAGTTCTTGAGGCTTTGTGATCCGTTTGTAGGATGAATGGAGCCCCCAAGAGGTAGTGCTTCCATGTTTCTAGGACATGTAGAATAGCTAAAAGCTCTTTTTCGTATATGCTCAAGACCCGTTCATCGGCATTGAGCCGTCGGCTCTCATATGCTATATCATGCCCTTCTTGAAGCAAAACTGCTCCAAGGCAATGACCACAAGCATCACATTAGACCTCAAATGGCTTTGGGAGATCCGCAAGCATGAGGAATGGTTGAGAGGTAAGCTTCTCTTTGAGCTTGTCAAAAGCATTTTGTTCTTTAGAAGTCCATGAGTACTTAACATTTTTCTTTGTTAAGTCATACAATGGTCTTGCTATTTGAAAATTTTTTGGCTATGAAGCGTCTATAGTATGCACACATACTAATAAAACTTCTTAGCTCATGTAGATTCCTTGGATTAGGCCATGCTTTTATTACCTCCAACTTTGATGGATCCATACGGATATTATCTTGAGAGATAATGTGACGTGAATAATGAATCTCTTGTAGAAAAAAATTCACTTTTCTTTTGATTAATGAAAATCTTACTCTCTCTCACAACTTGAAAGAGTACATGGGGGTGCCAGTTGTACTCTTCAAGAGAATTTGTGTGGCCTGAAGATTTTTTTTCCATCGTGAGTTTCAATACGGTTGGAGCATTTGTCAACCAAAACTTGTAATTTATCAAATAGATCTTCTAGCCGCAACACGGGAAATATTTTTTTTATAGTGATCCTAATTAGTGCTCTGTAGTCGACACACATGTGATATGTGTCATATTTATTTTGCACTAAAAATACTGGTGAACAGAATGGAGAGGAGCTAGGCATCACCATCCCTTTTTTCACCAATTCATGCACTTGTCTAATGATCTCCTCTTGTTGAGCTTATGAAACTCTGTAAGGAGGTTTATTAGGCGGTGAGCTTCCTAGTAGAAGCTCTATTGCATGGTCGTCATCCTCTCATTTTGGAGGTATCTCACTAGGGATGTCATCAATGAAAACATCTTGGAATCCATTTAGGAAATTAGAGAACTCTAATTCCTCTCAATTCCCTTTATTTCTACTTGTAAAAACATGACATGCTTAGCAAGTAAACACACTCTATGCCTGTCAAAAAGACTATTAAAGAACATCAAATGGCAACCCTCTTTAGATCTCAATTTTTCAAGTATCATGGCTTGCCAACATCCATAGTATCGGACAAAGATCCTAGAATGAACACCAATTTCTAGAAGGGTCTCTTTGAGAATCTAGGAAGTAGATTAAATTTATCTTTCGGCCTATCATCCACAAACAGATGACCAAAGTGAAATGACTAATCTAACAATCATGGAATCTACTAAAAGCCTATGTCATGGAAGTAGATCAACGTTCTCAATGAGAGAAGTACCTACCTCTTATAGAGTATGCGTACAATGACATTGTATATACTTCTATGAAAAAAGCATGTTTTGCGGTTAAAGAGGGAAGAGCCAAAAGTCCCTTACTACTTAAAGTACATGGGAAGATCTTCGCCTGCTGTGATGAATATAGCCGAGATTCACAAGAATATTTTCCAAAGATTAAAGAGGTTATATCCATATGAAAGCAAAGGCAAAAAGGGCTACTGCTAATAAGCATAGGAGAGCCTTAGCCTTTAAGGAAAATGATTGGGTCTTGCTAAAGTTTCTTAAGGCTTATCTAAGGTATACTACATGCAAGAATCCTATGATCCACCAAGAGTATTATGTTGAACTAGCAAAAATATACCATGGTCCTTTCTTTTAAAAATTCTTAAGCCAATCAATGAGATGGCTTATTAGTTAAAGTTGCCCAACCATTGGCTCATTCACAATGCTAACCATGTGAGTCTACGCAAGCCTTACAAAGGAGAGCCACAAAAAGAACCAATAATGGAGGACTTGCCAAAGATCGAAGATCAAGAAGAGGTGTTGTAGCCCGAATCGATTCTTTGACACGAAGACAAGGTACTAAGACATAGTAACGTTATCCAAAGATATTGTGTTAAGTTTAAGAATTATCATTTTAAAAATGCTAGAAGGATGCAAGGAACCTAGCTTAAGGATAATATGAACCTTGCTAATGCTTACAACGTGACACTAGAGTAAGCAAATGAAAATGCATTTTAAATGAACAATGTTTTTGTCTTATAACAGTGATTCTCTTTCTTTTATTGTGCACAAAATTTAAAAAGTATGGATGCTTAAGATCATGTTTGTGGTGACAACGTCTCCCAAACACTAAGTAGAACTTGTCACTATACTTTGGACGTATGATATGGACTAAAGAGTAGACATGCTTGCGTCAGCTAAGTCCCGAGCACCAAATGGATTAGTGATCCATTCTGGAATGATGTCATAGGGTAAAAAGGGATCCTCTACCTGGTAAGAAACATGGTCTAATGACTAGGATTTATCTTCTCTACCTCATAGTTGAGGACGATTATGATTTCAAGAGAGAGATAATGTCATAAAATATAATATCTAACTTTACGAAATGATTTTCTCATATTAAACAGATCATTTAATATGGAAATATAAAAGGAAAACAACAGTTAGGATATAGATATATGCTTCTAGACCTATCTCAATAAGAGACCAAAAGGAGAAATGGTTGCATCTTAATAGGGGTCCAAAAGGAGACAGTCTACCAAAAAGAAATTTGCAATAAATGCTTCTAGATTTACCTCAGCAAGGGACCAAGAGGAGAGATGGTTATATCTCAATAGGGGTCCAAAAGGAGATAGTCTATCAAAGAGCAACGTGCATCTAATGGAGCTTAAAAGACCTTAGGGTTATCTTCATTAAAGACTTTGAAAAGTTAGTGTTAAAAAGTTCTTTGACCTTAGGCAAGCTAGGGATGACCTTGAGCCCAAGCTTGAGGTGATTCTCATGCTTAAATGACTAAGGTTCTTGAAGTGTTCAATTCAAAGATCAACTCTCAAGAGGCATAAACGGTTTCCATGCTCAACTGACTAAGTGATTGAAGTGTTCAATTCAAACCAAATGACTTAAAAAGCATAAAAGACACATGTAAAAATGTAAAGAATGAAGATGCAAGAGAGCTACACAAGACAAGTACAAAGCACACAGAGATGGAAAGCTTCTTCTTCTTCTTCTTCACAGAAAAGAGAGTAGAAAATGACTAAGTGCTAAAGCTGAAAAGTAGCACATATGCACATGCGGTCACTAAGTGTGAACTCGCTAGAAGCGTACTAGGCTGGCACTATAAGTGTAGTCCAGTTGTAGAATCACTGGCAGAGATCCTCCGTGTCGGTCACCTAACGCGCCAGTGAGTAAATGCCGTAAGCGGCCAAGACCCATAGTGGATGCCAGATCAAGGTGTAGAGCTCGACATCTCAACACTCCCCCTCGAGCTCTGCATGTCGCAGAGTCCAAGCATAGTCCAGAAACGTCGAAGCTTCTCAGCTCCGAGGGCCTTGGTAAAGATATCCGCTATCTGCTCCTCTGTGCTGACGTAGACCAAGTCGATGTCGCCCGCCAACACTCGCTCTCGAACGTAGTGGTAATGGACCTCTATGTGTTTGGTCCTGGCATGGAACACTGGGTTCCTAGCCAACTGCATGCTGCTGAGGTTGTCACAATGGATGAAAATCTGCTGGTCCACCTGCACTCCCAAGTCCTCAAGTAATGTGCGTAGCCAAGCTACCTCGCACGCCGCAACTGCTGCACCTCTGTACTCGGCCTCTGTGCTCGATAAAGCAACCGTAGGCTGCTTTTTGCTGCTCCAAGTAACAACAGCACTCCCAAAAGAGAACATGAAGCCACTCGTAGATCTCCTATCAACAATGCTACCTGCCCAATCTGCATCTGTATACCCATACAATGCTAATGGTGCATCTGCTGCATAGAACAATGCGTAGTCAAGAGTACCTTGCACATACCTAAGTGTGCGTCGTACTCCATCCAAATGTGGCTTCCTCGGAAGTTGCATGAACTGACTCTCCAAGCCTACTGTGTAGCTCAAGTCTGGCCTCGTGATAGTCAAGTAGATTAGACTACCCACAATCTTCCTGTACATGTTGACATCCTCAACAACATCACCCTTCTCTGCACTCAGCTTTGCATTCACATCCAAGGGAATAGAAATTGGCTTACAATCAGCCATACCATACTTTGACAACATGTCCAAAGCATATTGTCTCTGTGAGAGCCATACACCCTCTGGAGTCCTGATCACTTCAATGCCAAGAAAGTAGCGCAACTCGCCTAAATCTTTCATTTCAAACTCCTGTTTGAGAAGACCCTTCACATGGTCAATCTCCATAGCATTGTCACCAACAATAATAAGGTCATCTACATATATGGTAATGACCACAATCCCCACATCACTCTCACGTACATAGAGTGAATGATCAGCATGAGCTCTCCTAAACCCAATACTGACAAGATACTTGGCAATCCTGTCATACCATGCTCTAGAGCCCTGCTTCAAACCATACAAAGCTTTGAGAAGTCTGCATACATAATCTGGGTAACCTGGATCGACATAACCAGGTGGCTGATCCATATACACTTCCTCTTGCAACTCACCATTCAAGAAGGCATTCTTTACATCCATTTGATGCATAATCCATCCTCTAGATGCAGCCACTGCTATGACAGCTCTCACTGTCGTCATCTTTACCACTGGAGCAAAGGTCTCCTCATAGTCTATGCCATACGTCTGTGCATAACCCTTTGCGACCAGCCTTGCCTTGTGACGCTCAATGTTACCATCAGCCTTATGCTTGGTTTTATACACCCATTTACAGCCAATAGCTTTCTTGCCACTTGGCAATGGCACCAACTCCCATGTGTCATTTGCTTCCAATGCAGCCATCTCTTCATTCATTGCATCATCCCAATGCACATTTCCAACTGCATCCTCAAAACATGTGGGCTCCACATCCTGTATCACCTTAGCCATGTAGGCTTGGTGATGCGCTAGATACCCATCATAAGTCAATTTCTGAACTGGATTTCTAACTCTATTAGATCTGCGCGGTCCTGGGTCACTCCTTTGCCCTCTAGCATCTTCTTGTACTTTCCTTACACCAGGTGTCCTGACAGCCAGAACTCCAAATTCCTCATCAAGACTTTGTTCAGAACCATCTGAATCCATGTCTACATGTGAAAAACCTGATGATGCATCAGCCATAAAGGGAGGTTCATCAACCTTTTCCTTTCCTTTTCGTGATACATTCCCTGTACCTGTTGGTGGAGTAACCTGCGTACGTAGTCTACCATTCCATGGTTTCTCAACAGAGCCACGAGAAGAGGACTCTTGTGGTCCACTCAAAACCTGTGACTGTGGCCTCACATTTTGTACAACCACATCATCTTTTACATCAGCCCCAATAGTGCCATGTGCATTACTGTACCAGCTGCTCATCTCATCAAAGACTACATCTCTGCTCACTCGTAATTCTCATGTAGTAGGATTGTAGCACCTGTACCCCTTTTGTTCAAGGGAATATCCCACAAGAATACATTTCTTTGCTTTAGGATCCAATTTCCTACGCAACTCATCTGGTACATGCACGTAAGCTATGCAGCCAAACACTTTCAAGTGTGCCAAATCAGGCTTTGTACCTGTAAACTTTTCCTCAGGTGTTACATCATGCACCGCAGCTGTAGGTGTCCTGTTCATAATGTACACAGCTGTATTTACAGCTTCAGCCCAGAAATGATGAGGCATGTTCTTCTCATTCATCAATGCACGTGCAACCTCTGCAATGTGCCTGTTTTTCCTTTCTGCGACCCCATTCTGCTGTGGAGTATATCTGCATGTAAACTGCCTGTGTATACCATGCATTTGCAGAAAATATGAAAAATCATTGGAGAAGTACTCTCCCCCTCCATCTGACCTCAATGTCTTGATTTGCATCTCTGTCTCCTTCTCAATCATGACTTTGAAGTCTTGAAAATGACCAAACACTTCACTTTTTTTATGCATGAAGTAGACCCATACTTTCCTTGTATGGTCATCAATGAAAGAGACATAATACCTGCAACCATGTATACTTGCAGTATCGGTTGGACCCCAAACATCTGTGTGCACCACCTCAAGTGGCTTTTTACATACATGGCGCTCATGTGGAAATGAGCCCTTTGACTGTTTTCCAAACTGGCATGCTGCACACACTTTATGCATACCATCCACCTTGAATTTGGGCAAACCTTTTACAATCTGTTTTGATTGCATGCTGCGCAATCTCTGTTCATTGACATGGCCAATGCGTTTGTGCCAAATGTCAACATCAGCCACAACACCTGTGCCCTGTGCAAATAATGCAGCTTTTACCTCAGGCATGTCTACATTCAGCGTAAACATTCTGCCCACACATTTGCCCTCTGTGATCAGCTTACAGCCATTCTGGAAATCTTCTACATAAGAGCCATTTGGATTGAAGCGAACCTGCAAACCCTGCTAAACCATTTTTCCAACAGAAACAAGATTCTTTGTAATGTTTGGGACATGAAGTACATCTGCTAAGTACTTTGATTTCCCACTCTTCATATTTAGAGGTATGTCCCCTACATGAGCAATGGGGTGAGCTGTGTCATCTCCTGTCTGCACATAGCCTGACACATCTGGTTTGCGCATATCTCTAAACCACTCTCCACGAGACGTCATGTGATTAGAGGCACCTGAATCCACATACCAAACATCATCTTGGGTGGAATTCTCTGCAGTCATTGTATTCATTACATGTTGCATAACAAACATGCGCTCGTTTTTGCTGTCATCTGCATCTCTGCTAGTAGATGCATAGTTGCCCTGTTCTCTCTTTCTACTTGCTTTTCCCTTTGGACAGTCACGTGACATGTGACCTCTTTCACCACAAGTCCAACATTCTCTACTATCTGGAGTATGTTGCTGCCTACTTGATCCGGTACCACGACCTCTTTGACTCCCCCTGCCTTGAGACTGGTTTCCCCTGCCACCTGTATTGTTTTGATTTGATTGAAATTCCAGAAATTGGCCCCTGCAACCCCTTGGGCCTCGACCACGACCTCTACCTCTACCTCTGTTGGAGTTAGAATAGAAGGCCTGTTCAGAATTATTTCTGCCATGAGAAGAAGATGTGTCAAGGTTCTTCTCCTCAAGAATAAGCATAGAAATCAAATCTTGGAACACGGGGATGTCGTCTCTTGTATTCATGGAAGACCTAAAATGTACATACTCATCTCCTAGACCATCCAAGCATGCACGGACAATGTCATCGTCTTCCACTGAGACTTTAATAGATCCAAGAGCCTCAATGATACTCTTGATCTTCAAAGCATAATCATTGATGGAGAGGTTGTTCCTCTTAACCTGATTTAGCTCCGACTTTAGTTGAAGCTTCCTGGCCTTGGTGTTCACCTCGAACACTCTGCTTAAGTTTTTCCATGCAATGGCGGGGGTTTCAGCATCCTGTAGATAGCCCATCATGCCATCTGTGATGCTCATAGAAAGCCAATACATCACTTTGCTTTGGCCTTGTTGCCAGTCCCTCAAAGCTTTCCTTTGTTCTGCTATAGCATTTGCCTCAGGAATCTCTGGTTCCTTTTCATTGTCTCCTTCTACATAGTCCCAATAACCTTTTCCTTTTAGGAAATTTGTTATTCTGAACTTCCATGCAGGGTAGTTATTTTTCTCAAGCTTCTCAGTAACAATCTGACTGAAACCGTCAGACATCTTGAAGCACTAAGACAAAATAGCTGCAATCTGCAAAAACCTGCAAATCTGCTGAACCTGCTATCGTGGTTCCTGTAACGCTTTCTACACTCAACGAGTGTCCACAATCAAGCGTACATACAACCACTGTACTTGTACAGTAAATCTCTGTATACTGCACTTTGGAGACCTGTTCAGAAACTTGTGCTTAAATGACTAAGGTTCTTGAAGTGTTCAATTCAAAGATCAACTCTCAAGAGGCATAAACGGTTTCCATGCTCAATTGACTAAGTGATTGAAGTGTTCAATTCAAACCAAATGACTTAAAAAGCATAAAAGACACATGTAAAAATGTAAAGAATGAAGATGCAAGAGAGCTACACAAGACAAGCACAAAGCACACAGAGATGGAAAGCTTCTTCTTCTTCTTCTTCACAGAAAAGAGAGTACAAAATGACTAAGTGCTAAAGCTGAAAAGTAGCACATATGTACATGCGGTCACTAAGTGTGAACTCGCTAGAAGCGTACTAGGCTGGCACTATAAGTGTAGTCCAGCTGTAGAATCACTGGCAGAGATCCTCCGTGTCGGTCACCTAACGCGCCAGTGAGTAAATGTCGTAAGCGGCCAAGACCCGTAGTGGATGCCAGCTCAAGGTGTAGAGCTCGACATCTCAACAAAAAATCCTCCACATGTGGCCCTCATGATGTGATTGAATCCTATTGGATAGGCTTCAAAGGGGTCCAATGACAACTTAGATGCATAAAATTAAAATAATTAAGTTTTTTCTCACAAAGAGGAAAAAGAGGATAAATGTCCAAATGATATAATACGAGAGAGAGAGAGAGAGAGAGAGAGAGAGAGAGAGAGAGAGAGAGAGGTGGACCAAGTTTGAGAGGGGGGGGTGTACTCTCCCACTCTCTCTCTCTCTCTCTCTCTCATTATGTGAAGTGCAAAGTGCAAGAGCTCCATCTCCTTCTCCAAGCTTGTTGAGAAGTGGAGAGCCTACACCAACACTCTTGGTTAATCCAACCAAGAGCCATGCTTCAATGGTTAAGCTTGCCATATTCTTCATCTTTATTACTACGCGTTTATGCTATGCTAAGCAAGAAGAGTGATGATAAGTGAGGAACTATTTCCTTCTCCTATGGATCATTCTTCTTCGTCATCCCTACCCTCATTCCCCGCTAGCTCTCTCCACCTTTGAAGGTGTTTGAGGCCTTGGGACTGAGGCTTGGGATAGTTAATGTTTTTTGTAAAGTTTATGATATGCTCGTGATGCATAAAGCTTTCCATCTTCATAGCATCCCCAAGGTCACAAGGAACAGACAGATTGTATTGTACCAAGTCTCTCTTGATGGGAGAATCTATAATACAAACACCTTTGGAGGGGGAACCGGCTCCAAGTAAATCTGGTCCTCAACTATTGTCATGTTCTTTAATACACTCTCTCTTGCGAAAGTATTGTTTATGCCAAGTTAATTAAGTACTATGTTTACGTTGCTACCGTCAATTAAGTTCACCCTCTATGTTCTCAAAGTGATCTCACAAAAATGCTCACTTTAATTCTCTTAATTCAGCTATCCTCAAAGTTCATAGGCCATTTCCATTACAAAGAGAGAGAAAAATAGTTTGAGATTTCCATTAAGTAATATAAGAATAGTGAGGATATTGAAACTTTACAAAAAGGTTATTAGGTCTCCCCACTCTCGGAAAAATATTTTTTTTTTCAAAACATATTAAGTGCATAGGTGAAGGGTGAGTTTAGGAAATGAAAAGATAGATGAAGGTGGAAAGTCAAAAGACAAATGAAAGTGGAAAGTTAAAAGACCCTTGTGCCCATATAAATAGGTGTTTTTCTTTTCTTTCCTTTTTCCTTTAGCATTTTCTTCTCTTCTCTTCTCTCTCTCTCTCTCTCTCTCTCTCTCTCTCACACACACACACACACACACACACACACACACACACACACACACACACACACACACACACACACACAATGTTGTATCCGTCCTTGCGAGCTATATTGTTGCAAATTTATGTGCTTTGTCATTGCCTATTGTTATCTGCTATAAACTAATGCATCGTTTTTCTTGTTGTTCAGAGGAATCTTTGAATTAGGAATACCATTTAATATTTTTGAAGCCATTAGAAGTACCTTTTAATTTTTTTCAAAGGTTAGTATTGTACGGCTCATAAGTTAATTTTTAAGACTATATTGTAATGTAGTGAAAACTTGTGAAAATTGTAGCTCTTATGAAGTAGGGACAAAGTGGAGGTGTAGTTTTAGGAAGTGAAAGCCAAGAGAAAATCAAATGGTAAGCTAGCAATAATGTAGCGGGCAATATTATGGTGTGTAAATTAAAGAATTTTGCAAAGAACGTCCATGTTTTAGATTGCCAAAGAACACATGATAAGTGTAGCTTGGATTGGATCTACCATAGAATAGAGTAAATGGGGTTATGTTGTACAAAATGGCAAGTTATGTAGAAATATACCCACTTATTACATTGAAATCCTTGCTCAAGGCATTGAGTATATTAGTATGGTACAATTATTTTCTTTCATTTAATCCTAGGTATAGATAAGAATAGTGTAAGCAAGTATATGCTAGAAACAAACCAAGAAATAGACTTCAAGTGCAGCTGCATCTTAGGCATACATAAGCACATATGGTATGCCTAAGTGAGCTCATTAATAATGAGCATATTGATGCTGCTTGTTGGTTAGAAAAAACTCTATCACTTGGCCATTGTGTAGATTTTGTAATCCTTTATCTATCATATGCAAACATACATAGTGACTATGAGAGTGTAAATTAGAGAGAGTTTGTACGTGATTGTAACCTTTCAAAATTAATTTATAAAGACTCTCTAAAGACTCAACAATAAAACAGAATATGGTCAAGCTCAACAATAATTGGTAGCTACTCACCACGACCCTCGAAGACTTAGCAATCAAATAGACTATGGTCAAACTCAGCAAAGGGATCATAAACTACAAAAAGATGCCAATATGTCTCCACAATTTATGTACAATGGTAGTATCTATAACTCAGCGTACATAAGGTAGAGTATCACTACTAAAACACAGCATGAACCTCCACAAACAGGTCCCAATAGAGATACATGCAATAAATGGATCCCTATGGGAATACACGCTCTCCAAAGAGTAAAATTACAATCAAAATTCCTCATGCATCAAGTATGCATGTACACAATAGTGCAAAACAATGCTCATACACAGTGATGTAAAAGTGCTGCAAACTTTGACAGCTACAAATATGAAAATGTAACCTATGAAACCTATCCCCAATGAAGCTAATCTATGGATATGCACAAACTAGAGATGCAGTCCTTGTGTATGAAATCCCATATGCCTGCATGTGTGCATGTCTTGGTGGAAGGTAGCTACGTAGCCCCCCTATGAACTTTTAGATGTAGAACAATCTACTTGTAATATCGATGCCAAAAACAACATGCCATTGCAGAGGATCCTTAATGACAAAGATTGGGAAATATCTTTCCCAGAACTGTCACCGTACATGAGGTCATCATGATATGGCCAACAAAACCACGTGGATGTTATGTAATGGAAATGCCATGTGAACTTTGAGAATAGCAGAATTAAGAGTGAGAATTTTTGTGAGATTACTTGGAGAACATAGAGGGTGAACTTAATTGATGGTAGAAACATAAACATAGTACTTAATTAAATTGGCATGAACAATACTTTTGCAAGAGAGAGTATTAGAGAACATGACAATAATTGAGGACTGGATTTACTTGGAGACGGTCCCCCCTCCAAAAGACGTTTTCATTATAGATTCTCCCATCAAGAGAGACTTGGTAGCAAGGTGAATGGTTCCTCTTTCTTCCCCAAAGAAAGCCCGACATTACATATTTAAATTCAAGGTCAGTAGCATACTCATCTATTATTGAAGATAGATCATTGTGAGTTGCTATAGACACTGCATTAACTTTTGGTCATCGTGAAAGTGCATCGACCACTTGATTGTGCCTACCAGCAATGTGAGCAATATGTAAATAAATTTGCGAAAGAAAAATTTCCCACCTCATTTGTTTGTCGAAAAGCTTGGTTTGCGTCATGAAGTACTTGAGAATTTGGTGGTCTGCTCATAAAATGAATGGACTCTCCAATAAAAAGTGTTTCCATGTGTCTAGGGCATGGAGAATAGCTAAAATCTCTTTCTCATAAACTCCCAAGACCAGTTCATTCGCATTGAGCCTTCAACTCTCATATGCTATGGCATGCCCTTCTTGAAGCAAGACTACTCCAAGGCAATCACCACAAGCATCACATTGGACCTCAAATGGCTTTGAGAGATCTGGAAGCATGAGGGCTGGTTGAGAGGTAAGCTTCTCTTTGAGGTTGTCAAAAGAATTTTGCTCGTTGGTAATTCATGAATACTTAATGATCTTCTTTGTTAAGTCATGTAATGGTCCTGCTATTTGAGAAAATTTTGCTATGAAGCGTCTATAGTATGCACACATACCAATAAAGCTTCTTAGCTAATGTAGATTCCTTGGATTGGGCCATGCTTTTAAATTACCTCTAACTTTGATGGATCCATATCTTGAGAGATAATAAGACCTAAGTATTGAATCTCTTGAAGGAAAAATTCACTTTTCTTTTGGTTGAGAGAAAGCTTGTTCTCCCTCAATGCTTGAAAAATCACTTGGATATGTTGCTTGTGTTCCTCCAAGGACTTGGAGTAGATGATGATATCATCAAAGAACTCTCCAATGAACTTGTGGTAGTGAACTTGCGGTAGGGTCTAAATATTTTCTCCATCAAATGATTGAATGTGGTTGGTGCATTGGTCAAGCCAAAAGGCATGACTACATATTCATTAAGACCAAATATTGTACGAAACGTGATCTTTAGGATATCTTCATCCACTATCCTTAATTGATGATAGCCACTTTTAAGCTCAATCCTACCGAAGTAGGTATAGCCTTGTAGCTTATCAAATAGATCTTCTACCCGACGCAAGGAAAATTTGTTTTTGATAGTGATATGGTTTAGGGCTCGAAAGTCCACACCGTCCCTTTGTCTACCAATTCTTGTACTTGCCTCACCGTCCCTTGCCTCATGATCTCCTCTTGTTGAGCTTGGGAAACTCGATAAGGAGGCTTGTTAGGCGGTGAGATTCCTGGTAGGAGCTCAATTTGATGGTCATCATCCCCTCATTTTGGAGGTAAGTCCTTAGGGATATCATCAATAAAAACATCTTGGAATCCATTTAGAAAAGTAGACAAGTCTATCTCTTCTTGATTCCGACCATTTTTTCATTTGATAAATCATTAGTGCCATTAGTGGATTCTTTGACAAAAATCATGTACGCAGAAACCTAGATTTTCATTGACTTATCAAAAGCCGATGACTTTACAAGTGGTATAGTATGACCAGACTCGTTATCATCTATATACATGCTCTTTTCCATGTAGGTGAAGTAGATTCTCCTTTCAGGAAACTTCATGTTGGCAGTCATGCGGTTGAACCATGGTGCCCCTAGGATAACATCCTCACGTTGGAGAGGAGAGATGAAAAATTATTCTTTGTCTATATAGCTTTGGACATGAAGCCTCAACTTCCCAATCAAGGGAGTAAGGGAGGGTTGCTGTCCCTCTTTGAAATTCTTGAGCTTTCATGACCTTTGCCATGTAGGGTATGATTTGCGATGTCCTCCCCTCTTCTATTCTGTAGGAAAATAGCCATAGCTTTTGTCGGAAGAGGAGGAAGGTGAAGAAGAAGGAGAAGAGGGTGACCTCTTTCTTGAACTTTTCTTCCTTTGTTTCCTCTCTTCCCTTTTAGAGTGACGAGAAGAAGGATTGTGTGTTGATCGTTTCCTCTTGGGAGGAGTTGACCATCGTCTAGACTGCCGTCTTTGTAGAGTCACATCTTTAAAGGAACTTAGGGATTTATTACTTTCTTGCTCTTTGGATTCCTGCTCTTGTATGGGAGAGAGTCTTGTTTTGGGGGTCTCATCCAGAGGACTCCTAAGCTCTCTCTCCTCTTGGAGAGGAAGGGAAATCCCATAAGCACGAAGTTATTCAGTAACTTCGGCTTGCAAAGTAGGGTTGCCATAGCTTGCTGCAACCTAGTAAAAAAATATTTGACAAACATGGGAGATCATAGTTGTCCTCGACTATGAGGTAGAAGAGATAAAGTCTTAATCATTAGTCTACATTTCTTACAGGGTAGAGGATCCCTTTTCACCCTATGACATCATTCTAGAATAAATGACTAGTCCATTTGGTGCTTGGGAGATGTAGCTGCTGCAAGCATGTCTGCTCTTTAGTTCATATCATACTCCCAAAGTAGAGTGATAAATTTTACTTGGTGTTTGAGTGACATCGTCATCACAAACATGATTCTAAGCATGCATACTATTTAAATTTGTGCACAAAAGAGGATTAGTCTTATAAGACAAAAACATTGTTCATTTAGAAAGAATTTACATATGCTTACTCTATTGTAGCATTGTAAGCATTGACAAGGTTCATACTATCCTTAAGTTGTATTCCTTGTATCCATCTAGCATCTTCAAAAGGATAAATTTTGATCTTAATAGGATACCGTCGGATAATCTTACCATGTTGCAGTACCTTCTCTTCATGCCAAAGGATAGCTTCAGGTTGTAGTACCTCTGCTTGGTCTTTGATTTATGGAGGGTCTTCAATAAATGGTTCTCTTGGTGGCTCTCCTTTGTACAACTTAAGTAGGCTCACATGAAAAGCATTGTGTATGAGCCAATGGTTGGGAAACTTGAGTTAATAAGCTATGTCATTAATTGGCTTCAAGATTTGAAAAGGAACATAGTATCTTTTTTCTAGTTTAGAGTAATACTTTTGATGGCCCGTAGGATTTTTGCATGTCGTTTGCCTGGGTGCTATCATTTAACAAGCGATAAAAAGCGAGTAAGGGGAAAAAAGCGAGAAAAAATTAGTAAGTTTTCCAATTCCTTGATCACAAAACCGTTCAATCAATTACAACACAAAAGGACACATAATTGATTACTACTACTACTTTACACATGTGCATGTGTGTCTATCACACTTTCTAAAGAAATATTTAGGTACTTGTTTGTTGCCCAGTCCAAAGTATTATGTAGCACGATACTTGACAATAAAACATCTCTCATATGTGAAACACCCTCCTGCTATCGAGAAGAATATCAACCTCCATCAAGACAGGTTTTACAAATTATTAAATGTATGATGTTTTTTCACCTAGCTCTCAACTTTTCCCCCTTAGGTCTACATATCATTGTTCCCTCACCACACCTAGCTAGATATGTGGTGCCGCCCAGGAGGAAAGGTCATCTTGGTAGCTTACGTATGAATGGAATAACTTTTATCACAGTACGATTTCCGCAATCAAATAGAATGTTTTGAAAGTAGATCTTAACATTGGGTTTTGGGGGTGGGGGGGAGGTCACAACCTTCCAAGTTTTCAACTATATTCACATGTACAGATGTTCCATGGAATTTCTATCAAGTGATTAAGATGGTTCCCTCAGTGGAACCAAGAGGTAAGTTGGAAGTGAAGTTTTGCAATTTACGCGTATATCTAGGGTGTCTACCACATGGAAGATTATGATATATTCATAAGGAAATTGTGGAGACTATTAAGCCTAAGGGTGGATTCACAAACATTGTCAAAAAAACATGAAGAGAAAAATTCAATAAGTGATCAACAAAGATATTTCTGGAAAATGACAATTTTACCCCCCCCCCCCCCCCCCCCCCCCCCCCCCCCCCAAAAAAAAAAGAAAAAAAAAGGGTGTTGGACTGCACACACTCATCACTGATAGCTCTCATCTACCTACGGTGTTCAACCATCACACATGACGGGCTGTCATATGTGACGTTGATTAGAGTGGGCCACATTGCCTGCAAGACGATCACTATAAGAGGATGTCGTTAAACAATCAAACAAGAAAAGACTATGAGCAATCTGTGGTATTGTAGGTTGAATAGCTAGTTGACATGTGTGACGTGGATTAAATTGGGCCGCATTACCTGTGGGGTTGTTACTCTAAGAGGATGCCCTTAAAATCTCAACATGAAAGGCTATGAGTGATATGTGGGGTTAGAGGCTGAATAGCCAATTTAGGAAGAAAGACCTTCCCAATCGTTCATGAACAAGGTTGGGCTGGCCATGAAAACAGAGTCCATCTCAATGCCAAGGATGCTTGTCCACTGCCTAGTGTGACTCGTAAATAGAGCAAGGCAACAGATGATTGGCAAAAAGTGTATGCAACAAGACGCGGTATGTCACAAGTAGAGGAAGGGGCGCTCCCATAAGTAGAGGAAGGGGAGTCACAATGCAAGGTAGAGGTGAGCGTTCTAGGCTCTCTTAGGGAGAAAGGCCAGGCATGTGACAAGAGGCTCTCACACCATAACCATGGTTGCCATTCTGCTCTCTCCCGCTTGGATCTGAGCTGTGACCTCTACCATGGAAAAATCAGTCTTAAAATTTCAAACATAACTCTGTAGGCTTCCGCCTTGGAATATTTGAGATGGAAACAAATTCAATCACTTTCAACGTTAAGACCAAAAAATACATGGGACAACTCTACAAATCAATACATCTCCATATGAGGAGCTTCTAGGTAAAGGCTCCGTCAATTGCAATACAAAAGTCCTTGATGGTTTTTATTGCAATTCAATTCAAGTGAAGAGTTATTATGGGGCTCTGCCATGGCCCTAGGCCTACCCTTCACACCCTCAACTGTGGATAAGACCAAGTTGATCATGATCTATTCAGTAGAACGCCAAGCACAACCCAATGGATGTTTTTGCAAGTTGACTTGTAGGTCGCCATTTCAAGCCTAAAGTTGCACCAACTTCAACTTGTAGATTGCCATTTAATGCCTAAAGCTGCACTGACTGGAGATGTATGAGAATCATCTTCTTCTCATGGCCCTGTGGACAATCAAATAAAAGTCATATCCACTCAACCTTGTCAGTACGACAAACAGAAGTCATAACATACAAAGTTACTACTTCTCATGGTCTTGTGTACGTCAAATAGAAGTCATAGCCACTTAACCTCATCACTTGACAAAGCTCTTCCCCCATAAAGGTTAAACATACACCATGCAAGGAACTGCTGGCAATTTGCTAGCCTTCCTGGCTTTGCAGCGTTGCAATCTTCGACTCTAGGATGCACAAAACACTACATGTATGCTTGCTCCTTCTAGGCGTGGTCTTCACTGGCCCTTACAAAGTTTCATTTGAAAATGCTATCCTTCAAGGCGTTGTAAGGATAAAGATTGCATGTCTTCACCGGCCCTTCCAAAGTTTCATTTGGAAACGCTAACCTCCAAGGCATGGTGAGGCGTGGTCTTCATTGTCCATTCCAACGTTGCATTTGGAAACGCTATCCTCCAAGGCATGGTGAGGCGTGGTCTTCATTGTCCATTCCAACGTTGCATTTAAAAATGCTATTCTTCAAGGCTTGGTGTTGATAAAGGTGGCATGTCTTCACCAGCCCTTCCAAAGTTGCATTTGGAAATGCTATCCTCCAAGGCATGGTGAAGACATTTATCCTCACCATGCCTTGGAGGATAGCGTTTCCAAATGAAACTTTGGAAAGGCCGGTGAACAAGTGGATGAAAGGGAAGGGTGGGCCCAAGAATTCCTTCTGCAATGAACATGGGGCAAGGGTCACCAAGATACGGGTCCCCAAGAAAGGCGCTATTAGGTTGTGGCTTGGCGTCAGAGCAGGGGGGGTTTGCCGCTACAGTGGGATGGAATGACAGCCCTGGCATGTTCGCATCGAGGAGGGGGCCTCTTAGGTGGTCCGTTGAGGGGTTGTCTGTCATCACAGTGTGGTTCGGCAATCCTGCATGTTGTACAGGGTTTCCATGTGAGTGCGATCATGAACCTGTGGACATTTGGGTCCCGAGATACCCTTTCTTGCATGGTTAACCACCTACGCCATTGCTCAGAAAGCAGACATGACGTACGATTGAAGCTGCCTGACCACTTTATGTGCCCCATCTCTGCATGCAGCACATCCCCTCCTTCTCCTTCTCCTCGCGACCTGCACGTCCCCCTCGTTGCATTGCGCCATCCCCTCTACCACTTCATATGGAACATTGTTTTCCTGTACGCTACCAATGCCCACATACTAATGGAAGCTTTCATGGCCAGTTCCCTTCCCCTCTGGTGCCTCCCTTTAATACACATGATTCTTCTTGAGTTCTCTCAACGATGAGCACTGCTCATGGCCCAAAAGATCTCCATAAATGGTCAAATACCATTCTTTGGTTTGCAAAATTGGAAAGCCCATCAATACATTGAAGAGGAGCGGCAGTGACACCCATGTCTTGCACCAGCGGGTCAACGTCTGACTCATCTCTCTATCTCTTTCTGCAAGCGAGCATCCTTCGGGCTTCCATTGCCTATTTTGAGAGCGCCACGTGGCCTGAAGATTAGAAAATCTTGAACAGACCAACCAAAATAGATACAAGGGTATTTTGATAGTTTTTGAGATTTAAGGGATATTTTGGGAACTTCCACAAGATGGAGGTGTATTTTGGTAATTTTCCCTAGTATAAAATATAATACATAAGATATAATCGAGAGAGAGAGAGAGAGAGAGAGAGAGAGAGAGAGAGAGAGAGAGAGAGAGAGAGAGAGAGAGAGAGAGAGAGAGAGAGAGAGAGAGAGAGAGAGAGAGAGAGAGAGAGAGAGAGAGAGAGAGAGAGAGAGAGAGAGAGAGAGAGAGAGAGAGAGAGAGACCACTGTGGTGTTGAAAATGCCAACTAATGGACTTTTTCAACTGTTCGGTTGGACCCTTTGACCCACCACTCAAATTGCATCTTCCCCATGCAACAACGTCCAACTTTAGATTATTGCAACAAGAGACAACGTTCATGCATCCATAAATGTTGATACAACAACCATGAGAAATGTTGTTGTCAAAGTATCTTGGCTTGGCCATGCTGGGTGTGCCCCGCAATCAGTGTGGACTAAGAGACCACATGATCACGATTGGATAGCTCCTTGAACAATTTTCAAGCTTAGCTTTTGTTAGAGAACCACATTTGGCATACATTTCAACCAACATGATTTTGGACTACATGTGTGAGAGGTAGCACAATTGTTCAGACTGTTTCTAGTGACAATACATTGAACAAATTGCACGTTGTATGTAGTCACCCTTGCTTGACAAAGTATTTGACTAATTTTGTGAGTAAGTCATCACAAGCTGTAGCTATGATGTGTGAGTGAGTAAGTCAGCACAAGCTACAGCTATGATGTGTGTGTGTGTGTGTGTGTGTGTGTGTGTGTGTGTGAGAGAGAGAGAGAGAGAGAGAGAGAGAGAGAGAGAGAGAGAGAGAGAGAGAGAGAGAGAGAGAGAGAGAGAGAGAGAGAGAGAGAGAAAAGAAGCGTAATAATATTAATAATAAAAAGGAAAAGAGAGTTATAAGACTTGTTTATAAAAAGGAAGAAGCATAATAATATTAATAATAAAAATGAACGGAGATTTTTAAGACCAATTCATACTCCATAGAAAACTGATACTCCATAAGAAACTTGAAACCAAACTATAAAGTTGGGTGTTCGAAAGGTTATTTCAGTCTCTTATTATTCACACACACATTCATGAGAAGAGAGGTGTTAATGTTGTTGGAAAAATCCCAAGAGACCTTAAATATCTACCCTACAAGTATTGAACTCAAAACCTCAGAGAGAGAAATGTGATTAAAGGAGAAGTGAAGAAAATTAAATTTAATGGTTGGGGAGACATTCTAGGCACAACATCATGGGAATGTTTAAGTTATTTATGCACATTTGTGACAGTTCATGCCTCGTAGCCTCCTCCATGATCAATCACACATTTGGCATACACCAAAGCATTCCAACCAAATTCCTCTCTTCCCCTATAATTCATTCGTAAAGATCCGACAAATCAAAGAAGAGTTTGTTTTCCTTTGATACTCGCTCACAAATGAACAAGTTGATTATATAGCACAAAGGTCGGCTACACACTCAAGGTGGTTCAAGCCAAAGACGGGTTTTGTGTAGTTTCAAAACACTATAGCAAGTCCAAATGAATTTTTCTTTAGGTCATTGCTAATGGGTGTCTCTAAAAGAGTTCACCTTTTCTATGAGAGGAAAATAGACAACCTTAAACCTTTCAGAAACCTCAAAAATTAACTACTTGCTTGAAATTTCCTTTTGCTTTTTCAATGCTCTATTACTTGCCCCATCCTCTCTACCATTCTAGGACACCTACATATGCACCATGGTAACCCTATGGCCGTAGGGCCATAGGATCTCCAATTGGAATAGAGGGAAGCCTATGACCTTAAGGCTACCATCTAGTAGTAATCAATTATGTGTCTTTTTGTGTTGTAATCAATTGAAGGGTTTTGCGATCAAGGTATTGGAAAACTTATTCACTAACTGTCGCTCGCTTTTTCTCCCTTGCTTGCTTTTCATCGCTCGTTAAATGATAGCACCCCGTTTGCCTCAATCGAGCCTTGGGAAACTTAAGTAAGACCCAATCATTTTCTTTGAACATTAAGGCCCTTCTGTACTTGTTAGCAACAACATTTTGCCTTTGTTGAGAGATGGATATAGCCTCCTTAACCTTTTGAAAAGATTCTTGTAGGTCACGGCTATACTCATCAGCATCAAAGATCTTCCTATGTAATTTAAGTAGCAAGGGACTTTTAGGTCCCCTCTATGATCTCAAAAGGTGATTTTTCCGTAGTAGTATGGACAATATTATTGTACGCACACACTACAAGGGGTGAGTATTTCTCCCGTTGTGAGCATTGATCTACTTTTGTAACAAAAGTCTTTAGTAGATCGAGTATCGTAAGATTGACTATCTCACTTTGGCCATCCGTTTGTGGGTGGTAGGCCAAAGAGAAATTCAATCTTATACCTAGATTTTCAAAGAAAATTACTGGTTATTCTAGGATCTCTATTTGACATGATGGTTATTGGTAATCCATGGTGAGTTATGAAGAGGGTTTCCATTTCGTGTGCCTTATTAGTCTTTTTGATAGGAATAAAGTGGGTTTGCTTGCTAAACCTATTGACTCTTCTTCATATTCTCGTATTCCCATAGATAGACTTGGGGAATCCAAAGATTAAATCCATGGATATACTCTCCCATGGTGAATTATGGATTGGCAATGGCTGGAGTAATCCAAGTTTTTTCCCTCTTATCATAGTCTTTTGGTATACCACATATTTGTAAATATAATCTTGTATGTCCACTTTCATGGTAGGCCAGTAGAAGTACGTCTTCACTACTTGTAAAGTAGGTTGAATACCTCTATGCCCCGCATAGGGAGGAGCATGGGATTCATACATGAATTTCTCACGAAGGGAGTGGGTAACACATAGCCTATTTCCATGGAGAAGATAATCATCCTGCAAGGTGAATGGTTCCTCTTTCTTCCCCAAAGCAAGTGCTGACATTATATCTTTAAATTCAGGGTCAGTAGCATACTCATCTATCATAGAAGATAGATCATTGTGAGTTGCTATAGACACTGCATTAACTTTTGGTCATCCATAAAGTGCATCACCCACTTGATTGTGCTTTTAGCAATGTAAGAAAAATGAAAATAAAATTGCAAAAGAAAATTTGCCCACCTCATTTGTTTGTCAAAAAGCTTGGTTTGCGTCGTGAAGTACTAGAGACTTTAGTGGTCTGTTTGTAAAATGAATGGACTCTCCAATAAATAGTGCTTCCATGTGTTCACGGCATGTAGAACAACTTGAAGGAGTATGAGCGGAAGTGCGACACGAGAGAGAGTGCGAGAAGAAGAGCACGACGATATGGTGAACTCGCTCTACTGTAATGTGTAGAGCATAGTGAGTTCTTATTAGGTTTTAACAAAAGAATATGTGTACATACCTGGCGGCCCGCCCACTTACCTGGGAGACCACATTGGGCTTTATACCCCAACAACCTCCCACTTAAAGTCCAATGTGGTACTTTAAGTGTGAGAGAAGCTACTATACAAGCTAATATACAAGAGATGTAGAGAAGTGATGTACTACCCTACACCTAACTGCTTGCAAAAATGCGCAAAGCTTTCTGAGGGAAGTCCTTTTGTAAGTAGATCAGCAGGATTTTATGTGGTGTGAACTTTGACAAGCTGAAGCTGCTTATCCTCGAGCATTTCCTTGATGAAATGATATTTCACATCCACATGCTTTGTCTTTGAGTGATAAACTGGATTGCGAGCCAATTGTATAGCACTTTGACTATCACAATATAACACAGGCATCTCTTCTTTGATTCCCAAATCTGTTACTAGTCGATTAAGCCAAATTGATTCTTTGCATGCCTCTGATGCTGCAACATATTCAGCCTCTGTAGTAAACTGAGAAACACAATCTTGTAATCTAGAACGCCATGATACTGCTCCACCAGCCAATGTAAAGACATACCCTGACGTAGACCTTCAGTTGTCTAAGTCACCTGCATAATCTGAGTCTGTAAAACCATTTACACTTAGCTCCTGACTCCCATAGCATATACTCATACTCTTTGTAGCTTTCAAGTGTCTCAATATTCCTTTCACTGCCTCCCAATGTTTCTTGCCTGGGTTTGACATGTATCGACTTACTACTCCCATTGCAAATGCAATGTCTGGGCGAGTAGCAATGCATACATCAAACTACCCACTGCAGACGCATATGGAATCTTATCCATTTCAGCCTGTTCTTCCTAAGTGAGAAAATCTTGTTTGCTAAGTTTCACATATGGTGGCAATGGAACACTCAATGCCTTTCCCTTCTCCATTTTGAAACGTTGCAAAACCTTGTCAATATACTCTATTTGAGATAACCAAATCAACTTCTTTGATCTGTCTCTCTTAATGCGCATACCAAGTATATGACTTGCCTCACCCATGTCTTTCATGTCAAATGATTTTGCCATCTTTGACTTCAAAGCTGAAATTTCTTCCAGGTGCTTGCCAGCAATCAACATGTCATCCACATACAAAATAAGGATTAGCCAACTGCCATCCTTAGCCTTCTTTGTATATAGACAGTGATCGAACTCACTACGTTTGTAGCCTTGAGAAATCATAAACTTGTGGAACTTATGGTACCATGCCCTCGGTGATTGTTTTAAGCCATAAAGACTCTTTAACTGGCATACCAAATCTTCCTTGCCTTTCTCAACAAACCCTTCTGACTGCTGCAGGTAAATTTCCACATCTAAATCACCATGCAAGAACGGTGTCTTGACATCCATTTGGTGCAACACCAAATCTAATATGGCAACCAATGCAAGAAAGCATCTCAATGTAGTCATCTTGACCACCGGAGAGAAGACTTCATCAAAGTCAATGCCTTGTTCTTGCTTAAATCCCTTGGCAACAAGCCTTGCTTTGTACTTTGGATGAGTATCATGAGCGGTGATCTTATACCTATAAACCCATTTACAAGGTAGAGCCTTTTTGCCCTGTGGTAATTTAACTAGCTTCCATGTCTGGTTTTTATGCAGAGCTGTCATCTCTGATTGCATGGCCAATTGCCAATTCCCGAAGTCCTTCATTTACACTGCTTCCTTGTAACATGAAGGCTCATTGCAATCAGTCAACATGACATAGTTCATAGATGGAAAAAACCTATGAGGAGGTCACGTTGTGAGCGGGATGAAAACACACACAGCGCCTCTATAACGACCCGACACACACTCTTGGGAAGATACACACACACACTATGGGGCACCACTCGGCTTACACAACACACCTGGCTGAGACAGGGAACACACCTATGGAGTGAGAGGAGAGAGACTATCCACCTGCCCACTCCACACACACACACACACACACACACACACACACACACACACACACACACACACACACACACACACACACACACACACACACACACCCAATAAACTCAGCTCAAAAGAGGATAACTTCTGATAATTAGATACAAATGAGCTTGGGCCAACACCAATGGGGCAAACAGCTCACACAATATGGGTAAAATATGCCAAATACAATCACAAATTGGAGAAGAAGCTTCATTCATAGGAGAAACTTACACAGCCAAAATAGCAGAAAAACAATGAGGAATTTGGCAAAATGGACAGCGCCATCTCGTCCGGAACGGCCCAAAACCCCAGTCTACAATGTCAAAGTGCTCAAATCCGACCTCGGATGAGCAGTTTAGGGCCAAAACAGGCTCCAAAAACACACCTGCGGCTGTTCCTCCTCTCTTCTCCATGTTTTTTCTGGTCTTCTCTCTGTTTTTTCAGTTCCCACACTTAGCTTTATTACTTGGGCACCCTTGGCCTTTTAGATGACCTCAAACGTACCCCGAACAGGCCAAAAACTGACCTCGCAGTGCATAGTTGTCACCCTTTTGCATCATTCGCACACCTGGCACTTAGATTTTTTCCAATAATGCATCTCTCCACCACGTGAAGTGGCCCCAAAAAAGGTCCTCATGATGACCTTTCTGCATAATTCTCACAAGCAAACACCCACGTTGTGTCCGTCCTCATCTGCGTGCAAATATTGACCCCATTCGGCCTCCTGACGCCACTAGATGCCATCTGACGCACTCGCTTACCTCATGTCGTCGGCCCGCGGATAGCTTCCTCGAGAATTTTTAAGCTCTACCAACTCCTCATTATTGTAGAAAAAACACACTGCTACTGGTAACGATGAAAATCGATGCACTATGTACACCTTGTCCTACCTGTACACATGTGGGCCCCATGTAAGCACCTGGCTCTGGCAAATGGGCAATCCTTTATTCGATGCACCATGCATGGGTATGAACATATGCACAATCACTTCTTCCAAAAAACTCCTGACATAATTTGCCCACCCCCTAGCCTGCTAGAGCATTCATGCTCAGCAGCAGCACTAGTAGATGCTCATTCCACCTGGATCAAAAGGCCAAAGGCATATCGCCTGATTCACAAGAAGCATCATAACACCACACCTACATTTGTCAACAATCAGCCAAAATGCACCATTGGCATATTCAACTAACACATCCGCCCTGTCTGGAGTTCCAAAAGCATAAATATTGCATGCCACATTCAACCCAACTGATAGAAACAACTCAAGTGACTCATCCCCTGGCATCTTGGCTTCACCAGCCATAGCAACAACCTGCAAATCATGCACCCAAGTAGCTAAAATCATCGTGTGAAGGTAAAGTCGTTGATATCCAAAGCACAATAGTATCCTCGCAGCACACATATCCCTAGCATAGGCATCCACATATTTGAGATTGGACTCATATATGCCAAACCCCTTCTCATCATCATAAGCATACTCATCATCACACATAACTTTATCCACATCATAATCATGGCTAGAACCACTATCCATAGCTTCTAGCATGGGTTCATCAGTCTCCAAGAATACAGATCCCTGCTCTAAACCACAATCATGCTCACAAATCGGCTCAATCACTGCACATACATCAAAATATGGTTTCAACACAGGCTCCACATCCAACAAATCCACAAAATGGCTCTCAACCTTGCCCTCTTCCCTAATTTCCAAGGAACTAGTATCCAAAGATACATGCTCATCATCAATAACCTCAACCTCACACTCACACCCAGAATCACAAGGTACACAAGTAGCCAATGCATCCTCTTCAAGACTTTTCAATCCTGTATCCAAAGCATTACTCACCTCTTTAGGCTCTTCCATAAACCTGTCAACCTGCAAGACCTCTTTACACTTCACAATAGACCTTGGGAAGAAACAAAAAACATCATAGGATAGGCTACTTTTCACCTGCTTAGGCTTAACTTCATCTTCCATGTCAAATCCATCTTGCACATGCATACCTGTACTGATACCATGTTCCTCAAGACGCTTAAACTTCCATTCCTTGTTCTTTGCAATGCATACCGCATCTTCAAAAGACTCGGGTGTCTTCAACTCAACCTCGAACCGCAACCAAGGTGACAAACCATC
Organism: Adiantum capillus-veneris; assembly: GCF_014529385.1. NCBI lineage: Eukaryota > Viridiplantae > Streptophyta > Polypodiopsida > Polypodiales > Pteridaceae > Adiantum > Adiantum capillus-veneris. The sequence goes on along the minus strand of NC_140959.1, from coordinate 99,622,964 downwards.
AACAAAAGAACTTTTCTTCAATGAACAAGGGGGGGTCTCATCCTTAAGAGCAACACACCAACGAGTCCATAAATCTGTAAAACCTTGTACATAGGCATTAACACCTTGACAAGAACCTTGCTTAAGAGCATTGAGTTCATTCCATACTGCATTTGCATCTTCAAAAACCTGGAAACGCTCTAAAAAAGCTTCTATTAACTTGTCAAGACTCAAACCATAAGAAGAAGCCACTGCTTCTTTAGCTTCCAAATCCATGAACCAAACACGGGCCTCATCTTTCAAAAGCAATCCAAATAGCCTCAAAATCTTGTCCTCATCCCACATTTTGTTGCTTATGCATGCCACCTCGACTTGCTCCAGAAAGTCTTCCGCATCTTCACCACTTCTTCCATGAAATTCGGGATAAGAGAAAGCCATGGCTACCCAAGGTTCAATGCTTTAAGAACCTCTTCGAACACACGTGCAAGAACCCAAGACTTTTGACTACCCAATCCCCAGAAACTTCAATGGAGCTCAGCTTTAGATAAGGACAAACACATGCACATCAAATGAGTTTTCATAGTTGATCATCGGAATGACAACAGGCAAAGGACATTCCAGGATCTCTCTCAATCTTCTTGGCCCAAACATAAAGACTATGCACTGCTGGAAAAAAAATCTTCCTTGACACATGAACATTTATCTGGATTCTCTGAGTTAAATGAAATGGAGTGAATTGAGGTCCATTTTGATCATCCATTAAAGCCAACCATGAAGCTCCCAAGAAAGCACACCTGTCTTATCCTCTGATTTTGCCAAAATTTCAGCAGCATAACAACATAAAATGGCTCAAAAGACCAAAAGACCAGCCATCATAACTTGGAAAAATTTTGACAGAGTTTCCCCAGAAGTAGAGCAATGAGAACCCAAAATATAGACTGTATCTGTATGCATAAACTGCCAACAATAGAACCCGAGCATCAAATAGGACTCACTAGTACATAGCCTATGGCGAGGTCACAAAAAGGGTGCTCCAGCTACCTGTATCACCGAAAGGATCTCCACATTTGAGAATCCCCCAGCTTAATAAAACCTCACGCTATCGACCCTCACATGAAGGCTAATGCAAATCCCATATAGTCAAGTCTCGGAAATGACTATCTTCCAGACCAAGTCTCAGAAATGGTTGGGACTGCCAAATAAAACCAACTATGGCTCCACAAATGCGTACAATGGCAGTTTCCACAAGTAACTTACAATTCAATAGAAAATGCGCTCAAACAGGCGCCAAGTGATGCATACCCACAACAACTGCAAGTGACATCACTACTAGTATATCACTGTACTCCAGCTACCTGTACCTGTGTGAATCACTTGTACCTGTACCTGTCCCTGTAACTTGTAACCTGTAATCCCGAATCTCGAAGCTTGAAGCTCGAAGCAAAAGGTACTCAAAGAAGATCCTCCGTGGGGGCGCCAAAAGAATGTAAGCGGGATGAAAACACACACAGCGCCTCTATAACGACCCGACACACACTCTTGGGAAGATACACACACACACTATGGGGCACCACTCGGCTTACACAACACACCTGGCCGAGACAGGGAACACACCTATGGAGTGACAGGAGAGAGACTATCCACTTGCCCACTCCACACAGACACACACACACACACACACACACACACACCCAAAAAACTCAGCTCAAAAGAGGAGAACTTCTAATAATTAGATACAAATGAGCTTGGGCCAACACCAATGGGGCAAACAGCTCACACAATATGGGTAAAATATGCCAAATACAATCACAAATTGGAGAAGAAGCTTCATTCATAGGAGAAACTTACACAGCCAAAACAGCAGAAAAACAATGAGGAATTTGGCAAAATGGACAGCACCGCCTCGTCCGGAACGGCCCAAAACCCCAGTCTACAATGTCAAAGTGCTCAAATCCGACCTCGGATGAGCAGTTTAGGGCCAAAACAGGCTCCAAAAACACACCTGCGGCTGTTCCTCCTCTCTTCTCCATGTTTTTTCTGGTCTTCTCTCTATTTTTTCAGTTCCCACACTTAGCTTTATTACTTGGGCACCCTTGACCTTTTAGATGACCTCAAACGTACCCCGAACAGGCCAAAAACTGACCTCGCAGTGCATAGTTGTCACCCTTTTGCATCATTCGCACACCTGGCACTTAGATTTTTTCCAATAATGCATCTCGCCACCACGTGAAGTGGCCCCAAAAAAAGGTCCTCATGATGACCTTTCTGCATAATTCTCACAAGCAAACACCCACGTTGTGTCCGTCCTCATGTACGTGCAAATATTGACCCCATTCGTCCTCCTGACGCCACTAGATGCCATCTGACGCACTCGCTTACCTCATGTCGTCGGCCCGCGGATAGCTTCCTCGAGAATTTTTAAGCGCTACCAACTCCTCATTATTGTAGAAAAAACACACTGCTACTGGTAAGGATGAAAATCGATGCACTATGTACACCTTGTCCTACCTGTACACATGTGGGCCCCACGTAACCACCTGGCTCTGGCAAATAGGCAATCCTTTATTCGATGCACCATGCATGGGTATGAACATATGCGCAATCACTTCTTCCAAAAAACTCGTGACAACGTGATATGTCCAGATCTATGCAAAATAGGTGGCTCAGGCTCAGCCACAACCTGTGGTTCCACTCTATCCTGTCCTTGCTCCTCTTGAGCCCTAACATTTTGTCTTGCACGTGTAGGTCCATCTTCTTGGAAGACAACTCTTCTAATCTCCTCAACCCTCTCTGGTTTAGAATGATATTTGGCTTCGTTAAAGTGAACATCATTGCTGCGGATAACCTTTCTGGATTCGGGATCCCAAAGTCTGTACCCCATCTCACCAGAATTACCATAGCCTAGAAAGATGCACTTTCTACTCTTTGGCTCAAGTTTGTTCCTAAATTCCTTTGGAACGTGAGTATATGCCTCACAGCCAAAGACTCTTAGATGCTTGTATGAGGGCACCTTGCCTGACCATACCATCTCTGCCACTAAATCCTTCTGCAAAACCTTGCTAGGAGATCTATTTATAAGATGAACAGCTGTTGATACAGCTTCAGCCCAAAACCCATTTGGCAGTTGTGCATTAGACAACATACTTCTGACCTTCTCTTGTATGGTCCTATTCATCCTCTCAGCAACACCATTTTGAGGAGGATTGTAAGCAGCAGTAAGTTCACATTTTATACCTTTTGACTCTCAAAAGTCCTGAAAGACCTTTGAAACATACTCTCCACCATTGTCAGTGCGTAAGCATTTAAGCTTCTTGCCACTCTGATTCTCCACAAGTGTCACAAATGTTTTGAAAACACTGAACGCTTCATCCTTGTGCTTGAGAAAGTAAACCCATACTTTCCTCGAGTAATCATCTATAAATTTCATAAAGTAAGAAGATCCCCCTAGAGATAGGTTAGGCATAGGTCCACACAAATCACTATGAACAAGTGCCAGCTGTGTATCTCTTCTACTGCTTCTATGCTTATGTGGCTGCTGTGTTTGCTTACCATACAGACAATGTTCACAGAATTCAAAATCATTAAATGACAAGCCAGGAAAATAACCAGAACTAGACAAGATTTCCATTCCCTTCTTGGACATATGTCCTAACCGGATATGCCTTAAAGAAACGTTCGGCTGCTCGGTTACATTGATTACATTTTTAGAGACATTTGATACATAAATCATGTAAAGTCCTCCAGAATTTACTCCATGTGCTACTGTCATAGAACCCGTGGATATCTTCCACATGTTCTGTCCAAAAGTGGTGACGTAGCCAGTATCATCAAGTAAACCTGTGCTGATCAAGCTCTTTGTAATTGCGGGAACATGTCTCACATTCTTCAGCGTGAAAGAAGAGCCATTCTGAAACTTCAATTGAACATCTCCAACACCTAAGATCTCACATGTCTGCCCATTGCCTAGCCGAACATGATCTTTAGTGGTCACATAAGAGGTAAACCATTGCTTGTTTGGAGACACATGAAGTGATGCCCCTGAGTCTATAATCCAGTCACGTAATGCATTTCCATCAGATGCTGTAAGAAGAGTTGAGTCCATTGTATTCTTCAAGAAGTAGATGTCTCCTGACACTAGACTGTCATCCTCTGCAACAACAGTGTTTGTCACATTTATTTCTTGAATCTTCACTGAGGACTTGTTCTTCTCACCATGGTCTTCAGATTTCTCTTTGCCTTTTTCTGCTTTCCATTCTCTGCAGTCTCTTTTCATGTGACCCTTCTTGCCACAATGGTAGCATTCTATGTCACTCTTGCCTATAGCACTGCGGGACTTGCTACGAGACTGATCCCTCTTTCCACCTTTGTACTTTTCTTTGGTCCTTCCCCTAACAACTAAGGCTGTTCCTTTGCCTTTGTCCATTGTCTTTCTGTTGGTTTCTTTAGTAAGCAGACTCCCTTCTACACCTGCTATGGTCAAACCATCTGGAGGTGCAGAATTACTCAAAGTTGTGAGAAAAGTGTCCCAACTTTCCGACAATGTGATCAACAGGAACACAGCTCTAACAGGTTCATCAAACTTGACACCTTGAGCTGACAACTGACTGTAGATGATGTTGAATTCATTAAGATGATTGGACATAGGGGTCCCTTATTTCATCTTCAAGTCAACAAGCTTCTTAAGCCAGTATACCTGTGAAGCTGCACTCTGCTTCTCATAAAGATCACTCAGCTTTGTCCATGCTTGATAAGCCGACATCTCGTCTGCTACATTGAAGTAAACGCTTTCTGCCAAAGTCAGCATAATGGTAGAAAGTGCTATTCATCCATTTCGCTCCATTCATCTTCGTCCATATCTTCTGGTTTTATCCCCTTAAGCTTTATAGGTTTTATCTACTTCTTTTGCACCAACACGTGCCAAATATGCTTCTTCCACAATGGGAAATTGGTTCCATCTAGCTTCTTGATATTGTAAAGAGCAGTGTCCTGTGATCCAGCCATAGCTACGCTTCATAGTAGTTTACTTTCCTAGGAAAACTTCAGCAGAGTTTCCCCTGTAAATTGACCTGTGAACCAATATCAACCTATCAAATGAACCAAGAAAGCTTCAGATTCAGCATAAATATCGGTAGAGTCTCCTTTGTAAAATGGCTCTGGTGTACTCAAAAAACCGCTCAAAAAACCATTGTCTCTCTAACACTGTAAGCTGTGGGTAAACCTGTCCTGCACGTGTACTGTCTCTCACTGTCTTGTCACTGTCCTATAAGCATAGACTGCGACAATACCTCAAAGGCAGTAAAGCAAAGATGCAATCCCAACTGTCTAACTCACAGTCAATACATCCGATCTGTGTATCTAAGGGTGCTCGAGGGATCGCTCCAAGACCTGTATCACTGAAAGGATCTCAACATTCGAGAATCCCCCAGCTCAATAAAACCTCACTCGACCCTCAACAAAGGCTGCAGTAAATCTGACAGTACATAGACTTCCCACAAAGTCATACATCCACAAATTTCGCACTGTATGCTGCTGTAACCGCTGCGGCGGTTGTTCGCTGCGTGACTCATAGCGAGCAAACCCTCAACAAACATACATCATCTCTGACAGTACATCCCATGTGGAAGTACCTACAATGTTAGGATGAAATCTGGAATATCAAGCAGCAAACACAAGCTACCTGATGAACTGGTGGATGTCGCCTAGAGTCTGTGTGTAGGTACGCCCGTGTCGTATGTGACATGCCTCCAAGAATTGTAAGCCGTCCTTCGTTGTGTAGATAGCCACAAATCAGCACTCTGGAGGTGCAGATATCCTCAGTACTTGCAGTCGTAGGCCGAAAACCCAAATTTGCAGAGTTTGATCTGCACCCGCGAAGACCACGTAGTTGAAAATGGCCTGCGTAGAACTTTGTCGAAGCCGAACGGTGGCCGAGATGACCTCAGAATGAAATTCTGAGACCACCGAGCCTGTTGGGTTCACCCATAGGATTTGGGGCCGTGTCTTCGCCTGTCGAATCTCACTCCAATCCGAGTAGGTGACTCTGGCTACCTGCAAATGCTGCCTCGAGCCTCGATCTGAGCTTTGATACTAGTTGAAGGAGTACGAGCGGCAGTGCGACGCGAGAGAGAGTGTGAGAAGAAGAGCACGACGATATGGTGAACTCGCTCTATTGTAATGTGTAGAGCATAATGCGTTCTTATTAGGTTTTAACAAAAGAATATGTGTACATACTTGGCGGCCCACCCACATACCTGGGCGACCACATTGGGCTTTATACCCCAACACAACTAAAAGCTCTTTCTCATAAATTCCCAAGACCCATTCATACGCATTGAGCCTTCAACTCTCATATGCTATGGCATGCCCTTCTTGAAGCAATACTGCTCCAAGGCAATCACCACAAGCATCACATTGGTACTCCCTTAACCATGGTGTAAAAAGGCCTAGGATGCCAGAGTCGAAGGAAAGCCTCTCTATGCTCCCACATGCACTTGGAGCTACCCTATAGTCCCTAAAGCTGTCCTTTGAGAGTATGGATCAGCTTTAGCCAAAAATCACGAACAGTCTCTGCTGGTGGAACAAGGCGAGCCTGAAATATGCGGAAGCAATGGGCCTGCGAGACGAACCAGAGTGTCAGGCCACTTTTGAGCTCCTAACACTCCTCTCTCTCACTGCACCACTACAGTGGAGTAAGCTCTGCAGGCTGGAGTGTAGGTCGCCCCTCCTGCATCACTATCATCCTACTGGTGGAAGATAGCTCAACCTGAAGTGCCAGGCCCGTGAGGGTGGACCAAGACGCTGCTCCCCAAGTGTACTGTTGAGCAATGGAGAGAGCAAGCATCAGCCAAAGAACTCGTAGACACACTTGCTGGGCCGAGGAACAGTCTCAAAGACAGTGACGCTAACTCTCCACAAGATGGTCACAATCTGCACATGCGATCGAGACACCACTATGCACTAGCCAGCTCCCAACTGTTGTAGCTTTGTGTGGGACTAGCCACTAAAACAAGGTGATTCGCCTCGACTGCCTCGAGTCCCACAACCTCTCCTAGAAGGCTGCCAAGAACTGAGTTGTGAGACCCTCCTCCTGCCAATGAGGTGTTGCAGCGGGGCGGGCCTCTTTCTGTGCTGCTAGTATATGACGTCGCAGTCGAATAGTGTACTAAAAGAAAGGGACTCTTGGGTGGTCTAGAGAAGAGAAGGGGTCCCTCTAGAGCCACTCACTAGGATCCCACTGTACTAGTGCCAGTGGACAACACTCCCAAGCCCACAACCTCTAGTGTCCAGTCTCAAGAGCGGCTGGGTAAGGATCTATGAGACAAGTCCTCCCACACATGCCCACTACTCCAATCTTCTAAAAACAACACTCTGCCACCTGCGGAGGCTCTACTGCAACTCGTTGTAGGCGTCCCCCCATCACCTCTACCTCCTTCCAAAAGTACCTGACTGTGAGGCTGTCTATACAAAGCGGACACCCCTGTGATCCAAGCATTTGAAAATCCCATCCTGCGTAGAGAGCCCTCTAGAAAGTCCCAGTCAACTCTATCGTATGCCTTCTCAAAATCGAGAAGAATAATCACTAGGTCCTCACCACGGAGCCATGCCAGGGCAGAAGCCTCCCAAAAAGTAAATATGTTGTCAAGGATACTACGTTCCTTGAAAAAACCTGTCTGAGTCCCATGTATAAGGCTCTCTAGAAGTGGCCGAATCCTCAAACTCAGAGCCTTGGCAAGAATCTTGTAGGCTGAGTTGAGGATGGTGATGGGGCGCCACTATCAAATCTCATCCAAGGAGCCACCCTCCTTGGGAATGAGGTATATCAGGCCCTCACTCATGCTGTCAGGCATCACTCCTGTCTGCAAAATATACTGAAAAGCACTACAAATAGCTGGGCCAAGCAGGTCCCAGTACTCCAAGAAAAAACTGGGAGTCAACCCATCCTCACTTGGACAACTACCACGGGGGAGGGCCCTAAGAGCCGTGTGCAGCTCCTTGAGCTGAAGTGGTAGCTCAAGCCTCTGACGCATCTCCTCAGTCACAAGACAAGGCATGTGTGCCCAAACCTGCTCCTGCATGCATCTTGGTGCTCTGACTGGGGCTTTGCAAACAGTAACTCACGGTAAAAGTCAGTAGCAACTGCATGCATATCCTTAGGCTTAGAAGCAACTGACCCGTCGGGCCTCCTCAACTGAATGACCTTGGCACGCGAATGGTGAGGTCCCACTACCTCAAAGAAATCACCCGTCACTCTGTCACCCACCTAGGTCCATTGAGCTTCCTGTCGGTGCAAAGCAACCTCATGTCGCCTCTCCTTTGTGCTAACAAGCTCCTAACGAGCCTGCTGTAGCTGCTCCTCCAACCAAGGACTATCTGGATGCTACTCCTGCATCCTCTGTAGCGAAGCAATGCCCCTTCTAGGATGCTCCTCCTCCTCTCTTGCTGCAACGACCTCAAGTGGCTTTGAGAAATTCAGAAGCATGAGGACTGTTTGAGACGTAAGATTCTCTTTGAGCTTGTCAAAAGAATTTTGCTCCTTGGCAGTCCATGAATACTTAACGTTCTTCTTTGTTAAGTCATGTAATGGTCTTGCTATTTGAGAAAATTTTGTTATGAAGCATCTATAGTATGCACACATACCAATAAATCTTCTTATCTCATGTAGATTCCTTGGATTAGGCCATGCTTTTATTACCTCAAACTTTGATGGATCCATACGGATACCATCGTAAGAGGTAATATCACCTAAGTATTGAATCTCTTGAAAGACAAATTTGCTTTTCTTTAGGTTGAGAAAAAGCTTGTTCTCCCTCAGTTCTTGAAAAATCACTTGGAGATGTTGATTGTGTTCGTCCAAGGACTTGGAGTAGATGATGATATCATCAAAGAACTCTCCAATGAACTTGCAGTAGGGTCTAAATATTTTTTTTTTCGAGAAAAAGATCCGTCTATTAGTTACTGAAATTTCCCATAAGGCTACAACCACCTCTTCAAGAGAGGGCTACAACAACCATGATGGGAGACTCTCCCAATGAAAAAAACAACATATGTACAATGGGGATAAATCAAGAAATGGGCGGAGGAAAAAGCCACGCAGGTGGTCAGTAATGCCATCAGAGTACTCCCTCAACCATGGTGTAAAAAGGCCTAGGATGCCAGAGTCGAAGGAAAGCCTCTCTATGCTCCCACATGCACTTGGAGCTGCCCTATAGTCCCTCAAGCTGTCCTTTGAGAGTATGGATCAGCTTAAGCCAAAAATTACGAACAGTCTCTGCTAGTGGCACAGGACGAGCTTGAAATATGCGGAAGCAACGGGCCTGCGAGACGAACTAGAGTGTCAGGACACTTTTGAGCTCCTAACACTCTCTCTCACTGCACCACTACAGTGGAGTAAGCTCTGCAGGCTGGAGTGTAGGTCACCCCTCCTGCATCACTATCATCCTACTGGTGGAAGATAGCTCAACCTGAAGTGCCAGGCCCATGAGGGTGGACCAAGACGCTGCTCCCCAAGTGTACTGTTGAGCAATGGAGAGAGCAAGCATCAGCCAAAGAACTCGTAGACACACTTGCTGGGCCGAGGAACAGTCTCAAAGACAGTGGCGCTAACTCTCCACAAGATGGTCACAATCTGCACATGCGATCGAGACACCACTATGCACTAGCCAGCTCCCAACTGGTTTAGCTGTGTGTGGGACCAGCCACTAAAACAAGGTGATTCGCATCGACTGTCTGGAGTCCCACAACCTCTCCTAGAAGGCTGCCAAGAACTGAGTTGTGAGACCCTCCTCCTGCCAATGAGGTGTTGCAGCGGGGCGGGCCTCTTTCTGTGCTGCTAGTATATGACATCGCAGTCGAATAGTGTACTGAAAGAAAGGGACTCTTGGGTGGTCTAGAGAAGAGAAGGGGTCCCTCTAGAGCCACTCACTAGGATCCCACTGTACTAGTGCCAGTGGACAACACTCCCAAGCCCACAGCCTCTAGTGTCCAGTCTCAAGAGCTCCTGGGTTAGGATCTATGAGACAAGTCCGCCCACACATGCCCACTACTCCAATACTCTAAAAACAACACTCTGCCACCTGCGGAGCCTCTACTGCAAGTCGTTGTAGGCGTCCCCCATCCTGAAGCTCAAAGAAAAGGGATGGAATAGTCTCGGAGCACGCCCTGACAGAGATGAGAACCTCCAGTCGTGTGAAGGTCCCATCCATCTGGGTGCTAATGGCTTGAGAGGCGTGAGCCACCTAGCTGGAACTGCCTCTGAGATGTCCTAGCACATGCTCTGCACCCCTCTCATGCCCTATAGATGGAAACCCTACACCTCCTAAGACAAGCTTGTGAACTCTAACGAGTCACCTAAAGAGCGCGTTGGACCCGTTGCCATGGGACCCCAGGAAACATGAGGCCGACTACCAACGAAGTGGCCTCTCTTACCATGGGGTTACAAACAAGGGATTGCCTTAGGTGCACCTCCGTGCAAGTAGGCTGTCTCTACTCTAGGCCTTGCCCCAAGAGCTCCCAAGATCAAAGCAGAATCAGAGCAAAACAGTCCTCCAATCTCCTCCTCAAACCAACTCTGCGCATCTCTATGAAGATCCATCTGGTCGAAGGTTGCGAGGGGCCTCCTGCCTGAGGCACCCTAGCACAAAGCCACTGTAGCAAGAACTTCTTCCAGGGCTCCTCACCTGGAAGAAGTCCTCTGACGATGAACTTCTAAAGAAGGGCTCGGATCTGCTGTGTTGGGTCAATAATCCCAAGCCCTCCCTATGAACAAGGAAGAGTGAAGACCTTCCAAGCCACTTTAGCTTGGGCTCTCCGAGTGTCATGCCCTGACCAAAGGAAGTTCCTAATCAGACTCTCTACCTAGCTGATACAAGAACTGGAGAAGATCCAGCAAGAAGTGACGTATTACATAGTCACCAACAACACGTGGTTGGCCACTACTACTCTGCCAGCCAAAGAAAGTCGTGTTGAGCTCCAATGTAACAACTTTCTCCTGATAGACAGGAGAAGGGGAGCAATCTGCTGCTTGGGAGACAAGTCCAAACCAACCTGATAGCCCAAGTACCGAACTGCAGTCCCTGGGGGCATCCACCTAAAACCCTCTCCTGGCATCCAATCTGGTACACGGACACACTATCAACCGAGAAAGCCACTCTCTTTCTCCAGTTGATCAGTGCACCCGATGCACAACAGAAGGTCTCCAGAGCTTGCTCACACCTGTGAAGGTTGGCCTCATGGCCATCTAAGTACAAGGTTGAGTCGTTGGTAAACTCAGCATCTAGAAGCTCATCTCCCTGAATAGGGAGTGCTAAGCCCCATAGACCAACCTGCTATGTCACCAAAAACCTGCTCATCACATCCACATAGAACAGAAAGAGGAAGGGGGCCCTGTCTGACTAAACGTGTGAGCATGAAGCGATCACCTCTACCTCCCGCCAAAAGTACCTGACTATGAGGCTGTCTATACAAAGCTGACGCCCCTCTGATCCAAGCATCTGAAAAGCCCATCCTGCGTAGAGCGCCCTCTAGAAAGTCCCAGTTAACTCTATCGTATGCCTTCTGAAAATCGAGAAGAATAATCACTAGGTCCTCACCACGGAGCCATGCCAGGGCAGAAGCCTCCCAAAAAGTAAATATGTTGTCAAGGTTACTACGTTCCTTGACAAAACCTATCTGAGTCCCATGTATAAGGCTCTCTAGAAGTGGCCGAATCCTCAAACTCAGAGCCTTGGCAATAATTTTGTAGGCTAAGTTGAGGATGGTGATGGGGCGCCACTATCAAATCTCATCCAAGGAGCCACCCTCCTTGGGAAGAGGTATATCAGGCCCTCACTCATGCTGTCAGGCATCACTCCTTTCTGCAAAATATACTAAAAAGCACTACAAAGATCTGGGCCAATCAGGTCCCAATACTCCAAGAAAAAACTGGGAGTCAACCCATCCTCACTTGCACAACTACCACGGGGGAGGGCCCTAAGAGCCGTGTGCAGCTCCTTGAGCTGAAGTGGTAGCTCAAGCCTCTGACGCATCTCCTCAATCACAAGACAAGGCATGTGTGCCCAAACCTGCTCCTGCATGCATCTTGGTGCTCTCACTGGGGCTTTGCAAACAGTAACTCACGGTAAAAGTCAGTAGCAACTGCATGCATATCCTCAGGCTTAGAAGCAACTGACCCGTCGGGCCTCCTCAACTGAATGACCTTGGCACGCGAATGGTGAGGTCCCACTACCTCAAAGAAATCACCCGTTTCTCTGTCACCCACCTAGGTCCATTGAGCTTCCTGTCGGTGCAAAGCAACCTCATGTCGCCTCTCCTTTGTGCTAACAAGCTACTAACGAGCCTGCTGTAGCTGCTCCTCCAACCAAGGACTATCTGGATGCTACTCCTTCATCCTCTGTAGCGAAGTAATGCCCCGTCTATGACGCTGCTCCTCCTCTCTTGCTGCAGCCCGACGAGACAGAGACTCCTGGAGAAAAAACGACTAATCTGAGCTAGGCATGAGGCCCCTCTGTCAGCAGGAGAATCCTGTGTGTCCAAGCTCTCTGTCCAGAGAGCATCTAGCTGCTCTCGGAGTGTTGAGTCCAACAAGACCCTCTCTAGGATGCAAAGCATCGTGCTCCCACTCCTCTGCCTGTCTGCCACTGTGTGGATCACTAGTGCATGGTCCGAGAAGGAAGTCCCTGTCAAAATGCCCACTCTCCCTCCCAAGTCACTGAAATGGTCACTAGTGTCGCGAAGAGATCTATCCGTGATAGATTCACTCCTCCCACTCTGCGGTCCGAACGAGAGAAGGCTAGGCTGTCTGCGGGACTCACAAAACTAGAGTGATGCCAAACATCCGAGACCCTCAGAGTCACACAAAACCTCTCCCAAGCTGCCAGCTCAACTCCATGCACATTAGCATGGCTACCACCAATCCTGTTAGAAGGTTCCTCCAACATGTTGAAGTCCCCTCCTATGCACCAGTGTTCTGCCTGCTGCGACAGAGACTCAAATATTTATGACCAAAACTCTGCTTGAGCACTCACCACATTGGACGCATCGATGTTCAAGAAGCCCACTAGGCAACCCTAAACCTGCATAGTAATCCACTGAGCCCTACCTGGCACAATAATCCCTCTGCCCACAATGGCCTGCTGCAAAGAGTCTGCAATAGTCATACATACCCCACCCTAGATGCCTCCAGGTCCAAAAGAAGCTGACCAAAAAGTGTCATATCGTCCACGCAAGAGCTGACCACAACGTCTAATGTGGCTCTAACACAAATGGTGTTGTTGAAGCATAAGGAGATCAATCTCTCCTCCAACAAGGCAGCGCTAAAGCTCCTGATGCAGTCGGCCCTGCTAACACTGAAACTGGGGCCCACCTAGTCCCTCCACATTCCATGAGACGATCCTCATGGGGAGCGAGAGAGAAGAGATGTTGTCGCAGCAGCTAGACAGGCTATCTTCGAGGCTGGCTTGGATGGGGAGTACTCCGCATCTGAACGTCCTCTAGACAGGCATGACTGCAACAAGTGCTTGGCAGAGCGAGCCGTACGTAAAGCAACCTCCTCTGTCCAAGAGTCCTCATGAATGTATACATAGCATGGAAATCATTGTGTATTGGCAAGGAAGTAAACCACAATGTGTCTACATCTTGCTGAATTGGAGGTGTCACCACAAACTTGGCCAATGGCCACAGAGTCTGAAGCATGTTTGTAACTCCTAGTTCTCCCATGTGGTGAGAGAACTCTAGGACCTGTGTGTGCAACCATCCCAACACTGAGTCAAGAGTCCACTCTGTCTGGTCCCTGCCCGCAGAGGGGAAAGGAGAAGCCAACTATTGAGTCTAAGGCCTCTGTCCCAGAATCAGAGGGTGGCTCTGCATGTGTGTGCCGTGTCTCTATCTGTATCTGCTAGGTAGCCCTTGCAGGGTGGAGCTGAGGCTGTGGTGTAGGTCGAGGCCTCCTCTGTGGACAAGCCTTCGCTAGATGGCCCATCTGTCGACAAATGAAGCACTGGTTTGGGAGGCCCGAATACTTCACACTCTATCTAAACCAGCCCCCACTCACACGAGGCAGAAGAATAACCTTCCGGAGCGTGGGAGTCTTTGACCAAAACACGAACTGAGGGAATGCCAGCTGCCTTGGGAGAAACAGAGGCTACCGTGTGAGGTGTCTCTAGGACAGTCCCAATGACTGAGTCGATCCTAGACAAAAGTGGTAAGTCCTCCCTCTGCAAACCTGCAAAGTAGACAGACATGGGGATGTCTGCCTCCTCTACTAGAACATCCAAAGCAGGGTCGAAACCATGTCTCCACTGAAGTGGGCTCGTACTGCTCGGATGGTCAATGGACTCATGGCGATGACCTTGGATGCCATCTCGAAGGTCTCAAACTCAATCTTATAGTAAACTCGTCCGCGTATCTGTACGTCCAAGATCTTGCCCACCCCTGCAAGAAGGCGGGCCTAGAGAAGGTCACGCATCTCTCCTCTTCTAGGTCGGGTTCTGAGAATCTTGCAGATGATGAAAGTCGCCTGCAAGCGCTCTACCTCTGCAGCCAGGCTCGCTTGCTCTGTCACCAAAAGAGCAAGTCGAATGGTGAGCTTAGTAGGGTCGGGCAAGGGGGCTTCAGACGAGTCCCTCTGTGGTGGAGATGAAGCCTCCATCTATGTCTACTGATGTGTCCAAGAAGCGGGCGGTGAAGCGATTCTGGAGCCGAGTGCGCCAAGCACTATCCAAAAAAAAAATAGTGCTACCAGAGCCAAGTGCAGAAGGAGGCGGGGGGGGGGGGGGGGGGGAATTGGATAAGGCGGGTTGAGGGTGGGACCTCAAGAGGCATCCAATAGGTGGGCGGGGTTGCGGGGGGGGGGGGGGGGGGGGGGTTTGAAAGGCGACACGAGGGGGGCAGATGGCGAGTTGGGGGCAGCGGCAGGTACGCGCAACAGGGGGTGGGCGGGTTGGGCTGCCGCCCGCGAGGGAAGGCACGGCGGAGCGCGAGGGCAGCAAGAAGGGAGAAGGGGGGGGGGGGGGGGGCAGCGATGGCGCAACAAGGGAGGTGTGTGAAGCAGTAGCAAGTGCATCAGTCTTGTGCTCAAGCTCAGGGTCTAAATATTTTCTCCATCAAATGATTGAATATGGCTGGTGCATTGGTCAAGACAAAAACCATGACTAGATATTCATAAAGACCAAAATTTTACAAAACGCGGTCTTTAGAATATCTTCATCCATTATCTTTATTTAATGATAGCCACTTTTAAGCTCAATCCTACTGAAGTAGGTAGAGCCTTGTAACTTATCAAACAGATCTTTTACCTGAGGCACAAAAAATTTGTTTTCGATAGTGATATGGTTTAATGCTTGATAGTCCACACACATATGGTGGAGAGGGGAATGGGGGAACACACCCGGCACAAACACAACGGCCTCTCTATATCTCAAGGTATCCACGGCACCCCTATCCTCTCGGAAAAGACCTTCAAAAACACACTTTACACTAGCAGACCACCACCTGCCCAATTTCTACTGCGCTCAATCCACCACACAACACACACCTACTGCCACAGAATTTCTCCACCCTTGCACACGCTCACAACTGCTCAATCTCACTCTCTCACACAAAACACCGTCGGTCCGAGGGGGCACACACCTCTACACTGCAGTCACCGAGGGGAAACATGCAAGTAGGAGAAAGAGAAGGGTGGAAGGGGAAGCAACAACAAGACAGGGCAACAGTGGCTTAATTGCACTTTACAAAACATGTATACAGGCATGCAACGCCATCACCATGGCCATTTTCACGAGAAAAAATAAAGGGCTTTGACAGGCACACTCCTCTGTCAGAGAGATCTACTTTGCAGGCTTCAAACGGCCCAAAAAATCCTGAAAAAAAGCCCCTAATTTGATTAAATTTTGAGTTTTATTGTGAGGGGCCTTCAATTTTGGAAACTACCCTCACATTTGAACATCTTGCATCTCAATTTTAGCATCTTTTGGAAGGGGTAGCCACCTTGATTCATCTGCTCAATATTTCTCTCTTTCACTTGAGGGGGGGGGGGGGGGGGGGGGGGGCATTAACATTGTCGCTATTTCCCCTAGGTACTTTTTTATTTTTTTTATTTTCCTTCATTTTTTACCTCTTTGGGCTACCCAAACTTTGCACTGCCCTTTTGGCTCCTCTTTGACCATCTCTATCCGGTTCCCTTGACTTTTTTCCCACCATCCTCCTCTTTCTCTATTTCTCTCTCCTCCTTCCCTTTGGTTCGGCTTCCCTCCTTACCTTTACCTTTACTTGCTCTTGCTCGGCCGACCTTGGAATGGCCCACTTGCCTCTGTTTTGTACACCCGACATCCCTCAGGCTCTTTCTTTCTTTCTTGCACATGGGAGTTTTCCCTTGGGATTGGACCCACCTTTGGTTGCTCTCCTTCACAATGGGACTCACTTCCCTTCTTATGCATTGGACCATTAGCGATGTCCCTAATGGTGCCTCGCATTTTCCCTTCAAAAAAATGCCCCTAGCGTGTGAACTGGCCCGCAATGGGTGCCGGCCATGTCATCAATCGACAAGGGTCTCCGTTGCCAACGCACGCCACCTACGGCCACTACTACGCCGTCTCTGACCACCACAAAACTGCCTGCAGTTCCACCCTGCACCGCCAGGCTTACGCACACACTTTGCCACCATCGCCAAGCTCACAAGGGCTCTACCCATGGACTAGATATTGGAGTGAAGGCCATCTTCTTACCCATATAGTCTCCTTCACCCATGCGGTGTTGGGCATGTGGGGCATTACCCGCTGCAACGTGGCGTCCACTGGATCCACTAAGTCTCTAAAGGCTTTGCAAACTTTTCAAAAAAAAACTCCATGTATAGCCTTTTTGGACCCTCCTTCCCCATGCTCCGATTTCCTGCTCCAATGTTAGACTGCCAAGCTGCAAAGCCCATTGGATTCCCACTGTGTCTGTCTCGGGTTGGGAAAATCTTACCACCTTCTGCTCCTTTTGAGCTCGCTATCCGAGGCCACTAAAAAATCAAGAAAATTACTTGCATTGTCCTTCCTAGCACTTGTCGCCAATTTCAACTTGCCGTAATTGTCTGACCATGAACTCGATTGGCAAGCTGTCAATTTTCGCTATCCTCCCATGATGTCCTTCACCTTCAAGAACCTTGATGAGGCCAAAAAAATACCAGATGGCACATCCTCGAATGCGGGCAAGTGGGATCAAACCCGTGGGCTCAAACCCGACCCCCATAAAAATTTAAACATACCATAACTTGCTAACTAGAGCTCCGATTGGCAGTCCGAGAAGACACGCATGCTCCATAGCTCGAGCTCTACACGTGCATCTAGTAAAATCAGCCTGGACCACCTGTCCCCAACTGCCCTGCCCGTCAAGGATCTGCAACACCTCTTGCCTTTGTACTCCAATATCTTGAGCTCTGCTCCGTTTGACGAGTCGTTTGGACCGGCTTCTAGAACATCAAACACTACATTCTAGAGTATTGACTTGGCAGTTTGGGCACCTTGATCTATCACCCCATTTGGACCATCCTTTAGATTTTTTGTCCTAAAAATCCGCATCAAGCATACATTTCCGCTACCCTTTGGATGCCCAGGAGCTTGGTACCTGCCTTAGCCTTATGCATTGCACCTACCTGCACCCTTTGCTTGGCATATACCACGTCCTAGCTTGGACCAACTTTGACTGCACCATCATTGCCCGCCCCCTCGTTGAACATTTATGTTCAACCACACATGGGATTATTGCACTAAAAAACTGTACACACCAAACACAATCTCTGTACACCGCAAAATCACCTAGCATATGTACAAAACTGACACCTGTCACCCGCTATCTTTGTTCATGCGGGTTTCCCAACCCCCTGCTTTATTTGTCGTCTCAAACACCTTCCACTGGTCTCCTCCATCCACTTGTAACACCCTTGCATAGTGCCACACCAAGGCACCCAAACAACTGCATATCCAAACTGCCAGCATCATACTTCCACCACTCGAAGCACTCCTTGGCAAACTGCCCCCTAGCAACCGAACACCTACAAGAACACCAAATAGAGCACAATCGCTTACACCAAGTAGACCTGACATACTTGACCCATCCTCCCAACCATGTAAAGCTAGATCCTCATCTAGCAAATCCTGCACCTGCTCAATGGCACACTGCATAGCTTCCTTTATCACCATTCCTTTCAACCACTACTCACAGACCTCCTTAGAAAGCTTCGATACCGCCTTGGAATCCGCATCACCTATCATAGAGTGCACTGAATGCATAGAAAGCACCTCTATCTTTGACTCCGCACTGCCCTTCTCATGTGCCATGCACTCAGTTCCAGCATCTTGAGCTCGTCCTCTTCAACCACACATAGGCTTACTACACTAAAAAACTCACACCCAAAGCAAATTCTCTGCACACCACAAAAACACTTAGCATATGTACAAAACCTAGCATCTGTGACCTGCTGTTTTTGTTCATGTGGGTTGCGTAACCCCCTGCTTTATCTGTCATCAACCGCAAGGCTCAAACACCTTCCATTGGTCTCTTCCTTCCACCTATAATAGCTTTGCATAGTGCCACACTAAGGCACCCAACTAGCTACATATCCAAACTGTCAGCATCATACTTCCGCCACTCTAAGCACTCATTGGTAAACTTCCCACTTGCAAAAAAGCACCTCCAAGAACACCAAATAGAGCACCATCGTGCTCTCCATCCAAAAACCTTCTTGCACCATCGCTCGCACCAAATAGACCTGACATACTTGACATATTTAACCCACCCTCCTAACCATGTAAAGGTAGATCTTCATCTTGTAGATCATGTACCCGCTCAATAGCACACTGCAAAACTGCTTTGATCACCATTCCTTTCAACCACCATTCACAGACCTCCTTAGAAAGCCTAGACACTGCCTTGGAATCCACATCACCTGTCATAGAGGGCACTCAATGCATAGGAATCATCCCTATCTTTGACTCCGCACTTCCCTTCTCACCTGCCATGCACTCAATTCCAGCATTGTTGTGCTCTTTTTCGTCTACTGGTCCTTCAAGGTCGATAAGAACCACTTGCCTATCGACTGCAACCACCTGTTCTTCTACCGTTGCATCAAGATCCACTCAAGAAGAGAGAAACTGGTTCTCTATCACATTACCCTTGTCTTCTTCCATGGGCACGACTGCTCTATTGGTGCACTTGTTGCACCATTATGGAACATTCCATCGCTACCTTCATCAACACGGCCATTAGCATGGCATTGCACACCATCTTTACATGCACATCTTCACATGTAACCCTAAAATTCTCCACTTGGTCTTCACTAGGCACCTTGGATTGCACTTCATGCTGCTCCTTGTACACATTCACTGTCTCTCCACTCACATGTAAGAGGTCAAACTCATCATACTTGGATTGAGACGTCTCCGTCTCCCAACTAGTGTTCGCATCCATAGAGCTACTGTCACTCGACTCAATCTCTTCCTATGTTTCAAGCTAAGGAATCTCCTCTAGCTTCACCGCTTCGACCTCGTCTGCAAACCACACTCTTTGCTCTTTACCACACTTTAACAGAGATTCTACAGCCGCACTTGAACTTGGCATCACATCTTTTGTCCATTCTCGAACCACCTGCACTTCCTCCACAATTGGAACTGCTCTAGCCGGCATCTTGGGCATAAGAACCACTCTGTCTCTCTGTAGCCAAAGAACCCTTGGTTCTTCCCGGACTTGAACTTCTCTTTGCACCACCTGTGGCTCGGGTACTGCCGCATTACACTGCTTTGGCATCACTGCACCTTGCAAACCCTACCTAGCCTTGCGCTTCTTTAAAATCGTTTTGGTTCGCCAAACACAAGGGGCTCTCTATATCTCAAGGTATCCACAGAACCCCTATCCTCTCGGACAAGACCTCCAAAAACACACTTTACACTAGCAGACCACCACCTGCCCAATTTCTACTGCGCTCACACTCCACTAATCCACCACACAACGCACACCTATTGCCACAGACTTTCTCCACCCTTGCACATGCTCACAGCTGCTCAATCTCACTCTCTCACACAAAACACCATCGGTCCGAGGGGGCACATACCTCCACACTGCCGTCACCGAGGGGAAACATGCAAGTAGGAGAAAGAGAAGGGTGGAAGGGGAAGCAACAACAAGATAGGGCAAAAGTGGCTTAATTGCACTTTACAAAACATGTATACAGGCATGCACCTCCATCACCATGGCCATTTTCACGAGAAAATACAAAGGGCTTTGACGGGCACACTCCTCTATCGGAGAGCTCTACTTTGCAGGCTTCAAACGGCCCAAAAAATCCTGAAAAAAAGCCCCTAATTTGATTAAAATTTGACTTTTATTGTGAGGGGCCTTCAATTTTGGAAACTGCCCTCACATTTGAACATCTGGCATCTCAATTTTAGTATCTTTTGGAAGGGGTAGCCACCTTGATTCATCTGCTCAATATTTCTCTCTTTCACTTGAGGGGGGGCATTTAGCGATGTCGCTATTGCCCCTAGGTACTTTTTAATTTTTTATATTCTCCTTCATTTTTTACCTCTTTGGACTACCCAGACTTTGCATTACCCCTTTGGCTCCTCTTTGGCCACCTTTGTCCTGTTCCCTTGACCTTTTTCCCAGGAGCCTCCTCTTTCTATATTTCTCTCTCCTCCTTCCCTATGGTCCGGCTTCCCTCCTTAGCTTTACCTTTGCTTGATCTTGCTCGGATGCAGCCTTGGAATGGCCCAATTGCCTCTGTTTTGAACACCCAGCAACCCTCGGGATTTTTCCATGTTCCTTGCACATGGGAGTTTTCCCTTGGGATTTGACCCACCTCTGGCTGCTCTCCTTCACTGTGGGACTCACCTCTCTTCTTATGCATTGGACCATTAGCGATGTCGCTAATGGTGCCTTGCATTTTCCCTTCAAAAAAAATGCCCTCGGCCACATCATCAATCGGAAATGGCCTCCGTTGCCAATGCGTGCCACCTACGGTCACTGCCGCACCGTCTTCGACCACCACAAAACCGCATGCGGTTCCGCCCTGCACTGCCAGGCTTGGGCGCCCATAGTGCCTCCATCGCCAAGCCCACTGACTAGATATTGGAGTAAAGGCCATCTTCTTACCCTTATAGTCTCCTGCACCCGTGCAATGTTGCACATGTGGGGCATTACCCGCTGCCATGTGGCATCCACTGGATCCACTAAGCCTCTAAAGGCTTTGCAAACTTTTAAAAAAGAACTCCATGTATAGCCTTTTTGGACCCTCCTTCCCCATGCTCCCATGTCCTGCTCAAATGTCAGACTGCCAAGCTGCAAAGCCTGTCGGATTTCCACCGTTTTTGTCTCGAGTCAGGGAAAATCTTACCGCCTTTTGAGCTCGCTATTCAAGGCAGCTAAAAAATCAAGAAAATTACTTGCACTATCCTTCCTAGCACCTGCCGCCAATTTCAACTTGTCGTAATTGGTTGACCATGAACTCGATTGACAATCCGTCAATTTGTGCTATCCTCCTATGAGGCCCTCCCCCTTGCAAAACCTTTTCGAGGCCAAAAAAATACCAGATGGCACATCCTCCTATGCAGGCAAGTGGGTTCAAACTCGGCCCGAGAAAAACTTCAACTGACCATAACTTGCTAACTAGAGCTCCGATTGGCAATCCAAGAAGATAGGCATGCTCCATAACTCAAGCTCTACATGTTCATCGAGTAACATCAGCATGGGCCACCTGTCCCCGGATGCCCTGCCCGTCGAGGATCTGCAACGCCTCCTGCCTTTGAACCCAAGTATGTTGAGCTCCGGGGCTCCGTTTGACAAGCTGTCTGGAAGTGGCTTCTAGAGCACATCAAACACTACATTCTAGAGCATTGACCTGGCACTTTGGGCGCCTTGATATGTCAACCCATTTGGACCATCCTTCAGCTTTTTTGGCCTAAAAAGATACATCAAGCATACATTTTCGCTACCCTTTGGCTGTCGAGGACCTTGGTACCTGCCCTAGCCTTTTGCATTGAACCTGCCTGCACCCTCTGCTTGGCATATACCACTTTCTAGCTTGGACCAACTTTGGATGCACCAACGGTATGTAACATCTTTCTTTTCCGCTAAAAGGATTGGAGAACAAAAGGAAGAGGAGCTAGGCCTCACCATCCCTTTGTCTACCAATTTTTGTACTTGCCTCATGATCTTCTCTTGTTGAGCTTGGGAAACTCGATAAGGAGGCTTGTTAGGCGGTGAGCTTCTTGGTAGGAGCTCAATTCGATGGTCATCATCCCCTCGTTTTGAAGGTAAGTCTATAGGGATATCATCAATAAAAACATCTTCGAATCCATTTAGAAAAGTAGAAAAGTCTAACTCTTCTTGATTCCAACCATTTTTTTAATCGATAAATCATTACCGTCATTAGTGGATTCTTTGACAAAAAACATGTACGCAGAAACCGAGCTTTTCATTGACTTATCAAAAGTCGGTGAATTTACAAGAGGTATAGTATGACCAGACTCATTAACATCTATATACATGCTCTTTCCTCTATAGGTGAAGTAGATTCTCCTTTTAGGGAACTTCATGTTGGCAGCCATGTGGTTGAACCATGGTGCACCTAGGATAGTATCCTCATGTTGGAGAAGAGAGATGAAAAGTCTTCTTTGTCGATATAGCTTTGGACATGAAGCCTCAACTTCCCAATCAAGGGAGTAATGGAGGCTTGCTATCCCTTGAAAGCTGTATCAACAATTAGAGTATCTCCCATCTCAAAAGCTTGAATGCCCAACTTGGTGGCCGACTCATTGATATGAAGTTGTGAGTAGAGTGAGGGTCAAACAAGATGAAGGCATCATGTTCCCTTAACTTTCCCCAAGCATAGGAGAGATGTGATCCTTTGCAACAATGAGCATCCTCTTTTGGAGCTTTGATGGTGGGAGCTCTAGGAGTCTCACTGCGGGCATTTCTCCTAGGGCAACAACGATAGCCACGTCCTTGCTTCCCACAGTTAAAACACTTATGGTCCTTGTGAAAAGCTTCAAGCTCTTCAAGAGATAATTTGTCTTTACCTTTGTAAACTCCCTTATCCTTGGACCAATTGTTGTTGTTGTTGTTATTGGAATTGCCTTGGGAAGATTTTTGGGCATTGGTTTTTCCCTTTGCATCATTTTGGTCTTTGTTTTCCATGGTCTTGACCATCCATCTAGCCCTTGTTGTAAATTGATGCGGGAAGCAACCATGGTGTGGTGGATTACTTTGGTGATAGAACCAGGCCATTGGGAGATGACATACTCATCCATTTCTTCAGGTAACCCCACACAAAATTGTTGCTTTTTCTCGGTGAAGTCTATTGTTTGGAAGACAGTAGCCTTGAGATGTAAATCCCAAAACTTGTCCACATATTTGTAAATAGACTCATGGGAGAGAATCTTCAAACGCAAGTTTTGGTAAGTACTCTGTGCTTTGAATTTCTTGCAAGAAATTGCTTCATGATGACAACTCGTAGAGTTTTCCATGTCTTTGGGGCTTTGTCATTGCCACAAAGGCTAGCCCACCGTTGACGAGCCAATTTTTGGAAGTGCATAGCTACATGGTGTAGTTTGGAGGACTCCGTGAAACCCTCGTCTCCAAAGGCTGCATCAAATTGCTACATGAAGGCCAATACTTTGTCGGTGGCACCAAAGGTTCCATCATAGGTGAGAAACAAGATACTCTTTTCTCCCTCTTTGAACTTCTTGAGCTTTTCTGATATTTTCCATGCAAGGTATGATTTGCAATGTCCTCCCCTCTTGTATTCTCTAGGAGAATAGCCATAGCTTTTGTCAAAAGAGGAGCAAGGTGAAGAAGAAGGAGAAGAGGGTGACCTCTTTCTTGACATTTTCTTTCTTTATTTTATCTCTTCCCTTTCAGAGTGACAAGGAGAAGGACTATGTTGACCGTTTCCTCTTGGGAGGAGTTGGCGATTGTCTAGACCACCGTCTTTGTAGAGTCACATCTTCAAAGGAACTTAGGGATTTATTACTTTCTTGTTCTTTGGATTCCTGCTCTCGTATGGGAGAGATTTTTCTTTCGGGGGTCTCATCAAGAGGCCTCCTAAGCTCTCTCTCCTCTTGGAGAGGAAGAGAAATCCCATAAGCACGAAGTTGTTGATGAGTAACTTTGTCTTGCAAAGTAGGGTTAACCATAGCTTGCTGCAACCTAGTAAACAAGATAATTGACAAACATGGGGGCATCATAATTAGCACCTTCACGTGCAAAATCGAAGTTATCAATTTTCATTCTACTCTCTTGGTTATTGTCAGCCATGCTAATTATACTTATGTGTTTACTGAGTGTATTCTTTGGTAATTCAAAACCTTAGTTGCTACTCCTCTTAGTCTTTGAAATCAACACTTAAGTATCTACACCCACGTGAATCGGTTAATTATAGCGAGTAGTGGAGTGGGTCTAACATAGAAAAATTGTCGAGGGGTAGCTCCTTTTGGACTTCTTATGGCTCAATAATGATAAAACCGTAGGCAAGTCTAAAAAGAACTTAGTATTAAGACCAAAGGTCTCATTGTGTGAACCATATCCCATATACTAGGCTCAACAAAGGCGACAATAGATCCCAACCCCACTTACCCTAATATAAATTAGCAAAATAAACCATTAATAGGCTACTTAAGGACCTCTCTTCATAAGCAAAAAAAGAGAAACCAAATGCTCTGATACCAATGCAATGGAAATGGCTTATGAACTTTGAGAATAAAAAAATTAAGAGAATTAGAGTGAGCATTTTTTTTGAGATTACTTTGAGAACATAGATGGTGAACTTAATTGATGGTAGGAACATAAACATAGTACTTAATTACCTTGGCACGAACAATACTTTTGTAAGAGAGAGTATTAGAGAACATGACAATAGTTGAGGACCAGATTTACTTGGAGCCCCCCCCCCCCCCCCCCCCCCCCCCTCCAAAAAAGGCGTTTGTATTATAGATTCTCCCATCAAGAGAGACTTGGTACAATACAATCTTTGCTTTCCTTGTGACCTAGGTGATGCAATGAATATGGAAAGCTTCATGCCTCATGGGCATAACATAAACTTTGCAAAAAGCATTAACTATCCCAAGCCTTAGTCCCAAGGCCTCAAACACCTTCGAAGGTGGAGAGAGCTAGCGGGGAATGAGGGTAGGGAAGAGGAAGAAGAATCATTTATAGGAGAGAGAAATAGTTCCTCACTTATCATCACTCTTCTTTCTTAGCAGAGTATAATATCATAGTAACGAAGATGAAGTAGATGGAAATATTAATCATTGAATCATGGCTCTTGGTTGGATTTGCATTCCATAGCCAAGAGTGTTGGTGTAGGCTCTCAACTTCTCAACAAGCTTGGAGAAGGAGATGGAGCTCTTGCACTTTGCACTTCACACAATGAGAGAGTGTGTGTATATTGATAGCCGTTTTTCGGCTCTCCATAATTGCCATAGTAAGTTACTCCACCCTACCAAATTCACCCAAACGCTATGGCTATCCCTACCATTTCACTGTACATAGGCGTGTGTGAGTTAGGGGGCTTTTCCCATATCTTCTTGAAAACCCTCAGCTAGCTAGTCACTGGGCTAGTTGAGCCAAGAAAATAAAAAAAAAATAAAAAATATTATAGCCTCTTGTGTGTAAATATTTCATTGTATATATGGCCTAAATATAGGGATTTTTTATAATTATTTTGGTATTTTATTTAAATATTTCTACTTAGGTGTGTGTTTTATTAAACCTATGTACACCTTCTTTCATCCTCTTACACCATAATTATATTTTTTGCCAATATGTACATACTCTAACCTCATATTTTTCCTTTATACAAATCACTCCCACATTTTCACCCTCACCCTCGTGAAAACAAAAAATTGATTTCTACTCATTGGTTACGTTTATTATATTATTTACTTGCATACCTTTTCCTCTTTCACCCAAAATAATTCAAGGAGGGACCATATCATATGATTCCAATATCTTTCCATATCCATAACTCCTCCATATTTTTATTATTAGTTTTACTCATTATTCTAACACCATGTGCTCATTGAGCTAAAGTCCATGAATAGTCCATACACTAGTCCCACCATGTATATATTTCTTTATTCACCAATAATCCTCCTCCATGCATGGGTCAAGGGTAACTTGGATGCTTTGTATTATAATATGACAAAGGAGGGGCTCACTCTTGGATGCATTGTACAAATTCAACCAAGGAGGGGGCCACTAAAAGACTTTTGCAGGCATAAAAACAGGCTTTTTGGTGAGAATTTTGGCACCTATTTACACTTTAACTTTGGAGCGGTGGTCAAGAGAGAAAATGTAGCCCACGCTCTCAATAATCACCTCAAATGTTTTCATGATTTTTGGAGCTACCAGCGGTAACCTATGATTTTTTGAGTGGACCCCAATCTGCCCACTTTTCTCACAAGTAGCCCTTAGTCTTCTCTCACCCTTCCACACACCTACTCACTCTTACACATCCCTCCCTCTCCTTCCCTCACTCAAACCTGCAATTTCCATGGCTTCTCCCATCCTCTTCACCATTACCCTTCTCTCTCATCCCTATAGTTCTTTTATGAACTTCTACATACATACACCCTCTCCATGTCTCTCTCTATTGCTTCTATGTTACAATTTCATTTACCTCTCCTAAAAATATCTAAAATTCAGCATCTCAACCATGATAACTTCTGCAAATTGAGAATTTTTCATCAACAAATCCTCTTTTCATCGTGGTGGTCAATCGTGGCGGCGGCGTAAAGAAGCGAAGAAGAAGAAGACCAACGGTCATTTTTTCCACAATCTACACAAGGATGAGTTCAAGCTTCTTCAAAGCTTCACCATCTCAATGATTCTCTTTTAATTCACCCCTCTTCCTTCATCAAATCAACTCATCCTACCCATTGTAAATGTATCACTAACAATTCTAGTGATTATTACCACTAACAACTAACTTCTCTTGTAAAAATGCACCCACACTATCAACATATGGAGTAGGCAACCGCACAAGTAAACCAAATTCACTCACTCCCATGGAATTTTCTCTCCTTTCACCACATCAATAATCCTCTTACTTGAGCCCACATCCATGTGACTCAAGAGAAAAGAGAGACCCCATTCTCATTTGAAATTCATAAAAATTCATAATCTTTGATCTTTCCTAATAAAATTGATTAGGCTTAATCCTAATCAAGGCTTCTAAAACCTATAAATAGAACCCATTCCTCCTTGTAAAAGACATCACTATACCATTGCACACTAGATTGAGCGTACCACACACCAGTTCTATCTTGGTTGTAAAGAGAGAGTAAGATTTCTATACACCATCACCTTGGTGCATAGAAAAGCTTGAGCTAGTTTGAGTGAGTGCGAGTAGAAGATATTCTTCCTACCATTGTTGTATCGACCCCAACATCAATGAATTGGTAGTTTTGGGTGCAATTCATGTCCAAAGGCTCACGCTTCTCCTCCAATTTGGCTTGGCAAACTCATTCAGCTTCATAAGGTGACTTGTTTCATTGAAGGTTGTTGTTTTGTTGCTTGTGATTCATTGGCTATTGTTTGGCTGAGGGTGGATGGTGAGAGGGCTCCCATAACCCTAAGACAATGTGCTAGTGATGCTATAACCAAATCTTGTCACTTGATTCCGCAAGCTCTAAGTTCCTTTTTGTGCAAAATATAAAGTTGAAGCTAAGTTGTACACCATCTCTCTCTCTCTCTCTCTCTCTCTCTCTCTCGTGTTTTAGTGTGTGAGAGTGTTCCATTGGTGTTAGGGTTAGTGTAAATTCCTTGCTTGTTTGTGGGTTGCTCTAACGATTCTCCTCTTTTGCGTCCTAGTTCGCTCTTAAACTAGGTGGTGCCCCTTGTGTAGTTGGGATTT
This sequence comes from Adiantum capillus-veneris, assembly GCF_014529385.1. NCBI lineage: Eukaryota > Viridiplantae > Streptophyta > Polypodiopsida > Polypodiales > Pteridaceae > Adiantum > Adiantum capillus-veneris. Next base: position 99,595,099 of record NC_140959.1, on the reverse strand, counting down.
GGCTGTGGGTTTGTTGTTTTGGTTTGTGTTGTGTTGTGCCCCAGCCCCATTGAGCAGCACGGGAGCCTTGAAGGGTGTCTAGAGGTTGCTCTTCTTGTTGCCCGCCCGGACCGCCTCAATTTTGGTGCCCCACTGAGGACAGGCTTGTGTATGTTTTGTGAAGGCTCAACCTTTAGCATAATCAAGTAGCTTGCATGAATCACGAGAATTTGTATGATCCCTTCATTCCCATTGCAAGGCAAAAGGTACACATAATTGTTAGTACTAAGTTGCAATTTCAGCGAGTAATTCGTAGAATTTTAGGTCCTCTTAGGTTGGTAGAGATAAACGCATCAGTAAATCCTTTTATTTTTGCCTCTCATTAGGTACGACCTTAGTTTGGACGTCTATATTTTTGTTTTGTTTTAAGAATTAGGTCATGCATAGACATGGATAATGGCCCAGGAATACAGGGTTTTCCTTTCATTTCACTCCACACATTAGAGTAAACATTGCAATTAGTAGAAAAATCCATTTTCAACAACGTATGGTATTCATGTTTGGTGCCCAAAGAGTAGGAGAAATTCTCGCGTCACCAAACCCTGTCATTCTACCTCTTATTGATTATCATAGGTCATTTGATGTGAATATTTTTATTTTGTTGTAGAATAGATTGCAATTTAGAAAATATTATTGTGTAAATCTTTTTAAAGAAAGAAAAAACAAAAACGCGTCACTTTGAAATCAATTCAATGGAGAGCCAACGCCAAATGTCTGGATATCCTCTTTTCTTTGGAGAGCCTGGAGAGGATGCAGAATTATTTCTAGCGAATTTCAAGATGTCTTGCCGTATCAAGAGGATAGTAACTGATCAAGAACGTGTAGAAATGTTTGAGGTGGTCCTTAGGAAAGATGCTAGCACTTGGTTTGACTCTTTGCCTGAGGAAGTTAAAGGGAATTACACGAAGTTTTGAATCGTTTCAAGAAATACTTCTTTGATCCCCAAAACACTCAGAAATTATGGCAAGACATTGTTTCTCATAAGCAAAAAGACTTAGATGACTACTACTTGTACAAGCAAGAGTTCCTACGTCTTTGGGCTCTATGGATATGAAATGTTGCTAACCTTGGTGATGGTGCAGAATTTCTAAAGAAGGAGAGGTTCATAGCCGGACTCTTTCCTGACCTTAAGGTAAAAGTTGAGGCGGGTGCACCTGCTACTTTTGATGCAGCTGAAACTAGGGCTGCTGAGAAATAAAGGAAACTCAAGTGCTTAAGGGGGGAGGTTCCAATAGAAGGTCTTAGACCCAAAGGTAAGTCACAAGCATCAACATGTAAGGAGCTTCCTGAGGTAACGGCAGAAGTGATTGAGAAGTTAAATGAATCTTTAAGCAGCTTGTCAATTCACCTTGCACAAGCTGTAGGTCCAAAGGGACAAGCAAAGAAGTCTGAAGAGCGAGACCCACGACCTAGGAGAGTCTTGCAATGTTGGAATTGCGGTGAGTCTGGACATGGGATGTATAATTGTCCTTGGCCACGTGGGGAGCCAGGGAGACCTAACTTGAATTACCCAGTGATGAATGCAGGTGAAGGAACTAGTCAGCAACCACGGCTTATACAAAGGCCAAATGGAGCAAGACCACCTCCACAAGGAGTGGAAGGAGTTCCACCTTTGCCAGACCCAAACGTGCATGTGGTAGAGGTGACAAATTCAAGAGAGGTTGACATGGAAGCAAATGCATTAAGCGTGGCCGAGGAAAAGGTAAGGAGAAAGAAGGAGTTACATCACAAAGTGACCATGGACGAGAAAGAAGGCAAAGGAGACCAAGGAAGCTAAGAGGACTCGACGTCGTATCAACCTCCAAGACTTTCCTCTTGGACATGGAATGGCTCCATACAACCTGTTGGAAGACATGAGAGGTAAGGGTCCTGATATCTCATGGCCTCAATTTCTTGCATTATGTCCACAAGTTAGGAGGGATTTAACAAGGGCAGTTAGCACTAGGAGAAAGGTAAAAGAGAGTGTGCCTGTTGTAAAAATTGCACAAGCTGAAATGAATGAGGACATTACACCTGTGCTAGATTGTTACATAAAAGGGAGATTGGTTAGGAAAGGTCTAGTGGATGGGGGTGCACAAATTTGCATCATGACAGAGGGACTCATGCAAAAACTAGGCATGCACATCCATGAGACACCTGAAATTAAGGTCAAGATGGCAAACAATAGCAAGGCTAGGTGCGTAGGCATTTGTAAAAATGTTTTTGTGGAGGCCTTTGGCATTAAGAAGGCAGTGGATTTCTATGTCATGTCTACCAAAGGAAATGGTTACCCATTTATCCTAGGGAGACCATGGCTAATGAAAATGCGAGCTTTGTAGGATTGGGAGAGTGGAAAGCTAATTTGCAGGAACGACAATCATAAGAAGGTTGTCTTTGACATGAAGGAGCAACGCCAAGAGGAGCTCCATGAAGAATCATCTCAAAGTGAGACGGAAGAAGGCTGGACCGATAACACTTCAGAAGAAGAAAGTAGCAGCAGCATTACTGAAGAGGAGTCTTCCATCGAAGTCACGGGGGTAAGGTTTAAGCCAACCAACCAAGAGACCTCTTGTCAAGGTTTGGAGGAGGTAGGTTCCCAAGAGAACCAAAAAGTGGAAGATGAAAGAATGCTAGAAGGTATGCTATCTACAACACTTACAAAGGATGAAAGAGAGGAGTTCAAATGTGTGCTAAGGAAATTTCCTAGGCTTTTTGCTAAAGACTACACTGATGTGCGTGGAGTAGATGTTGTTCAACACAAAATTGAGTTGAATCTAGAGGCCACACCTAAAGCTCAGAAGCTACGAAGGCTAGGAGTTATAAAGGAGCAGGCTTTACTCAAGGAGGTAAGAAAGCTTCTAGCAGTAGGTTTCATTTATCCAGTGGAGAATTCAGAGTGGGTCTCTCCCGTTGTTGTCGCTCCTAAGAAAAACGGAAAGTGGAGGGTGTGTGTGGATTACCGTCCACTCAATGAGGCAACAAAAAGAGATCACTTTCCCCTCCCATTTCAGGATGAGATACTAAATGAGGTAGCTGGTCATGAGAAGTACACTGTGTGTGATGGCTACTCAGGCTACTTTCAAATAGGTATCGCATTGGAAGATCAATTGAAAACAACCTTTATCACTCCTCGGGGTTGTTATGCTTTTAGAGTCATGCCATTTGATTTGACAAATGCTCCTGCAACATTCCAACGTTTCATGAACATGGTGTTTCAAGCATTCTTTGGAAAGTCAATTAGGGTGTTCATTGATGATTTCTGCATTTATAGCTCAAAATCATTGCATCTACAAGGGTAGAAGAAGGTTTAAAGAAGCTCTACGACATGGGAGGTCAACTCAACCCCGACAAGTGCCACATAGGTGATGAATGATCTTTGCTCGTCACAGGTTCCTATAAAGGCATTGAGGTGGATCCTTCAAAGGCAAAGCTCTTATTGAGCTCCCATCACCGAAGGCTTAAGGAGGTCACTCTTTCATTCAGAAGTGAAGTATATGTCATGCTTCATTCACTTAGCCTCCGAGTTGCTTCATCCTTTGCAAAAGTTGACGCAACAAGTAGAATTTGCATGGTCTGATGAGCTTGAAGAGTATTTTTGTAACATTAAAGTCATTTTGTCAGAGCTACCAACACTCATGCCTCCTTGTTGGGAGTACACATTCTTTGTTAGCTCTAGTGTTGGAAGGGAAACAATTAGTGCTGTGTTGCTACAACAAGATCCCCACAGTACAAGGATGCGACCCATCTACTTTTCTAGTAGGGTCATGAATGCTTTGGAGAGAGACTACAAAGAAGCAGAACTCATGATGCTTTCTCTCATGTTTGCGGTGACAAAGTTTAGATCCTACCTTCTACCAAAACCTTTTGTAATTCTCACTGCAGAAAATTTGTTCCCTTGGGTGTCATCTCAAATGAATCTTAGTACTAGGATCTCAAAGTGGATTATGGAGTTGCAAGAGTTCCAATACTCTTTCAAGGTAGAAGATAGTGTGCGTGCACAATTGGTAGGGATTCTCACTTATAGGGTACATGAGAAGGAAATTAAGGTGCCTCAAGTAAAGACCCTACCATTGCCACCACCAAAAAGTATTCCCAATGCTTTTACCTTGTTCTTTGATGGAGCTTTTCGACGAGCCACAGGGAAAGCAGGGGGAGGGAGTGTTGCAACCCAAGTGGAGAGGTGGTCAAGAAAGAGAAGGTCAATCTACCAGGTTCAACTAGCAACAATGAAGCAGAATACGACACACTACTTCATGGTTTGAAGATGTGCATTGGCCAAGGGATAAAACGTCTCATGGTAAAGGGAGATGCACTTCTCATTGTTAAACAGATTTTAGGCATTTGGGCATGCAAGAATGAAAGCTTAAGGACAAAAGTTCATGCCATTTGTAGGATGTTTAATCAGTTTGAAGAAGTGCGACTATATCATATTCCGAGGAAACAAAATGAAGATGCCGATTTACTTGCACAACAAGCAGTTACATGTGTTGAGAGAGAAGTGCAGGTCATCATGGTGGCAGCAGCTGTCAAGCAACCGAGATACCAGGGATTGGAGTCATTGGCTCCCATTATTGGCTACATTTTGGAGGGTGAGTTTCCACAAGACTTCACGAAGGCTCAGAAGAGGAGACTCATGAAGAAGGCAAGGTTCTATCTCTTCCTAGAAGGCTCCCTCTATCAAAAAGGGAAGGATCAAGTGTGCAGAAGAGTACCAACTATCGACGAAATTCCAGCCATTCCAAAAGGTTTGCATGAAGAGGCATGTGGTGGTCATTTTGCCCAAGAATCAACTGTGAAGAAGATTTTGCTTGCGGGGTATGTTTGGCCAAGCTTGCATGTGGATGTTCAACATTGGTGTAAAAGCTGTCACAATTGTCAGATAAATGGAAATAGAAGGTTGGTGCATGGCCCGAGGCAAATAGTGCTTGCAAATGGACCTTTTGAAAAGTGCGGCATTGATGCTATGGGTCCTCTGCCTAGGAAAAAAAATGGTAAACTCTACATTCTAGTGGCTGTAGACTATATGACTAGTTGGGTGGAAGCTCAAAGTGTGGCAAGAGTGAATGAGAGGACAGTTAGCAAGTTTGTGTACAATCACATTTGTTGCAGATTCGGCACACCTTTGGAGATTGTTTCTGATAATGGTCCAGGGTTTAGGAATGGCTTGCTCACAGAAGTTTGTGAAGAGCTTCACATTCTACATCGTCATAGCACACCATACTACCCACAGTCAACTGGTTTGGTGGAGAAGGCTAATGGTGTCATTGCAGGAATCATTAGAAAGATGGTGCAAAACAAGACAAAATTATGGGATGACTTCTTGGATGGTGCCTTGTGGGCATATCGAACCACATATAGGGAAGCCACGGAGTTCACACCATTTCACTTGGTCTATGGTCAAGAGGCTTTGCAGCCTATCGAGCTCAACATTCCAACAATGCGACTTCATGGCAAAGGAGCACAAGATGATCAAGAGGTATGGATGGATCGACTTCTTACGTTAGTGGAGCTTGAGTGGAAAAGAGAAGCAGCATACGAGTGCTACAAGAGGAAAGCCACACAAGCGAAAGAAACGCACGACAAGAAACTGAAGGACAAAGGCATCAAGGAAGGAGAGCTTGTGCTAAGGTATGACAATCGACTTGACAATCGTTTTGATGCCAAGTTTGAAACTAGATGGCAAGGGCCATACATAGTCAAGAAGGTTTTCAATTCTAGTTACTATCAGCTTATGGACTTGAATGGGAAAGAGCACTCCAGGAAGGTAAACGGGTATCGCTTGAAGCCTTATTTGAGTCGCTTTCTACCAAAGGATCTACCAAAGATCTATCCAAAGGCCGCTGTCTCATGTAAGTATTGTTACATGAAGCATGAGTGTAACTCCAGCCAAAATTCTGAGGGGCCAAACAATGAAGATCTCATCAAAGACTCTGAAGCACTCTCTTTGGAAAAGATGCTCTATGATGGTACATGAATATACCATCATCCTGGGGGAGGGCTAATGATAGCCATTTTTCGGCTCTCCATAATTGCCATAGTAAGTTACTCCACCCTACCAAATTCACCCAAACACTATGGCTATCCCTACCATTTCACTGTACACAGGCATGTGTGAGTTAAGGGGCTTTTCCCATATCTTCTTAAAAACCCTCAGCTAGCTAGTCACTGGGCTAGTTGAGCCAAAAAAAATAAAAAAATAAAAAAATAAAATTATATTATGGCCTCTTGTGTGTAAATATTTCATTGTATATATGGCCTAAATATAGGGATTTTTTATAATTATTTTGGTATTTTATTTAAATATTTCTACTTAGGTGTGTGTTTTATTAAACCTATGTAAACCTTCTTTCATCCTCTTACACCATAATTATATTTTTTGCCAATATGTACATACTCTAACCTCATATTTTTCCTTTATACAAATCACTCCCACATTTTCACCCTCACCCTCGTGAAAACAAAAAATTGATTTCTACTCATTGGTTACGTTTATTATATTATTTACTTGCATACCTTCTCCTCTTTCACCCAAAATAATTCAAAAAGGGTCCATATCATATGACTCCAATATCTTTCCATATCCATAACTCCTCCATATTTTTATTATTATTTTTACTCATTATTCTAACACCATGTGCTCATTGAGCTAAAGTCCATGATTCTTTATTCACCAATAATCCTCCTCCATGCATGGGTCAAGGGCAACTTGGATGCTTTGTATTATAATATGACAAAGGAGGGGCTCACTCTTGGATGCATTGTACAAATTCAATAAAGGAGGGGGCCACTAAAAGACTTTTGCAGGCATAAAAATAGGTTTTTTGGTGAGAATTTTGCCACCTATTTCCACTCCGAATTTGGAGCGGTGGTCAAAAGAGAAAATGTAGCCCACACTCTGAATAATCACCTCAACTTTTTTCATGATTTTTGGAGCTACCAGCGGTAACCTATGATTTTTTGAGTGGACCCCAATCTGCCCACTTTTCTCACAAGTAGCCCTTAGTCTTCTCTCACCCTTCCACACACCTACTCACTCTTACACATCCCTCCCTCTCCTTCCCTCACTCAAACCTGCAATTTCCATGGTTTCTCCTACCCTCTTCACCATTACCCTTCTCTCTCATCCCTATAGTTCTTTTATGAACTTCTACATACATACACCCTCTCCATGTCTCTCTCTATTGCTTCTATGTTACAATTTCATTTACCTCTCCTAAAAATATCTAAAATTCAGCATCTCAACCATGATAACTTCTGCAAATTGAGGATTTTTCATCAACAAATCCTCTTTTCATCGTGGTGGTCAACCGTGGCGGCGGCGTAAAGAAGCGAAGAAGAAGAAGACCAACGGTCATGTTTTCCACAATCTACTCAAGGGTGAGTTCAAGCTTCTTCAAAGCTTCACCATCTCAATGATTCTCTTTTAATTCACCCCTCTTCCTTCATCAAATCAACTCATCCTACCCATTGTAAATGTATCACTAACAATTCTAGTGATTATTACCACTAACAACTAACTTCTCTTGTAAAAATGCACCCACACTATCAACATATGGAGTAGGCAACCGCACAAGTAAACCAAATTCACTCACTCCCATGGAAGTTTCTCTCCTTTCACCACATCAATAATTCTCTTACTTGAGCCCACATCCATGTGACTCAAGAGAAAAGAGAGACCCCATTCTCATTTGAAATTCATAAAAATTCATAATCTTTGATCTTTCCTAATAAAATTGATTAGGCTTAATCCTAATCAAGGCTTCTAAAACCTATAAATAGAACCCATTCCTCCTTGTAAAAGACATCACTATACCATTGCACACTAGATTGAGCGTACCACACGCCAGTTCTATCTTGGTTGTAAAGAGAGAGTAAGATTTCTATACACCATCACCTTGGTGCATAGAAAAGCTTGAGCTAGTTTGAGTGAGTGCGAGTAGAAGATATTCTTCCTACCATTGTTGTATCTACCCCAACATCAATGAATTTGTAGTTTTGGGTGCAATTCATGTCCAAAGGCTCACGCTTCTCCTCCAATTTGGCTTGGCAAACTCATTCAGCTTCATAAGGTGACTTGTTTCATTGAAGGTTGTTGTTTTGTTGCTTGTGATTCATTGGCTATTGTTTGGCTGAGGGTGGATGGTGAGAGGGCTCCCATAACCCTAAGACAATGTGCTAGTGATGCTATAACCAAATCTTGTCACTTGATTTCGCAAGCTCTAAGTTCCTTTTTGTGCAAAATATAAAGTTGAAGCTAAGTTGTACACCATCTCTCTCTCTCTCTCTCTCTCTCTCTCTCTCTCTCTCTCTCTCGTGTTTTAGTGTGTGAGAGTGTTCCATTGGTGTTAGGGTTAGTGTAAATTCCTTGCTTGTTTGTGGGTTGCTCTAACGATTCTCCTCTTTTGCGTCCTAGTTCTCTCTTAAACTAGGTGGTGCCCCTTGTGTAGTTGGGATTTGGCTGTGGGTTTGTTGTTTTGGTTTGTGTTGTGTTGTGCCCCAGCCCCATTAAGCAGCACGGGAGCCTTGAAGGGTGTCTAGAGGTTGCTCTTCTTGTTGCCCGCCCCGGACCGCCTCACTATGTGTGTGTGGGAGAGCATACCCTCTCTCTCTCTCTCTCTCTCTCTCTCTCTCTCTCTCTCTTATATTATTTACTTATATTATTTGGACATGTGTTGTCTTTTTCCTCTTTGAGAGAAAGAACGTAATTATTTATTTTTATGCACTAAATTCTCATCAAACCGGTTTAAAGCCTATCCAATAGGATTCAAGCACATCATGAGGGCCAAATGGGGAGGATCTTGACATGTGTCTTTTATGCTTCTTAAGATATCATGTTTGAATTGAACACTTCAAGCACCTTAGTCATTTAAGCATAAAATCCTTTATGCCTCTTGAGAGATCATGTTTGAATTGAACACTTCAAGAACCTTAGTCATTTAAGCATAAGAAACACCTCAAGCTTGGGAAAGATTCCCACAAACACCTTAAGAACCTTAGTTGACAAGCACAACATCCACCTCATGCTTGGGTAGGATTCCACCTCAAGGTCAGCCCTAGCTTGCCTAAGGTCAAAGGACTTTTTAACACTAAATTTTGGAGGTCTTTAATGAAGCTAACCCTAAGTTCTTTGATCTCCATTAGGTAGCATTGCTCTTTAACATACCATCTCTCATTTAGAGCTCTTTAACCTTGGCCCCATGTTAAGATAGATCCATAAGAACATGTCTATATTCTAACCCTTGTTCCCATCTATTCTCCCACATTAAATGATATTTTAATAAGAGAAAATCATTTTTGTTGGTTAGATATTAGATTTTATGACATGTTAAGCTTAATCCTTGGGCTCCCAATCTTCAAACCATTCAGGAGTGGTGAAACATTCATTCCCTAATTAAGAGATCTTCAAAGGGCTACTTACAGATTCCATATAGGACTTTGGTCCTTACTTGCTAATTCCAAAATTTTCCCCTTACTCTGGTCATTGTCACCATAGGGAAATTACATGTACCCATACATGCAAGCCTCCACTCCAGTCTCACTAGTATCCATGAGGCTCTTTCCATGGCCAACATAGGCGGGTGGTTTAGCCAAATCTTTGAGATATCAAGCTTCAAACAATCCAAAAAAGGTGAAATATTCATTCCCTAATTAAGGTACCTTTCGCAAGGCTTTTAGATGTCACAAAGGACTTTGACCCTCCCTTGCTTGCCCTTACTTTTGTCTTTCTAAGGGCATCACAAATGTACACAAGGCTTCTTCCACCTCATTCATAATTTTTTGCTACTACACAGTGAGTGCTTTGAAGAAGGCACATCCAAGCAGATAGGACTAAGGCCACTCCTTAATGGTAATTTTCAAGTAAACCCATCAGTTTGGGATCTACATGTATCAGCAGTCATGCATCATATGCAGATGTAGGGAAGGTGCAATGTTTGTCAATGTTTATTTTTTATCTTCAAATGTGGAATCAAAAGTTGATTCTACTCTACATTTCTTTTTCCAAACTTATTTCTCCCAACTCCATGCGGATTGCAGATTCCTCTTAGGCGTCGTGTTTTGCCCTGGCCCACATGCATCATGTTCCACCTTGTCCAAGTGCTTGCCCCGCTATGTGCCACCTTCCTCTTCCTACTCGTTGTCTTGTCACCACCACTTGCAAGATTCCTTCCTCTCCCTACTCATCATCTCACCGCCCACTGCCTCCAAGATTCTGTAGGCCCCTAAATCATAGTGTGAGAATTTGCTATGGATTCTCTTCAATGAGTTGGTTTAAAGAATTGTAGGCACATACTATCTTGAAAATAATTTGAGCATGTTTATTGGCCTTGGAGGCAAAAGGCAAACTAAGTAAGGCCAAGAAAGTATATTGGCTCTCGCCACGCATGCCGAGCCAAATCAAAAGAGAGACTAGCTAGCTCGAGCTCTATGTCGACATTGTCTAGTACACCCTTGCACTCTATTGGAGAGAGAGAGAGAGAGAGAGAGAGAGAGAGAGAGAGAGAGAGAGAGAGAGAGAGAGAGAGATAAATGAAATGAAATGAAATGTTATATTAACGTCTTCAAAAGGCCAGAATGACCTATGTAACCAAACTGATACAAAAGTGGTGAATGTGTTACATTGTCTGGGTACCAAAGTGGTACTTAGTACCAAAGTACTAAGTGTGAAAAGTGTGAAAGTGTGAAAATAAATGTGAAAAACTAAATACAAAGTATTAAATAAACTTCTTAGGAGCATTCTAGGTGTCTGTCTAGAATGCTTCTAATCATTTGTTGTAGTCTCCTCCGATGAAGTGTGCTTTTGCATCTCGGTCGTGGTCATCTCGATTTCCTAAGCTCAATCGCCCTGTCAATGAGGGTGCCTTTGGTATGAATGTGGGTACTCCTTTGTGTTGGCTGCTGGCCTCTTGCTTCTCCTTCCACTTCTGCTACTCTCGATCCGAAGAAATTTGTGATCTGCCTGAGAGAGAGAGAGAGAGAGAGAGAGAGAGAGAGAGAGAGAGAGAGAGAGAGAGAGAGAGAGAGAGAGAGAGAGAGAGAGAGAGAGAGAGAGAGAGAGAGAGAGAGAGAGAGAGAGAGAGAGAGAGAGAGAGAGAGAGAGAGAGAGAGAGAGAGAGAGAGAGAGAGAGAGAGAGAGAGAGAGAGAGAGAGAGAGAGAGAGAGAGAGTGAGTGATAGATCAAGAGATCAGTTGTGCTGATGGTCTACTGCAATTGAGGCTATATGTCTCTGGTGGTGGTCTCCTAAAGCTCGTAGTCTACTGAGATCAGATGTTGTCACCCCCCTTGCTATGTAGCAAATAAGACATCCAATTAACTAGATTATTGTTATATTAAACTTGCAGTGCAAAATAGTAATTGAGAGAATTTGCTAGCTGGGATCTAACTGGTAATTTCTCACTATGTGATCATTGAGTTACCATACTCTTTCCATGTGGGAAATGTGCACGTGGTATATGGTAAGTCGCTTACCATATAGTGAGAGATTTGCTAGTTTAATGTCTAGCAAGTTCCTACACTTGCTAGTTTGCACTCTTGCTAGTTTAAGCTAGAAAAAATCTAGCTATATTATTTTTTGCTACATGGGAGTTGGTCCAAAGCTCCTTGTGGTCGAAGGTACTGGAAGGCTGAAAATTGATGGTACTTGTGGCTGAAAATTGAAGTATTGTATGGTTGAGAAACAAAGTGCTGTATGGCTGAAGATTGATGGTGCGGTGGTACTGCTCTCCAGTATGTGCAGAACACATGATTCCTAGAAAATGTGATAGCTCAATACTATGAATTGTTGTGGTTGAAGTGGTACATGCTGAAAATTGCAAAAATGCAAGAGCTTCAATCACACGTTCTAGCTAGGAACTATGCCAATGACCGGTTTACCACCGGGATGCTTCTTCCAAACGCAAGTGATCTTGCTGAAAACGTTGATGCAGGAGTAGGGTCATGGAAAAAGTCTGCTAAGGTTGGGTCTCCACGTTATGTGTCTCTCTAATAAGTGAGCCCAAGAGCCTCTTTTATACTTTAATGACTAGTCTAGGAATTAAGACTAGCCCCTTGACCTTCCAATATTCCCCTAAGTCATAAGTGAATTTTATTAAATGAAATGTGACTGCTCTGCACATTGGTGGACAATCTAGAGGCCCCAACATGGCTGATGATTGACATGCTGGGCATGAGATATAGGAGTCTTGTGCCCCACATGTCATATGATTTTTTGATAGTCTCAGATGCCCACAAACGTGTGAAGAGAGAGAGAGAGAGAGAGAGAGAGAGAGAGAGAGGCAAGCAAGGAGGGATTCCGACAAGGGGTTTATAGATGCGGAATTTGCTTCCATGTGGCAGCCTCCTTGCCAAAATCCCTCCTTGCTTAATAGATAGTATAGATAGCTAAACAAGGTGAAAACTCATTGTGGCATGCATAAATAATCATAAATTGAACTTTTGGGGTTATTATCTATATTACAAGTAACAATTTATTTTTCTTTCTTCATCTCTTTCTAGCCTCACCTTCTCTCTTTGTCTCTCTGTGTGTGTGTGTGTGTGTGTGTGTGTGTGCAAGTATACCCAACAAATAGGGACACGTGATCTATGAGACCAACTCACGCTTGCAAATAAGCTTTTTAAATTGTAATGGGTATCCATGGAATGCGGGCATTGATGATGAGCTTACCAATGAATCCGATGTGATACTTCTTGTCAAAACATGGGAGCATGATGCGCAACGAATTCTTGGATTTGACAAATGCGATGTGCATTCTTTGATATGGGCCAAAAATGCAAAGCAACGTAGAGGCCAAGGAGGTGTACCATGTATGACCAAAAAGGGTTTGAAAGATGTTTCCATTGTCAAAGAAGATAAGTATAAATGCTACTTATGGCTGAAAATCAGCCCACCAAATGGCCAAGTCATGTTTGTGGCTAGTTGCTACATTCCTCACTATGATTCCAACTTTTATGCTCGCTTGGATATGGATAGAGACCAACCCTTTGTTAAAATAGAGGAAGAAGTGGCTGATTACAAGGATCAGGGTCAATTCATTGTCTTTGGAGACATGAATGCTCGCACAAATACATTACAATACGACACACAGCAAGTCGACATGCCGCATGTCTCAAGAAGAATAGATGACTCATACATGTATAATCAAAGTTCTAATGATGCAAAATAATTGGATCACTATGGAAAGTCACTTCTACGTATGTGCAATAGTACAGGAATGCTAATTGAAAATGGTGTATCTCTATGGCAAGGCACCAATGACTTTACATGTAGAAAGCACAATGGTGATAGCGTGATTGACTATATGTTTTTTTTGGAAGCCACTCTAGAATGCATACAAAGCTTTACATTTGGTGAATGGAATCCGAAATCGGATCATAGGATGTTATGTACTGACCTCAAGTGTGGTAAAAAACCTGAGCATGTAGCCTCCAATCATGACATGAATCATTTGTACCTACATCTAGACTTCAAACGAGCACTTATATATGCTATTATGGTGGACCAAATGTTAAGCATGATAGAGCATGAAGAGAGCCCAACATTAGAATGCAAGTGGAAAGTTTTCAAAAAAGTAATTTTCTCTTGTGAGTAGGAATGCTTTTCGGTGAAACACATGTCTTGCAAAAGGTCTAAGAAGGGTAGCACCAAGAAGAAATGGTTTGACATGGAGTTTACTTGGAACATTCACACACATACAAAGCACTTGTTCAAAAAAAGAGGAGAAGGTAGGAAGTCAAAAAACAACTTCTTTTAGTGCAAGAGAAAGCACATGCATGTGGCAAGTTTTGGCAAAATCTAAAAGGAAAGCGTGCTGAGAGCTTTGGTTACTTTACTCTTGAAGATATGTATACACATTGCAAGAACCTCTTTGAGTAGCCCAATATTGATAAGATGGAGTGTTGTAGCTCCCTTCCGTTTATGCCTCCCTTCTTTACCATTGAAGATGTATGCCGCACACTTGACAAACTTGCTACTCGCAAGGCAGGGGACCTTCAATGTGTCAAGGCTGAAATAAGTGCAAGAAAACACGATATTGGATACGCGATATGTTTAACCTTTCACTTCAGCATGGCATGCCTCATGATTGGAGTGCAAATTGGATCAAACCTTTGCACAAAGGAGGAGATGTAAACAATGTGAACAACTATCACACTATAATGGTTGGTTCTTTGATGGTAAAGTTATTTGGATGTATCATGGAGATGAAGATAAGGGAATGGGCTGAAAGAACGACAAACGTGCGCTTGGCCAAGCAGGTTTTTGAAAGCATCATAACACTATTAATCACCTTGTCGCTCTTCGAGTTCTTATGGAAGCGTCTCGATTGAAAGGAAAAAAGTTGTATTGTTGCTTTGTGGATTTCAAGAAATCTTTTGACATGGTACCCCAAGAAAATATTTGGAGACGTATGCAAAGCCTTCAAGTGCCAAGAGAATTTATGCATGCAGTTTTTCGTATCTACCAAAAAGTGATATGTCAACTACGTATGGGAGACGGAATTTCAGAATTTTTTGCAAGCACCATTGGTGTCAAACAAGGATACCTACCTTCCCCAACCCTCTTTGGGCTACTTATTGATGAATTCAAATGCATGGTTCTTGATTTTATGCAACAAGAAGGCATAGAAGAGGTTAAGATCGAAAAATGCTTTTGATTTCTATCGATGATTTAGTGCTCTTGTCACATACCTTAGAAGATGAACAAAAGCTTATGAGTGTTTTGGAACGCTTTTGACTACATAGTGGGCTGATTGTGAATGGATCCAAAACCAATGTTATGCTTGTAAAGACCCTCAATGACAAAATTCCATCCATTGTATACAACAATGAGAAACTTGAAGTGGTAGATAGCTTCAAGTACCTTGGACTTGAGGTTCCATCCAATCATAAATGAAAGGATTGCGCAATGCATTGCTTGGAAGCCGGAAAGAGGTCTTATTATGCATTTGAGAACATGTGCAATGCTGGAGGGATCAAGTGTTGGGCTCTCAAAAAGTATCTATTTGACACATCCATGACACCGATGCTTCTTTATGGAGTGGAGGTGTGGGGTGGTAGCATCGGGAAGTCTACTTGGGAAGAGTTTGAGAATTTCCAAAAGATTTTTCTCACCCACTTTTTCTAAGTCAAGACACAAACACAAAGTAGCCCTTTGTATCGACTTCCTAGAACTGCATATGAAGCAAGTCAAAAGGTCCAAAAACATGCAAGAGCAAAATACTAAGTTCGGGGTGGATTCTTGACATCAAGAAATGGTTTGGAAGATGGGATTCATGTCACTTGGTCAAGGATGCCTCAATTGACTTCCAAGTTAATGGGGCCTTCTTACAACGCCACTGTATCACGGCTTGGGAGAAATCCGGAGGTTATCGCTTTAGCCATTACACCACACACATTGCCCCAAACTATAAATCTCTCTTCTTCTCCGAATGAGGTAACCGAACCCATCCATACATCCTTGAGCCCATCCAGTTGAGTGCGATCCACACCATTGCCTCCATTCGTCTTAACTCCCATTCTCTATGCTGCGAGACAGGACATTGGGGCACTGGCGAGGAGTCTCATCGACTTTGCACCTTAAGCCATTGTCAAGTGCGAGAGAGTGAGTACCACACACTACTTGAGTGCTCATATTTTGACCACATTAGGTACTCTTTTGAATTTTCCTCATATATTAAGCCATCAGCTCTCCCTACATACCTTCCTCTCCCAACCACAATGTGGACTCTCTATTGCAACGCTCATTTCAACCATTTTTGAACATCCAGAGTCACTTATGACTCCAGTCACACCACGTGACATGTCCATTTGGTCCCATAGGTCATATTTGACGTCCGAGGATAATAATAGAACTCTCTCTCTCTCTCTCTCTCTCTCTCTCTCTCTCTCTCTCTCTCTCTCTCTCTCTCTCTCTCTCTCTCTCCCCTTGGCAACGGTCATCTATCATATCTTACGAAGAGATGGACCCAAGACCAGAATTTCAATCCTAGGAAGTAAGTGACTTGACTATGGCATGGAGGCATGCCAAGAGGTTTTCAGACTCTTGTTTGGAAACAATACGCTCTATTAACACTATCTATGTGCGCTCTAACCACAAAAAATTTGGTTCTTATCTCAAAAATCCATTCATGCATCAACAAGGAAAACCAATAGCAAATCAACTCCAAGTAGCACCAAAATTAGTTGGCACTATCCTTGCAGGGTTAGATATGAAAAAAAACACTCAAAATGAGAAACTTGGAATTTTATGGGAGTTTATGCTTGTATCTCATGATACACTTCTAATGTTGATATCCACACACAGAGCTCTTTGAGGCTAGGATGATGGTGCTCTCAAAATTGCGATCCAATGATCATGTGGTGTGATGTAAAGAGATAAATATACATTAGCAAGAGGAAGCACACGACATGCATATGAATGTGTCCTCAAAACCTTATAAAAAATGCCTTTCATGCCTTAGCAGCTAAGTGTCTCATATGTACAAGGGCTGAAAATGATTAAAAAATATGTAATCGAGCCTGGATAATTGACTAACTTATGATACAATTTGGAAGCACATAGCCCCGGATTCCGCATAGATAAAAAGTGAACAAAAATATAATAGTTTTTTAGCGGCAAAATTACAATAACTTCCATTTACAAGGGTCAAAAAATCTATTGAGTATCTTCTTGTTGGAGTCTTCCAACAGTCATGCAGAAGATGAAGAGAAAGGGGAATTAGCTCGTGTAAGAAAAGTGACAACAGAAGACCAGTTTTTCAGTAGAAGTGTTTATGCCATGTGTTGTTTTTTTCTTTGCCTGCTTGAAGAAGGTAGGAGTTTATGAGTTTTTTCTCCAAGGCATTGCTTCTTTTCTTATTTGTGAGAGGTTGAAAGCCTAAGATTTCCAACATTGTATCTATGAGTAGTGTTTACTACAACCCCTCTCTTTGTCATTTGTGGTGTAGGCTAGATTCACTCTCGTAGCAAGAGTCTTAGTCTATTGTGCATGGCTACTTCAAGTACGATTTGACCTACAACACTCTTTGATCCTATAGCGCTAGGTTTTTTCTCACACAATAGTCAACACCATCTCAAAACCAATTGGTCGGCATTGAAGTTTTTTATATGTCTATCTTTTCTCGCCGGCCTCCTTTTTTCCAAACTATAAGAAATCACATTGCCTATTGTAGCTTCACACGTGGCTAATCTTCATTGCCTTGTCGGACCTACATCGACACTCCCTCAACTTGGAGATAGCCCCCATTGTTTCTAATCTTGGCCATTTTGGTGATTGAATTCACTCACACCAAATGGAGTTGGAACTTTCAGAGGGAAAATTGTTGCCTTGTTTGAGTGAGGGTGTGTTATGTCACCATGGCACCCAAGAGTGCATGCTAAGGTACATGAACATGGCCTTGCCACTTTGACATTGACATCACTTCCCACGTCACTTTCAAAGACGGAAATGCAAACACGTGCTTAGCTACGGGACACAAAGGGTTCACTATCCATTGCAACATTCACATCATTGGTATCCGCACAATTAGAGGAATATGAAGTTGTTTGTCAAGTGTTTAAATTAAGAATTACAAAGGAGATATAGGACTTTGATGGTTGGTTCTTGTTCTTGAAGGAATTTGCTACAAGTGTTCATGGAAAAGATACTTGCATGGAGTCCATCATTGCCTCTATATACAAAAAAAACACATTCCTTTGGGGATTCTCAGTAGGAACAAAAGTGTTGGCTCCCACATGCTAAGAGAGGGCATTTTTCATGAACTTGTGATGCCAAGGACATGGGATCCACTCGGGCCTATGATACCAAGGACATGGGCTCCACTAAAGACAAAAACAAGGTCAAAGGTGATGGGAACAAGAAAGATATTATAGGTGAGAGTATAATCAATACCAAGGATCTAATAGAGGGCACCCATTGGGAAACAATCCCTAGGCCTCCCTCCATTCTCTAGTCCTGAGGTAGCGGTCCTACTCATTTCTTTAGCCAAAGAGAGGCATTTGAGAGAGAGAGAGAGAGAGAGAGAGAGAGAGAGAGAGAGAGAGAGAGAGAGGGGGGGGGGGGGGGGGGGGGGGGGGGGGGGGGAGGGGAGGGGGGGGACATGAGGCTCCTTCAATATGATTTGGACCTATGGTGTTTAAACTCGTGTGTAGAAGTTCAAGAGCACATTGCTTTTGGTGTTAAACCAACTCAGCGACATCAACTCTTGGGTGTTGTGCACACTGAGGGATTAAACAATATTTTGGACCGAGGTGTTTCAAGGCATTGTCTTGCATATTATTTTGGGATATTGGACGGGATGTGTTCCTGGTTCCTTTCTGATGTGGCAGCACAAGCTTTAGGTGGAGTGTGAATGGAGACAAGAGAGGGAGTTACAGAATCTAAGGTGTATTTGGTGGTAGAAGTATTGCAGGAGTGTCCATGGTAGCTTCTGCATCAACTTGGCCTTTCTATGGATGATCACCATGAGCTATAGAGAGGGTGTTGGAGAATGCACCTCATAGTTATTATGAATATTACTAATAATATATTATCGATACAATGTCAAATAATTGAGGTTGGAAAACTCCTAAAATCCTATATAAGGAAGGCCTTGGGCCATCTTTTGTCTTCTTCACCACTTAATGTCAATTACCTTTTTGTGAGAAGGACATGGAACAAAATTCCAATTTTTGTTAGCCTTAATAACAAAAATCTCTGCCTCCATACCAAGATGCCATTAGGGTCAATCATAGCCTCCTTTGTTGTTAAAGGTACGGGATCACTTCAAGTTGTGACATCAAAGCATAGTTCATTGTTTGATGAGTACATCGAGTACTTGAAGAGGCTTGTTGCTAAAGCTCCGAGTCAGGGAGACCCAAATCCTATTCTAAAGTGAAAACCCACTTAAGACACAAAGGTTCAGTGAAAGGTTCCACATCATCAACCAATGCAAAGATAGGGAGAGGATGAGATGTACCTTACATGTTGTTCCTACTCTATATAGACCCAACATTATAGATTGAAATGGCACATGTAGGGTCAGTCCAAAGAGAAGATCTTGCTGGTATAGAGAGAAGTAGGGGGGGGGGGGGGGGGAGAGAGAGAGAGAGAGAGAGAGAGAGAGAGAGAGAGAGAGGTCCCTTGATTAGCAGTGGAGATGCTTCCCTATTGTTTATCACTCTAGAGTCTACTGCTACTCGTGATGACTCTCACTCCCCCTAAACCCCAAAATCAGAGCCCCCTGTGTCTGGAGTGTTTTCCATGCCAGCCTCACCCCTCTCTTGCATCTTTCCCAGGCGATAACTAAGGGTGTGTGTTGTCCGGCGTGCCTCAGTGTGGGGCCCATGTGTGAGTCTCTCTCTCTCTCTCTCTCTCTCTCTCTCTTATCATCGCCTCCCTCTGTTTATATGTGAGTGTGTCTTGTCTTGCAAAGTGTGTGAGTGTGTGTGCTAGATACAGATTCAAAACACCATTAAGACCAATCTTAGACTCATCAAAATCGAGCATCATGAGAGAAAACAATATTTCCAATTGAAGGATCGTAGAAACAAAAACACTTAGATCAAATAGCATAACCTGTATAGATCATATGTATAGAATTTTCCTCTAAAGTAGTTTTCTTGAATGCGGGAACATGCACATGAGCAACACATCCAAAGACACAAAGATAAGAGTCACTAGCTAGAGAGGACTTCCTCTAGAGTCTTACCACCTTATTGAGAGAGCGGTTGATAATGTAAACTGAAGTAGCTATAGCTTCACTCCAAAAGGGGGAGGAAGCTTGGAATGTTGCATAAAGAACGAGCCATTTCTTTCTCTATAAGATTCTTTCTCTCAACAACACCATTTTTAGAAGGATTGTAAGGAATGTTAGTTTGCCCCTTTGAATACCTTTAGAAGCAAGGGAGTCACTAAATGGTAGAAATCCTCTTCTGTTGTCAATCTTGAGAAATGAAATCTTTGAACTTGATTGGTTCTCCACTTGCAATCCAAACCTTGAAGTTAGATAAGGCATCAGACTACCTAGAAAGAAAACAAACCTAAGCATTTCAAGAGAAATCATCCACTAGTAACATAAAATATTTGAAGCTACCAAGTGAATCCACCTCTTGTGGACCCGCTAGATCTACGTGAGCCAAGAACTAGAGTGGCTTGACAGGAAGCCTCCTTTGAAAAAGAGTCTCTTTATTGCTTGCCTTTATCATAAGAGGGGCACACATGGTGTGGATGGCAAAGCTAAGGGAGTCCAAGAACCATCTCCTTAAAGATAATATGTTGCAAAGTAGTAATAGGAACATGCCCATAACAATAGTGCCATAAGAGACTCTCTTCATGTGTGTGAGAGAGAGAGGTGCTTTTGAGGAAGTAAAAAACTGACGAATGTGAGAATCATGAGGAGACATGTTCTAAGTAAGTTTTGATGTGATAGAGACCTCATCAAAGGCCATGTCTAACAATGAAAAGGGACTTGCAATCAATAACTTCAATCACTTCATCATTGAAGTAGACTCTAATCCTTTTGATGTATCTTTAGAAACTGAGAAGAGGTTCTTAGAGAGTTTAGGGGCATGCAAAACATCATGAAGTGTAGCATCTCCAAACAAAATTTCACCAACTCCGACCACAAGCAAGTAAGCTGTAATCATCACCAATGTGTACGGATGAAGAAGTAGTTTTATAGTTTTCCATTAGGTTTTATATGATGTCATATGAGAGGATGCACCACTACCTCCCATCCATTCCACTTTGGTAGATGCCTCAAGGTCATGTGGAGAGGGAGGAGTGATGACAAAAAGAGAATCTTCACATGTAGAGAGAGAGAGAGAAGGAGATTGAGCAAGATAAGCAATTAGCATTATGGTCTTCTTTCTTGTTGTCATTGGAGGAGGGAGGGAGTAGAGTTTTGAGGTTTGCGTTTCGCTTTGGCCTTCTTGAGAAGTCTTGCTTGGTATAGCCTAGCACTGATGTTTGGTACCACCACAAAAAGTGCACTCTCGCTTTTCCGTAGGGTTGTTTACTTGGTTGGCCTACGACCTTTTTTTCAAATATGCATGCAGGCTCGTCCACGTAAACCAATTGTCTGACGTTAGATGACTGCCATCATCGTACGGCCAATCCTCAGCCTCGTCTGGTTTGCTTTCTCAAATCGCTAACTGCCTTTTATCGCCGGTGTTTTCATCACTTGCATTTTTCGTCAACAGCCTGGTCCAGTTCACAGGTAGCAATAGCCTACGTCAGATCTTGGCCTGCTACCATGGCTCTGAGGAAATTGTGAAGACAGCAGGTGATTGTGGCGGTAGATGCAACTCGTATAAACCTCTTGAAGAAGAGGAACAACACAAAAGTAGTGATAACAGTCTGAGCAGATTAACGACACGGTGAACACTTTAGTAGAAGTCATATAGAGGAGGGCACCGTAGTTAACGACAATTTAAATATCGTGCAGGTTAGTTGAGGTTGCTAGCTAGCAGCGTGGAGGGAGAGAGAGAGAGAGAGAAAGATATTTACTCGCAGTACTCATAATGTCAATTGCGTATGACGATGATGAGTGGGCGATGATTGGGCCACTACCTACCACGGATCTCCATCATCATTTCCTCTACCTGCAAGTTCAAGATCCGTTTCCAATAGTGGAATCAATATACAACAAGCGTTCCTTTCATGCATGCAATAGCTGTACGTCATTGTTGAGCATCAATTATCAACAGAGCTGAGGGCGATCAATGATGAGAAGGTAGGCTAAACGTCATGATCTGTTGCAATGGTTAAGTTTCGCATAGCCAGGAGCCTCACGCATGCTTATCAAACAATGACCAAAAAGCCTATCTCACAAGTCTCATATGTTGCACCCTTACACTCCAACTGCTTTATGATGCAGCAATGCCTCAGAACCTGAAGGAGAAAACGACACGAACAACAAATTTTGAGTGCAACTGAAGCAATTAGCGTTGTGCGAGCTCACATCCTCTTCTAAAAGATCATAACAAGTTTAAGATCTTGCATGTTTTAACCAGCTGCAAAGCGTTCACCTTTCTTCAAATTCAATTACCTATTCTTGGGCCTTGAAGGTGTGCAAGACCTGCATATGGGTAACCAAATTCACAATCACATTACTTGTCAAGTGTTGGAGAAACATATGAAGGTTGTCAGCACGGATTTTGTGACATAGCAATACCTATTACTTTTAGTCTTAATTTTTATAGCCGTAGGAGAGGATTGAGTGTGGTGTCTAATCAAGCTGCAATCCTATTTACAAAAAAGTTGTTGATCAGATGTGAAATGCTATCAATTCATGTTGGACTTCATGGTGTAGGACTCTCTGCATATCACGTGCCAAGTGGAAGAAAGGCGCATATGGTAAGGCAACCACGTGTCCAAGGGTCAAAGATATCAATACTAGAGTTGAGAAGCATGAAGCATTTATCGAAAGCCTCTACATAATCTACTTGATGAAGGATATCGGTATAGATATGATTGACATAGGAAAAATATGAAAGACAAAGAGATCACTATGACAAACATGATGAGATTTCATATAGAAGGGATTGTAGCCACAGGATGCTCTAGACAGACAATTCACAGAGAGCACGATAATTACAAGGATAAATATAATGGATATGATGGCAACGACAATGATGTTGAATGCATAGACGAAAACAGGAGGGATTGAGATGGTAGAAATTTTAGTTCTTCAAAACAACATCAACCACACAAACTAAAGTTGGTTTAATGTTTACTAAATTTCTTAATGATATTTCCATTTGTCTCAACCATACTTTTGCATGGTACTCACGTAGATTGTACACACTATTTACTTTTTTGCTAATTTAAAATTTCATGGTATACAAAGTTTACTATTGCTCTACTTTTATTTATAGTTCTTCAAAGGAAAGCTTTTTGAAGTGTGTACTTGTGCAACTTGCAAAATTTTATGTTCATGATCAAAATTAAGGGATGAAGGTGGGGATAGTCATACAAGGATATGATAACACTGTACATTATGGAAATACAAGCAAGCTTCAAGGTTTTGTAATTTGTTTTTAAACCTCCATATCTATGAGTTCGCTTGGTCGACACACCTAGTCTACGGGACCGGGCATGGCTTCCGTTCCTTTATTGTTGGGGAGACAAAGTGCCGACTCTCCGCCATACTACTTTATGACACTTCTGTGTGATGCACACTATTTGATCTATAATGTCCCTCTTTTTCTATTGTATGATGCATAAGTTTAACTACTCATGTTGTTTTGTTGTAGCTCAACAACAATGGAATCCTTTGCGTTTCAAAGTCAAACAATACCACTGCTTGTTATCTAGGTTAGTAGTATATTTCAATCTTTACAGTTTTCAATTGCTTGTTGTTCACAACTAGTTTTATAAACTATTCTTTCTTATTATTAAATCGTTGCAAAAACCTCTCCCAAGGCCAACCAAGCAAGACTAGTTACGTTGGTGCTTTGAGGGTTTGGCTTGATCAAGAAAAAGATGCACAACGATCTTTAAAATGTGGTAGTTTGATGCCGATAACTTTTGGGACACGGATAGGGTAGGAAGCACAAGGACTGGGAGTATGATGAAGAACAAGAGCGCGCATAGGATGGATGAGGACACTTGAGAATTTGGGTGTGGTAGCTGCCGATGGAAATGAAGAAGTTACCGAGAGAGAGGGTGTTAGAGTAGGGAAGATGGTGCCAAACATAGAGGGAATAAGCCCCACAAGGGGCGAGCCCAAGAGGGCGCATGAAAGGAGCCTCCTCTGAAGGGCTGAGTGCTTTGCCAATGACTCTACATGGTGTTAACTGAGTCAACGTCACTTAACAGAAGCTGCTAAAGACCGAAGACGAATGGATGCACATCGAAGATCAATAGAAAGAAGCATTAAAGATTGGAGTTACATATTTTTCACATTTTTCCAAAATGGTCACGTATTGTAAATTCTTGATTTATTTCAAGCCATTGTAATATTTTAATGTGTTACAGACTCAATGAGAGTTCTAAGCTGTAAAAAACATATCAGTTAGTGTGTCTAGGTAGAAAATTTAGTAAATGGTGGAGCCCTAAAGGCCTTGGGCGCTTGGACATTGCATATTTTTACCCTAAGTATATAAGGCAGTGTGTAAAAGAAATTCGGGTTTTCAAGCTCATTTGTTGAGAGCACTCTTTGGTGAGAGCTTTTGAGGTGTGTAGCTATGGATTCCTTGAACTTCTCCTTGCTCATGTGACTTGATTAACATCAATCAATGCTTAATTCTCTTTCACTATGCCTCTCTCATGCTTATTGTGATTACCTATGATGCTTAGAGTAGCTAGCTCTTAACTAATTAGTGGTTAATCTCGCTCTAATCTTGTGTGATTACCCTCTTTTGCTTGTGTCTGCATGTAGATTTGATTGGAGTGTGGTGCTCGATAGATCTATGTGTGTGTGCTTGCAATTAGTGTGTTGCATGATAAGATTAGTGTTGTGTGCGTCTTGCAATCGTTAGTGTGTGTGATTGGGTTGATTGGAGGTGAGGGGAATTGGATGTGGATATGGACAACCATTGTGGCTTAGCTCCTCCATAGGCCGAGAAGCTCTCCTCATAGAGTCACCATTATTGTTGCCATGATTAGCTCACTAATCGTGTGAGTTTTTTCATGCCCTAGGCAGATAGCTCATAGATCCCTCCGAATTGATAATTTTGTTGGTCATTGGAGCTATGCAACGATGGAAACCTCCAACATTTGGTGTTGTTATCGGGGATGATGGCCTACGCTAGTGTAGTTGTGGCATAATCGGCTCGCTAATTTCACTTGGATCTTGGATGTGTGTGCATGAAGCAATTTGTTCATTATTCCCTAATTTGTCACAGTATCTTGCCAATTGTGTGTTTACACACTCTAATTTCACACTAACCCCTTGCTAATTTTATTAAATTTTTCTAGCTTACACACTAATTTGCTACAAAGGATTGGAGCTTTCAACCATTCAATCGATCTTCATTGGAAAGGTAATCAAGGTGGTATTCTCAACCTCCTTAGAATCTAAACATGTGTAGAACTGTGTAGAGACTCCACAATGATGATGCAATGTCAATGCCATGTTGTTGCAATGCAATTTTGATGCTATGATGCAATGTCAATGCCATGTTGTTGCAATGCAATTTTGTCGTAATGTCGAAGTTTTTCAGATTTGGTGGTGTATGAAATTGACAAGTTTCAATTGCTAATTGGTGAATGTGGTTGCAAATTATATGCCTAATTCATCTAATTGCATGCTTAAATGGTCCATTGCAAGTGTGTGTGCACTAAAATCAAGTG
Source organism: Adiantum capillus-veneris (assembly GCF_014529385.1). NCBI lineage: Eukaryota > Viridiplantae > Streptophyta > Polypodiopsida > Polypodiales > Pteridaceae > Adiantum > Adiantum capillus-veneris. Next base: position 99,569,810 of record NC_140959.1, on the reverse strand, counting down.
TGTGTATTCTAATTGAGTGTATGTATGCCTAATTTTAGGTGTGTGTACACTATTTTTCCCTTGATTGTGAACCTAAAAATCAATGTGTACTTAATGATTTCTCAATTGTGATGATTGATTTGTGTTGTGGTCATGCCCAACTAGAGATTTGTGAAATCACATTGCAATTTTGACAAGATTAACCCTTTTGTGTGCACACCTAAAGATTGGCAAAAATATGGTTACAATACAAAAGGGGGAGGGAGGACAAGAGATTTGCCAACTATTAGTGTATGTGCACCTAAAAAGTGCTTAATGTGCATGATTAATTCCATTTTTGATTTCATATTTGATGTGTGAAATGTTTAATTGCTGCATTTTTTATCTCAAAATAGGGTTTTACACACTCCAAATGCGTCAAATTTTGACCTAATTTTTTGCCGATTTAATTACCTAGTTTGGATTTTATTGGTCAAATTATTTAGCAATGTAATTGATGTAATTTTATCTGGTTGCACTAATCCCCTATATGTGGAGAATTTTTAGAAAAATGTTTGGAGAATTATTGCAAATTTTAGTTAATTTTTTGATAATTTTTGCATTGATTTTCCCTTAATTTTGCAAAAAATTGATATCTTGCGATCGTTACGAGCTGTTATAAATGTGTGTTTACAACTTGATTTCGAGCACATTTGGGCTTTCGTTTGCCAAATTTTAAGCGTTTTGCTATTTTCGGGGGTCAGGTTAATGATTTTGTCGAATTTGAAATTATTGGTAATAAATGCTATTTTTGGTATGCTTCTGCCTATCGAAAATGTAAGATTGTGATTGTCCATGATTTGTAAGATTTCTAAAATTTCTTGAGAAGCTTTTGGATTTTTTTGACAATTTTTGGGATTTTCGGATGATTTTTTGAGTTCTCGGGTGATTTACGGCTTAATTTTGACATTTTTGGACGTTTGAAAACCTTTTATTTAAATAAACGCGGGTTTTCGAGCTCGACACCCTTGATTGCAGCGCATAAAATTTCCTCTTAGGATAGATATATCTTTACGGTCTGTTGGGATAATTTACTTCGACATTAAAATACTGTTCTTCTTCTTCTCTCTCGGTGTGAACCCACCCCATCACGCACACTCCCACTCTCACTCTCTCTCTAACTCTCTCTCCCCCCCCTCCCCAGTAGCGATTATTTTCAATCTCTCTCCTCCCCCTCAATCTCTCTCTAACTCACTCTCCCCCAAGGGATCTCTCTCTCTCTCTCTCTCTCTCTCTCTCTCTCTCTCCTTTCTCTACTGCACACCAAGTCGCCAAGCCTATGCGCCCTCTCTCTCTTCTCTCTCTCCACTGAGCGCCAACACCCCGCTGTCGGGTACTCTCTCTCTCTCTCTCTCTCTCTCTCTCTCTCTCTCTCTCTCTCTCCACAGGCTGCCACGTCAGCACCTACATGCACTGCCACCCTTACTCTCCCCGTGGGCCCTACCTTTCGGCGCTCTCTCTCTCTCTCTCTCTCTCTCTCTCTCTCTCTCTCTCTCTCTCTCTCAAAAACGCAGCCGTTTTTTGACCTAGTAGACAGCAGTCCACTCTTTTGATCATAACTTCTTCATCCGAACTCCGATTTGGGTGATCTATAGCCTCAATCGAAGAGCACGAAGTCCTCTATGCATTGATGTAAAGACAGAAATTTTCAGAGTTATGGAAGGCGTTTCTGTAGCAGCATTTCTGAAGTGAACAGGTTCAACAAAATTGATTCTCATCTCCTATTTTACATACAATGTCTTCCGGCACTCGCAAGGGTTCTTCTTCTTCAACAAGGTCCACAACCATTGTGGAAAATGATCCAAAATCTCCTAAGTGTGGAGATAGCAACACAAACACCCAACTAACGACATCGGAAACCATGATCATGGCGTACTTGGTATCATTGCAAGAGACCGTAAACAAACAAGGCGAAGACTTACAAGCACTTGCAATGGAGGATGGCACACTAAGGGTACTTGTGGTTGAGAATGAGAATCTCAAGAGGACACTTGAGATGCAAACAACACGTTTGATGCAACTTGAAGAGGAAGTCAAGGAATGTAAACGCTCTCTTGTGGACTTGAATGCTTTGAAGGAGCGGATGAGCAAAGTAGAGCATGACCATGTATTGAAAGAGGAGAAATTTGACACTATGAGCCGGGATGTATGCGACATGAAAAATGTATGCACAAACAAGTCTTGGGCTGATGTATGTGGTAGCAATGTGGTTTCTAATTCCTCACTCATGCAAGCTATGGTTCAAACAAAGAATGTTGAGAATGTGGATGTGGAGGAGTTGAAGGAACGGGAGCGACGTTCCAAGAACATTGTTATTCGTAGAATTCCCGAAGAGAAGTTAGAGACACCTCCTTCTCTTGCCATTGTTATTGAAGATTTCTTCAAAACCCACTTTGGCATGTCCGGAGTTATGGTCTATGGAGCACATAGAGTGGGGAAGCAAGGAGCTCCTCGCTCGGGAGAACGGCCAATTGTATGCACCATGCCGGATGAGACCAAGCGAAATATTATCCTTGATAATAGTTGGATCTATTTGAGGGATACAAAATGTTTTGTATGTGAAGATTGCACTATTAAGCAACAAAATATGCGTCGTAAGGCATATGAGAAAAAGAATAATAAAAACAAGGAGATCTCTCATGAAGAAAATGTGCCCAAGGAGGAGGAAAGTCTCTCAAGCAAATAGGGATGCGTGACCTATGAGACCGAGTTACAATTGAAAATATGCTTTTGGAATTGTAATGGATACCCATGGAATGCGGGGGTTGGCATTGATGAACTAACAAGCAAAGACGATGTTGTACTTCTTGTTGAAACTTGGGAGCATGATACAAAAAGGATTAACGGCTTGGAGGATTCCAATGTACATTCATTGATGTGGTCAAAGAATCTCAAGCAACGAAGAGGACAAGGAGGGTTGGCATGTATGGTTAAGAAAGGATTGGAAGATTTTGTATCAATTGTGAAAGATGACAAGTACAAACGTTATGTATGGCTGAAAATTATGACACCAAAAAGAGCACCCATTTTTATAGCCAGTTGCTACATTCCTCATCATGATTCTCCCTTTTATGCTTGCATGGATAGAGATCAACCATTTTCTGATTTGGAAGAAGACATTGCTTATTTCAAAGGTGAAGGTGATGTTATTGTATTTGGGGATATGAATGCTCGCACAAAAACATTGCAACATGATACTCAACAATTTGATATGCCATACATTAAAAGGGAGTTGGAGGAAGTTCACTTGTATGATCGTACTTCAATGGATGAGAAAGAGCCGGATCACTATGGAAAGTTACTTTTACACATGTGTAATAGCACGGGTATGCTCATTGCCAATGGTGTATCTTTGTGGAGTGGAACCAATGGATTTACATGTAGGAGACATAATGGGGATAGTGTGATTGACTATATGCTACTCTCTGAAGCCATCATGTATCGCATAAAGAGTTTTATGTTTGGTCAATGGACCCCGGAATCCGACCATCGCACCTTATGTATTGACCTTTCATGTGGAGAAGCAACTAAGCATGATAATCTCAGCCAAAGGAAAGAGAAGTTATCACTATGTATGGATTTCAAACGGGCACCAATGTACATTGAAATGGTTGAGCAAAAATTATGGATGACAAAGCTTCAATGTGATGCACCATTGAAAACTAAATGGGAAGCTTTCAAAAAAGCTATTTGTTCTTGTGCGGAAGAATGCTTTGCCATAAAGCATCTCCATGGTATCAACAAAGATAGATCACGCAAAAGGTGGTTTGATAAAGAATGTCAAGATGCTCGAAAGTCCTTGATAAAGCTTGATGCAACTATGGACAAAGACAACTATCAAAGTCATTTGCATACATACAAGGCATTGATTCAAAAGAAGAGAAGAAGATGGGAAGTAAAGCAACAAGAATTTCAAGTCCAAGAAAAGGCACATGCATGTGGAAGATTTTGGAGAAACTTGAGAGGCAAGCGGGTTGAGAATTTTTGTAACTTGAGTCTAGTGGATATGTGCACACATTGTAGGCAATTATATGAGCAAGCAAATACTGAAAAAATACCATTTTATGGTTCACTCCCATGTATGACGTCTTTTTTTACTATTGAGGATGTATGCGATGGGCTTGAAAAGTTGGCCACTCGCAAAGCGGGAGATCTTCAAGGTATCAAGCCGGAGATGATCAAATGGACGGGAGATTTTACCCATGAGTGGATGTGTGATATGTTCAACCTTGCACTTCAACATGGTATGCCTTATGATTGGAGTACTAATTGGGTTAAGACTTTGCATAAAGGAGGGGATGTAAAGAATGTAAGCAACTACCTGACTATAATGATTGGGTCTCTTATGGAAAAGTTGTTTGGGTGCATAATGGAGATGAAATTGAGTGATTGGGCTGAAGAGAATGACAAGCGTACAAAGGGACAAGCGGGTTTTCGTCGATGCCATAGCACCATTGATCATCTTGTCACTCTTCGTGTTCTCATGGAGGAAAGTCGGTTGAAAGGCAAGCGATTGTATTGTTGTTTTGTGGACTTTAAGAAAGCTTTTGATATGATTCCACGTAACAATTTGTGGAGAAGGATGGAAGAACTCCAAGTGCCAAGTGAGTTTATGCTTGCAGTTTCTCGAATCTATGAGAAGGTGATTTGTCAATTGTGCATGGGAAGAGAATTTTCAGAAATTTTTGTAAGCACTATTGGGGTTAAACAAGGATGTCCATTGTCACCAACTCTCTTTGGTCTATGCATCGATCAATTGGAACAAATGGTACTTGACTTTATGCAAGAAGAAGGCATTGAAGAGGTCACTATTTGCAATGCGGTAATCATGCTTTTGTTGTATGCGGATGATGTAGTGCTTCTAGCACACACTTTAGAAGATGCACAAAAGCTTATGGTTGTCCTTGAGAACTTTTTCTTGCATAGTGGGCTGATTGTAAATGAATCCAAAACAAAGGTTATGCTTGTGAAAACCAACCATAAGGAGAAGCCATGCATTTTGTACAACAACGAGACACTTGAAGTTGTTGAGAGCTTTAAGTACCTTGGCCTTGAGGTTCCATCCAATCAAAAGTGGCATGAATGTGCTATGCGTCGTTTGGAAGCGGGAAAGAGAGCATATTATGCATTTGAGAACATGTGTAATGCGGGAAACATCAAGTGTTGGGTTCTCAAGAAGTATCTTTTTGATGCATTGGTGACACCGGTTCTTCTTTATGGAGTTGAAGTGTGGGATGGGAGCATCTCAAAGTCTACTTGGAAAGAGTTTGAGAATGTCCAAAAGCGTTTTCTTACAAACTTTCTCCAAGTTAAGACACAAACACCATATATGCTCCTACTTCTTGAGTCGGGATCTCTTCCAATTGAAGTTATGGGCATGGAAAGGGTTGTGGAGTACATGATAAAGATGCGTCAAAACCCCTCACATCGACTTCCTACAATTGCATGGGAAGCAAGCAAAAAAGTTCAAAAGACGCATAAAAGCAAGATCTTGAGCACGGGATGGATGCAAGACATAAAGAAGTGGTTTGGGAGATGGGATGCATTACACTTGCTACATGATGCTTCAATTGACTCTCAAGTGAATGAAGCTTTTCTACAACGCCAATGTATTACGGCTTGGGAGAAATCCGGTGGGTCACGCTTCATACATTACACCACTTATATTGCCCCCAACTACAAAACCATGTTCTTCGCTGAGAGAGGAAACCGTACTCACACTTACATGCTTGAGCCTATTCCCTTGTCCGCGATACGCACTATCGCAGCAATTCGGCTTAGCTCCCATTTCCTTCGATGCGAGATAGGGCGTTGGGGCAATGGAGAAGAGTCAAATCGATTGTGCACATTATGCTCACTGCAAGTTCGAGAGTCTGAGTACCACACACTACTAGAGTGCTCAGCTTTTGATCACATCCGAACTTGCTTCTCTCACATTTTCAGCCATAACTTAGACCTACACACTTTCCTCTCCCAGCCAAAGTGTGGGCTCTCCATTGCGACTCTCATCACTACAATTTTGGAGCATCGAGAGTCACTCATCAGCCATACACATACTACATCACATGTAACTTTGGTCCCATAGGTCATATTTGACCTCCGAGGACGATAATAAAATCTATCTCTCTCTCTCTCTCTCTCTCTCTCTCTCTCTCTCTCTCTCTCTCTCTCTCTCTCTCTCTCTCTCTCTCTCTCTCTCTCTCTCTCTCTCTCTCTCTCTCTCTCTCTCTCTCTCTCCCCCCCCCCCCCCACTGTTTGTATTGCGCTTGGGCTGCCCGCCTTCAACCCTCGAAATCAGCGCCTTCACGCCGTTGTCATCATGGGTCAACACCTGCAGCATACAGGTAAGCAGGTAAAAATCTCTTTTATTTATTTTGCATTAATTTATTTAATTATAAAATTTTTAAACACTAAAAAAAAAAAACAAAACAAAAACACACTAAAAACAAAAAAACAATAAAAAGGTTTTCAAAAAATCAAAAAAGAGTTTTGAAAACTCATGTAATTTTTTTAAAATAATTTTAAAATCACAAAAAACAATACTAAAAAATCAAAAAATCCATGAAAAGAAAAGAAAAGTGGTTTGAACAAAAAATAAAATCACATAAAGATTAAAAAATCACAAAAAAAAAATCAATAATTCAAAAAAATAATAATCAAAATACGGTTTTAAAAAATTACAAAAATAGAAAAACTCATTAAAAATTTATAGAAAAGGAGAAAACCTTACAAAAAAATCATAAAAAATAAAATATAACACAAATAAATCACAAAAATTATAGAAAAATCATAAAAGCTAAAAAAAACTCAGAAAAAATCATTAAAAAATACAATAAATCAAAAACTTCATAAAACCTTCAAAAAATATCATAAAAATTGCAAAATTAATAGAGAATCCAAAAAAATCAAAACTTCTTCAAAAAGAAAATAATTATAAAAAATCATAAAAATACTTTAAAAATAAAAAAATTCACAAAAAAAATAATACAAATAAAAAGGAAGTCGTCGAAAAAGCCAGAAAGAGGCCGAAAAGCAAAAAACACATCGTCGAGAAATTACACCGGACAAAAGCGAGCAAGTTGAAAAAAGCAAAGCCGGAAGAGTTACATGTCGCAAACCGAGTAAACATCACAAAAGTGATATAGAACAACCAAAAAAAGCGAGCAAAACGACCAATTGAAAGCCGTTTTTGGGGTAGGCAAATTTTGAAGTTTTTCATGCTAGAAATTGGCTAGTGCAATAATTGCACTGAAAATTGAGCTTCCAATTGGACAAACAAGGACCACTCACATGTGATTGCAGATTAGGCTAGCCCAAGCATCAAAATTTTTTCTAATCAATACCAAACTCTACTAGGAGACAATTTTTATAGAACAAGCCAACATGGACTCAAATCCAGGCGAGAGTTTAAGTACACCAGAGCAAGCCAGTAGCAGTGGCAACATCGGTACAACTGCAATAGAGCAGATTTTACAGCTATATGGCTACAATGAAGATAAAGTTTTATATACAGATTTAGAAAGCCATAGATACTTAATGAGCACCAAAAGCAGCACAGGAGTCAAGATCCTATTGATCAGAGTAAGGCGAGATTCAAAAAACTCCCAGATGTTCACAGACTTCAGTGGAGCAGCCAGGTACTGCAAGCTCAAAGATGAAGTACAGATAGAAGTTTAGAAAGTCAACCCAAGTGGTTATCCATAAACTTGCACAATTCCGCAAAGCATCCATTTACTACATATGCAATCAGGGTCATTGTACATGGATTACAGTGGTCTGATCTATAGTCGAGAGCCAGAATTGCAAGACCCAACAGATTAGCCAATAGAAGCCAATCTAATTGGAGAAAAAAAGTCAAAGACGATACAAATATAAAGATGGAGCAATCTACAGCTTGATGCTCAGTGTTTTAAAAGAAGATGCTGACAACTTGACAAGCATAGAAGCAGAAACTTCTCAGCTAGAGCTTGAAATGACAGAACCAAATGAAATACCACTTGTCATGGCGTATTGCTCACATTGTGAATGAAAAGGTGGACATTTTTCTGAAGATTGTCCAAGAAATCCAGACAACGAGAACACATCAACCACCAAGCAAGGTACATAGCAAATTGGAAATGTGAATCTCGACATAAGTGCATTTAACTTGTCACTTTTAATGCAATCAAATGATTTTTCATTACCATTAGAAGCACCAGTAAAAGCATCGCACGTTCAAAATGAGCATAAAGATGCACAGGCATCTAAAAAGCTTAAAATTGTTTCTTTGGACAACAAATTCTTGGATGAATTTGGTCAAGGTGTCCAGATATCAGCGAAGGTTGAAAAGACTATTAGGTTTACAAGTTATTCTGGATCCATTGCCACAAGTGTGCAATCGTTCACGAGTATAGAGACACATCAAACCAAACGTTGTTAGCATTGTATGGTACACATAATTCATATGCACACTATGTAGACCAAAAAGGGAAGCCGTACAAAAAGGATCAACAGTGTTTGAACGGCCCACATAGAAGTGCGTCCAGTGATAGATCCGAAGGTTGATGCATTTCAGAGAAAAGAATCTATTATAGCCCAACCCCTCTAGAGCTGAAGGATATTACCCGAGTGAACCTAGAAATCTGTTCAAAGCCAAACTCTCCTCCATTGGAAATGAAGCTTCGAAGTTGTAACCAAACGAGCATTTAATTTGACCAAAACATTCATGGATATAGACAAGAGTCTAGCATCTATGATGCCTTGGGTCCTGAAACCACAGAATTCATATCATAAGAGACCCATGGGATAGACAATATCAAGGCAAAGATAATGCTATCTATAGCTTGACTTGGGGAATAATTTGTCATGTTTCAAGGAGATACATAAGAAACTATGCAAAAGGTTTATAGATGCCAAACAGCAACAATGCTACCCAAAGTGACCCTTCACAGTCCCAGAATGTGTGACTAAACTAGAGCCAAACAATTTTGAACTCTTATAATAAAGCAGGCTAAAGTGGTCACCCTAGGAAGGGGGGAGTTGTAAATCCATCAAGCTCAGCTTATGTACCAGGAAATGCTACATCAGTTAGAAACCCTAGAGCCTATAGTCAACATCCCTCTTCAAAGAAGAAACTATTGAAAGATCATATGGTTGCTAGAAGTTTCCAATTGACCCAGATTCCATCGGTATCTGTAGACAAATGCTTCTATGAAGATCATCAGGGACAAAAGTTTCAGTTGATCTCCACAAGCCAAAGTCAAAAATCGACAAATCTCATATCTGGAGACAAATGAGCAAAATGCTGGGGAATCATCTCCACCACCATTGAAGTAAGTTCACATATCATCATAGATCAGTTCCACGTGATCACAACAAAAGATAAGCTAGACGACATCATAATGGGACTGCCAATGTAAGGTTTCCAGTTTTCAAAACCTTAAAAATTGTACAAAGCTTGTAAAATTAATTTGAAAACCACTGTTGAAGGATTCAAACACGGCTACTATTGGTATTTTTGGAATCATAAGCAGAGCTTTACTCTGGTTAGTAATTTTTAGAATCAGAATCCTATAAAAAATGCAAAAGTTACAGACCCTAGAAGGTTACAATAGGAATTCAATTAGTTAATAAAAATTGGATGGTTTCAATAATAATTATTAACAAAGACTTTCTTATCCTAAGGTTCTAGAATTAATTGATATTTCAAATTTTCATCATTAGAAATCAACAAAATCAACCAAAATCGATTCTGGAAGATATGGGGGCAATGTGGAGCTGGGGGGAACCCGCCAGAGCTAGATTTAGCAGCAGTTGGAGCCATTTGCAAGCTGGGGGCCTGCTTGGGGTGTCAAAACCTGCCAGAAACTGCCCGGGGCCCTGAAAAACTATTAAAAGACCCCCTTTCCTTCATAAAAATTTAGATTCAGATCCTTTACACACTCCCTCTCATCTAGAGAGAACGCTACGCAGAAATCACTAGCGATTAAGCTCTAGTTGATTGACTTAAACGGTAATTAGCATAATCCTTCTTAATTAGCAAGGCTAGATTAATCTATTTTCCTAATAAATTAAAGATAAGCCTATGTATACTCATAAATCTTCTCTTAATTAAATATTCTCTTCTGCTGATTGTTGTAATCAAGCTTGGGAATATTAGGCTAATTAATTATCCTATCATATTAAGACTGAAATTATCCAAATTAATCATAAATTAATGGAAAATATATTAATTAAGTTTAGATTAGATTGAGGTAATTATCAAAGCTGCATTAGATAGTCATTAAGCTAGAAAAATTATCTTATAACTTTTTGAGTAATTTTCATAATTAATTAGCCAGAACTACAGTGTTTTATAGAGAAAATTAAAGGGAAAAATAATTAAGTTGATTCAAAATATCTTGAGTTATTTCTCAAAGGTTAACTATATGTTAGGAAATCAATGATAATTATTTCAAGCTCAAATCATTAATTTACCTTATTACTTTAGCAGAAATACCCTGTTTTTAAGACAGATAAATAAAGAAAATTAGTAAATTGATTCAGAATGCTTTGAGTTATTTATCAGTGGTTAATTATATGTTAGGAAACTTGTGATAATTAGTTCAAGCTCAGATAATTAATTTATCTAATTGCTCTAGCAGAAATACTCTCTTTTTAGGACAAATTAAATAGGAAAAAATAGTAAATAGATTCAAAATGATTAGAGTTATTTATAAGAGGCTAATTATATGTTAAGGAACTAGTGATTATTATGTGAAGCTCAAATGATTACCTTATCTAATTACTTTAGCAAAAATACTCTATTTTTAGGACAAATTACATAGGAGAAATTAGCAAATGGATTCAAATTGATTTGAGTTAAATAGGAGAGGCTAATTACATGTTAGGAAACTTGTGATAATTATTTCAAGCCCAGATAATTAATGTATCTAATTACTTTAGTAGAAATACTCTGTTTTTAGGACAAATTAAATAGGAGAAATTAGCAAATAGATTCAAAATTAGAGACTAATTTTAGAGGCTAATTTTATGTTGGAGAACCCTAATAATTATTTCAAACTCAGATGATTAACTTATCTAATTACTTTAGCAAAAATACTCTGTTTTTAGGAGAAATTACATAGGGGGAATTAGCAAATGGACTCAAAGTAATTTGAGTTATTTATCAGAGGTTAATTACATGTTATGGAACCTATGATAATTATTTCAAGCTCAGATAGTTAAATTATTTAATTACTTTAGCAAAAATACTATGTTTTAAGGACAAATTAAATAGGGGAAATTAGCAAATAGATTCAAAATGATTTGAGTTAATTATCAGAGGTTAATTATATGTTAGGGAACCCGTGATAATTATGTGAAGCTCAGATAATTTATTTACCTAATTACTTTAGCAAAATTACTCTATTTTTAGGACACATTAGATAGGGAAAATTAGCAAATAGATTCAAATCGGTTTGAGTTATTTATCAGAGGTTAAATACATGTTAGGGAACATGTGATAATTATATCAAGCTCAGATAATTAATTTACCTAATTACTTTAGTAGAATTATTTTGTTTTTAGGAAAAATTCAAAGGGGGAAATTATCAAATTGAGTCAAAATATCTTGAGTTATTTATCAGAAGTTACCCCAATATAATTATTTTACCTAGTTATCCCAGTAAAATCATATTATTTTTAGGGGAAAATAAAAAGGAGAATATAGTAAATTAATCCAAAAACCTTTGATATAAATATCATAGGTAGAACACACCCTTAAGGAATCCGTGATAAATATCCCAACCTCTGATAAATAGTTTAAGTATTTATCTTCAATAAAATTAACTAATTTTGCGTACAAAATAGAGAAAAAAAAATTAGTAAATTAATTTATCTAATTACCAAATAAATACCTGAGGTCCAAAATCACTATTGAAGGGTGGGAAAATTACCTCAGCATAAATGGATGGAATAACAAATTACTATCAGTAAAATTTTGTCTAATTTAGACCATAAGTATAGAAGGGAAATGCTATAAATCAAATTTATGAAACTTCCTAAAGATAGAACATATTCAATTACAATTTTAGAGTAAGTAATCCATTAGCTGATAGAAATTTATAATTTACTAAGGCTAAAATGGAAGATAGACTAAGGAGAAACCTAGTTAAAGGGATTCCCAAATTAAATTGTTATTATGGAAAATTACTTATAGCATAAATAAGTTACAAGAGGAACATCTCATTAAATTGACTATTAAAGATACCTACTTACTCCAAAATCGTTATTTTTGGGTAAAAAAAGAAAAAGAATATTATTCAATTAAACTTATAATGGATTAAGTCTTTTTATAAGGCTGTTGGACATGGCTCCAAAGAGAACCAGGGGAAATCCTCTTACTCAGGAAGAGGATGTTAGCAACAAGCGAAACAAAGCCACTAATGACCATGAGGCTGAGCCTAGCCATAGGCCAATAGAGGAAAGTCTACAGGCACCCGCACCACAGCACATGGACGAGCAGTCTTAGGTGGATTTCCATTTTGTTCACTTAAAATCTTTTTAAACTTCATTTTTAAGTTAGCATTGCATACGTAAGGTTAGGAAGGATAAAATGGCTATAAATGGAAGGTAACTTCCACGAAACCAACGAGCAATGATTTTAAATAGAAAAGAAATGATTGGGTTATTACTGATTGACCTAGAAAAGAAATATTTGACCATCCTTAAGATAGCTTGTCTCAAGACACCTCTGATTCCTTGGAAATATTTTACTCCAGATAATGAGTAATGATGAAGATACCATCATGGATGAGTCTGTTTCCTCAGCACGCATGGAGTCTTTACCCCATGCTTGTTTGTGTTTGTGGATAGTACTTTCAAGTTTATCCTAGCGGAACCGCCCGGTTGTATGGGCAGCCGGTTGGCGTATGGGCGCCCGGACTTTGGGTGATGGATGTTTCTACCTTGGTTTTTATAAATAAGGAATGGGTGCCATTTTTCACCCCTGTATAAGTGGTCTTGAGACAAGCCAGTACTGGTCAGAGATACTTCAGAATGACAGTACCTTGTCTTAAGTCTAAAGATGTTTGTTTGCTGAAAGAATGTCTTCAATACTATTTTCAAAGGTTGTCTTAATGAAATTCATTTGTGGAAGTTAAAAGGAATCATTGTTTTAATTGTGAAAAAAATGTGGTAGTAATTAAACAACACAAAAATCATGTGTGAGTGCGTGGTGGTAAGTGGGGATTGACTAAGGTTGTCAATCATGGACGGGTGGACCTGATGAGTCAGGTAACTATCCATTACCATGCACTAAAACGTTTAGAAGCTTCTTCACTTGGAAGAGAAATCCACCAACGGCTGTGCCCTCACATATGTTAGGGGGAAAAAAGCGTTGGTTGGCTAAGGAAACCAAAATCTGAATAATGAAGTGTAGGGCCGGAATTTTCTTTAATGGTCCCATTTCCACTACGAGACAGGACTCGGTCTCTTTCTGGGGCTATAAACCTAAACCATTGTCAATGGTAAGGGTGAATTCCTTGGATTTTTTCTTGTTTAAGGACTCTGACTTTAGTAGGCCTAGAGACCTGTCAATGGTACCCATTTTTGGTGTCTACGGGTTGGGGACCTTACAAGTGGCATCAGAGCGTGGTTTAATAAGGTCCTGACCTTAGGAGGGTAAAAGTTGAAAAAATAGGCACAAGTTATATTGCATTTTTAATTATTCTATATTGTGAAATGAGAATTTCCCTATCAATACAAGAAAATATCCGCCAAGCTTACCAAAAGTTTGTGATTTTCAACATCATATTCGAGGATGCTTGCAGCTCCAATAACTTTGTACTTCACAAGAGCATCATGCAATTGTTAGATTTAATGTTTTCCCCTCCTCCTACATGGCGAATCAGCTGGTCACAGTTTAGTAGAATTTTGCTAATTGATGCGGGACAGCTAGAAGGGTTGACACTCAATTTGAAAAGACTCAAGTGGGCAAAAACACTTCGGACCATCGATGTTTTCTTTTTCAGTGGGACTGAAGATCCAGATCAGACCATTATTATAGATGGGGTAGAAGTGTCACAAAATTAGTGGGTATATGATCAGTTAGCCACAGTAATATACCCAGGTAGAATCAGGCCCATGAGGGTAGGCCCAAAGTTTAGGGGACCAAAAGATGTCATATTTTTTGATCCCCTGTCAGACCCACCAGTGGTGAAGAGAATGTTGATCTAGAGAATTACACATTGTATATAGTATGAGTCCATCTTGTACATAGTATGAGTCAGTGTGGTATTAACCTTTGTATATACCATGATTTTATGACATGCTTGTGTAGTTTAATTGAGAGGGTGATAATGATTGTCAGATTTCTGTTTTCATTGTTTTAAAAGTATATAGATTAGAGAACTTGCTTGACAAACCAAAAGTAGTGTAATCACTAAAGGATTTTCATTAATTACAAACCCAGGGAAATGCAAAAAGTCTCTATACTCCCACTCAGGAAAAGAAACTATTGTTAAACAAGTTCAACTCCCAACTTTCAAGGGAGAAGGAACTAACTTAGAACGTGACACCGAAGCCTGGCTCAACGCCATGGATGATTATTTCTTGGGAGCAGGAACTGCTTCGGAAAATCATGCAATGTTAGGAATGTTTCGACTCATTGGAGATGCCAAACTCTGGTGGAAACAATATTGTAGAGATAACCCTTCCATTAGTCCCTCCTGGGAAAGAATGAAGCAGGCAGTGAAAGAAAGATATCTTCCTCCAGCTCACTAAGCTATCAGAATGAATGAATTCTTTGCCCTCAAACAGTTAGGGCTTACTTTGGTAGAGTACTACACCAAATATGTGTCTTTACGACGTTACGCCCCACCAATGACTATGGAACAACAGATTGCTCGTTTCTGTCAGGGTCTCAACAAACCCTTAAGTACCCGCTTGGAAGCTATGAGACCCATCTCTATTCAAGATTCTCTGCTAAGAGCTAAACCACTTGCAGCTGAAGGAAACCCCCCTGCTAGGAGCTATTACAACTACAATAACTTTAGAGGAAGAGCAAGGGGAAAGTATAACCAAGGAAATCAATGGAGGGCAGTGTCAGCTGCAGCCACTATAGAGTAGACCTTTCCAAACATCAGATGCTATGGATGCAATAGAATGGGACATTACAGGAGTCAATGTCTTGAAGGGCAAAATCCCCGAGTTGCTACCGAAACCACTCCTCAGACTCAGATAGGACAAGGAAATAATCAAAGAGGTAGAGGCAATAGAGGACGAGGCAGAGGAAGAGGTAGGGGAGCCAGAGCTTATGTTGTAGAGTAGGAGAGCCTACCTTGCTGAATGAAGAAGATGAAAGAGCTACTCTTTTTGCCGCCATTGATAACCTTGGAGCTAGACAAAACAATATGTTGTCATCCAAACCATTGTAAATAGAGAAGGTGAAAAATTTGAACTACTTATAGATTGTGGCAGCACACACTCTTTTCTCTCCCCTAAATGTTTACGGAAACTTAAATTGAATCAATATTCCACCAAGAAATTAGTGGTAGAACTAGCAAATGAGAAAGAGGTTCTATCTCAATTTACAGATGGGGAAGTTGAGTTTGAATTAGGGGGAACCCTGACTTCATCTTACTTTTGGACTCTACCAGTAGGAATCTATGATGGTATTCTAGGAATAGATTGGTTAATAAAAAATAAAGCCCAAATTCATTGTGCTTAAGGGAACTTAACCTTCAAAAATCACTTAGTTAAGGCTAGTCGACTTCTGAATGGGTTACTTAAGGGGCAACAGATCTTTGTAGTAAAACTTAATAAGGCAGATGATTCAAGGAAAAACACAACTCCAGAATGGCTTAAGGAATTTTCAGATATATTTCCGGAAGATCTCTCGAATTTACCTCCTCCCAGGGATATAGACCACGAAATAGAAACCTTTCCAGGTAGTGAACCAATTTCAAAAAGACCCTACAAAATGTCCCTCCCTGAAGCTATTGAATTAAAAGAACAGCTTCGTCAGCTTATTGAACAAGGATTCATAAGACCAAGCATTTCACCTTGGGGAGCGCCTGTTCTATTCCAAAAGAAGAAGGATGGATCTTTACGTCTCTGCATAGACTAAAGGGGACTTAACCAGGTATCGGTAAAGAATAAGTACCCTATTTCTCGCATCGATGAATTACTTGATAGATTACATGGAGCCAAAGTATTCACAAAAATTGCTCAGATCAGGTTACCATCAAATCCGGATTAAGGAGGCAGATATTTACAAAACTGCTTTCAACACCCGGTATGGGCATTATGAGTTCATCGTAATGCCTTTTGGTCTTACGAATGCTCCACCTACTTTTAACCATCTCATGCAAGATATATTCAGAGAATATATGATGATTTTGTGTTGGTGTTTTTCGATGATATCCTGGTATATTCCAAGGATGAAAAAGAGCATGAAGGCCATGTACGTAAAGTACTTCATCTTCTACTCCAACATCAATTATATGCCAAGATGAGTAAATGTGTTTTTTTCACGTCAGAAGTTAGTTATCTTGGTTTTATAATAAACCCTGAAGGAATTTCAGTAGACCCCGTAAAGAGTAAAGATATAATAGATTGGCCACAACCCAAAACAGTCAGTGAGATTCGAGGATTTTTGGGCATTACAGGATGGTATAGAATCTTCGTCAGAGATTATGCAATTATCGCCACACCCTTGACGCAGCTACTTAAAAATACAACCAAACTCAACATGAGGCAGAGAAGATGAATAGAACTCTTACAAGAATATGAATTTGAAATAAAATATAAACCAGGGAAAGAGAATATGGTTGCTAATGCTCTTAGCCGTAAGGTTTTTATGGGGCTATTTCCACAGTCAACAATCCAATCCTAAACAAGGTTAAGGAAGCTTCCTTGGAAGATAAGGATTATCAAGAACTTCTACAAGAACTTTATCAACAAGACCTAAAAGAGAAAGAGAAAGACAGAATCAAGGATTATTTACTTGAGGATGGGCTTCTCTATTATAAGTATCAGCTTTACATTCCTAAAAATCCAACACTGAAGGAGTTAATCCTTTATGAAGGACACAACGCTCCAAATGCCGACCATCCTGGTTATGCAAGGATCCTTAATGCCATAAGGAAAAGCTATTTCTGGACAGGAATGAAAGGAGATATACTTCGCTACATCAGACAATGTCTTTCTTGTCAAAGGATTAATGTTGAACGAGTAATGATGCCAGGGAAACTTCAACCTCTGGACATTCCTCAAATGAAGTGGGAACTCATTAGCATGGACTTTAAAACAGGCCCTTCCACTGTTCAAGGGGGTTACGACTCCATTATGATGGTAGTGGATATGCTGACTAAAGTATCCCATTTGATGCCTGTAAAAACAACTTACACTACATCAGACATAAGTCGTCTCTTTATCAAAGAGATATTCAGATTACACGGGCTTCCTAAGAGAACAGTCGATGACAGAGATACAAAATTCACTTCAAAATTTTGGAAAGCTTTATTTGAATCCTTAGGAACTCAACTATGTTTCTGTACATCCTATCACCCTCAGACAGACAGCCAGACAGAAAGAGTGAATCAAGTTATTGAAGACATCCTTAGAGCCTATTGTGGTAGAGAACCCAGGAAATGGATCCAATTTCTTCTTCTGGTGGAATTCGCCTATAACTCTTCCTTTCATAAAATCATTGGGATGTCACCATTTAATGCTTTTTATGGGCATGAATGTATATCACCCCTAAACTTTTCAGACCCTAGTACAAGAGTAGAAGCTTCAAAGCAAATGTTGGAGGAGATGGATGCCCAAACCAAAGCCATAAGACAAGACATTCAGGCAGCCAAGGACCGCCAGAAACAGTATGTTGATAAAAAATGGTATGATCGGGTTCTCAAACAAGGGGATAAAGTATTCCTAAGGGCACGACCAAAAAGAAGCACTCTATCCTTGGGAAAATACAAAAAACTAAGCCCCAGATATTGTGGACCTTATGAAGTGATTAAAGTAATCAGTGATCAAGCTTACAAACTAAAATTGCGTGAGCACCTCAAGGTCCATAATGTATTCCATATCAGTAATTTAAAACCGTACATCCTAAATCCAAATCACACTCTAGATGACGAACAGATTGTCATGCAGAAGCAAGGAATTCTTGAACTCCAACCAGATTGTATTCTCGACACTAGGGAAAGGAGTCTGAGAAATAGAGTTATCAGAGAACATTTAGTAAAATGGAAGGACTACCGCACTGAAGATGCCACCTAGGAGGATGAAGTATTTTCGGTTGAGATAAGGACATCTCAAATCCTTAAGTTGGGGTGATTGTAAGGTTTCCAGTTTCCGAAACCTTACAAAATGTACAAAGCTTGTAAAATTAATTTGAAAACCACTGTTGAAGGATTCAAACACTGCTAATATTGGTATTTTTGGAATCATTAGCAGAGCTTTACTATGGTTAATAATTTTCAGAATTAGAATCCGATAAAAACTGGAAAAGTTATAGACCCTCGAAGGTTACAATAGGAACTCAATTAGTTAATAAAAATTGGATGGCTTCACTAATAACTATTAACAAAGACTTTCTTATCCTAAGGTTCTAGAATTAACTAATATTTCAAATTTTCATTATTAGAAATTAGCAAAATCAACCAAAATCGATTCCAGAAGGTATGGGGGCAGTGTGGAGCTGGGTGGAACCTTCCAGAGGTAGATTTAGCAGCAGTTGGCGCCATTTGCAAGCTGGGGACCTGCTTGGGGTGTCAAAACCTTCCAAAAACTGCCCGGGGCCCAGAAAAACTATAAAAAGATCCCCTTCCCTTTAAAAAAACTTAGACTCGGAGCCTTGACACACTCTCTCTCATCGAGAGAAAACGCTACGCAAAAATCACTAGAGATTAAGCTCTAGTTGATTAACTTAAACGATAATTAGCCTAATCCTTCTTAATTAGCAAGGCTAGAATAATCTATTTTTTTAATAAATTAAAGATTAGGCCTATGTATACTCATAAATCCTCTCTTAATCAAATATTCTCTGCTGATTGTTGTAATGAAGCTTGGGATTATTAAGCTAATTAATTATCATATCATATTAGGACTAAATTAGCCATAAATTAATGGAAAATATACTAATTAAGTTTAAATTAAGTTGAGGTAATTATCAAAGCTGCATTAGACAATCATTAAGCTAGGGAAATTATCTTATAATGTTTTGAGTAATTTTCATAATTAATTAGGCAAAATTACACTGTTTTGTAAAGAAAATTAAAGGGGAAAATAATCATATTAATTCAAAATGTCTTGAGTTATTTATTACAAGTTAATTATATATTACCAAACTCATGATAATTATGTCAAGCTCATATCATTAATTCACCTAATTACTTTAGTAGAAATACTCTGTCTCTAAGACAAATTAAATTAGGGAAATTAGTAAATTGATTCAAAATGGTTTGAGTTTTTTCTCGTGGTTAATAATATGTTAAGGAACCCATGATAACTAAGTCAAGCATAGATAATTAATTTATCTAATTACTTTAGCAGAAATACTCTGTTTTTAGGACAAATTAAATAAGGAAAATTAGCAACTAGATTCAAATGGATTTGAGTTATTTATCAGAGGCTAATAATATGTTAGGAAACCTGTGATAATTATTTCAATCTCAGATAGTTAATTTATCTGATTACCTTAGCATAAATACTCTGTGTTTATGACAAATTAAATAAGGGAAATTAGCAAATAGATTGAAAATGATTTAAGTTATTTATCACGGGTTAAGATATATGTTAGGGAACCCGTGATAATTATGTGAAGCTCAGATTTTCAATTTACCTGATTACTTTAGCAGGATTACTTTGTTTTTAGGACACATTAAATAGGGAAATTAGCAAATAGATTCAAATTGGTTTCAGTTATTTATTAGAGGTTAATTAGATGTTAGAAAACCTGTGATAATTATTTCAAGCTCAAATAATTAATTTACCTAATTACTTTAGCAAAATTACTTTGTTTTTAGGACAAATTAAAAGGGAGAAATCATCAAATCGATTTAGAATGTCTTGAATTATTTAATAGAGGTTAATTATACCTTAGGGAACCCATGATAATTATATTACCCCCAGATAATGAGTTTACCTAATTATCTCAGTAAAATTACATTATTTTTAGGGGAAAATAAAAGGAGGAATATAGTAATTAATCCAAAAACCTTTGATATAAATATCATATGTAGAACACACCTCGAGGATTCCATGATGAATACCCCAACCTCAGATAAATAGTTTAGGTATTTATCTTCAATAAAAGTAACCAATTTTGCGTACAAAATAGAGAAATGAAATTAGTAAATGAATTTATCTAATTACCAAATAAATACCTGAGGTCCAAAATCACTATTGAAGGGTAGAAAAATTACCTCAGCATAAGTGGATGGTATAATAAATTACTATGTATAAAATTTTGCCTAATTTAGACCATAAGTATAGAAGGGAAAGGTTATAAATAAAATTTATGATAAATTCCTAAAGATAGAACATATTCAGTTACAATTTAGGGTGAGTAATCCATTAATCGATAGAAATTTATAATTTACTAAAGCTAAAATGGAAGATAGACTAAGGAGAAACCTAGTTAAAGGGCTTCCTAGTAATTTCCCTAATTTAGACCATAAGTATAGAAGGAAAAGGTTATAAATCAAATTTATGATAAATTCCCAAAGATAGAACATATTCAATTACAATTTAGGGTGAGTAATCCATTAACCGATAGAAATTTATAATTTACTAAAGCTAAAATGGAAGATAGACTAAGGAGAAACCTAGTTAATGGGCTTCCCAAATTAAATTGTTATTATGAGAAATTACTAATAGCATAAATAAGTTACAGGAGGAATATCTCATCAAATTGACTATTAAAGATACCTACTTACTCCAAAAATTCTTATTTTTGGATAAAAAAGGAAAAAGAAGATTATTCAATTAAGCTTCTAATGGATTAAGTCTTTTTATAAGGCTGCTGACATGGCTCCAAAGAGAACCAGGGGAAATCCTCTTACTGAGAAAGAGGATGCTAGCAACAAGCAAAACAAAGCCACTAATGACCATGAGGCTAGGCCTCGCCATAGGCCAACAAAGAAAAGTCTACGGGCACCCGCCCAACAGCACATGGAGCAGTCCTAGGTGGATTTCTATTTTGTTCACTTAAAATCTTTTTAAAGTTCATTTTTAAGTTAACACTGCATACGTAAGGTTAGGAAGGATAAACTGGCTATAAATGGAAGGTAACTTCCACAAAACCAACGAGCAATGATTTTAAATAGGAAAGAAATGATTGGGTTATGACAGATTGACCTAGGATTCCTTGGAATATTTTACTCCAGGTGATTATTAATGATGGAGATACCATCATGGATGAGTCGGTTTCCTCATCACGCGTGGATTCTTTACCCCGTGCTTGTTTGTGTTTGTGGATAGTACTTTCAAGTTTATCCTAGAGGAACTGCCCGGTTGTATGGGCAGTCGGTTGGCGTATGGGCGCCCGGACTTTGGGTGATGGCTTTTTCCACCCCGGTTTTTATAAATAAGGAATGGGTGCCAGTTTTCACCTCTGTATAGGTGCTCTTCATACAAGCCAATACTGGTCATAGATACTTCAGAATGACAGTACCTTGTCTTAAGTCTAAAGATGTTTCTTTGCTGAAAGAATGTCTTCAATAGTGTTTTCGTTGTCTTAATGAAATTTAGTTGTGGAAGTTAAAAGGAATCATTGTTTTAATTGTGAAAAGAATGTCGTAGTAATTAGACAACAAAGAAATCATGTGTGAGTGCGGGGTGGTAAGTGGGGATTGACCAAGGTTGTCAATCATGGACGGGTGGACCTGATTAGTCAGGTAACTATCTATTCTCACGCAGTAAATTGTTTAGAAACTTCTTCACTTGGAAGAGAAATCCACCAATGGCAGTGCCCTCACATATGTTAGGGGAAAAAAAGCGTTGGCTAAGGAAACCAAAATCTGAATGATGAAGTATAGGGCCAGAAACGTTTTTAATGGTCCCTTTTCCACTGCGAGACAGGACTAGGTCTCTTTCTAGGGCTATAAACCTAAACCATTGTCAATGGTAAGGGTGAATTCACTGTAATTTTTCTTGTTTAAGGACTCTGACTTTAGTAGGCATAGAGACCTGTCAATGGTACCATCCCGTTTTTGGTGTCGGCGGGATTGGGTACCTTACAGCCAATGGCCCAAAAGATGTTAGAGATACAGAATGTAAACAAGATGCAGTCTTCAAAGAAAACAAAGAATGAAGACAAAGACTGGTCACCCACGGACGACAACACAAAGTCTTCAAGCACAATTAAAATGGAGATTGATGCCAAAGCAAAGCTTATTGAAGATGATTTATCTCCATTGAATAGAACTTCAGAAGAGCTTAAAGCAAATCACGTAATAGCAAGTGCAGATCATACAGAACAAAGAGCAACCACGATAGCTATTGAGCAGAGAATTCCACCAAACCCAAAAGTTAAGAAGAATGAGGTTTCAAAAAGTCAAGAAGCAACAGGAAGTCCAAAGATCAATCACTCATTGCCATTTGAATCAGTTGAAGAAAGTCAGATTGGAAAAAAAAGTCTCAAACCACCCTCCATAGAGGCACAATTAGATCAAGATGAGACCATGGCAAAAGCAAAACAAAGATCTTCAATAGAACCTCCAATGAGAATAACTATAGTTCTCAACATTACAACAGGAGAAAGTGTCATATGCAATGCTCTAGTGAATAAAGACGCAAACTGCAATATGGTTGTAGACAACATCCAAAGAATTCTAGAGATTACTCAGTGCAAGCCAGGTAATAAAGAAATCATGGGTAAGGCTACAAGTCAAGAAGAAATGGTTGCTACCCTTAGCATCCAAAATCATGAATAGCAAGTGAAGTTTCATGTGAAGCCTTCAAAGGAAATGCTTGCAGATGTCATCCTTGGACATCAGTAGTTAGATCAACACAAGGCCTACAAAGAAGATAAAATGCTAATACTCTCTTTTCAAAGAGGTAGCCAACAACAGTTACAGGTACCATTAATGCTAGATTCAGAGTTACAAAAGTCACAAGAATCGAAGACAAATCTTACAGACAAAGGTAAAGCAAAAGTGGAACTTCCACTGACTAGCAATGAAGGTGTGACATTGTATGCGTCTACATCAAAGAACCCTCGTGGATTAGATGCTTCAAGCAAGTTAGGCATGCAAAACTTCAATTCAATTTGCTGACCCAACTGAACCCTCTAAGAAGACACCCAGAAAAGAAAATATATTCCAACCAAAGTACTCAAGAAAGCAAAGGAAAGTCAAGCAAGTGCTTGTTTAGAGAAGTTTAGTCAAAGTCAATGATCCGGTTTGGATTAAAGACAAGAAATCAACATAGAAAGACAAACACATGGAATGGATAGCATCACAATGGAGCTTAAAAGAACATAAGTACTATGGAGGTAATAGACATTTATGGGTACCGAAACCGCATGTTAGCGCATATGAAGTAACTTCAAGTCCCTCGCAAGAAAGAAGGCCCACAAGGTATCAACCTCGACAATATCCTAGGATACCTAAGAAGCAGGTATACAATAGAACAACATCAAAATATGTTGAAGTCTACCACAACCCTCAAGAGGATACAAGAAAAAGATGGATCTCAAAGAATATTCCTCTTAGACAAGGATTCTACACAGGTTATACAAAGATTTGGCTACTAGTCAACCACAAGCCGACTGCAACTATACCAAACCTGCATGAAGATATCAAGAAATCAACAAGACCAGAGCGAAGCAAACTCAACAAAGGAGTTACAAATGTCATCAAGAGATTTTTATTCCTAAGTCTTCCAATGCTCCTGGTTGTTACCATATACATGTGGTAGTGATGTGTGTGAACACACTAGGACCGCCGGGGTATTTTTTCCCTCTTTAGGAGGTTTTTTCCCCCGTGCATTGTATATACGCCCATCACTCTAGGGCTATCTATCTTTCCATTGCACACAAAGTAAAACACTCTCTATTGTGTGCCTTGAGCTTACTTCGTCTTCTCCAAGCTATGTGTGTTTCTCTGCAACCCTAATTCCAACAATTGGTATCAGAGCAGGTCACGTCCTCTCGGGCTTAGTCGCCAGCTGCTCGAGCACACGCCTGCTCACTTTCTCTGATTTCATTGAGCTTTGGCAAGCGTTCATAGGTCGACAAATATTTTGGGATAGCTCGAAGAGCTTGGTCTGCTCAGAATTTTGATTTGGGCTCATTTCAGCCTCCGTTTCCACTACAAGCAGTACTGCACAGGCTATTTCTTCATTTTGTGCAGAATTTTTGTCAGTGCCGTTTTCTGCATAACAGGTGCCTTATAGTCTTCTACAGTTTTTGCTATATAGCACAGGTTGTTCCCACTCCGTTTCTCCTATTTTCGAGTATTTTTCACATCAGGTGCAGCATTTACCATGGCTGACAACAACAACACAGATGTGTTCAAGATGTTTGTTGCTGAGGACAGGTTGGATGGGGACAACTACCCTATGTGGGCTTATATGATGCAACATGTTCTTGTGTCAAAGGGTGTCTGGCACATTGTGCAGGGCATTGATGTACGTCCTGGTTCTGAGGATGTAGGCGGTGTTGAGGATGTTGCAGGTCTTGCTGCAAGGATTGCATCTGTTAGAGTTGTTTTGCCTACGACAGAACAAGCTCTTTGGGATGTTAAGGATGCACAGGCTCATGCATTGATTGCATTTTCTGTGAAGCGCACCATTGTTCCTCACATCTGTTCAGCAAAATCTGCAAAACAGGCTTGGGATATTTTAGCAGGTCTTTATGCAAGCCGCAATGAGGCTAAAATTGCTTTGCTGCGTAAAGAACTGGAGTCGAAGATTATGCATGAGGAAGATGATATGGACACTTTCCTTGCTAGTGTCAAGGATATCAATGAGCAGCTTATTTCTGCAGGTGAAGTCATTTCAGACAGTTCCCTTGTGCAGGCTGTTCTTGATGCCTTACCAGATTCCTACCAGACTTTTGCTAGTACTTGGAGACTGATGACCCAAGGAAATCCTGAAGTTTTCAAGTTTGATGCATTATACACATTGCTGTTGCAAGAGTCACTTTCCAGAAAAAATAGGACTAGGCAGCGTGCAGTTGAACAGGCTTTTATTGCTTCTCAAAGAAAGGGTGGTAACAGTAATGTAGCCACTTCTTATGGTTCTGCTGCGCGTGGCGAAAATTCTGTTCCTAATGCTTCTGCTAGCAGTACTTCATCTGGCAATTCTGGTGATAAGGGCAAAAAGAAGATGCGTTGCCATTATTGTAAAGCCAATGATCACTTGATCAAGTCGTGTCCTAAGTTGAAGGCCAAAGAGGCTAAGAAGAAAGAGGGTGGTTCCACTGCAAATGCTGGTTCCACTACAAATGCAGCCATTGTTGAGTCTTCTGTGAAAGGAGATTGTGTTCCTGATGTTGATGCAGAATGGGCTTTTAGCGTAGAGTGCACTTACAATCCTGCTGTCCATGATGCATGCTTGTCAATTGCTGCAAATTCACATGTGTGGTATTTCGACAGTGGTGCTACAAAGCACATTACCTCACATCATGAATTTTTTACCTCTCTCGAGTTTGTCCCTCATGGGAATTCAGTCACTTGTGCCAACAACGCCTCTTATCCAGATCAGGGAGTTGGAAAGATTGTGCTTACTGCTGCTAATGGCAGTTCTTTCACACTTGTTGATGCACTTTATGTACCTGGGATCAAGAAGAATCTGTTGATGCACTTTATGTACTTGGGATCAAGAAGAATCTCTTGTCTGTATCCGCACTTGCTAGACTTGGACTTGTAGTCAAATTTGTGGATGATAGATGTACAGTTCATGATCTCAGTTTTGGTGATGAAATTGTTACATCTGGGCTTTTGTGCCGTGGGCTATATAAGCTCACTTTGTATGACAAGTGTGGACAAAATTTTGCAAATGCTATTGCAGATTCAAGGGCTATTTCACATGCAAAACTTAGGCATGCACATTTTGGTCATCTGAATTTTTCCAGTTTGCTGCGTTTGCAGAAATCTGATATGGTTGCTTCTTTGCCACCTCTTGAAGCACCTGTCAAACATGTTTGTGAAGGCTGTATTTTGGGTAAGATGCAGCGTTCTAAATTTCCAAAGGATGGTTCAGTTCGGGCCACATGCAGGTTGCAGCTTGTGCATAGTGATGTTTGTGGGCCCATGCAAACTCCTTCCTTGGGCAATTACCTGTAATTCGTAACATTCATTGATGATTACTCCAGGCATGCATGGGTATTTACGCTTAAAGAGAAGTCCGAAGTTTTTATGTGCTTCAAACAATTTCTGGCTATGGCTGAAAATGTCTCAAAATGTACTATGGGCACCCTCCGTTCCGATCGAGGGGGGGAGTATATGTCTCATGAATTTAATGCATTTTTGGCTAGTCGTGGGATAAAACACCAATGTACAGTGCCTTATACACCTCAGCAAAATGGTGTTGCTGAGAGGAAAAATAGGTCATTGACGGAATTGCCACGATGTATGGTCAAAAGTCAAGCTTTGCCGCATTCTTTTTGGCTTGAGGCCATTATTTGTGCCACTTATGTACTTAACAGGTGTCCTACAAAGCTTTGTAGTCTATTACTCCATATGAAGCATGGCATGATAGAAAACCTTCTATTGAGAGCATGCGTGTTTTTGGCTATTTGGCATATGCTTTGGTGCCACAAGTGCAGCGCAGAAAATTGGATGATAAGGCTGTCAAATGTATTTTTGTTGGTTATAGTGCTGAAAGCAAAGGTTACAGGTTGTATCATCCACAAACAAAACGTATTCTGGTTTCTCAGGATGTAGTGTTTGTGGAAGATTCTGTTTAGCCCTTGCTGTCATGTACTAGAGACAGTAATGTAAGCTCACAGGACATTTATGACACTTTGTTGCCTCTTTTCAGTGGTGGAAATACGAATGTAAGTTCCAATGAGGCAAATGTACAACCTATGGGGGTTTCTGAAAATGTTTTAGATCAGCCTCTTACTGATGCATATGTACATGATGTACTTGATGAGGAAAGGGATGAAAATGAGCAGGCTAGAGGTATGCCAAAATGGCTGGTGCACACTTTGCGTGACAGTAAATTGGATGCACCTTTGTCTAGTCGTACTCGTTCAGGCTCTCGCCATGCATCTTATGCATCAGATTGTTATGCTTTGGCTGTGTCTCGCTTACATGATGTTGAGGAGCCTCTGACTTTTGATGAAGCACAAAATTCAGAAAATTGGATGGCTACCATGCAATCAAAATATGATGCACTTATAGAGAATGACACATGGACTTTATGTGATTGTCTATAAGATAATCCTCTTTTGTGCACAAATTTAAATAGTATGCATGCTTAGAATCATGTTTGTGATGACAAGGTCTCTCAAACACTAAGTACAATTTGTCACTCTACTTTGGGAGTATGATATGGACTAAGAGCACACATGCTTGCAGCAGCTATGTCTCTCAAGCACCAAATGGACGACTCATCCATTCTGGAATGATGTCAGATCCTCTACCCGCCAAAAAACGTAGACTAATGACTAAGACTTTATCTCTTCTACGTCATAGTCGAGGATGACTATGATTTCAAGAGAGAGGTAATGTCATACAATATAATATCTAACCAACCCAAATGATTTTCTCATATAAAACTGATCATTTAATGTGGGAGAATAAATGGGAACAAGGGTTAAAATATAGACATGTGTTTATGGATCTGTCTAAACACGGAGCCAAGGTTAAAAGGGGTCCAAATTGAAAGATGGTATGTTGAAGAGAAATGCTACCTAATGGAGCTTAAAGACAATAGGGTTAGCTTCATTAAATACCTCCAAAATTTAGTGCTCAAAAGTCCTTTGACCTTAGGCAATTGTCCTTAGGCAAGCCAGGGCTGACCTTGAGGTGGGAATCCTAGCCAAGTATGAGGTGTTTGTTGGCTATCTAAGTGTTAGTGGGAACCTTACCCAAAAGCTTGAGGTGTTTCTCACATACTTAAATGACTAAAGTTCTTGAAGTATTCAATCCAAAGATAACTCTCAAGAGGCATAAAAGTTTCCATGCTTGACTAGATTAAGTCCTTGAAGTATTCCATTCAACCAAATGACTTAATAATCGTAAAAGATACATTTCAAACGATCCTCCACATGTGGTCCATGATGTGTTTGAATGCTATTGGATAGGTTTTAAAGGGGTCTAATGAGAATTTAGATACATACAAATAAATAAGCAAGTTCTTTCTCTCAAATAAAAAAAATAGGACACATGTCCAAATGAAATAATAAAATAATATGAGAGAGAGAGAGAGAGAGAGATAGAGAGAGATTCTCCTATGGATTATTCTTCTTCCTCTTCCCTCACCTCATTCCCCGCTAGCTCTCTCCACCTTCGAAGGTGTTTGAGGACTTGGGATAGTAAATGCTTTTTTCAAAGTTTATGTTAAGCTCGTGATGCATGAAGCTTTCCATCTTCATAGCATCACCAAGGTCACAAGGAACACAAAGATTGTACTATAACAAGTCTCTCTTGATGTGAGAATCTATAATACAAACATCTTTTGGAGGGGATAACGTCTCCAAGTAAATCCGGTCCTCAACTATTGTCATGTTATCTAATACTCTCTCTCTTGCAATAGTATTGTTCATGCCAAGTTAATTACATACTATGTTTATGTTGCTACCATCAATTAAGTTGTTCTCAAAGTGATCTCACAAAAGTGCTCACTCTAATTCTCTTAATTCCACTATTCTCAAATCTCATAGGCCATTTCCATTAGATTTGTATCAGAGCATTTGGTTTCTCTTTTCTTGCTTAAGAAGAGAGGTCCTTAAGTAGACTATTAATAATTGACTTTGTTAACACTAGAATGGTAACCTAACAGGACATAAAAGTGTCCTTTCAGGGTTTTGGGAAAAAATTCCAAAACCATAGTAGATCCACTCATTTTGAAAAATCCTTTCATGAGCTTATAGTTCAATAACTACTACATATGGAAAAAATGAGAAAGTTGTAATTTTTCTCATCCCTTGGTCACTACAAGCCTCCAAAGTTGATGGACTAGTGCATTTTGCCCAAAACAGCAATTTCTTATGGTTGATTGCATATAAATAAGAGTGGAAATTTTTGTAGGACATGAGATAAAATGCTCCTTTAACTTCAATGGGTTGGTGACCAAAACATATGGTTGCTTTTACCTCACTAATTTTTTTTTGGGCAAAAAAAATAGGTACAAAAAAGTTGCATTTTTGCCATTCTGCGGACCTATCATCAAAGTTTCTATAGTCACGCTCAATACAGATACTATATACATGTTTTCTTAGTCCCCTTTGGGCCTCTGGATTCAAAAGGATCCATGGAGCATGTCAAAAAGTTAATGGATCTCTTACAATTGGAACCTTGGGGGCAATGATAAAGTGCTAAATACAGCAAACATGAAAAAACTGGGTTTAGCATTATGACCTCTAGAAAACCATAGAAACTACTCAATATCTAGCCAAGTTTGTAGTCTATGATTAGATATGGTTACTACCTACAAAATACACACAATTGGCCTAAGAAACTAGCAATATTGAGAAAGTTATACTTGCTACTCTAAAATGTATCGTATTCTTCAGCAATCAAAAAACTCAACCATCATCATATACTATGCTATATAGCATATTAGGTCCCCCAAAACTCAAGGAAGATTAGCTTTATGTTATACATTACACTTACACAATCAAAATTGAATTTGGATATCAAGAAAGCCACCAAAAAAATCATAAAAGTGCTAATTTTGGCCAAAAAAAAGGATTATGCAATTCTTGTAAATTGGTCATAACTTTCAATTTTAACACTTAGCTCTCCCTACAAGCATCAAAACATGTTGAGAACTATAAAGGCCGAACCTCTAGCCATCTAAACCTCACAAATATGAAGTTTAGAGTGGTATAGTTTCCAAGAATTGAAAAAAAGCCAAAAATAGGACCCATTTTTTCACACAGTTTAGGTTCAAAAATGTTGTGCAAGAGTAAGGTTAATGGTGAGATCGATACTCAAAAAAAAAATGCTAAGTTTTTTTCAGCTCATAAGGCAACTTTGTGGATATATAGCACCTAGAAATTCATGTTCATACTCTTCAAATAATTCAAGCAAAATGGTCACTTAACAGGACACAAAAGTGTCCAAGGACATAAAAGTGTCTTGTTACCATTCTAGTGTTAATGATATTAGGATAAGTGGGACTCGGATCTATTATCGGTTTTGTTGATCCTTCTACGTGGGATATGGTGCACACCTCGGGATCTCTGGTCTTAATAATAGGGTCTTTTTAGACTTGCCTACAGCTTTACCATTATTGAGCCACAAGAAGTCCAAAAGGAGCTATCCCTTGGCAATTCTTCTATGCTAGACCCACCCCACTAATCTCTATAATTAACCAATTTTATCCGTGGATATAGATACTTAAGTGCTTATTTTCAAAGGCTAAGAGGAGTAGCAACTAAGGTTTTGAGTTATCAAAGAATACACTAAGTGAACACATAAGTAACTAGCATGGCTGACAATAACCAAGAGAGTAGATGAACATTGATAACTTTGATTTTGCACATGAAGGTGCTAATAATGATGCCCCCATGTTTATCAATTATCTTGTTACTAGGTTACATCAAGCTATGGGAAACCCTAATTTACAAGCCGAAGTTACTCAACAACTTCGTGCTTATGGGATCTCCCTTCCTCTCCAAGAGGAGAGAGAGCTTAGGAGGCCTCTTGATGAGACCCCCAAAAGAAGACTATCTCCAATACAAGAGGAGGAATCCAAAGAACAAGAAAGTGATGAATGCCTAAGTTCCTCTGAAAATGTGGCTCCACGAAGATGGTGGTCTAGATGATCGCTAACTCCTCCCAAGAGGAAATGGTCAACACATAGTCATTCTCCTCGTCACTCCAAAAGGGACGAGAGAAAACAAAGGAAGAAAAGGTCAAGAAAGAGGTCACCCTCTTCTCCTTCTTCTTCACCTTCCTCCTCTTGTGATGAAAGCTATGGCTATTCTCCTAGAGAATACAAGAGGGGAAGACATCGAAATCATACCCTGCATGGCAAAGATCACAAAATCTCAAGAAGTTCAAAGAGGGAGGAAAGAGTATCTTTTTTCTCACCTATGATGGCACCTTTGGTTCCACCGACAAAGTATTGGCCTTCATCCAACAATTTAATGCGGCCTTTTGGAGACGAGGGCTTCACGAAGTCCTCCAAGATACACCATGTAGCTATGCACTTCCAGAAATCCACTAGTCAATGGTGAGTCCCCAAAGACAAGGAAAACTCTACGAGATTCTATCATGAAGCAATTCTTTGCAAGCGATGTAAAGGACAAAGTACTTCCCGAATGGCGCAGTTTGAAGCTTCTCTTAGATGAATCTATTTACAACAAATATGTGGACAATTTTTGGGATTTACATCTCAAGGCTACTGTCTTCCAAAAGATACACTTTGCCAAGCAAACGCATCAATTTTTTGTGGGATTACCTGAAGAAATGGTCGAGTATGTCAACTCTCAACGGCCTAGTTCTATCATTGAAGTAATCCACCACACCACGGTTGCTTTCCGCATCAATTTACAACAAGGGGCTAGACAGAATGTCAAACCCATGAAAAACAAAGACAAAAATGATGCAAAGGGGAAAACCAATGCCCAAAATTCTTCCCAAGGCACTTCCTACAACAACAACAATAGGTCCAAGAAGAAGGGAGTTTACAAAGGTAAAAACAAACTCTCTCATGAAGAGTTGAAGATTTTCACAAGGACCATAAGTGTTTTAAGTGTGGGGAGCAAGGACATGGCTATCATTCTTTCCCCAAGAAAAATGTGCACAATGAGACTCCTAGGGCTTTCACCATTGAAGATCCAAAAGAGGATGCTCATTGAAAAGGATCATTTCTCTCCTATACTTGGGGAAAGGTAAGGGATCATGATGCCTTCATCTTGTTTGACCTTGGCTCTACTCACAACTTCATGTAAACAGAGTTGGTCACCAAGTTGGGCATTCAAGCTTTTGAGATGGGATATTGTAACGGCTGACACAGCTTTCAAGGGACAACAAGCCTCCGTTACTCCCTTGATTGAGAAGTTGAGGCTTCATGTCCAAAGCTATGTCGACAAAGAAGAATTTTTCATCTCTCCTCTCCAACATGAGGATGCTATCCTAGGGGCACCATTCTTTGATCGCATGGCTGCCAACATGAAGTTCCCTGAAAGGAGAATCTACTTCACCTACAGGGGAAAGAACATGTATATAGATGCTAATGAGTATGGTCGTACTATACCACTTGTAAATTCACTAGCTTTTGATAAGTCAATGAAAAGCTTGATTTCTGCGTACATGATTTTTGTCAAAGAATCCACTAATGACGCTCGTGGTTTATCAAATGAAAATGTTAGGAATCAAGAAGAGTTAGACTTGTCTAGCTTTATAAAAGGATTCCAAGATGTGTTCATCGATGATATCCCTATGGACTAATTACCTCCAAAACGAGGGGATGATGACCATCAAATTGAGCTCCTATTAGGATGTTCACAACCTAACAAGTCTCCTTATCTAGTTTCCCAAGCTCAACAAGAAGAGAATATGAGGAAAGTACAAGAATTGGTAGAAAAAGGGATGGTGAGGCCTAGCTCCTCTCTCTTTTGTTCTCTAGTCCTTTTAGCATGCCTTTTGATTGACTAATGCATCAGCTACGTTAAATCATCTAATGGAGAAAATTGTTAGACCTTATCGCAAATTCACTTTAGTGTTCTTTGATGATATCATCATCTACTCCAAGTCCTTGGAGGAACACAAGAAGAATCTCCAAGTGATTTTTCAAGCATTGAGGGAGAACAAGCTTTTTCTCAACCAAAAGAAAAGCAAATTTTTCCTTCAAGAGATTCAATACTTAGGTCATATTATCTCTCAAGATGGTATCTGTATGGATCCATCAAAGTTAGAGGTAATAAAAGCATGGCCTAATCCAATGAATCTACATGAGCCAAGAAGCTTTATTGGTATGTATGCATACTATAGGCGCTTTATACAAAAATTTTCTCAAATAGTAGGACCATTACATGATTGAATAAAGAAGACGTTTAGTATGCATGGACTGCTTAGGAGCAAAAAGCTTTTGACAAGCTGAAAGAGAAGCTTACCTCTCAAACAGTCCTCATACTTCCGGATCTCTCAAAGCCATTTGACCAATGTGATTCTTGTGGTGATTGCCTTGGAGCAGTCTTGCTTGAAGAAGGGCATGCCATAGCACATGAGAGCGGAAGGCTCAATACTGATGAACAGGCCTTAGGCATTTATGAGAAAGATCATACCCTAGACACATGGAAGCACTATTTATTCGGGACTCCATTCATTTTACGAACAGACCATCAAAGTCTCAAGTATTTCATGATGCAAATAAAGCTTTCCGACAAACAAATGAGGTGGGCAAATTTTCCTTCCCAAATTAAATTTTCATATTGCTCACATTGCTGATAAGCACAATCAAGTGTCCAATGCACTATCACAACGACCAAAAGTTAACGTTGTGTCTATAGCAACTCACAATGATCTATCTTCTATGATAGATGAGTATGCTATTGACCCTGACTTTAAAGACATAATGTCAGCCCTTGCTTTGGGGAAGAAAGAGGAACCATTCACCTTGCAGGATGGTTATCTTCTCCATGGCAATAGGCTATGTGTTAGCCACTCCCTTTGTGACAAAGTCATGTATGAATCCCATGCTCCTCCCTATGCGAGGAATAGAGAAACTCAACCTACTCTTCGTGAGTATCTCCGAGGAGTAGCGACGTATTTCTACTGGCCTACCATGAAAGTGGACATACAAGAGTATGTTTCAAATTGTGTGGTATGCCAAAAAAATAAGTATGATAGAGGCTAGAAACTTGGATTACTCCAGCCATTGCCCATCCCTATTTCACCATGGGAGAGTATATCCATTATTTTATCTTTGGATTACCAAAGTCTATCCATGGAAATACGGGAATATGGACAATAGCCTATAGGTTTAGCAAGCAAGCATACTTTATTCCTATCAAAAAGACTATTAAGGCACACCAAATGGCAACCATCTTTATATCTCAAATTTTAAAACACCATGGATTACCAACATCCATCGTGTCAGATAGAGATCCTAGAATGACGAATAATTTTTGGAAAGGTCTCTTTGAAAATCTAGGTACAAGATTGAATTTCCCTTCGGCGTACCACCCACAAATGGATGGCCAAGTGAGATAGCCAATCTTACGATACTCGATCTACTAAAGACTTATGATATAGAAGTAGATCAATGATTACAATGGGAGAAGTACTTACCCCTTGTAGAGTATGCTTACATTAATAATGTCCATACTACTATAGAGGGAAGACCAAAAAGTCCCTTGCTACTTAAAGTACATGGGAAGATCTTCGTTGTTGATGAGTATGTCTATGACCTACAAGAATCTTTTCAAAAGATTAAGGAGGATATATCCATCTCTCAACAAAGCCAAAAAGGTATTGCTGACAAGCACAGAAGGTCCTTAACATTCAAATAAAATGATTAAGTCTTACTTAAGTTTCCCAAGGCTCGATTGAGGCAAACGACGGGCAAAAATCCTACGGGCCATCAAAACTATTATGCTAAATTAGCAAAAAGATACTATGGTCCTTTTCAAATCTTGAAGCCAATCAATGACATGGTTTATCGAATCAAGTTGCCCAACCATTGGCTCATACACAATGATTTTCATGTGAGTCTACTTAAGCCCTACAAAGGAGAGCCACCAATTTAACCAATTATTGGACACCCTCCTGAAATCAAAGACCAAGAAGATGTGCTAACAACTTGAAGCTATCCTTCAGCATGAAGACAAGGTACTACGGTATGGTAAGATTATCTGAAGATATCTTATTAAATTAAAAAATAATCCGTTTGAAGATGCTAGATGAATGGAAGGAATACATCTTAAGGATAGTATGAACCTTGTCAATGCTAACAATGTTGCACTAGAGTAAGCAAATGTGAATGCTTTCTTAACGAACAATGTTTTTGACTTATAAGACTTTTTTGTGCACAAATTTAAATAGTATGCATGCTTGTGATGACGACGTCACTCAAACACCAAGTAGAATTTGTCACTCTACTTTGGGAGTATGATATGGACTAAAGAGCAAATATGCTTGCGGCAGTAATGTCTCCCAAGCACCAAATGGACTAGTCATCCATTTTGGAATGATGTTGCAGGGTAAAAAGGGATCCTCTACCCGCTAAGAAAGGTAGACTAATGACTAAGACTTTATCTCTTCTACCTCATAGTCGAGGACGACTATGATTTCAAAAGAGAGGTAATGTCATTAAATCTAATATCTAGCCAACCCAAATGATT
Organism: Adiantum capillus-veneris; assembly: GCF_014529385.1. Classification (NCBI taxonomy): domain Eukaryota; kingdom Viridiplantae; phylum Streptophyta; class Polypodiopsida; order Polypodiales; family Pteridaceae; genus Adiantum; species Adiantum capillus-veneris. The sequence goes on along the minus strand of NC_140959.1, from coordinate 99,534,355 downwards.
TTCTCATATTAAATTGATAATTTAATGTGGGAGAATAAAAGGGAGCAAGGATTAGAATATGACATGTGTTTATGGATCTGATTCAACATAAGGCCAAGGTTAAAGGGGGTCCAAATGAGAGACGGTATGTTGACGAGCAATGCTACCTAATGGAGCTTAAAAACCGTAGGGTTAGCTTCATTAAAGACCTCCAAAATTTAGTGTTCAAAAGTCCTTTGACCTTAGGCAAGCTAGGGCTGACCTTGAGGTGGGAATCCTACCCAAGTACAAGGTGCTTGTTGACTTGCTAAGTGTTAGTGGGAACCTTACCCAAAAGCTTGAGGTGTTTCTCACATGCTTAAATGACTAAAGTTCTTGAAGTATTCAATTCAAAGATAACTCTCAAGAGGCATGAAAGTTTCCATGCTTGACTAAACTAAGTCCTTGAAGTATTCCATTCAACCAAATGACTTAATAAACATAAAAGACACATGTTCAAATGATCATCCACTTGTGGCCCTCATGATGTGTTTGAATGCTATTGGATAGGTGTTAAAGGGGTCCAATGAGAATTTAGATACATAAAAATAAATAAGCAAGTTCTTTCTCTCAAAGAAAAAAAGAGGACACGTGTCCAAATGAAATAATAAAATATTACGAGAGAGAGAGAGAGAGAGAGAGAGAGAGAGAGAGAGAGAGAGAGAGAGAGAGAGAGAGAGGTGTGGACCAAGCATGAGTGGGGGGGTACACTCTCCCACACACACACACACACATACATTCTTTCATTGTGTGGAGTACAAAGTGCAAGAGCTTCATCTCCTTCTCCAAGCTTGTTGAGAAGTGGAGAGCCTACACCAACAATCTTGGCTATGGAATGTAAATCCAATGCTTCAATGCTTAAACTTGACATCTTCTTCATCTTCATTACTATGCTATTATGATATGCTAAGAAAAAAGAGTGATGATAAGTGAGGAACTATTTTTTTCTCCTATGGATGATTCTTCTTCCTCTTCGCTACCCTCATTCCCCGCTAGCTCTCTCCACCTTCGAAGGTGTTGGAGCCTGGAGGCCTTAGCATTGAGGCTTGGGATAGTTAATTCTTTTTGCAAAGTTTATGTTCATCTCATGATGCATGAAGCTTTCCATATTCATAGCATTACCGCGGTCATAAGGAACACAAAGATTGTATTATAACAAGTCTCTCTTGATGGGAGAATCCATAATACAAATGCCTTTTGGAGGGGGGACCGGCTCCAAGTAAATCCGCTCGTCAACTATTGTCGTGTTCTCTAATACTCTCTCTGTTGCAAAAGTATTGTTCCTGCCAAGTGAATCACGTACTATGTTTATGTTGCTACCATCAATTAAGTTCATCCTCCATGTTCTCAAAGTAAGCTCACAAGAATGATCACTCTAATTCTCTTAATTCCGCTATTCTCAAAGTTCATAGGCCATTTCCATTATATACTTTTCATAAATAAATGATAGCCTCATCATTATTCTATTACAACGGACAAATGCAACATCATCTCTCACATCAGACATATTCGGACCAATGAAGATGTTGCAATAAATTGAACCTCATCAACAAATTCAACGACAATTGAAGACAATCAGCCTATCAATAACCAATCAAAAACCTTCCACAGCCTCCACGGAAACATTTCAACAGTTCTCGAGGTGGGCACTAAAATCGGAAGGGGGGAATGTTAACTAAGTCAACGTTGGTTAACAGAACAGCTAAAGACCGAAGATGTACGGATGCACATCGAAGATCAATAGAAAGAATCAGTAAAGATTGGAGTTACACATTTTTCACATTGTCCCAAAATGGTCACATATTGTAAATTCTTGATTTATTTCAAGCCATTGTAATATTTTAATGTGTTACGGACTCAATGGGAGTTCCAAGCTGTAAAGAATAGGTCAGTTAATGTACCTAGGTAGCAGATTTAGTAAGTGGTGGAGCACTAAAGGCCTTGGGCACCCGGACATTGCATATTTTTACCCTAGGTATATAAGGCAGTGTGTAAAAGAAATTAGGGTTCTCAAGCTCATTTGTTGAGAGCATTCTTTGGTAAGAGCTCTTGAGGTGTGTGGCTATGGAGTCCTTGAGCTTCTCCTTGCTCATGTGACTTGATTAACACTAATCAATGCTTAATTCTCTTTCATTATCCCTCTCTCTCATGCTTCTTGTGATTGCCTATGATGCTTAGATTAGCTAGATCTTCACTCATTAGTGGTTAATCCTTCTCTAATCTTGTGCGATTTCCCTCTTTTGCTTGTGTGTGCATGTAGGTTTGATTGGAGGGTGGTGCTCGATAGATCTATGTGTGTGTGCTTGCGATTAGTGTGTTGCATGATGGATTAGTGTTGTGTGCGTCTTGCAATTGTTAGTGTGTGTGATTGGGTTGATTGGAAGTGAAGGGAAGTGGATGTGGAGATGGCCAACCATTGTGGCTTAGCTCCTCCATAGGCCAAGAAGCTCACCTCATAGAGTCACCATTCCTGTTTCCATGATTAGCTCACTAATCGTGTGAGTGTTTCCATGCCCTAGCCGGCTAGCTCATCCATCCGGATTAATAATTTTATTGGTCATTGGAGCTATGCAATGATGGAAACCCCCAACACATGGCTTTGAATATATGCCATGTTGTATGGCTTGTATGAAGACGACCTGTTGTCACTAAAACAAGTGAATGTTCAAATGAGAGATCAATAAATGTGCTACCAATAAAGAACCATGATAGTCTAAGTGAAGCTACCACCCCCAAGAAGTGTCCATAAAAGGAAAAATATGGGAGGGGTGCATAAATGGTTGGATCACCACAAGAGGCGTTGAAGGGTGCCAATCAAGCTCCAATAAAGAAATACAATGATAAGAGTATAAACACCATAAAATGATGATAGTCGAATAATAGTTGTCAAAAATGTGTAAGAAGCAAGTATTGCTTCCAAAATAACCATCATTCAGGAATTTTTGCTTCCATGAGCATGCACTAGCTCTCAAGAGAAAAAAAATCCTATTGAGGCTCAATCCTAATAAGGAAAAAGTCTTTGCTGATACCATCGTTGATAAATATGCATGTTAGCTGCACAAAACTTTGCTCCTTTCTACTTGGTAAATTTTTTTCTAACAATCCAACAAAGTCAGACCACCTACAAGCAACTACAACAACATAAATTCATATGCTACATTGGCTACAATGTCATCAAAAGCCCTAATTATTTCTATAAAGAACAGTGCTTGCTCTATTTACTCAGCAACTACAACAACATAAATTCATATGCTACATTGGCTACAATGTCATCAAAAGCCCTAATTATTTCTATAAAGAACAGTGCTTGCTCTATTTACTGTGGGCTTTGAACAAAAACAAACATCTACAAAATGCAAAATCTTGGCATGATGTTTACAATATTCACCGTAACCTAATTCATGGAAATGAATCAAAATTCTAGACAATACAATCCTCACTACTCACTATCCAACAAGCATATGTATCATGTATTTTGAAATGAATGAAGTGGACATTCAAAGTGATTTGATGGTTAATGTTTCAAAACAAACATTTAAACATATTAGTATGAAAAACAAGGACTTTGATCAAGAAATTGACAAATTAACCCTCGATAAAGACACATCTTTGATGATAAAATGCTAAAAAGACGACTCAATTCAAAGACAATGATACATATGTTCCTTCCTTACCGGGGGCAAAAACATCTTTGATGATAAAATGCTAAAAATAAGACTCAATTCAAAGACAATGATACATTTTTTCCTTCCTTATAGGGGAAAAAACATTCACTTTACCACTCCTTGTGGAGGGCCTAAGAGCCTTTACAATCATTGGTGTAGCCAAAATGCATAACATCCTTTTCTCATGGCATAGATTGCACCTTTTAACATTGGGGGAGACAATACACTTGGCTTTGCATCTCTCATTGGTAACTAGAACACAAATAAGCTTGAGTGTTGAAAAGATTGATACACTCTTGCTCCTCTACATTGGCAATGCGTTGTCCTTGACAAGTTCCATTAGGAAAATATTGAGGTCTTTTAGAGGGCCTTTCAGAGGAGAGAGGAAAATGATGCATCAAATCAGCAAGCCAACATAACGTTGGAAAATGCCCAAAATTAGGCTCAAAATTGATATTCTCTCACCTCTAGAGCGCTCTACATGCCATTTTCACCTTGAAAAGGCATTTTCTATTGGTGACATGAGCACTCTTTTCCTCATTTATGAGAGGATCTTTGAGGAGAGTTGGTGGGCCAGGAGGGAAGCTCTCTGAGTAATGAAAGGATTTATCCAGCCAATTTCATAATTACCCTAGAGCTAGTTTTGTTTCTTGCATATTTTCTTCTTCCTCCTTACGGCTATGTTGACAAGTAGTAGATACTAGATACAGTTCTAGAAGATGGTTCTCCTCTCTATGGGGCCAGACTATTTGGGCACCCCAAGACCTAGATGTCCTAATTATTTTGTATTCTCTATTATTATTAGCAATTCCTTTGACTCCAATAACTAGCTTGCACGACCTGCTTACCGGCGGGTCTCGCTCGCTCTTACTATGACACAAATTAAATTAATATAATGAAAACCGTTTACATGCTATCAAATGTTGGTTACTCCATGTTGGGTGCGCGTGAAAGAGAGAGAGAGAGAGAGAGAGAGAGAGAGAGAGAGGGGGGGGGGGGAGGGAGAAGATTATTGTGCATTTGTGTTGTGCATTTCATATGGATTTTCCTTTCTCCCTCTACCTTCAATATGAGAGAGAGAGAGAGAGAGAGAGAGAGAGAGAGATTACACAAAAGAACATCAATAAAGAGAGAGATTTCAAACTAAAAAAGATTTTGTAGCTTTTCAATCAAAAATATTTCAAAAGTTACATCATTGCCAAAAAATCTCTAGAATATATCTACATAGCACTCTTAGTCATGCTATGTCAACAGGATCAAGATATTGAGCTGGAGCTCGACATACTTCTCTTAAATCTATTTTTTGGATCCAGCTCAAGTAAATCTTGTGATGACGAATCAACCCAAGCTCTTGCTTTAAGACCAAGAGCCTAATATTGGGAAAGAAATAGGGATCAAGCAACCTAATGTAAATTGTATCCAACTCTTCATCTATATGTGACCCCAATGCAGTGTAATTGTGCTTGATAACTTCCCATGCCCATTGCCATCCCCACTCAGCAGGTAACAAACTTTCTTCAAAGGAATCAATAATATGAGTTGTTACAATTGGAAAAATATTCACAATTTCGTGAGCCATTTTTTTGACTGCAAGAAAAGACAAAAACATTAGTGTACAAAGCTAAAAAGTGTGGAGAGAGAGAGAGAGAGAGAGAGAGAAAGAGATTTTTTAACATGACCACTTGCAAAAATACACTTAAATATTTGGAAAAAAAATAAGCACAATCTTAAAAAATATAAAGAGCTCCATCATGTCAATGTTTACAATTATCTCAGTGTATATGTTTACACTGACTCATATTCTACTCTAGAGTTGGATGGTTGAGGATCATTCCAATAAATCTCATTAATAAAATTTACAATTAATTTCAAAACTTCAAACTCTTCATCTGAAATATAAGACTGATGATTGTGATATATCTTTCGCAAAGGAATATCACAACCATAAACATTGACATAATAAACATCGACCATATGTATTTCTTGTAGAGATCTCATCATTTTTATCTCGCTCAAGATTTGTGACACTTTACAAAGCAAAATGCTTAAGTGTCCACACTTTCCATACCATCCGTCTGCATACGAATAAACCCAATGATACCACCAACACCATGCATTATTTCATTGGACAAATATACTCATCTTTAATTTTCAAGTAAATTAGCATCTTTATATTTATTGGGAGAATAACCAGTACATTATGACCCATGTTAACCTACATTACCAATAAGAAAAGTTCACACTCTCTCTCTCTCTCTCTCTCTCTCTCTCTCTCTCTCTCTCTCTCTCTCTCTCTCTCTCACACACACACACACACACACACACACATACACACACATCTATGGATGTGTAGTAGATAAAAAACCACTTCACTAAACGGACACATAAAAAACACATGATTCTTGGAATGTAAGACAATGTATCCATTTGATCATTTATTGAGAGAAGTTTAGCCTACGACAAACTCTACGCGGCACTCTCAAGATCCTTGATGCATCGAACACTCCGACCAAGGCATTGAGGTGTGTCACCCAAAGAAAAGATTATTAAAATCCATTCATTGATTCTATATGGACCATATGAAATGCGGAAATTTATAGGCTGTTGCATACCTAATTCTCGTACAGTGACTTGCATGTCATCTATATCAAAGTCTATGGGATAATAACCTACGATACATCTAAAATATCGTGCTTTGTATAATGCCAAAATGGAATGTTTGCAATAATACTGAAGCCTGCAATGAAGATAACAACCCATTTAGGCATAAAAAATAACAACTTATTTAATGGCATATTGATTCAAGTTCAAGCTATACACACCGCAGGATCTCAAAATCCTCGATAATGCGCACTATGTCCTCAGCATGTACGGGACCACTCCACAATGGAGGATCTAAAAAGAAAATGCACACGCATAAATGCATAGAATAAAGCCCTTACTCTATTGAGGTAAAAGTAGATATCAAAGATCAGTTTTGTCATACCTCTAATATAAGAAGGTGCATCATTGAGGGTGTATCAAACCATTGGGTATCTTGCCATTCTTTATCTGCTCTAAAAATGGAGCTTTAAAAGTTTAAGAAGAAGAGAGAATGAAATTTTCCAATCATAATGAAGAGAGAGAGAGAGAGAGAGAGAGAGAGAGAGAGAGAGGATGAGAGTAGTGATAAAATATAAAATGTAGCAAAGGCAATACAAAAGAGCAATCGTCCAAAGTGTAGTCCGCGAGAGACAACATTAGGTATTCTATAAGTCCAAGGACCTATGTTATATACATTTTGCAAGATATGGGGGGGTGTTTCTACTTGCGTAAATATTCTCAATTGATATGGTGTAGTACGGTCTCCGGCAACCCCCACTTGTTGTGTACTAACTGGTCTTTCATCATTCACAAATCAAATATTGAATTGAATTTGTTGAAGCTCTTGATCTAAAGAAGTGGTTACATGGTAGTATCCGAGAACTTCCATAGCCATATCAGTATCTCTATGTAAATATAGCATTTCATAAACTCCTACAATGAAAAATCCTTGATGATAATGATCTCTGCAAAGACATCCAATATTATATAGTGCTGTATGAAAACTTAAAACTACAATTTTTCCATATAAAAACTCTCACATTATAATATGGGTCGTATCGAATAAGATCACCAAAAACATAGTTGGAACTCTTACCCTCCATTGCGGTGGATCTTCAATAAAACAATTCAATGTGTAAACCATTCTTCTTAAGAAAATAATAGGTCACCTAGAAAAGAAAAAGAGAAATACATTGAAAAAATTCAGTGATATGACCCAATATGTACGATGCACTGCGTCGAGGATCCATTTGTGGAAAATACTTTGATCTAAGTGAAAGCCAATATATGTCAATATTATACTTGATATCATGAATTTACTAGTTGCAATACTTCCTTGAATACAATGTTTGGAGTATAGCATGACTTTGCTCGAGTGTCTTCAGTGTTAACAACAATTCTCACAGCAGCTACACTTTGCACACGTGACATTGTAACATATAGTTGTCCATGAGAGAAGACTGATGATGCAAGATATAGACCAAGAATTCCCAGTATTTGTCCTTGTGCTTTGTTGATTGTCATTCCAAAAGCTAGCCTGATTGTAAATTGACAATTCTTCATTTGGAATGGAAGTCCCTGATGAGTTCCGGCAACAAAATCTATCGTTGGGATAAAGACTCTATCTCCAATATTTGATCATGTTATTATCTTTGCCTCAATTAACTTACGATTGAACTGTTTGCATATCATTCTGGTTCCATTACATAATCCACGTCTTGGATCTAAATTCCACAATAGCATGATAGGAGCATTTACTTTCAAGACCAAAGCATGAGGTAGAAAACCACCACCAAGTGTAAGGCTATTCAAGTATTACATCGTATACAAACGTGTGTTTTCCTCAGACATGAAAATTGAATCTACACTAAGATACTCTTTTGAGTCTCCTTACATTTTTTGCAATGCATAGTCATTGATTGAATCCACCTCTTTGTTCCGAGGAGAAAGTATTGCTCGTTCTTTGAAAAAGCTTGCATGATCTTGTACCCAATGCAATTCTCCATATATAAAGTTGATAAGGTTTGTCGAGCTATTAGTCGGAAGCATCACGTCTGAAGGTATTTTGACTCTATGGTCTCCCACATCATCCACATCCCTATTGCCAATGTCCAACACCCAGTGTGAAAAACTTTGTTGAAGAAAATTTGTTGCACAGTCAAGTATATGCATGTTTATGGTAAGCCTCTACCAGGACAACAGCAAGGCCGGACTAGAAAAGGGCAAGGCCGGGCTAGGTAGTGTGGAAAGGGAGTCCAACTAGCGCAAAGGGCCAGGGGCCATGCTATATAGTGGGTGGTTGGGTGGTGGACTCCTAGGTTCTAGTTCCCCTTTTCTAACATTGGTATCAAGAACATGGTTCTTCTTTGGGAAAGGCACAACCATGGAGGAGGGGATCCACACAACCTTGCATGAGCAAGTTGCATGTCGGGGTCACCAAACCATGGAACACCTCTCCTGTGGGGAAGACGACAGGCACGCAATCCATGGGAAACCCCCCTTGCAAGGAGGAGCTACTCAGACGGACCTGCGTCAAAATCACCCCTCGCGGGCTCTATGGCTGCACACTGGGCAGGGGAGCATTTCACGACCTTGGGCCGAAGCCCCTAGCTCACCTAAGTGGCCTCCATGGCCCCTTTCCTTTCTCGTGCGCTGCTGTAAGAAGCCATAGCCATTGTGTGCTTGTTTTTTACCACTACATGGGCGCCCACACCCCTTGGGGGTTAGTGGCCACACCCTATCTTCAAAAACAAGGGGCGATACCCACAGGGGGGTACCCCACCCCCTCCCTCGTGTGCGGATTCAGTACGGTCCAGAGAGGTGCGGCATCTCGTCATGGCCGGCACAAACTTTGAGCGCCAAATTCTCTACGTATTACTATCAGAAAATTAGAGATTTAAGAAAAGCATTATGACGGGAGTTCAAAGTACAATTACCTTTCAAAATCAATTAACGATTGCAATATAATTGATTCGGCTACCAAGGAATTGTGGAATTACCTATACGGTGGACAATTCGAATCAATTTCCACCGGGATACTATCGCTTTTGACAGAATTAGCAAGGCTAATTACACTTTGCAGTACTCTCAATATCAGGTTTTTTTCTTTACAACCATCGGCGGAGTCAGCACGGCCTCTGCTACGAGTTTCTGTGTTCGATACGGTTACGAGCCTTTCTGCAATCCAAGGTATTGTTTTCTATTTTGTTCGCACAACACATCTTTGCCATGAACACAAAAATTAATGATCAACACATGTTTGACTTCGAATACTTGGAGTCGGATTCACTTGTCGATGCCTCGAGGTCGGATACTCTTACGGAGGGTACCCACGTGGCAACCGAGACGGCAGGCAGTCTATCTTCCTCTCCGCGAGTATGTACACCTCCTCCTCAGAGCGTGTTTGGACGATGATTGTGACTTGCCAGATGCCAAGGAGTTTGTCACTCGATAGGACTGGCAAACTTTTGATGCCCGATTTTGCAAGTGAGTTGTATGGGTCCAAATATTGGCTACGCAAGTGGAAAATCTCACACGATTAATTTACAATGTACTACTAGGATCAACTTTTCACTTGCTAAAAACCCAAGAGGTTGTCTAACCACTAGCTATGACCAAAGAGGTCCAACATGCACAAAATAATTCGGTGGTAGGAACAGATCTGGTGGTCACCAATGTGATCAGGAAGGGACTATCACAATCCGACTTTTGACGTGCAAAAAGTCAAAAATTATGATTTATTTTCTTAGGAACACATCAAAAAAAGCAGTGTCCACATGTCCAACAGCGTAAACATGATGCATTAGTTCGCGATTCGACATAAAATCCAGTTTTGGCGCAGGGCACAGTAGTTATATGTCTTCATACGTGCATGTGGCTTTTCAGAGTATTGTCCATTTTTTGGCATTGGGTAGCATTATGACCTGATTTCTTTTCTGATATCATAATTTTTGGTACGACCAGTCCATAATCTCGGCTTATATGCTCACTTGACAACATTATGAGATGCATGCAGTATCACTGACCTAGGGTGTATATGATTTACGTGTCACATAAAAGTTTTTCATTCCGCAACGCCAAACGCTTGGTCAATTTCACATGACAAGAATTCTAATTTGTGCTAGATTTTTTTGACGTCAAGAGTAGTGGAGCTATTGATGCTCTCTACCATTCAAGCTTTATAGACTTGCATTTGAAGCTTTCGATGGAAGAGTATGCCATATGGAAGCAATTAGTAAATCATTGCCTAATGGTGTTGGAGCTATGATGTGTATGCAGAAAGCTACTCCATTATAATGAGCTTGAAGCTCTTTGGATGCTTAGAAGGCTAGCAAATCTTTCATTCGAGGCTATGTCAAGAAGTTGCGATGCAAGGTTGTCGACACTCGTAGACGGTGGTGCTCTTCTTAGTGTGTGGAGCCTTGGAGTCAAAGGCATTTAGAGAAAGGAATTGAGGGGTGCCAGATTGGAGTTGTTTTGACATCGACAATGAAGCACAATCAAGGGCATGGAAAGTGGAGTTAAGTAGGAACTCTTTAGTCGTCGGCAACGAAAGTCATTAGGAACGTGGGAAAGAAGTCCAACACCATTGTATTTGTTCCTTTGAAGAATTTTAACCAAGTTTTTTTTCAGCTCTACTCTTTAATATATATCAACTTTCTCTTCCGCTTTCATGTCCAATGATGTGTCATAAATGTGAATAGTATATGTACGGGAATCATGTGTGAAAAAGGGTACTTGCTAGCTTGTAGGCAAACCTATCATATAGACTAGTACCCGTGGGGTGCCTGAGGGAGTCGGTGCTAGTTATCTATGGTATAAAGTGCAATGAGAGGTCACATATATGGTCATTCTTGTATGCTTTGTAATTGAGTGTGTATAGTCTGGGATGGTCGGGTATGGGCTTGGACATTGATTGTTTGCAGATCAGGAGTCTAGGTGTGTGTTTACTTGGGGATAGGGGTGTTGTGGAATCACTGGGCTATAGAGAGGCATTCAAATTGTGTGTTGGTGGTTTTATCATTTCCCCCTTTCCAACGGTCCCTGTAGCCACGGGCTTCCACTTTTCCATGCAAGGCATGCTAACCAGGTGGTATAAAGTACGCTTCCATCCTTACAAAGTCATGACACACTACCACTACAAGGAACCTAAATCTAAGACTTAATTCACCGAAAAGGGGCCATATTTAAGTCATTTTGGTACAGTTATGACCCCCTACACGGTAGGTGAGGCCACATGTGGCTTGTATTTTCTGTTACTCTCTCGATGAGAGCGTTATACAGTCAGATTGTTGCCTGCTTAAAGGATAAGCTGTACACTACACATAAGATGCACACAAGCACAGGCGTCGTATATATAATGTAGTAACTTAAGGAAAGTTCCTCAGCCCAGCACTCTCTCTCTCTCTCTCTCTCTCTCTCTCTCTCTCTCTCTCTCTCTCTCTCTCTCTCTCTCTCTCTCTCTCTCTCTCTCTCTCTCTCTTTCCTATCTCTCAAAAAGAATAATGAAAAAATTTTCATCTTTTGCTACATGTTTTGTTTGGGGTTCAGCATGAGCCAAGGTTCTCTAACTCTCAGCTAGAAATTGGGCAACACGCCCTCTACATTAGTCATTTCTCTCTATCTCTTTTCTATCTAGATAGACACTATATATCTATGTTATATCATTCTCTCTATATAGTCTTATTTTATCTAAATATTACTGTGGTTGAGCATGAATGCTCAACGAGGGGGTGGGCAATGATGGTACAAGCAAACTGTGTCGACCTATGGAAGTGCCAGTAGAGCAGCGATGTGGAAATCAGTAGCCTGATGGGGAAATGCTTGAGCAGGTGCTAGATGTAGATAACAAAAGATCTTGTTGTGAAGTGTATGCCAACTGATAGTTAGCAGATCAAGCTCTTGATGCTCTCTACCATTCAAGCTTTATAGACTTGCATTTGAAGCTCTCAGTGGAAGAGTATGCCATATGGAAGCAATTAGTCAATCATTGCCCAATGGTGTTGGAGATATGATGTGTATGCAGAGAGCTACTCCATTCTAATGAGCTTGAAGCTCTTTGGATGCTTGGAAGACTAGCAGAAAATCTCTCATTGGAGGCTATGTCAAGAAGTTGCGATGCAAGGTTGTCAACACTCGTAAACGGTGGTGCTCTCCCAGTGTGTGGAGCCTCGGAGTCGAAGGCATTTAGAGAAAGGAATTGAAGGGTGCCAGATTGGAGTTGTTTTGACATCGAAAATGAAGCACAATCATTAGGGGAATTTTGAGGTCACTTTTGTGCCCTGTAAGAATATGTAGAGAGAGAATATATACTTTATTTAAAAAATAGTGAAATGTTTGTAAAAAGGTGAGTTTGCGTCCTTTTTACCTCCGCGGAAACATGTCATTGTCAAATCTTTCTAGGATCTTTAGTATTCTAAAAAATACTCCCTCCAAAACTAACGAAAACGTCAGTTCTGGCCCAAAATTCAAAATTTCACTTGCTGAAACAAACCTTTTCTGTGTCGTCTTCTTCCTCGTATCTGCAGAGCTTTTCTCTATAGTACTATCTCTAACAAATACTGTTAATAGACTTCCATGGAGAAGAGAAGCTTATACCATCTACACATTGAGCTAAATGAAGAATATTGTCCAGTGCGCAAGAGAAACAAATGTGCAGAGGTGTCCTCGTCCATATTTGAAGCAATGCGGCAAGATTAAAAAAAACACATTGATCTCTGGACTGATGGAAGATTGTATACAGTGGACCCAATGACAAAGAGCACTCCCCCATTATCAAATTGTTCATCTTTGATAAAATTTGTGGGTGATGGTCAAAGAGGGTTGCTGGGTTATACACAAAGTCTTGCAATAGAGAGAGATATTCTTAAGTTAGAAGATCATTTGGCCAAACAAATGATAAATACTCTTAAACAACAGCTTGAGGAATGTAAAGAGAGCAACGAAAAGCTACAAACTCAGCTCAAACAAGCTAGAAGAAAGAATACAATGTTAGGAAACAGACAAAGAGAAAAGAATTCAAAGAACATTGAAGCCTTGAGACGTGGTGGAGGAGGTTGCAGCAGGAGAATCAGAGCAGCAAGGTATATATGCTTATTTTATATTGTTAAGTTGCTACTATTCTTTGTTAATATGCTTAGGTTACTTTTCTTTGTTAGGTTGTTAATCTTTTTGTTAGGTTGTTATTAAGACCCTATTGCAGCTGTTCTTTATTAAATGATTTAAGTTGCTAAGTTGCTACTATTCTTTGTTAATATGCGTAGGTTACTTTTCTTTGTTAGGTTGTTATTAAGACCCTATTGCAGCTGTTCTTTATTAAATGATTTAATTTAGTTGATCACTGTTTGTTTATTTTGTTGGTTTCTCAATAATCAGTTAATTTTGTACCTTTTGATTTAGGACTTTGCTACAACCAAACTCTGCATCAAACATGGAAATGGCAGCTAAACATTATTGTGATGTTTTACCTCCCAAGGTTGCCAAAAAGATTTTCACAGAGAAGAAGTTTAACAAGGCAAAGGAGCAGTGCATTGAGGGATTTTTGTAGAGCTCTTGCTTGGACAAGGAGGATGTGCAATATACTATGGATAAGGTAGGCATTAGCAGAGATGGTTATAGCAAGTTGTTTAGAAATGTGAACTCAAGGTTAAAGCAATGTAAAGTCAGGTCCTCTTTGCTTCCAAAGCCATCCATTGTGCAGCAGGCAAGGAAAAAGATCAATGAGAGGATAATGAAGATGTTGGGTGAGCCTCACCACATTCATGGTACCTATCATGGTAAAAAGAGGGATCTTCAATTTGATGAGTTCAATAATATTTTCCTTGACTTGAAGACACTTCAGAAGGAAATGATCAAATTCTATGAGCTGGAGCATACAGAAGCAAATGGTGTTGTCAGTTTTGTGATAAAGCTTGATGAATGCGAGATTGTTAAGAACAGAAAAATTGAGAGGATTTCCATAACTTCAATGAACAGAGCATTGAAACCGAAGGATACCTCAGCATGCAATCGGAGAAGAATGTCTGGTGGCTAGGTGCTTTTGAAGTAGAGAGTGAAGACTTTGATGTTCTGGATTGGGTTTTCCATCAAACAACAATACCCGAAGTCATTAATGCACAAGAATTAGGGGAAGAGCTTGAATTTGAAGGGTTTTCCATCAAACAACAATACCCGAAGACTTTGATGTTCTGGATTGGGTCTGGAACCCTTCCCCCTGCCAAGGAATTTGTCTGTGTCCAGTATTTCAATCTGCAAAAATATGTCTTGGTTAATTGTTTGGCACATTAATTATACAAAGCAAAATGGTCATAAACATACCTTAGGAGACTCATCCTCCTCAAAAAAGGCAGGTTCCCATATATCAATGGATCTAGTTGCCCTTACTTCATAATCTCTGGTCTTTTCCTCTCCCATATGCTCTATTTTAAGCCTTTTTTGGATCTCATTGAACTCCTCTTCAAAACGTACACCCTGTTGCTCATATCTCAGAACAATGTCCTGCACAAGCTTTCCAACACTTGAGCTGTCAATAAAATTTTCTGCCTCTGTGTCCAAGACTGCTAAGGGGCAAGAAGAGTAATCAATGAATCCTATGTCATTACATCCCCACTCAGCCAAAACTTCCCTTAGATCAAAAAGATGCTGAATGTCATTCAGCAAAACATATTCCTTTTTGTTAACTTTGTATGTGGAAAATGTTGTTGTGCAATGCAAAGGATCAACATCTTCATCCTCAATGTCAACATTCTCCACTTTAGTGATGTTTTCTGCTTTAAATTTTGCAATGTCCAGCATCTCAATGCTTTGTAGTTTCTCTTCCTCTTCATGGAACTCCATCTCCCTCCTCTTCCTCCTCTTCCTCCTGGTCCTCCTCAGCCTGAGAAATCTGATTTGGAATCTGTTTGCCCTCTAGTGTTGGGAGTACACTGAAGAAAATGATAAGTCCAAGGTCATACTCTACCAACTGGCAATGCATATTACCATGAAATTTGCAAGGCTTTATGATCTTTTTCCAGTCTGGATGAAGGCTTGAACACTTCTTTGCAATACCTGTCCTTGCCAAGCTACCTGCTTTTCATATATCAAGAAAATGAACAAGATTATCAAGCCTGTGATCTTTGGTCAATGCTGTATATATCTCTATCAATTCACTAATTTGTGTGGAGAAGCCATCCACAAGTAGTTGAAGCTCAAAGGCATCATTAAAAATCTCTTTGACACTTTGAAATCTTGCAAGTTCATTAACTTTGTAAAGAAAAGACATCAGCCTCTCATCAGCGGTCTCTTGCATATCCTCTGTATCCATTATGACAATCCACAAATGTCTGAGAAAGAGAAAAGAGAAGTCCATCAAGACATTAAGAAGTAGACATGACATTAAGAAATATATTTCTTCTATGACTAAAATATATCAATAAACTACCCTTCCTTAATAATGCAAAAAACTAATAATGGTTTACAAACAAGTATGCAAGTTGTAAATCTAAGCAAGCAAGAAAGAATTACAACAAATTGTGTCACTTGCTATGCGAGCTGTGAGGGTGAGGAGAGAGTTGGCACTCAATAAATTCGCTTACGGCGTGTCACTGGGTAAGCAGTCGACACCTTCAAAATTCGCGCACGGGGTGTCGCGGGGTGTCGCTTGGAGGCTTTATTTCTACCCTTGTGAAGGACAATGAGCGGAAAAGTGGGTTGGGTAGGTTGTTTATATGGCCAAAAATGCCGCCTCGGGGGGTGTGCCAAGCGGTTTCCGCCTCTAAGTTTGTGCCCAACGGCTAGTATGCGCCTAGGGAGTTGTGCACCTAGGGAGTTGCGCATAGCGCCCTATACAAGCCCGAGAAGCACTCAAATCGAGCACATTCTTGCCCAATTTTTGCCGATTCTTGCTGCGCTATTATCCGATTCTTGCGGCGCTTTCACAACCCAATTTTACCCGCACTTGGAACAATTGTCACCCCGTCACCCCGTGCGTGATCTTTGTATGTGTGAACTTTTTCCTCGCTTTGCTATTTCGCCTACGGGGTGTCACTTGGTCGCGAGCCGCTTGGAAGGTGAAAACTTCCAATGCTATAGTTATCCCGCACGGGGTGTCATAATAGGAAAAAAATGTTTGTTGTTTGTTACTAATGTTTGTTGTTTATTGTGCAACAATCATTCCTATTCCTTTTGAAGATGGCAAGGACCAAGAAGAACAATCGTCACCCCGTCACCCCGTGCGCGATCTTTGTATGTGTGAACTTTTTCCTCGCTTTGCTATTTCGCCTACGGGGTGTCACTCGGTCGCGAGCCGCTTGGAAGGTGGAAACTTCCAATGCTATGGTTATCCCACACGGGGTGTCATAATAGGAAAAAAATGTTTGTTGTTTGTTACTAATGTTTGTTGTTTGTTGTGCAACAATCATTCCTATTCCTTTTGAAGATGGCAAGGACCAAGAAGACTGCAAGGAAAGTTGATGAGCCTCTATCCAAAGATGAAGAAGAGATTCCTAAGCCTAGCAAAGCTTCAGCTAGTACTTTACCAAACCAACCATCCACTTCTAAAGATCTTGGCAAACCAACCTCTGCTGGCACAAAGAAGACCAAATCTCAGAGGAAGGATTCTTCTCTACCCGACCCTAAAACAAGCAAAAGGAAAGATACACATCAAAGGAAAGCTTCCAAGCCTGTGCAGCTTAAGCCTCTCCTTACAAAGAGAAAGTTCAAGCAGGGGGTCAAATGTCTAAGAGAGATAAGGAAGGCCATAAAGGCCATCAATCTTGCAATTCCCAAACTGCCCTTCCAGAGACTGTGCAGACAAGTTGTAGAGGAGTATAAGATTTCCATGAGGTGGACTAGTACTGCATTGGCATGTATCCAGGAGGCTTCTGAGGACTTTATGATTGAGATTTTCCAAGATGCCTATATTTGTGCAGCTCATGCCCATAGGGTTACTCTGATGGACAAAGACATGATCACTCTTAGGAGGCTGACATACAGGTTTTCAAAAATTTTGGAGCCTGTCCCTATGCATGATATAAAGGCATTCAATATTCTCAACATTCCTCCATGGAGGAAGCCCAAGGAGCCTGAAGTAGGAGTTTTTGATATTACTGAAGAAGAGGAAAAGGAAAGGAAAAAGAGAGCCAAGTAAGACAAGGAAATTGCAGAGAGAAAGGAGCTTGACCTGTTGGAACCTCAGCCAGTGCCCCGCTTGAGGAGTGTCAATCCTACTGGTTTTGTTGTCACTCTATTCAGTGGGGAGGATCCTAGGGAGGATTACAATTCACTTGACTCTGAGACCTTGGAAATTATCAAGGACTAGACCAAGGAGATGAATTCTCCACTCCTTATCACATGCCTTAGGTTGTTTTTGTTTTCCTCTGTATTTTTGTTTATAGCAAGAACTCTTTATATAACAAGAACTCTTTACCAAGTTAATGATGCATTCATATGAGCCACACCTTCAACAAAAGGTAGAGATTTTAGACCCTGCTATCTCCCCCCAATTTCTCAGGACAGAGACAAACATTAGAGAGCTCACAAAGTGGTTGACTCATGTGGACTTGGAAATCTGTGAATTTTTCTTGATTCCTTATCATGAGAGGTAAGTTTTCTACCTACACCTTGTGAAGAGAATTTGCTAATTCACGTTAGAAGGCTAACTGAGGCTTGTTTTTATAGCTCACATTGGAGTTTAATTGCAATTGATATTGTGAAAAGAAAATGCTACTTTGTCAATTCTCTTGCTGGAGTACATGGTCAAGCAAAATTGTAAGTATAGCAGCAAACACATTTTGTAAACCATAAGCACATACTTTTAGTAAAGCAGAACCTCATTTATAAAGAATTTTGGATAGTGCTACTATAAGATTTATTGATGCTGAATGACATCCATTTATAGATTTTGGATACTATAAGATTTTGGATAGTGCTACTATAAGATTTTGGATAGTGCTACTATAAGATTTATAGATGCTGAATGCTGAAGGTTGGAATTCTTTATGCTTTGTTCACTTCAATGGATTATCCTCAAAGATTTTTTTCCCAAAATAACATGTAATGAATTGCAGGTTCCAATCCAGCCTGAAAGCCATTCATGTGGATGGAGGATATTGACAAATGCCAAGATCCTCTTGGACTTCATATACTGCAATGACAATCAGGATATAGAAGTATAGCATATTTCATATTTGCCAGCTGTATTTTTTCTCATTTTATTGTTCCTAAAACTTGCTTTCTATTGCCTTGTTATGGTTGACAAGAGCAAGGATTATCAAGTATATGATTGAAGCAAATGGAGAACTGCAAGAGGTATTTGAAGATGATGATGTTGAAGAGAAGGGGAAAGCAAAGCTGGAAGATGAAGAAGAGAGTGGTGAGCAGGAAAAGGCAAGTGAAGAGATGGATGATAAGGGAAAGAGGAAGCAGCCTTCAAGCCCTCCAGTCAAGCCCACTTCAAAAAGAAAATCTCCCAGGACAAAAGAGCCCACTTCAAAAAGAAAATCTCCTGCAAAAGCACCAACCCCATTAAGGAAGTCCCCTAGGGACAGGAAAACTCCTACCAAAAAACTATTCTAGCTTATTGTAGCCCACTTGTATCAAGCTTCTCAGTTCTCTATTGTATCCAATTGTCTATTCTATAGCCCACTTGTAACCAATTGGCCCTTGTATGGACCCTTTTATGTAAGTGCAAATATTTGAAATTGAATACTTGTTTTAAGACTCTGTTACAAAATCAAATCATTGGATGTTTGAAAAAGTTGCATTTCAATAACAAAATAAAGATCCTTTTAAATCATGTGGTACAAAATAAGATCCTTGTAGGTCATGTGATACAAAATAAGATCCTCGCAGGGCATGTGTTACAAAATTGCCTTGAAGGATGTTTAAGGCACCAAATGTACAATGCCATCCAAGATGTCCTTGCACTGTAGCCTGTTTTCATTCCTTTTTGATACCTACAAAAACAGTCAAAGTTAAATAAAGAACCAATAAGAGAACAAGAGACTTTTAGGCATAATAGTTACCTTTCTACCATTTACTTGAAAGCAGAATGTTGTGGGCAGTTCAATTTCATCATTTTGCAGGTCCAATCTCAATTGTTGTAAGCTACACATGCCTCTTATCTTTACAATTGACAGATGCTCATTGTTTACCCATATATCAATGTCTTCTATTGGGCTGTCAATGAAGTCCTCCATGTCTTGATCAAGTGGAGTTAGCTGACCACCAACATAGTGCCATCTTCAGTAATAAAATGACATAATGAAGTTTTGTGTCCCTATCATGTATTTGCAAGCAATTGAGCCAGCTTGCACATAATAAGTGATTCCATTCACTGTTTTGGTGTTCCAACCCTCATCCACAAATTCAAGTACATTTGCTGAGTCTAAAGTCTTCACTGAAAACATTGTTCTAGATTTACTGACTTCAGCATTAGAGAACAAGTCTATAGAAACTACAATGGGCATGAATATAGAAATTCTACTCTGTCCATTTTGATCAGTCGTGTTGTAAGTGATAATGGCTTCAATGGAAGTTCTTGGTCGTTTTGATCGTGTGAAGATTCCATGGTGAAAAAAGAAATGAGCAGAGAAGTCTAGTCTGAGTTCAAGAGAAGAATAAGCATAATGTGCAAAAAACGGTTCAAAACTGGAAAAGATCAAGAGATATAATCCAAACGTTGTTTTATGATGGCAATGTGCAAAATGAAAACAATATAATATGAGAAGTACGTCTTTCTAAAAGCGACAGCTATTAAATGCCTTTGCACTTTTACTTGTTTACATTGCTATTTACCAGCTCAAAGTTGCGGTAAAGATAGACTATTTGCTTTTTTTGTGAGTTTTCAAAAATAGAGGTTCCGTAACGGAAGCTCTTCAACCATTGGTTGAGACCACTCTCTCTCTACACGCTAAAAGGCACAAAAATGACCTCAAAATTCCCCTAATGCAAGGGCATGGGAAGTGGAGTTAAGTAGGAACTCTTTAGTCGTCGGAAACAGAAGTCATTAGGAACATGGGAAAGGAGGCCAAGCTGGCATTTTATTTTGAAAGAGACGCAACCTAAAGCTAAAAGAAGTCCAACCTGGAGATGGCGGCGTTATTGAAGTAGCACATGAAAGGGCGATGTGGTGGCGAGTTGCATGCAGAAGGGAGAGCACAACTTGAAATGCAAATGGAAGGTCGCCGAGAAAGGGGATGATTACGATGATTGGGCTAGGAAAGGAGCACCACCAATGTGGTCGCATGGCAGCGGGATCAAGGGTGGCATGCAGGGTTGGAGGTTGCAAGACCCGTCAGTGAGACAGGGTCGAGAGCTGGGAGACCATGGTTTTGCATGGGGGCGGTTTTGATAGTGCAAGAAGGGCCCGACCTCTGGTGGGGGGAAGCGGCATGTAGAAGTGTTTGAGGACTGTAAGGAAACCTGCAGAGAGGACACAAGGGACTGGACATGGCCGCCAGTCGAGTATAGGGGTATGAGAGCAGTTCTCAAGGAAAGAAGGCGAATTGTTATCTACAAAGCAAGTGGCCAAAGGGTTGGCAGGAGAAAGATTTCTTGCAAGGGGCCTATGAAGGCGGAGGTAGGGCTGTCGTGTTTGTGACGGGCCATGCAGAGGAGCACTGAGCTCCCGGCTAGGAAAGGGTGATAGAGGTCTTACAGAGTGTGGAGGGCACCACAATATCAAGGTGGACAGGTGTTGAAGGCTGAGGGTTGAGAGCTTTAGAGCAACTACAGGGCATGGAAGGAGGGCAGGTGTCACTATGAGAGATCGTGGTGTTTACTCGGGCCATTACCGCAAAACAAGAGAGAGGCATTCAAAATGAGGAGAGAGAATCCTTTTGATGCTGAAGCGGCACTTTACCACGAATATTACCGCGTAAATTTCCGCGATTATTGCCGCTCACATTACCGCTAAGACAGGCTGGACCCCCTTCCCCCTCCCTCTCCCGCGGGTTTCCATTTAAATCGAATACAACTCCTACACTCTCCAGAATGCTTGCTCACTTCACTTAATCTCTCTTTCACTCTAAAAATTCTATACATAAATCATTGAACTCACAACAAAACCATTACAAATACTATTCATAAGCACATAACGAAACATTTGTAAATTAATCATATACTACACCAAGTGAAAGAATGGAGTGTTTTATTAATTCTCATCTTGTATAAGATCTCTACAAGCACTAGGATCCATATTTAGACCCATAGTATTCAAATCAATAAACAAATTTAGAGATTCTTCCTCCTCTCCATCACCTCCGGTAGAATCATCATCGCTTTCTCCCTCTTCCTCCTCCTCAAGATGACTATTTGCAAGGCTTGGCTGACCTTTTTCAGCTTCTACTACATCTTCCTCTGCATCTTGTGGTGATGGTATGGTGGGATCAATTACTGGCTCAATGTCCGTCTCTGCAAAGATAGATCTACCCCGCGGCGTGACTGGAATGACATACCAAAGTCTTCTTTGATATATACATGGCACATAAAAGACCTGTACGTCACACACTAAGAATAAGCTGATATACATAACTTAAAATTTTAATTTAAGTTAATTGCACATAGCCTAAATTACCTGCTCGCAACTACTAGGATACACCAAGTTGTCAGTTTTTCCTCGATGGAATTGGGTGGAATCCACCATAATGAGCCCATTTTCATGTCTTTTGACCTCACCCGCAAACCATCGACACTCAAAGAGGAATTTGTGAAAAGATATGAAATCCACTTTGATTATTCTCTCTATAGTACCACAATATCTGACCTCATCTGTTGTTGTGTCAAAGTTTTCCATCACACCACAATCATTAGTGGTCCGACGCTCATCTATCTTGCGGGTGCGAAAATGTCGGCCTTCGAACCAAATGGAGTTGAAAATGAGACCCTACAATCACAATGCATAAGAGGTTACATCGCATTTCATTAAGTGATTTGCATACATGTATACATAACATATACACACTCACCTTGCGCAAGCATCCTCACGCATACTCCCATTCTTTAGGGCTTATTTGTTCTCCTTGTGCTTTGGCATTGGTCATGGCATTATGGATCCAATCTACTTGAATCAAGTCAGGATATTTTGCAAGCTCTTTAGGAAAAGGAAGTGCACGTCTACCTCCATGGGACCTCTCCCATGCATCTCTATCCCTTTCTCTAACTGCGTGGGCTTCCAAGTACATATTGACCCATTTGGTCATGATAGTGGAATTGAGTAAAGTG
The DNA here is from genome assembly GCF_014529385.1 of Adiantum capillus-veneris. NCBI lineage: Eukaryota > Viridiplantae > Streptophyta > Polypodiopsida > Polypodiales > Pteridaceae > Adiantum > Adiantum capillus-veneris. The sequence goes on along the minus strand of NC_140959.1, from coordinate 99,511,886 downwards.
TAGTTGTTGACTATGGCATGAAAATCTCTATCCATGACCAAGAGTGAGCCTTTTCCACTGGGAATGGTTGAGTGATGCCTAGGATCCTCTTCTTCACTCCACAGACGAGGCAATGATGTATCCACTGTGATGAGATACTGTGAGACATACACAAATGCCTCTTGCACCACCCAACCTTCTGCCATGCTCGCCTGAAAACATTAAAACCACATATTTTTATTAGTAACTCCATAGCGTATAAATGCTATCTATATTGTATTTATTTTGCATACCTCCGGTTGTGACCTCAATCTAACAAAATCCTTTAAAGTCTTCAAGAATCTCTCCAAGAAGAACATCCATCTAGAGTGAACCACCCCACAAATGGCAATCTCCTCAACAAGGTGAAGCAATAGGTGTATTTGGCTAACAAGGATTGTACGTGGGAATGCATCCTCAATAGCACACACTGCCTCTACTGCTAGCTGATGGGCTACTGGTATGGCTTCTACTTCTATCTCCTTGGATCTCACAAATCTACAGGGCAAACATTATATAGTAGATGAAAAAAAAATTCCAAAGTTCATGCATGCACAACATGATATAGTACTTGAAAAAACCCATTACCTCACAATCTCACCCACTTTGAATATTGCAGCCTTCACCTTAGTGTCCCCATAACCACTAATAGTTATGGGAAGTACAAACTACAAGCAATAAAACATCTTAGTGAATGTCAACCTATATATAAGGACACATAGACACCACAAACTGTTCTACTCTTACCTGAAGGATTTTATGCCAATCATGGGATTTCAATCCATACAATTGAGTGGAGCCACCCTTTTTGGTTTTTGTGAAAGCACCTTTGAGTGACCGCATATATCCCATTGGAGTTCTGATGGATGCAATAACTTGCTTTGTCTGCTCTTGGTCTGCCTTTGACATTATCCACGGTGCTTTTGGGAGAATCATCTTTCCCCGCTCCCCCATGCGGGGCGTGGCTGAAGGGGGGAGACGTCTAATGGCTCTTAAATCTTCCCTAGCACCCAATGAATCCTTCTTGCCAATTATGTGATCCCATATAGCTTTCCCAACATTTTTGAATACATGCATAGGGTCCAATAAGTGCTGAATTTTCAACGAAGCCCAATAGGGGAGTGACAAGAAGATTGAGTACCTCGACATACCCTTTGGCAACCCATTGGGAGGCGGTGAGGTACCATGATGCTCCTCCCAATGCTTCGCCCAATCAGCCATGTTCCAATGAAACGGATGCACTCCATTGATAGGGGGAGCATATCTACGATGTGAAGGAGGTAGGAAGCAATGGTTGTTGGGATAGATCACCTTCCCAAGAAGAGGATGTCTCTCTGTCACAAGGGAAGGGCCACAAGTGGGACACGCACTATGTCCAGATGTTTCCAATCCTGCCAAGAGGTAAACAAACGTTACACATGAGACGATAAACCTAAAGCAAAGAGTACAATTAACATGTGCATACTTACCAGATACCTCTCCAAATCCTGGGTAATCATGCATGGTCCACATGAGGATGCACTTGATGACGGCTTTGCGGTCTCGTGGTGGCCGTGAAATGTCAATGACATCTATGCCTCTCCATAGTTCTTGAAGCTCATCAATAAGAGGATGCAGATATACATCCATGCTTTTTACCTTGTGCTTTTCTGGAATGAGAAGTGAGTAAAATGTTTCCCTTTTTTTTGCCTCCCAAGGCGGAATATTATAGTTTACAACAACCACCGGCCAAGTGCTCCATGAAGTAGAGCAGTGCTCAAATGGATTCACTCCATCACTAGCTAACCCAATCCTCAAGTGACGAGGCTCATCCCTGAACTCTGGCCATGTGTCCTCTATGTGCTTCCCCGCTGGTGAGTCAGCTGGCACTCTCATAATACCATCTGTGGAGTGATTTTTTGCATGCCAACTCAAAAGCTCGTTCGTACCCTTTGATCTAAACATGTGTTGGATGCGAGGGATGAGTGGAAAATGCCTCAAAACTTTACGTGGAATTCTGTTGCTCTGCATTCCTTCTTTGAACCTAGGCTCCCCGCACGATGGACATGTGTCACAATCGGCATGCTCATTATGAAAGAGCACACAATCGTTCACGCAAGCATGAATGCGATCATAATCCATCCCTAATGCAGTCACCACTTCGCGGGCTTTTTGTCTGTTCTCTGGCATGTGATTGCTAGCTGGCAGTATCTTTTATAGCAATCTATCACAAGAAGAAAGTACATTAGAAGCTAATTTATGCACTCCACAAGCATCCTTCACAATCTGTATACATACCTCAAAAGTGCGTCGACACTAGCATTGCTCCATCCAAACATCGCCTGAAGGTTAAGGACTTCGAGAGATGCCCTTAAAATGGAGTAAGAGAATCTATCATATAGTGCGGTGTGTGCCGAATCGAGTAGCTCACTCCTCGTTCGCTCGGAAGCTTCTTCGCATGCACACTCTGGTTCATGCTCCTCCTCTCGTGCAAAGAGATCCTCAACCATTCTATGCAAATGGTCGTCTTCTGCATCCACATAAGGATATGGGATGTGGTCACTCGGATAAGAGGGAGCAGCAGTACTTGGCTGATTTGATGTGCTTCCTCCCTCTCTAATGGATTCTTGGCGCATGCGCTCTTCCACCCTCCTTTCCCCTCCTCCACCAACCACACGCCAATGAGGGGTGACGTCAATAGCCGCTACAATTCGCGGATCATTTTTTTCCATCCGTGCACGCTTGCGAGGATCGTCCCATAGTCCATAATCTTCTACATGGCTCAAGCATATTCGTCGAAGTCGAGCAATGGCGCGTTTGCACCGCACGCATGGGCATGGTAATCGCTCGGCCAACCACCGTGATCTATCCGGTTCAGTGGACGGGCCAAAATCATCCCAAGCAACCTACATTAATAAATTACATACACTAGTTAAAATCAAATTACCAAAGAATGTTAATAAAATATCAGTAAAAAGTAAAAATTAAACTTTTAGGTAAAAATGTCAATTTCAAAGTACTAGGAATACTTTCATTTTTTATATATTTTATAAAAAACATAGTACCAATAGATTTTGAGGATCAATAGTAATAATGTCAGCAGAACGTGGCCATCTGTTTATATGGCCCGAATTTGTGCCACGGTAATAGACGCAGTAATGATTGCGGTAAGCCACGCGGTAATAGGAGCGGAAAATCAAATTTAATTTTTTTTTATAAATAGGGGCACCTGCGTGCCCCGCGAAGTTCAAAGCCCACAACCTTGAGCTCTTCCTCCATCTCTACTCTTCTACTCTCCACCATCTCTACTCTTCCACTCTCCTACCCTCTCCCAACAAGCGCTTCAATTCCATGTAAATTTTGTTGTTATGTTTTTTGAGTTTTTCACACGCATACACACATGCATACACTCATACACACGCATGCACACACATGCATACACACACACTAATTACACACACTAATTAGTGCACGTGTACGTTCTTTACACACTAGTTAGTGCATGTGTTCTTTACACACACTAATTATTGTGTGCATTATTCTAATGCACACACTAATTAGTGTAAGTAAAGACACACCAAAACTTAAATTTGTTAATTATTAGTTACTTGCAAAATCTAAACTTGTTAGATTTGTCAAATTTGTTAAATTTTTTACTTGCATAACCTAATATGTTAAATTTGGGATTGGCCATGCACACACTAATTAGTGTGTGTTAACACACACTAATTAGTGTGTGCATTGGCCAATGTGATTGGTCAATGCACACAGTAATTAGTGTGTTATTAGTGTGTGCATTGGCCAATGCGATTGGTCAATGCACACACTAATTATTGTGTTATTAGTGTGTGCATTGGCCAATGTGATTGGTCGATTCACACACTAATTAGTGTGTGATTAGTGTGTGCATTGGTCAATGAGATTGGCCAATTCACACACTAATTAGTGCTCATTAACACACACTAATTTTTGTGTGATTAGTGTGTGCATTGGCCAATGTGATTGGTCAATGTACACACTAATTAGTGTGTGATTAATGTGTGCATTGGTCAATGGGATTGGCCAATTCACACACTAATTAGTGCTCATTAACACACACTAATTTGTGTGTGATTATTGTGTGCATTGGCCAATCCCATTGACCAATGCACACACTAATTAGTGTGTGATTAGTGTGTGCATTGGTCAATTGGATTGGCCAATTCACACATTAATTAGTATGTGTTAACACACACTAATTTGTGTGTGATTAGTGTGTGCATTGGCCAATGTGATTGGTCAGTTCACACACTAATTAGTTTGTGATTAGTGTGTGCATTGGCCAATGTGATTGGTCAATGCACACATTAATTACTTTGGGATTAGTGTGTGCATTGGTCAATTGGATTGGCCAATACACACACAAATTAGTGTATGCACAAGCCAATTACACTAACTAGTGTATGTTAAAACACACTAATTAGTGTGTGCACAAGCCAATGCACACACTAATTAGTGTATGTTAACACACACTAATTAGTGTGTGCACAAGCCAATTACACAAGCCAATGCACACACTAATTAGTGTATGTTAACACACACTAATTAGTGTGTGAACAATCTAATGCACACACTAATTAGTGTATGTTAAAACACACTAATTAGTGTGTGCACAAGCCAATGCACACACTAATTAGTGTATGTTAACACACACTAATTAGTGTATGTTAAAACACACTAATTAGTGTGTGCACAAGCCAATGCACACACTAATTAGTGTATGTTAACACACACTAATTAGTGTGTGCACAAGCCAATTAAACAAGCCAACAATAAAACACACACTAATTATGTTAAATTAAACAACAATCAACACAAAAACAGAAACATACCTCCATAATTAAGTCGTAGGTGACGTATTAGGCCCCAATGACCGTCCAAGTGATCGCGCAATCGGTCACACTAATCATAAACACAATAATCTCTTATTAGTCAATACACACACTAATATCTTATTAGCACTCAAGCCTTTGCAAGACTCTTTTATAGATTGTAGACACACATTGGATTCTTTCAACATTGGATACTATAGAGAACCAATGTTAAAAAATCCAATGTTTGAAAAAAATCAATATGTAAATTTTTAATCATATATTCAAATTTTATACCCTAGTTTAATCTTTGTCGTAATAAATGCAGACCATGTCTTCTTCTTCCACACCACGCTTTCGCAGCATTGAGGATTTCATGGCAGACGGGATGTCATATCCCGACACTCTCTCTGCTTATCATTCACAACCGTCGCCTCAACAGTCATCATCAGGGTTCGGCTGGTTTCAGGACGCTTTAGGTGGGTCCACTGCTGTACCTGTGACCGTCCAGATGTAGAGAGGGCATTGCGTCTTCGGGCTGAGTGGTTAGGTTCACAGCAGACCCTTACGCAGCGCTATTCACCGATGCAGCTAGCAGCTTTTGGATTATCAGAGGTCTCTACTCCGACTGGTGGCACTCCATACTTGCAGAGTTTTCCAGCTACAACTCCAGGTTCAACTTTTCCTTCACGGGGTCCAACGCCCCATGGTCCGACTCCGTTGGGTGCGACGCCACAGGGTCCAATGCCACGGGTGTCCACCTATCCATCACCTATCTCACCTTCTGCCCCAGATTCACGTCGGCACTCTTCTGGCAGTCCGCGTCAGGGCAGCTCGTGCGCTAGCGCCGGTCGATCTCGACGAGGGAGCAGAGCTAGTTGTTGTTTTTTGGGGGGGGGGGGGGGGGGGGGGAAGTACTACAGATTCTCCTCCACAGTCACCGCTCCCTGCTCCAACAGAAGATGAGGACCATGACATGCCTTCACCAAATGCTCGCGGGTTATACTACCAGGTTCATAGAGGAGGTATGGTGGATCTCGGGACAGCGCAGGGCAGGAGATTCCGCACACACATCAACCAATTAATCCACTCCACATATATCAATTTTTTTCTCAAATTTGATCAGCAAGATCCCTACAACCTCACATATATAGAGACAACCATGCACATGCGTTTCCCCAACCCTGAGGGGCAACAATTCTCAAGGCAATGGTTGCAAGAGCATGTCAAAACATTTCTGAAGAACAAAAAATCTAGTGTGAGGAGAGCGGCAAAGAAGACAATGGAGTCTCCAGAGCATAGCTATCAGCCAGGAAATGTCCATGATGTGGAGTGGGAGACCGCTATGGGCGAGAAAGAGGATGAAAGGGCAACGGGTGCGAGGATGTATACGCGTCAAGTTGAGGCCAAATCCCATCAGACTCCTACGCATTATGGTTTGGGAGGAAAAACGGCTTGGAAAGACAAATATGTAAGTAAAAATATTAGTTTTATTGTATAAAATCTAATGTTTTTCATTTAATTAATTGGTTGCTATTTTTTGTCAGTATAACATTACCATGAGTCGCCCGACCAGCGATGTGCAGAGATATAGAGAGAACCATACCGAGTATCAAACTTGGTGTTGGTTGTTTAAAAATCAAATGATCTCTCGAGAGGAGTTCGAAAATGCGTGCAGAAGTCTGCAACATGTAAGTTTAATCTTATCTAAATAATCAAATTGTTGATTTTATATCAAATATTAAATAACAGTGTTAATTGTTTCTTTTTTATGGTTTTGCAGAGTCAAGGAGTTCCACGTGAAATGCCGCCAACTCCCCCATGAGCATCCTCTATTTTGTATAGGCGGGCCCTGTTTTCCCTATCCCACATGACCATACTCTATTTTGTACACGCGGGCTTTTTTTGCCCTTTATGTAAATGCAATACCTATCATTTTTTGGCTCAATACCTGCCCCAATTGTAATTCCACTTATGTAAATGAAATTATCAATATTTTTTTGGCTCAATGTATTGTCCAATTGTGATATTTTGTTGTAATTAATAATAATTTTGTAAAATAACTAAAATAAATAAAAAATAGATGACCTTTTGGATGGTCCTGCAAAGGACAATCCAAACGGTCATCTATTTTTTTATAATAAATCCCGCCGCGATAATGCTCGCGATAACTCTGTCGAGGTAATGTTTTCAGGTATCTGCGCAGCAAATGGCGTGGTAATGTTCGCGGAAATATTGCCGCAGCCATTACCACGGAAGTTACTGCTAGACCATTACCGCAAACTTTGACGCAGTATTTTCCGCATACGGGAATTTTTATATTTCAAGTTTGTTTGTTTTTTTGCGGTAATGTGAGTGATAATACCGCGCATATGTTATAGTGTGTGTGGGACTTGTAACACAAAGGGGTGGTCGCCGGTACGTGAAGCCGCCAAGGGTTGTAGTTGAAAAGAGCTGCAGTGCAATGCTTCAAAGAAGGAGAAGGGACTAGCCGTATGCTAAGGAAGTCCGAGGAATGTCATGCAAAAGTAGGGATTGAAGACAGCGAGCAAAGATTTTCTGCAAGCATAGGAGATTGTGAACAAGGTTGTCAGCGGCTCATGGAGGATTACCCTGATAAAGGGTCGAAGGCATTATGCTTGAGCAAGAGAAGAGGTCCAACACCATTGTTTATGTTCCTTTGAAGGATTTTAACTGGGTTTTTTGTCAGCTCTACTCTTTAATCTATATCAACTTTCTCTTCTGCTTTCATGTCCAATGATGTGTCATAAATGTGAATGGTATATGTACGGGCATCATGTGTGCAAAAGGGTACTTGCTAGCTTGTAGGAAAACCTATCATATAGAGTAGTAACCTTGGGGTGCCTGAGGGAGTCGTTGCTAGTTATCTATCGTATAAAGTGCAATTCCGGGGGGTTCACTATGTCTACAACTACCATATTACGTGCGTTTAAGACATGTTTGTAAAACCCCTTATCTGTGAAATTTTTAAGGAATATAATGTACCCTTTTCTTTTAAAATCTGTAAGTTTTTTTCAAATTTCAAAAAATAATGCCCTTCTGTATATATATTTCTGTAAGTTTCAAGAACTTTAAATACCCTTCTGTTGAACTAACGTGATAGGTTAAGTTTTTATCAGGTGACCTCCTCAGGAGTGCAATGAGAGGTCACAGATATGGTCATGCTTGTATGATTTGCAACTGAGTGTGTATAGTCTGGGATGGTTGGGTACGGGCTTGGACATTGATTGTTTGCAGATCGGGAGTCTAGGTGTGTGTTTACTAGGGGATAGGGGTGCTCTGAAATCATTGGGCTATAGAGAGGCATTCAGATTGTGTGCTGGTGGTTTTCTCATTTCCCCCTTTCCATCTTGTGGTGCCCCCACTGAGGATCCACTGCTTGCTTCCTAACAAAGTGGTCAAGAGTCAAGATGAAGCAAGAAATTTGGTCCGATGTTCAAAGGAGATGAAGATGCAGACGATTGGATTGTTGATTTTGAGATATTTATGCTGATAGTATTGGTGATGAAGCAAAGCTCCGGACTCTACCTTTGGTGCTACGAGGTAAAGCAAAAGTTTGGTTCAATGGCTTAGAAGATGTGCACAAGCAGAATTGGATCGGATTTCAAGAGCACTTTCTACAAAGGTATCAAAAGGTGGTGTCGGCTTCAAAAGCAGATGCAAAGATCAAAGGTTTGCAGCAGGACATAAGTGAAATTTTGATGCTTTTGTTGATAGATTTGACGCTTATTGGGGAGATTTTGTGGCTGCTATCCAAGCAACCAATGCGGGATATTTTAAGCTAGAAAGGTTTCTATCTTGCCTGCATCCCTATGTTCGTGAGAGAGTTGGTTATGAAGATCCAAGGACTTATGACGAAGCTATCAAACTCGCCAGAGCAAAGAGTCGAAAGATGAAGAAGAAGATGGAGGTAGGATTTCTAAAGTCTACGATCATGGCAGCCAGTGTGCTACAAACAGGAGCATCGCGGGCCCTGCAAAATAGCAAAAACAATATACTACAAGCCATGAAATGAACAAATCTGCATACCTCGAGTCGCACAACGCGTAATCCAAGTTGTGCACAAGCAGAGAGAGAAAGAGAGTGTGATAGAATGAGAGAGCACATGCAGGCGCACCTCCTAGAGCGGAGTGCTACGCTGGCACGGTGAGAGAGAAGAGGGAAGAGGAGAGAAGAACAACGCAAACACTGGGTGCAATCTCCCCCCATGCAAGAGTGACCATTTCTCTCTTGCACGTATTTGTTATAAAGATTTTTTGAATGGTCAAATTGGTTACAAATTGGCCGGCCGGTCATAAATGGCCAAACTCATAAAAGAGCACTTGAATAATAAAATGTACATGATATAAAAATCCATTTGCATAGGCCAAGCTTGGTCCAGTCTTTTCCACCTGTCAGCTGCAATAAATAATAAAATGTCAATTCTATAACATATCTCTCCGTTGGAAAGCAACTGTCTTCAGTTGCAAAGATAAAAATCTGCAAACAATACTTGTCAAAAACAATGATTAGAAATCTGTATCAAATAATAAAAGAAAAATCCATAAAATTGGACACATTGGTTATGCCTGCCGTCATCCACATACTACCTATTCTAGTGTCCCATACCACTAGAATGAGCAGTATATGTCATACCCTGATGAATCAAGATATCATTGGTCACACTCATCATTGTATAAATCAGTTCTCATCAACCTCAAGTTCACTTCCATAGAGACTGTCGCGACAGAAAATCATCATATATCAATTCCAAATCTAAATCCAAATCCAAATCCAAAATATCTTTCATTTTCTATACCTGGGTAACAAAATCATACCAGTTACAGTGGTGGCTAGCCACTGCAACATGATTTTTTATCGGTGTTGCCTCATCCGGCAAGTCTACACCAATAAAGTGTGCTGCCTAAATCGGCGAATCTGCACTAATGTTGCCTAAATCGGTGAATCTGCATTCGGTATAAAAATCATGAATCTGCAATTTATCATTGTGCTGCCTAAATCGGCGGATCTGCACCAAGATGAGTATGTACACACTTCCTAAATCGGCGAATCTGTGCATGTGACCAATGGACCAAGCAAGACGTAAAAAGAAAACATTTTCCATCTATTTGACACCAAATTAGAGTATGTTCCACTAACTAGGCACTTACAAACTGTGGCTCGATATTTGAGAGCACCCTAGCTCAAATGAGGAGCTGCATAGCTACTGAAGAATCATGTCAATTAAAAATTTCATACCGTGCAAGTAGTAAGTGGAGAATATAACAATGAGCCCGTTAAAGAGGACAACTTGAATAAAAATCCCCAAAATTTTATACTTTATGTATTTTTCAACTATGTATATGTGTGTATAACAGTTACTAACAACAATTGATCAACGAACATTAATTTATGAAGGAGTTGTACATAGATTCTAGAGGTTAAATGACAATAGGTTGCTAGCGATTAATACATATCATGACCCTTATGTACCTTGTTTATTAGTTAAAATGCCAACAATGATGAATATGGAAATGGTAATAAAATGCAAACACCTGTGGAACAACAATGCCAAGGTCATTTAAAGTATGCTTTTAAAGGTAGTTACGTCAAAGAGGTTCAACCTAAATGTAAGATGAGTATGTTAGTTGAAAAACTATGTAGAAGTTGATTCTAATTAATGTGAGTGAGTTGTACATATTCTAATTATACTTGACTTAGAGTAGGGTTTGAGCAAACGAAAAAGAACTTTTGTCTATGGCAGCACATCCTCATGGAATCGCTTATTCATGGGATTAAGATATGAAATGAGTTCACAAAGACACAGTGTGCATGCACAGTTTAAAATTAGAAACCTTACTCTTGTGGAAAGTCAAGTAAAACTACACTTTACTACTGAAATGTACAAAATGTATCTTGTGTAGACACCGGGAAGTCAGACACCACTGCATGCTTAGTGAAAAAAACATCATTAAAAGCATGGGATAAAAATCATAATGAAAATGAAAATGGAAAAGGATCAATAAGAGCCTGCCAGAAATGCTACAGAGGCTATCAGAGAGAGTAGAGAATTGTTTACCTGTCTCACTAGACGTTAATACTGCCCCATGAAAGGGACTCAAGTTTTAAAAGCCTCTAATGAACTGCTAAGAGTGCCATAGATTGGAGAGCTGAAGTGCACTGTGTTGAGGACTAGTTGGTGCCAACAATATTTGCCTTGATAGATCTACGTGAGAAGGAGCTAAAAGAGTGGTCCATGCTTGTCAAATGTGAGAGATGTGACATATTTGGGTAATCAATTCGATGTGGGTAAAGCACGTCACACTATTATTTCGTAATAAAAAAGGAAATGGACAAATTTTTTTTTATATAAAAAAAAGACCTATGAGTAATGTACATGGAAGGTTTTGCTCCATGTTAGCAAAGAGTTGGTTATAAATTTACTATGTCCGACTGCAAACTATAGTTGATAGGAAAAAAGATCGGTAAGAATGACAACATATATCCACCAAGAATAATCCCTAGTGCGTGTGGAGTCAGGATTGATCACGCTAAGTTCGGGGGCTCTTAAGAGATTAGAAATTTTAGTAGAATTAAAGTAACACAATTTTGGTGGGCTTAAATGCCAAAAATTACAGTAAGGAATGTAGGGAGTGTTATCACGGTACCCCCATGAAAAATCCACGAGTCTCGTGCACCATGCATGCAAGTAGGGGCAATAAAATCAACTCGACAGCTTTTAATATTAGAGTGCATTTTACACGCATTGCTGCGACGTCACCTCGGAACTTGTTATTAGTAATTTTATTTTATTTTATTTTTTATTCTTTTTATATTAAAATAAAAATAGAAAAAATGCTTAACTTGGGTTGGAGACAACTTCCTTCGACCTGCCACGTACCATCCTGTTGCCGAACATGCGAGCATTCGTCATTGCTATTCTATCTGCTAGCCAGTTACATTGCAATCAATTTCAATGCAACCAATCATTGCTCTAATCATTCCATGCAAAATTAAGCTACTCGCCAACACTGCGATGTGATAGCCAACCGGGTCAAGGCCGGTGCTCCAGGGCACCTGCATTGTCAAAAGTCAATCACTGGCAGCATCAAGAAGCTGCTTCTTTTCCACGGGGTTTGGAGAAGGCAATACGCACGTATAGTACAAGGGGCAAGGATGACCAACCATACTGAATTGCGGACAGAGTATCTATGGCTGATTTTGAAAAGTGGATCAATTGACTTCATGCTCATAGCTAGACAGGGAAAGTGATGTGAATAGCGTCGAGACCCTTGCACACAGAGTGAGTGTGTCATTCCTCTGCATGAGGCCGTGGAGGCTAAGCAGGCTGCAGTGATTTGACCACGTAGGGAATCGAAGTGTTCTAGGTGCTTGACACTTTGAGAAAATGAGTGGGATCAACTACCAGGTATGGCATCAGTAAGTGGTCCATTAGCGCTTGATGTTGCTGCACCTTCATCGTTGATGTCAGAGTCCCAACCAGATAACAATGAGGCCTTCATTTCCCCATCTTCATAATGTGATATGCCTGAATCGTTTTAATGAACAAGCAAAGATGAGATGCATGTGGCAACTCGACCAGGTCGACCCCGCACCTTGACGAGGTCTATGTTGCAACTTGGGCCAGCGCCATGCAAAGACACCAGGGCTTGAAAGTGAGAATTTTCAGTAGATGCACGTCAATGGGAGGATGGTGCTCCATCAATTGCAAGATCGGCCTTGCCTGTTGCCGACAATACTCTTTCCCTTGAGAGCATCAACGACCTCGAGAGTAAACTTGATACTATGAAGCAAACATTGGAAAATCTTCGATCAAACTTGCACAAATCATAAAAGAAGTGTTGTCCTGCTCTGCACTGTTCGCTGAATTGAAGACTTGGGTGTCAGGTTGAGTGCAAGGACCTGGGGTCGGAGCACATGGAAATATGGAGAGACACTGAAATCATCATATTGAGCACCACCTCTGCAACGTCCGCGGGATTTACTGTTGGGTGCAATTAACAATGGACTGCTGCTTCCACACTAGAATCCTAGAAGATCCGGCCTGTAGTGGGGGTCATGCATCCTTGCCCTCTCATTAGAAGCAAAGAGCGCAATGCCTGTCTGTGTGTATGTGTGTGTGAGAGAGAGAGAGAGCAGTGCATCTCGGCTTCTGAGCGAGAGAGGGAGAGAAAACGCTGCTTGCATGGAACAGGATGTTTGTGTGTGTGGAGGTTTACAAACACTTTGGAGTGTGCATGCAGCGAAAAACACTGAGAGGAGTGGTATCTGATGGCCCACAAATCTTCATACAAACCGTGTGGATCATATGGCATATAAGTCAATTTCCCAGGATCATGCATATATTTGTCACCTCCTGGGTCAAAAGCTAGCTCAAAATCCCCTACATCATAGGGTAACATCAAATTCCATATAGCATCAGATACTGCCATATCCCCTGTGCAACTGGCTCATCCAATTGCTGATCATCAATCACAGGTAAAAGCACTAGCAATTCACCTTCACTCTCATTAGTATTGGAATCCCAATCATGCATATCTGAATACATCAAGTCTCTGGTAAAATCCTCTTCATTAGGCTCAAAAGATGTGTTAGAAAACAATTCTCTATCTCGTAGAGGCTCAAAATCATGTAGTGCATCATCTAACAGCTGCATAAGTTCATCATCTGTTGAATCTGAACAAATTGGCTCATGCATGATTCTGAATTGATTGGTATCCTTAGCATCTGTGTTTGAGAACCCTTCCAAAGCTTCGTCCAAGCACATAAGATCTAGGTCAACCACTAAAGAAGGTTCCTCCATCTTGTACATCTCAGGTTGTTGTAAACTAAGATTTCCACATGTGACATGCATACTAAATGCATCTGCTGTAAACTGCTCTTTAAGTCTTTCACCCTCAGCTAAATATCTTTGCACTTTTGTAGCACAAACTTCAGCATGCACATTGAAAATTTCATCTACTGCCCTGTCTGTATCATCGGCACAATGAAACCAATCATATTCATCAACAAGAAATTGCACTTCACTATGCACCCCCTCTGAATAAGCATTATCAAGTTCATGATCAGTCTGCCATAGTGTGAGGCCCATGTCAAAAATTCTTGATAGAGAAGAAGTTTGTTTCCTCTCTAAATCACCATTATCAAATTCAGGATCACTCTGCCAGATCGGTAGCTCTAAGTCACAGAAGCGTGTCAAAGGAGTCTGTACCCCCTCTAAATCATCATAATCACGTTCAAGATCAATTTTCCAATTTGGTAGTTGTGCTTCACAAAAACTTGTCAATGAAGGAGTCTGCACCTCCTCTGAATCAAGCACATAATCTTTCCTAGCAAGTCCTCAAAATCTGGTACATCGAAATTTGGTAAATCTAGCATATTGAAATCCATGGTCTTGCTGCTCTCAACAATAGCCCTACTTTGACCTATGACATATGTATCATTAATCAACTATTTGGAAAAACCTGTACCAGTATCATCAATCACCTCTATGGCTGTACCAAAAACATTTTGCTCTGATTCTGAGTCAGTAGCAAACGTATCAGTTGTAACTGAATCTTCCCGCATGTCTACTTGAATATGGCTGCACTCATTCACCTGCACAATTTCTTCCTTAGCTATTGCCACTTCGTTGTTTTGATCCCTTGATTTCTTTTCCTCTTGTACTAAAGGTATATGTTTTTGGCAAAATTCATCTTGTGTAATTTGAGGCTGTAGAGACTCACCCTCAAGGATTCTACTTCATGCAAGGCATCTGCAAATCCCAACTTTGCATACACAGCTTCAACTATGTCTTCATCATTAGCCTGTAAAAAGTAGCATCCTGCACAATAAACTCATCAATCACAGCTTCTAACTTTGATCGTACTTGTCCTCGGATATCTGTGTAGTCTAGTAGACTTGAACTCTGTTCTTGATAGATTTCATACTCCTCATAACGTGCTTGCAAAATAGCTTCTTTAAAATACTCCCAGTCGTTGTTGTAAGCTCTGGTAACCTCTTGAATCTGATCCTTCACATCTGAACTCACTAACTGCTCAAAAGATTTGATCATCAAATCTTCTGGTATCCCTCTTACCTTGGTCTCCAGCTCATAGTACTCTAGGTAGCCCTCTGGATCGTATCCATCAAAGAGTCATCTCTCGTAGTATACTGCATCTAAAGCTGCATCCAAAGCTTCATTGATTCGCTTTTCCTTCACATCTGAACTCACTAACTGCTCAAAAGATTTGATCATCAAATCTTCTGGTATCCCTCTTACCTTGGTCCCCAGCTCATAGCACTCTAGGTAGCCCTCTGGATCGTATCCATCAAAGAGCCATCTCTCGTAGTATACTGCATCTAAAGGTGCATCCAAAGCTTCATCGATTCGCTTTTTCTTCTTTACAGTCTCAATTTCAAGCAGAGATGCTTTAACCAATTGAAGCATCTTTGCAAAATCTGGAACTATTGACATATCATTAAAAGCGTTCGCACTTAACTCTGCAATCATCTTCATCATCTGCTCTTCATTCTCCATCTTTACCTCCCACCCCAGCTCGTTTCACGTCGGGTTCACCAAAGATGTCGGGGGATAAGTGTTCGCTACGCGAGCCGGGTAGGCGCCGGGCCTTTGGCTGTGGGAGATGTGAGAGAGAACAAGAAAAACAGATGCATATGGCTTTGGCAATCACCGTAGTCTTCAATTAATCAATTCAAACTCTGAGTACAATGTAATCGATAGGCAAGGGGGGCTGTTAGCAACACCAACACTTGGATGAACTGATAAATAGGAGTTTAAGCTCCCTTTACAGATTAACTGGGTCGTAAACAACACCGGGGCTTAATAAGACTATCAATTAATCTTTAGACCGATGAACATGAAGGAAAATTTTTCCCGTCGTTTTATCTGCTTTAACTGCCCTTGGATTCTGCAAGCTTTAATTCTGCTCTTCAAATGCTGTCTGAAGCTTTGACCTTGCTTGGCCGCTATACTTGCTTGGCCTGCCTTGTTTTACCCTCTTCCCAGCTCATGCCACCTTCATGCAGCAACTCCGAGATCCTTTCCTTCTCAAGCATGAGAGAGAGACCGCGCTTTTCCTTTGTAATCCTATCCCTTGCTTGCCGATTACGACATCTCAGCTTGCTTTCCTTTGTTTCTTTTTCTCGTTACCTTTGCCAAGCCGAGCTCCGACTCCCTTTTCCTCCTCCTTCCTCGCTTCACCTCATGTGCCGACAAAGAGAGAGAAGAGAGAGAGATCCCTTGCAAGAAGGTGAAAGCTCAAAGCCTCTTTCCTCTTGCAAGCTCCCACCATGCATAGAAAACTTCCCCTCCCCAAAGCACAACATAAGAGTTTTAAGAAAGAAAACGTGATGTGTTCCCAATCTTTTCATCTCCAAAAACCTAAGCATAAGAAAAGCCTGCCAGCCCTTTCCCTTTGTTTCGCTTTCCAAAACTAAGCCCAAGCATGAGCCTCTTCCTTTCTCTTCCGAAAGCTAAGCCCAAGCATCAACGCCTTCCTTCCTCTTCGAGAATCCAAATCTCCTTTTCTTCTTTTTTTTTTCTTTTGCCTAATAAAACTCCTCATATGTTGGGGACAGTCACGGCGCCGGCGCCGTGACTCTCCCTAGGCTTATCTTTTAGGCTTATCTTTCAATTGCATGGGTTCACACCCATATTAAAAATAAATTCAACTCAAGTTTCAATGTCAATGTGTAAAACCAACCAAGCATCGTCGTAGTTGTTCATAATTGCAACGAGAGATAATTCGGCCATAAGTTGAGCATTTATTGCTCGATTTGAACTTCGTTAAGCACATGCAGAGCCTTGGTCGAGCTCTATTAGTCAAACCCCAACGAAGCTCAATTCAACTCCCTCGGCACACATCTCGAGACCAGTCCAAACACCAACGGAACCGAACTCCGAGAATGATAAACTGGCAATAACTTCTCGATTCGAACTCCAATCAGCGAGTCATAAAGACAAGCATGAACAACATTCCGTGTACTACATTTCCAACCCATAAACTCCCATTTTGTCAACTTGGAGCATATCCACTTGTAGCATTAAAAAAAACAATTGTTGGCCCTTAAAAGTCGAATATGGCATACATTACTTTTCCCATCATGGAAGAGGAGCCGCATGACATCCACCCCCTCTGAACCTACACAGCTGTGCGCTCCTTGCCGCACTGTCGAAGCAAGGGACTTGCCAATACACCGTATGCGAGCCACAAACGGCTCCAAGCACATAACAAGCCTAAACTAGCAAGCTCAAGGAAACAAAGGGTGTGTCACTCACCGCTCTACGCTCGCCTTCGTGGTGGATTCCTCGCCGCGATGAAGAAGAAGCTGCAGTCGTGCCGCGCTCAACCGCTTCGCCGCCGTCGTGCCTTCGTAATGCTCGATCGCACACACACTCTCCCTCTCTCTCTCTCTCTCTCTCTCACACACACACACACACACAAGGAGGTGAAGAAGAAGAAGATGGAGATGGAGCAAGAGCACTCTTCAATTGCACAAATGAGAGAATGAGTAAAAATTAGGTTTAGTTGGCTTTTATAGGAGCTCACCCCATTCACACTTGGGCGCCCATGCTTAGCCAACTAACCCCTTGAATGTCCAAGTTAAAGTGCGCCTCTCATCGGCGATCACTCTACCTTTCCCTATTGGACCGACAAGCCCGGTACCTGACTCTAAATAATACAACGTTTATAGATCATAGGGTGTTCGTGTGCCGTGAGGGTTAACATGCCCCCCTTCCTGATGTAGATTCCGTCCTCGGAAGCTATTGAGTTGAAGCTGGTTCGTCGAGGTGGAAGAGCATTTGAGATGAATGTCCTTAGCCTTCTTCAGTCACTGCAAAATCAAACAACATTGGCACAGTAATTGCATTCTCTTAAAAAGCATATGCAGTTTTAGGTAGACAAATTGATTGGTAAAAGAATTTCAAACAATTTGTTAGCAATGAACATTAAATTGCAATGTAATCAAATGCATAAACAGATGTAAAGGTAAAAAATTAAACAAGTGTGGGGTCACTAATTTGACGGTCGAAAGGCACTAGAGATCAAGTATTAATACCATGGGTAAGCTTCTTAATTTTCTGTGGTCAATTAAGTTGTTTAATCGCGAGAGCCAAGTATTCATGTTCGAGGGCTGACTAGAGGCTATATCCAGAAAACCTTGTAGTTAAGCTACCATAAAAGGAATTTCTCATGAAATCATCGCCTGACTGATTACTTTTTCTTTGACCCCCCAAAGTCGTTTCACATTGATTCAATTTTGATGCGTGTGCTTATTTTGTATGCCTTGGGTTTTTTGCTTCTCAAGGAAAAGCGCCCACACTGGGAACCTCTAGGGCTCTAGTACCATAGGCAATACATGTGAGTGAAGTACCCAATCAAGCTGAGATTTCTCTTCCAGCTTAAAATTTTACATTGTGGCACTTTGATTTTTTGTTTGTTCATTTTCAACATTTAAATTTTGTAACTTTGGGGGGTCATATAACATTGTTACACTCCCCAGGCTCATCACATTAGTAAACTCCCTTTATAATACTTAAGCTAAAGGTCACTAGGGTTAAGCCCACTAGAAAGCCCTAGTACATTTCATACAATGCTGCCTAAATCGGATTAAGAACCTAAGTAACCATTGCTTATTAGGAAGGCATTCCCCATGGTATTAAGAGAAGATCTCTAATACCTAGCTTGGTCAAACTAGCTTAGTCGGACTGCTTGATTTTTACACCTAAACAAGTGATTATGACAAAAGATTGCATTGAATTAAATGTTTGATACTAAGCAAATGCACTGAATATTATGCTACCAATCACAATCAAAGCAGACAATCATAGATGCAAAAAGATAAGGGCAATGCTAATGGACAAGAAACACCTGTTTGTGTTGATGGTCGTGCTTGATTTGAAGGTTCCATGAAGGTCCAAATACTATCAATAGCAACACGCTCCTGTACACACTATGAAACACAAACAATACCTCTAGGAGGCACATCAGTGGGAAAAGAGAACTTTTCTAATCACTCAACTCTAAAACAGAAACACTCCTATCGTACTAATCTTACCTACCCTCCATCACTCAAGTGATGAGGATCAAAGGTGTTTTATGGCATAGGTTTCTGTTTCACTGTACCAGATGTGACATGTGTAGGTCTGAGTCAATGTTTTGACTTTTATTGCGCATACTCGTTTGCTAATTGCTCTTGCTCTTTTTTTTTTTTTGTGAGTATAAAGCTTTATATGTACATTCCCTAAGATTGGAATTGAGAGGTCAAGGAAAAAGGTTGAGAGGGAAGCAAGTGAATGATGACTGTCAGCAAACACTCCCCCCTTCCTTGGGTAGATCATACCGTTTGAAATGAGCTTGTCACCCTTTGAAACCAATTATTCCAGTTGGTAATAGGTGAGGATTTTTGCCAGTAGTTTTCTATTACCCTAGGTGCCTTGTCAAGCTGCAAGGGTGGTAAGGTACTCTCCCAGGATCGAACTTGAAGTGGTTCATTAGGTGATTCTTGAACACTGGGAGGTGTGGATTCTTTTGTAGCTTCATTGAGGTCCACTACTATAGATGGAGGCGGTGTAGAAGCTTTTACCTCTATGGATGTATTACATGAGGAGCTAGAAGCTTCATGGGACTCCCCCCTTCCTGAGCTAGGTGGAACAAATCGTTCTTTCTTTGGTACCCAAACTAGCTCGGGAGCGGGTGTGTAGCATTCTGTGATTTTTTTCTTTCCACGATCATTGATTCGTTTTGGAGCCACAGGATTGGGTTTACATGGGTCAGGTGATAGGTAAGAGCACAATCTACGTTTTGGCACCCAGATTTGATCATTTCCTTGATAGTAGCCTTGGGCTTCCAATAGTCGTTTAGGGATCCATCGCAACATTTTCTTACTTTTCTTGGAGCGAGTGGTACGTTTCTTACAAGGCTTCTGCTTTTTAGCACTAGTTATGGTCACTAAAGAAGCTTTAGGGACCCACTTGTATGTTTTCTCTGTTACATTAGGATGAGTCTTGTCGGAAGCGATATGAATTGCTTGTAGCATATTTAAGGGTACAGGAATTTCATCCCCCTCAGGTGTTACCCAGGTCGTCCCCCTATTTCCCCAAGTGTCTATGGTTGATGCTAGGTGGACCCAATCCACATTGTCTGATTCAGTCATCCCAGGTAGGATATCCATATAAGGAGAATCTTGGCCAATGTCTATATCCTTCTTACAAGTGTAACAATATTGTAGTGGGGCCGAGTGAACTGTGGTGTCAAAGCGATGATCAATAATGGTTTTACTCCCTAAGGGGTGTACCTTACCAGTCACCAAATCCACTCTAAGGACAGAGTCTTGGAATTGCAAATAGACATGATTTTTAGACCAATCGTGAACCATTTGTGCTTCCCTCATGAATGGTCGTCCTAAAATCATTTCATATGACATAAGGTGTTTAGAGAAATCCATTACAATGAACGTATGTCGTATCTTGTGTCCTAGAACTTTGATCTTAAGATCCTTGAGCATCCCCATAGGTTTGGCTATGGTACCATTTGCCATCTTTACCACAATGTTAGTAACACTGAGGCGGGGTTTTCCCATGGATTCCCAACAATCTTTTGTAACGATGCTAACTCCCGTACCACCATCAAGAATTCCCTTTATAGTTAATCCCTTGGTAGTGATGGGTAGGGTCGCATTAGACTCGTCGCCTTCAAAATACTGCCCTAATTCGTTAATGGGTACCTCGATCACAGACTCGTGTCCATCTAAGTCAAGTGATTGCACATGATTTTCCTCATCAATCATAATCGAGTCAGGCCTATTTGGTTGCGCAAACTGCGGTAATCCCGTTCGTAGCTCTCCGTTAAGGAATGCTCGAAGTGCAAGGAATAACTCAGGATCTCCATACAGCTTTGCTATGATCGTGGTTCGGACCTCAGAAGACATGAAGTCCACTAGTTTGGAAACATTCATTGGCGTTTTGCAGGGTGTAGGTCCTTGACTAGGAACTGGTGAGGATGGAATCTCATATTCCTCAATGGGATCAGGTATTCCTTCGTTAAACATCCTTTCCAACAAGAAAGGTGTATGCTCACTTTCTGATGTCCTGTCCTCACTCCCTTCTTGGATGATACTAGATATGGCTAACGGTCTATGGTTCATGTGGGGTGGATGAACTTGCGTGGGAAACACTGTGTCATGAATTTTGATATGCATGGGTTCCGGTTCTAGTTTCCTTTGAGTCTCCTCCACTAAACCTCTTAGATGTTTCACCTGCTCAATCTCGTCTACTGGGTTTGGATACGTCCCAATCTTCTTTTTACGATTCTTCCCTTTTTGCCCCTGCGGTTTATCTTGGGGGTCTTGGATTGGATTTGGAAACACTTGTGGTGTTTTCAGAGGCTCTTTATGGTTTTCTCTTATTCGGTTTTCATTTGGTTCCATGTTACGGTTTTCTTTGTCGGTCTTTCCCTTTGTGGTATTGGTTCTAGTCTCCATTGTCTCGACTGAATCTGAATCATCCTCGAGGTCATTCATATACACGGGGTCATCTCCTGTTCCTATGTTTGTTTTGGAACTTGGCTTTGAATTTTCCGTATTCTGCGACTTCTTCCTTCGTGTCTTCTTTTTCTTTGCTTGGATAACTGAAATGGTATCTCTCTCTTCGAGGATATGTCCTGGCCCTTGAAGCATGGACCGTGTAATTGCATAAGCGGGTGCAACGGGTGGTATTGGCGATGTCACACTAGCAATTTCGACCAAATTCAGGGGTGTGATTTTAGGCGCATTTGGGTTATAGGGGCATTGGGCAATCAAGTGATCTATGCCACAACGATTACATGTGAGTATTGGCATTGCAGACGTGCTCCCTTGATTCACTTGCATCTGTGCAGCATTCTTTTGCAGCCTAATAGGGTACTCCGCTACTCGATGTGGTCCACCACACTCGTAGCATTGAAGAGGTGGCCTCCTAGCCTGGGTGTTGATATTTTGACCTCTAGATGCGAGAGCAGCAGCTTGATAAATCGGCTTGACTTGTCCCCAATAATCTTCCATGTAGTATATAGGACATTCTTCCAATGTATCAAGTCCGTAGGCAATACTAGTGTCTATTTCCTCCTCACAGCCATCTGCATAAGCATTAGATGGCTCGCAACCCACTTGGTTCATAGGGGCGACTCTTGGATGCGGGGGCTGCGGTCCTAGCACAGGAGGTGGTAGCGGTGTAGCTTGTACAACATTTTGAGATCTAGGGACCATGTGTTGCGATAGTTGCTCAACAGGTGGAGTAGGCATTAATACAGGAGCTCGAGGCGCATCCGTCCAGGCTACAGGTGGTCTATTTGCCATCATACGTTTGATCATTAAACAATCCTTAGCTTGGTGACCATACCTACCACATGCGTTGCAAGTTCCATTAAATTTTACTCTAAACGTAGGGCACTCACTAGTGCTATGTGGACCTAAGCAAATGGAACACCATTGTTGCTCCCTTCTTGGATACATGTGACTATTTTGAGGGGGTCGATTATCCTTAAGAGACTCTTGGATTGCCTTGGTGAGGTCTGTCAAGAATGTCTCAAATACCTTTGGCTCATTGGCAATGGGCTTTGCAGTCATGGGTTCATACTCAATGGCTTGTGAGCTAGTGGATCTCGTGTCAGTAGACACCCTCATGCCTGCTATCATCAAGTTGTCCTCTAATTGGATTGCATTGGCAGTGACATCTTCCCAGGTTGTGATACCTCTAATCACTAGTCCATTATAGATTCCTTCATTCCTCAACCCTCGAATGAATCGATCAAGCAGTTGATTATTGTTGAAGCGCTCATTTACAGGGCAGCGAGAGTTTAAGTGCTTTAGACGACTAATGAAGTCCCTTACTGACTCTCCTTCCTTACGTTCGGCCTTCTGTAGCTGAGATGCTACACCCCAAAGCACACCTTCTCGTATGTACTCCTTTAGAAACAACCTTCGAAGGGTAGGGTAGATTGTTTTCTCGTCCACCCTTAGGGTCCTATACCAATCTCCAGCCTTTCCACTTAATGTCAAGCTTAAGGCATTGCACTTATGTAGTTCGTTGCGTTCCCCTAAGGAATCACATACTTGTTCAAACACTTCAATGTGTTTCCTAGCATCTTCGTCCCCATTGAATTTTTGCGTGAGTTTGGCAATTTGTACTGCCTTACTTCTAGGCTCTCTATCAGATGCGTGACGCATATTTTCCGCGATAGATCGACCTATGGTTTGAGCAAACGCTGCCAAGTCACCTATGTGAGGAGGTAGGGCCGGTGGAGGTACTCTTGGAATCATATGTGGGAGAGGAACGGGTACCGGTCTTGGCATATGTATAGATGATGCAGGATATGGAACATAACCGGGCATAGGTCCACTCGGATAAGAGCTAGGGAGCGGCACTCGAGGAGCATAAGCAAGTGGTACTATTGGAGGTGTGGGGGCCATGTGTGCATAAGGGGCTAGAGGCACATATGGTCGAGGCCCCATATTAGGTACTACGACACTAGGTAGTGGCACTGCGCTAACCGTAGATGTCATCGGTACATTCTCTGTCAGGCTTATCCCTGGAGTGAGCACTGTGTTTTCCTTAATAGAGGGTTGAGCCAAGTTAGGGAAGCTAAAGTTGTCGCTCGGAGGCTCAGATTGCATAGAGACCCCAGGTGAAATGACGTAAGATGGGTCCATGGGACTCATTAGAGGAGTCTCCATTTGTGATAGAGTAGGCTGTTGAGCCTTGCTCGTATCCAGAAATCTCATGGGGCCAGTTGAGAGTATATTTACCCCTCGGTTTTGCCTTTCTGATTGAATAATGCCATGGATAACATTACAGATCATTTTCTGTTGATCTTCGATGCTCGTGGCACTAGAGGTGGATTGTACAATCTCTATCCATCCTACATGGTAGGCGTGGCCAGAGTGTAGATCCATCAACACCTCAGTGTGGAGGTCGTATGTCCAATGATCATTAATGAATAATCCTTCTAGAGTCGACGTGTTAATGGTTTCTTGTGAGGTAGAAGCAATGTTGCCCCCCGTGGTTTTACTTGTCACCAACGGTACTCTAGAGGGAACTTCTGAAGGAGGCAGCTCAACAGGGCCTTCTTGGTAAGAAGTTGGTAGGATATCCACATGGACACTCTTTGGGGGTGTGGGGTCCACTTGCGATGTGAAAGGAGAGTCCACTTCCCCACCCCCTTCGTGTGCTTCATTTGCATCAGGTTCCGAGCGAGTAGCTCTACCTAATGTTTCCATGAAATGGCTAAACATACTAGTACTAGGCTGTGGAGCTTCGGGAGGTGCATGGCCTTCTCTCTCAGTGTTTTGGTTAGGGTATGCTTCCATGATTTCTGAGTCGGAGGAGGAATCACTAGCGGCTATTTTAGGGTCTTGGGTGGTGCTACCTTGTGTCCCCGCTGAGGGTCTAGAGCTTATCGTGGATGGGTAATGGGTGTCCGTATGAACAGAGGCACCCTCAATATGCTCGTGTTCTAGCACCCGCCCAGAGCGTAAGTGCATGTGCTTTTGATACCCTAAGGTGTCAAAAAGCTGCTCTAGGAGGCCTTGTGACTAGTTTTTAGCGTGTTTTTTGTTTGTTTTTTTTGCTAGATTTTTTAGAGCGTGTCGTGGAATGGGCCGTGTGATAGCTCAAAACGAGCGTATCGGTCAGAGGGTCGTGCCGTGCTTTACAGCCCTCCGTTTGGTCACTCTATGCCCTCGGAATCCCTAAAACTGTCAATTTCCAGTAGGGAACTAGGCCCAAACTAGAAAGTCTAAGGGTGCAAGTGGGAAGAGAAAGGAGGAGAGTGGAGGACTTGTCCCACATACTCTCATTCTCTCTTGAGGGAGTAGGGTATATATATAAGAGTGAGTCTAGTATATATCATAAGACTGAGGGCTTGGGCTTGGGAAAATGATCCTGATCCCGATCTATCTTTTATACAAACCAACTTTATTTTCGAAAATTTCGCCGCCCGCTCACTCGCGTTTTTTATTTCCGAAATTTTTTTATTTTTTATTTGCAGAAAATACAGAAATTGAAAAAACGCAGATATGTAGAAAACGCAGATATGCAGAAAATTGAAAAACGCAGAAATGCAGAAATTGCAGAAATTGCAGAAAATTAAAAAAATACAAAAATTGCAGAAATTGCAAAAATTGCAGAAAAAAACGCAGAAATTGCAGAAAATGCAGAAATTGCAGAAAATGAAAAAAACGCAGAAATGCAGAAAATTGCAGAAATTGAAAACGCCGAACTTGAAAATGCAAAAATTGCAGAAATTGAAAAAACGCAGACAATAGCGGAAATTGAAACTTGACAGCAAATGCAGAAAAACGCAAAAAACAGAAATCTCCACACACTCCTTCCCTGCCTTTCCTATGATAGAAATTGCACCACAAGGAAGCGTAAAGTGCTAACCGAGCTTAGTGTAGGGCATATCCCCGGCAGCGGTGCCAAAAATGTGCGCTCCTTGCCGCACTGTCGAAGCAAGGGACTTGCCAATACACCGTATGCGAGCCACAAACGGCTCCAAGCACACAACAAGCCTAAACTAGCAAGCTCAAGGAAACAAAGGGTGTGTCACTCACCGCTCTACGCTCGCCTTCGTGGTGGATTCCTCGCCGCGATGAAGAAGAAGCTGCAGTCGTGCCGCGCTCAACCGCTTCGCCGCCGTCGTGCCTTCGTAATGCTCGATCTCACACACACTCTCCCTCTCTCTCTCTCTCACACACACACACACACAAGGAGGTGAAGAAGAAGAAGATGGAGATGGAGCAAGAGCACTCTTCAATTGCACAAATGAGAGAATGAGTAAAAATTAGGTTTAGTTGGCTTTTATAGGAGCTCACCCCATTCACACTTGGGCGCCCATGCTTAGCCAACTAACCCCTTGAATGTCCAAGTTAAAGTGCGCCTCTCATCGGCGATCACTCTACCTTTCCCTATTGGACCGACAAGCCCGGTACCTGACTCTAAATAATACAACGTTTATAGATCATAGGGTGTCCGTGTGCCGTGAGGGTTAACAACAGCCTCTGGTCTGTGCCAACTGCACTTCAATCTGCATCTGCTATAGGTACCTTAAGCTCTTTTCCATCATCAAACTCACGTAACTGATAAATATATGAAAACTGAAACAAGGCTTATACCCTATCATCAATGTTTTAGCTTAATCATTAGGTAGTTGCCCATCAAAAATCTTTGAATAGTATCGACCGTATGTCCAAAGCATGAAATTATGGAAACCTGTTTAGTGAACCCCGCCAGACTCAAGTGCTCCAGTTATGATGCACACGGCTTGACCATTAAGCTATCTTAAGGGAACCCTGTCAAGCTCAAGTATGCCTTACTCTGTCTTCACAGGGAATGGCCGTCAAGTCCTTTATCTTAAGTTCTGTTACCAAAACCAATTGAAAAAATGTGAAGATACTTCATCAATTGTCCACTGATTTTAAATGGGAGCTAGCCATGTAAGCTTATTGAACTCATAACCAAAACACTTCTAACTCAGCATAATCTAGAAACCAAAACCCTGCTAACTAGCACAAAAAGCGCGACAGATTAACATGCTTTTACCCAAATAGCTTTTCCTTGACGTCCTCAAAAGTTGTTTGCTCATGCTCAATCCAAAGAAAAGGGTCTTTTTGTGTTTCTTCTTGCAAAGGGTGCCCATATTAAGCAAGCATACAAAAAAACCTTGACAAGTACCTTAGCTTTTGTACAAAACTCATCAATTCCTTTGTACTTTTAGGACTCTCCATCATAAGCAAACATTCCACTTTTTCAAGATCTGGAGCTATCTCGTTCTCACTTACCTCATGGCCAAAAAGTATCACTCTAGCTCTTGCAATTTTACATTTCAAAGGATTGAGTTGACCCCCATCATCATCAATCCTTTTAAACACCATATCAAGATTTTTCACATGAAGCATTCTATCACTGTAAACACAAAAATCATCCATAAAAACTTTTACAAAGCTTCCAAGGAAAGGCCCCAATACTTTGTCCATCCAACTTTGGAAGCTCGCATAAGAATTCATCAAGCCAAAGGGCATCACCCTATGGCAAAACACTCCCCATGGGGTCAAAAATCTGGTCTTCTTTTGATCTTCATATGAAATACCAATTTGAAAATACCCACTAAACCCATCAGATACCGAATATCTCTCATGACCTGCAACAGTGTCCAAAATCTCATCCTGAAAGGGAAGGGGAAAGTGATGCCACATTCAATGGCTTATAGTCCACACATATTGTCCATTTATTTCTCGTTTTTGGAACTATAACCAAAGGGGAAACCCATTCTGCATCATCCTCAAGGTAGATAAAACCAGCTTGCAAAAGCTTACTCACCTCTATCTCCAATACCTTTCGTTGAATGGTGCCCAATCTCCTTAGCTTTTGAGCAACAAGCTTTGCACCTTCTTTAAGATTTATTTCATGAACAACACTCTTTGTTCCCATCATTTGAGCATAATCTTTGGCAAAAAACTTGGGATACTTATCAAACAATGCATCATATGATTCTCTCTCTCTCGACTAGTCAGGTCACCTGCAAGCATATCCATTAATTCAGCTTTTGGTACATTCGGCTCATGATCAGCCCCATGGTCATTTTCTAATCTCATAGCATCCTTTTTATCACAATTTTCATCATATACATGTATCCCACAAAGATCTACATCAAGATCAAGAAGACTTTGATCATAAATCTCATCGTCAGTACATATAGAGGATGCACTAGAAGAACTGTCACACATGTCATAGGTGGATGGTGATAAATCTTGATGCATAGCTGGTTCATCATCAATTTCCAGCACCTTACATGTTTTCATATCATATCTAATCCTCATCTCTTTAGGCCTGTCCACAAAGAGGTCAATACATCCCCTGTACCAGTTCTGTCGTGACCTCATAGCAATCAACCAAGGTCTACCCAATATAAATGGATATGCTCCAAGCTTTGCAGGCATCACATGAATCTCCATGACAGCCCTTTGACCCAAAACATTAAGCTCCAAGTCATGAATAACTCCCAAGCATTTCACTCTACTACTATTTGCCATCTTCACACTGAACAAGGATTTGCCTGTGAGCTGCAATCCCAATTGCTGCATTGTTTCCTCTGTCATAACGCACACTTGGGCTCCACCATCCATGTACAACTTATTCACCCTCCTTCCATGTATCCAAGCGTCAACCACAGGCAAAACATCAGTAACTTTATGAAGCTACATTACATGTGCATCGCGTGTCTTTACCTTCACCCTTCTAACACTAGCTAGTTTATGCCAGTGCCTTCTCATACTCGAGCTCAAATGCAAGAGTTGCCCATATGATATGTCAGCCCTCTTGTTCTTCAAGTCTTCTAAGAGATTGTATGCTGATTGACCCTTCCCAAGCTAAAAATCATCCACGCCTATATTCCTTCTTCTTGCCCTTACCTTTGCCTGCTTACTACTTTCATCCTCTTCCATAGGTGCCTTTCCTTTATCTACATCTCTCCTTGAATTTGTCCTTGCTCTTTTCTCTTTGAAAAGGCCTTCGCTCCCTGATTTTTGTGCCCTTGTTCTCTTATTTTCAAAGACATCAACTTCATCATCTTCATCTGCCTCCTCAACTGCCTCCAAAATTCCTACGTTAAATTGTGGAGGTGCTTGAGCTTGATTTTGTCCCTGACCTTGGAGAGGTTGCACATTTCCATTTACGTTGACTTCATTACCTATTTGTCTTTGTATGATAGGATATATACCTCCTGTCTCTCTCCTTGGTTGATTGCAATTGGGCGATATATTCCCTCTCTCCCCACAATTGTAACACATCACATTATCACCTCTATTCCTTTGAGGCCATTCTCCTTGAGGTCTTCTTACTTGTTGTTGGATAGCTTGCATAGCAAGGTTGAGGTTTCCTATTGAGCAGCGTTAAATGGTAACCTTGCATTTGCACTACATTCCTACTTAAATGTATATATTTTTTATCAAAGTTTTAACCTAGTGTTCATTCTCTCTTTCCGTAATAGCTTTTTTCCATACAAACACCTTACCCCTCTTAGATCTTTATGCATTTACATCATATTTCTCTCTTCATGCTAAATGTAAATAGTAAACTTAATTCTACTCTCCTAGTTTTTTTACTGCACATTCTTTTAACTAATTACCTTTACTAATTTAAATAGCTATCTACATCCCATAATTTGTAAATAAATAATTTATGGGCACTTATCTTACCCATCTTCTCTCAAGGGTAGGGTTAACCTTGTAGGCCTTCCCTTCCCCACCACTATGTGACCCAAGTCTTGGATCATTTACTTGTGTTGGTCAACAAATCTTAAATATAATGTATATCCCCAATAAATTAAAATTTATTGGAGCCTACCTCATTTGTTTAAGGTGGATTCTCTTTTGAAAAAGCATGCTACACCTTGGATGCATGCTAAAGGGCCCCCTACAAGGAGACTTGGTTCAAAAGGTGTTTTGGATGCATCTTGAACGCCTTAGCTCGTGGGTACACTTGAGGAACACTCCCAAATCAGCTTAAACACTTTGAGAAGGTCAACTTTGCCTTTTACAGCACCCAATTCTGAGTTACAGGCTGAAAGTTATGGTGAAAACAAGGTGCTGCGGACACTGTTACTACAGGTCAAAGTTACAATCAAGTAAACCACAAAGGTGAAAAGTTTTCTTGACTTCTCCAACATTCTAAAATACCAATGGGGAGTTAAAAACCACTTGCATGTGGAGGGGTCGGCTCAAGATGCTTCCAGAGACACAACAAACAGGAAGGGGACACTCTGCAGGAGCCACTGGAGGGACATCATGGTGGGCCCCACATACATTATCAACCCTTATGGAGCCTCCACAACCTAAAAGGCTATTGTTAATGAACAAATAAGTCCCTTATTTGCATAATTGAAGGAATGGTCAAAAGGGAACCTAACTATGGTTAATTACCTACCCTAGTCAAGTTTAACCTAACCCAAGGTCTTGTACAACTATAAAAAGGCCCTTTGGCAAGCACAAAAATACACACACCTACTCCATTGCTGCAAATAAACTCCTCTAAGGTTAGGGAATCCCTAATCTCTCTCTCCTCTTGTCTCCCTATCCATTTCCTAAGCTCGCTATCATAAGCGGCACCATAGAGAGAGCATCAATACGCTATTGCTACCATTCTCTTGCAAACATTTCTCTTATCATACTCATCCCTAAATAAGGATTGTAGATTCTATATGAGAGCAAGGATATCAAGTTAAATGATCTATCTCATGGTTTGATCAACAAATTGTTGCAATTGGGGTGTCGTCATCACACTTTTGCTCTAAACGCATGTAAAATTGGTAAGCATATCTTGGCAGATTCTCATATTTTGTGCTCATTGGGTTGCTTGTTTGTTGAGAGAGTTTTTGTGCACCATGGTGTCTATTTGCTTGGCTTCTCTCCTTATGTTGTGTGTAAGTAAGTCTTGGGGCTGTATAGATGGAGAAGAGCTCTCTATGCATGCTGCCTTATGTGTGTAAGTAGTCTCTTCTTTTGGGAAAGAAAAGGAGTTGTCAAGTATTTGTGCATTATGGTGTTTTGAGTTTTGAGGTTTTGTGCTTGCTTTTCTTAGAAGTATATGAGCACTAATATGGTGAAGGTCAATCTTTGCATGTGAGTTTGTGCAGTGTTCAAAGGGATTGCTTAAGGAGTGTGTGTTGAATGGTTGAAGGGCATTTTGTGTTGAAGCACATAAGGAAGGTGTGAGTGTGTGTGTGTGTGTGTGTTGTATATGGTTTGTTTTGCTTTCCTTCTTTCTCCATAAAAGAGGGTGGTGCCCCTAAGAAATATGCGTGTATAGGGTCTCACGGAGTGGTTGTCTAGTGGGAGCCTTGAGTTGAGCCCCATCTCAAAAAATCCACTCTCATAAAAGTGGTGCCCCCACTGAGGAACTTTCCTAATTGCCTTCTATTCTCCTCATGAACAATAGAGTTGCACCATATGCTTTTCATTTTTCACAACGCATCAGAATTAACATTTGTGTAGATCGCAATTTTTTTTTACCAACAACGCACTGTTTTTATGTTTGGAGCAGAAAGACTTGGTGAAATCTTGGCATCTCATTTGATTCCATGTTTTTATTTTGTTTTAAGGTAGGGACAAGAGGCGCTTAGATAGCGATCCACTCAAAGGAAACTTTCTTCAAGAGAAAGAAAAAGGAGAACACATTGTCACATGAACCGACCTGGAGCTGCTTCTCCTTTTACACCCATAGCTCGTCAATCGGTGCACATCATAATAGCTACAAAATTTAGATTTCAAGCAACCATTAGGAGAATTTTTGGACCCACTCGCCTTAATGAAATTAATGCCTCAATCAACCCTTTTATTTTGCCTATGATAAATTATGAACTAACACTTGATGTATATATTTTCATTTTGATGTGATCACTCATCGTAGTCAAAACTTTGTGGTACACAAACCTCCTTGTATTGTAAAAATGTCAAGCACTTTTCCTACCTTTCATTCTAAAAATGGCGAGGATGCACAAGAATTTCTGGATAATTTGGAGATGGCACACCTCATCTCTGGGAGAGATCAAGAAGAGGTAAAGCTGCGTGCTTTTCCACTCGTTCTCAAAGGGGAGGCTAAGGCATGGTACGAGGCCTTGCAACCTCAAAACAAAACCAATTGGGAGAGGCTACGTGCAATTTTTCTTGCCAAATTTGGGCAAGGAGATACTCCAGAGGGTCTTTGGAAGTGTCTACTTCAACATAAACAGGTATTCCTTGAAGACTACCCATCTTATGAGGCCGTTTTCCTTAACCTATGGGATAGATGGGAGGCTACCTTACAAAACCAAGGTGGTGCACCAAACTTTCTAAAGAAAGATAGGTTCATGGCTGGCTTGTATCCAATTTTGAAGACCAAGGTAGAGTTAAAATTCCCATCAATATTTGAGGAAGCACGTGAGGTGGCCATGGTCAAATTCAAGAAGTTAAATTTTCAAGCACATAGAACAAGGGACCTAAATGAAGTCATTAAGAGGGATTCTTCACCAAGCATGGGAGCACAAGTTAGGGGCTCTCTTGCCCAAACTTCACAAATAGGGGAAGGATCACAACAAGAGATCTTGCAAAGATTAACTCAACAACTAGAGAGTCTCACCTTGAATCTAGTGCAGGGCCTACCCCAACAACGACAACCAAGAGAAGGGAATCGCAATCAACGACGTCAAGCACAAGAGTTGAGATGCTGGAATTGCAACGAAGTTGGTCATGGCATGTACAATTGCCCTCACCCTTGAAGGCTTCCAGGGGACATATACCCTCTTAGACCCCCTCCGCTCATGGTGCAGCAAGAGCATGCTCAAGCCCCGCAAATTCTTCGTCGACCACCACCACCTCCAGTGGCAAACATCCCTCCTGTCCCACCAGTGGAGGAAGAGAGAGGAGTAAACGTCATAAAGCTGGAAGAGGAGATAGAGATGAGCCCTATACATTTTGATGTTATGCCAGCACAAAAGCGCACAAGAGCACACAACAAGGATGAAGACACAAGGAATGAAGAGTCAGAACTTGCAAGGAAGGAGAGGAAGAAAAAGTCAAAGAAGGAGGAAGGAGGCAAGAAGCAGAGGTCAAGGCGAAGGGAGATCGGCATCAATGATTTTCCACTAGGAAAGAATATGGAACCCTACAGCATCTTAGAAGATTTGCAAACTCAAAAGCCCAATATTTCTTGGCCTCAACTCCTACATCTATCACCCAAGGTGAGAAAGCACTGGTCCAAACTTGTAAGCACAAGACTCCCAAGAAAGAAAGAAAAGGTGACAGTAAAGGCATTGACTTCAAAGCCACAACAAGATGTGGAACCTATTGTAGATGCTTATGTAAGGGGTAGGAAGGTATCCAATGTGTATGTTGATGGTGGAGCATAAATGTGTGTGATCACGGAAAGAGCCATGAATAGACTAGGGCTTGAAATCACTAAATCCTCTAATTGTCAAGCTAGGCTGGCCAACAATGCAAGTGTGAAGTGCCTAGGGATCATCGAGAATGTAAAAGTTTCTGTATGTAATATAGATGCACGTGTGGACATGTATGTTATGCCAGCGAAGGGGGAGGGCTATCCCATCATCCTAGGGAGGCCTTGGCTCATTGCTGTGAATGCAGATCAAAAATGGGGACGAGGACAATTGATTCTCAAAAAGGGGCAACATGTAGTATACGATTGGCATGAAGGAAAGCAACTCGACATCAACTATGAGACCATAGCTGATGAAGAAAGTGAAGAGAGTTTTGGCTCAAGCGACGAGGAAAGTTCAACCACTACATCCAATAGCGAAGAAGAATCATCTTTGGAGGTAATGGGAATCATCTTCAACACATCAAAAACTCCATCAATAGAGGTTGACCCAACAAAGGAGCAAACAAAGGATGACAAAGGTGACCACAAGCACTTTGAAGACTTTGAGAGGATGCTTGCAAAAGATCTTACCCCTGAGGAGAAGCGGTCCTACATCGATATGCTCAAGAGGTATCCCAATTTGTTTATCACTGATTACTCACAAATTAGAGGTGTGGATGTTATAGAGCATGGCATAGAATTAAAACCAGGTACTAAACCTGTGGCTCAAAAGCTAAGGCGCCTAGGAAAAATACAACAAGAGGCACTTTTGATAGAGGTTAACCGACTCCTCAAAGCTGGTTTCATTTACCCTGTGTCTAACTCTGAGTGGGTGTCCCCAATTGTAGTAACCCCTAAAAAGAATGGAAAATGGAGGGTCTGTGTTGACTACAAACCTCTCAATGCTGCAACAAAGAGGGATCATTTTCCTCTTCCTTTCCAAGATGAAATCTTAAACGAAGTAGCCGGCTATGAATGTTACACAGTGTGTGATGGGTATTCAGGGTATTTTCAAATCAGAATAGCAGAAGAAGATCAGTTAAAAACCACTTTCATCACACCTTGGGGTTGCTTTGCCTATAGAGTGATGCCATTTGGGCTCACAAATGCTCCTAGAACCTTTATAAGGTTTACAACTCTTGTCTTTCCCCTTCTTTGGAAAGTCAATTAGGGTTTTTATGGATGACTTCTGTATCTATAGTAGCCAATGACTTCATTGCCAAAAAGTTGAGGAGGGGCTTAGGAGGCTTCATCAATTTGGGGGACAGCTTAACCCTGAGAAGTGTCACATTGCAGAGTCACAAGTGGTATTGCTAGGTCATGTGGTTTCTTTGCAAGGAATTCAAGTGGATCCATCAAAAGTAAATGCTCTCTTGTCACTACAACCACCAACGACAACCAAGGAGCTCATGACTTTCAACCACAAAGTAAGGTACATGTCTCGTTTCATTCACCTTCTAGCGGAAGCTATTGCACCTTTGCACAAGCTAGGAAACAAACCTACATTTGAATGGAGAGAGGAACACAAATTATGCTTTACTGAAGTAAAGGGTATTCTCAACTCTCTTCCAACAATAATGCCACCAAATCCAAAGGATACATATTACATCACGCCAAGTGTAGGAATGGAGGCCATCGGTGTAGTTCTCATGAAAAAAGACCCAAAAACATGCTACATGAGGCCAGTATACTTTGCAAGCAAAGTCATGACCGCTGCAGAGAAGGGCTACACTGATATGGAGAAGGTGGTATTCACAATTATGTTTGCGGTAAGAAAGTTCCGATCATATCTCTTACCTGCACCATTTGTCATTCTCACCATGGAAAACAATTTTACCATATGTTGTGCAACACATGAGCCTCTCATCTAGGATAGCCAAATGGGTTCTAGAACTTCAAGATTTCGAATACACTTTTCTTGTGAAAGATAGCACAAGGGCAGGTCTTGCAGACATTCTCACATACAAAGTGAGAGAAAGGAAAGAGTCACCAAAGGCAGGAGACAAAGCCACACCACAAAATAATGAGGAGGAGATGGACAATGCACACATTTTGTGCTTTGATGGAGCTTACCGACGACAACACGATCAGGCAGCAGGGGGGGTTTTTATTCTAAGTCCACAAAGGGAAGTTCTTGTTAAGAAAGGTATCACCTTGGAAAATGTTCATTCTAATAATGAGGCTGAGTATGTCACCTTAAAGTTGAGGCTTGAAGAATGCAGAAAACTTGGCATCGAAAGAGTTATAATAAGAGGTGATTCCTTACTAGTTATTAGGCAAATCCAAGGGATATGGAAGTGCAAGAACCCTACTCTAGTGGAGTGGCTTAGACAGGTGAAGTCTTTGATAAAGAACTTTGAAGCTACACAGGTATAGCATGTTGTGAGAACCCTCAACAAAGAAGCAGATTATCTCGCCAATGAGAAACTTCAGATCATGGTGGGAGGTGTGAAGCTCTACGAACCAAAGTACCAAGGCCAAGAGGAATTGAAGGACATCATATTTTTCCTCCAAATTGGTGAGTGCCCTAAACACTTGGATAAAGTGCACAGGCATAGGTTGGTAAAAAAGGCAACTCCTTACCAACTCATAGGAGATGATCTCTATCATAAAGGGAAAGATTTGGTGCTAAGAAGGGTGCCCTCTGTTCAAGAAATAGAGAGAATCCTCTTTTCATGCCATGATGATGTCTGTGGGGGTCATTTTTCTCATGATATTACAAATAGGAAGATTTTGCAAGCAGGGTTTGTTTGGCCAAGTCTACACTGTGATGTCCAACATTGGTGTAAGTCATGCAAAGGTTGTCAGATTGCTGGAAATCGATGACTCACTTACGAACCTCGAGTTCCAATAATTTCGTATGGTCCTTTTGAGAAGTGGGGTGTGCATGCAATAGGCCCCTTACCTCGCACATCTACCGGGAAGGTCTTCATCATTGTGGGAGTAGATTACATGACACGATGGGCGGAGGCAGCAAGTACAACACGAATTACAGCCGAGGAGGTATCAAAATTTATCTTTGATCACATATGCAGTAGATTCGGCACACCATTAGAGATTTTGTCAGATTGTGGTCCAGGGTTTAGAGCAGAGCTCCTAGATAATCTTTTGACAAAGTTAAAAGTCAAACATTTGCATTCTACACCTTACTACCCTCAGTGCAATGGGTTGGTTGAAAAGGTGAATGGAATGATATGTAAAATCATTTCTAAGCAGGTTGCAGATCGACCAAACGACTGGG
The DNA here is from genome assembly GCF_014529385.1 of Adiantum capillus-veneris. Classification (NCBI taxonomy): domain Eukaryota; kingdom Viridiplantae; phylum Streptophyta; class Polypodiopsida; order Polypodiales; family Pteridaceae; genus Adiantum; species Adiantum capillus-veneris. The sequence continues at coordinate 99,475,888 of NC_140959.1, read as the reverse complement.
ATCGCCATTTGACCGCAGCTCTATGGGCATACAGAACATCTTTCAAGGTATCCACTCAATTCACTCCTTTTCATTTGGTAGATGGACAGGAGGCACTCCTTCCTATTGAGGTGGAGATTGCAAGCCTACGCATTCTCTCACAAGGAGCAAAGAGGCCAAAAGAAGCTTTGCACGAAAGAATTTTAGATCTTCAACGACTTGAACTTGATAGAGAAGAGTCCATCGACTATTACATTGCCCAAGCCACAAGCCAAAGGGACAAAATCAACAAGAAGCTCAAGGGGAAAGGATTGAAGGAAGGTATGTTGATTCTTCGCTATGATAACCGACTTGATACTCGACTTGAAAAAACGTTTTTGCAAAGATGGGAGGGACCTTTCATGATAAAGACAAAGTTTGGGAATGGTAGTTACAGATTAGCAGATTTATCAGGAAAACTCCACAAGACCAGAGTCAATGGATGGAGATTAAAGCCTTACTTTCAACGTATCAATCAGTTGATAGGAAGTCATCTACCTACATCGTCTAAGATCCAAATTGGCATGGCTCCCTTCGGCTTGGCAAATGCTCCACCTATTTTTAAAGCTTTGATGTGCAAAGAAGAACCAGCCTTGGAATCTCAACATACCCAAGGCAACCCTCCCATCTCTGATTTATGGGATTGAGGTAATGGAAAGCAGGTCTAATGGAGTAAAAGAGTGTATATCGCTCCTCCTTTTTTCAGAACAATAAGAAAAAGAAGAAAAAAAAAAGAAGAAAAAAAAGAAGAAGAAAAAAAAAAAAGGAAAAGGAAAAAACTCTTTTGTTTCATCTAGGACCATGAATGATCCTAGATGAAGGGGGAGGGCTAATATGAGTAGCGTTAAATGGTAACCTTGCATTTGCACTACATTTCTACTTAAATGTATATATTTTTTATCAAAGTTTTAACCTAGTGTTCATTCTCTCTTTCCGTAATAGTGTTTTTCCATACAAACACCTTACCCCTCTTAGATCTTTATGCATTTACATCATATTTCTCTCTTCATGCTAAATGTAAATAGTAAACTTAATTCTACTCTCCTAGTTTTTTTACTGCACATTCTTTTAACTAATTACCCTAACTAATTTAAATAGCTATCTACATCCCATAATTTGTAAATAAATAATTTATGGGCACTTATCTTACCCATCTTCTCTCAAGGGTAGGGTTAACCTTGTAGGCCTTCCCTTCCCCACCACTATGTGACCCAAGTCTTGGATCATTTACTTGTGTTGGTCAACAAATCTTAAATATAATGTATATCCCCAATAAATCAAACTTTATTGGAGCCTACCTCATTTGTTTAAGGTGGATTCTCTTTTGAAAAAGCATGCTACACCTTGGATGCATGCTAAAGGGCCCCCTACAAGGAGACTTGGTTCAAAAGGTGTTTTGGATGCATCTTGAACGCCTTAGCTTGTGGGTACACTTGAGGAACACTCCAAAATCAACTTAAACACTTTGAGAAGGTCAACTTTCCCTTTTACAGCACCCAATTTTGAGTTACAGGCTGAAAGTTATGGTGAAAACAAGGTGCTGCGGACACTGTTACTGCAGGTCAAAGTTACAATCAAGTAAACCACAAAGGTGAAAAGTTTTCTTGACTTCTCCAACATTCTAAAATACCAATGGGGAGTTAAAAACCACTTGCATGTGGAGGGGTCGGCTCAAGATGCTTCCAGAGACACAACAAACAGGATGGGGACACTCTGCAGGAGCCACTGGAGGGACATCATGGTGGGGCCCACATACATTATCAACCCTTATGGAGCCTCCACAACCTAAAAGGCTATTTTTAATGAAAAAATAAGTCCCTTATTTGCATAATTGAAGGAATGGTCAAAAGGGAACCTAACTATGGTTAATTACCTACCCTAGTCAAGTTTAACCTAACCCAAGGTCTTGTACAACTATAAAAAGGCCCTTTGGCAAGCACAAAAATACACACACCTACTCCATTGCTGCAAATAAACTCCTCTAAGGTTAGGGAATCCCTAATCTCTCTCTCCTCTTGTCTCCCTATCCATTTCCTAAGCTCGCTATCATAAGCGGCACCATAGAGAGAGCATCAATATGCTATTGCTACCATTCTCTTGCAAACATTTCTCTTATCATACTCATCCCTAAATAAGGATTGTAGATTCTATATGAGAGCAAGGATATCAAGTTAAATGATCTATCTCATGGTTTGATCAACAAATTGTTGCAATTGGGGTGTCGTCGTCACACTTTTGCTCTAAACGCATGTAAAATTGGTAAGCCTATCTTGGCAGATTCTCATATTTTGTGCTCATTGGGTTGCTTGTTTGTTGAGAGAGTTTTTGTGCACCATGGTGTCTATTTGCTTGGCTTCTCTCCTTATGTTGTGTGTAAGTAAGTCTTGGGGCTGTATAGATGGAGAAGAGCTCTCTATGCATCCCGCCTTATGTGTGTAAGTAGTCTCTTCTTTTGGGAAAGGAAAGGAGTTGTCAAGTATTTGTGCATCATGGTGTTTTGAGTTTTGAGGTTTTGTGCTTGCTTTTCTTAGAAGTATATGAGCACTAATCTGGTGAAGGTCAATCTTTGCATGTGAGTTTGTGCAGTGCTCAAAGGGATTGCTTAAGGAGTGTGTGTTGAATGGTTGAAGGGCATTTTGTGTTGAAGCACATAAGGAAGGTGTGTGTGTGTGTGTGTGTGTTGTATATGGTTTGTTTTGGTTTCCTTCTTTCTCCATAAAAGAGGGTGGTGCCCCTAAGAAATATGCGTGTGTAGGGTCTCACGGAGTGGTTGTCTGGTGGGAGCCTTGAGTTGAGCTCCATCTTAAAAAATCCGATCTCACTATTTGCTCTCTCAATCTTTGAATGTCTTGGTGAAAGGATTCCTGTCCTCTATTGTCCACTCTTGGAGCTTCTACATGGATTTCCCTTTCAACATGCATATCCAAAAGCAAAGGCCCGACCACATTATTTGTTGATACATAACCATCCCTTTAATGTACATTTGCTTCTCTTTCCCTATTTTCCATTTCATGCCTTCTCATCTTCTTTCTCCATTGCTCTCTAGCAACCTTTATTGCCTCATTGTAGGTCCCTGGGTCCTTGAGTTCCACCTTGTCTCTAGTGCTTTGATGTAAGACAACCACAAACCTATCTTTCTTCAAGAAATCAGGGGGCATTTGATTCTCTACAAGTCCCTTTATGATCTTTCTCCAACAAGCTTCAAACCTGTTTATGTGCACATTGATGTCTTCATGTTCTCCTTGTTGCAGCTGGCTTAGCTCTCTCCACAAATACTCAGGATCATCCTCCTTCTCAAACTCTTCTCTCAAGGCATGAGAAAGAAGATTCCAATCTCCCTTTACATCACCTTCAAGCCTATCTTCATACCATTCACGTGCTTCACCTTTAAGTAGCAAACTCACCAAACGTACCTTGAATGCACCATCGTCCCTATTTCTCTTCAATGCAATCAATTCGATCCTTCGGATGAACTTGTCCACATCTTCTCCTTTCCCACCCTTGAAGACTTCATGCCCATCTCCCGCCATAGGCCTTGAGTTGATCTTCAAATGGATGCCAATCTGTAGATCAAAACCCTGTTAGAAGGATTCTCTTCTCCTCTGTGGGGGCACCGGTTTATGTGAAGGATTGGGGGGGTGGCCTCTACAACACCTCTAACCAACACCAAGAAAAGAGGATGAAGAGTATAGCTCTCTCAAGATAATATGCGCTGATCTTCTCTCACGAATTTTGATATCCTCACTCACACTCAGCCCCAATAAAGCATCATAAAGAAGGGTTAGATGACTTACCTTTATCATCCGTGTCGTCAATAATCTCCAATTCAACCATCTTCGTACATATTTCCTTATCAATGGATTTGTTTGGGCATTTGAGAGTCTGGTGGCCTTAATCTTCTTGAAAATTGATTGATCTCGCAGCTTCTCCCGCATCGTCCTCGTCTTGATCATCGCTCCTCTTTCGTTTCTTCTTCTTTGATCCTTCATCTCTTGGAGACGGTGATGGACCATTTTCATGTTTAACTTCCATCTTCTCCTCCACTTTTTCTTCTTGCACCAGCTATTCTCTTTCCTTTATCCGCTTCCTCATATCTGTTAAGATCTTCATTGAGCCATCAAATAATCTCCTCTTGTTCCTTCAATCACTGCCGCTGATATGCTTCCATCGCTACCTCAGGATTGAAACCGCTCTGATACCACTTGTGACATGACACGGGAAGAGTGGAATACATTGATGAACAAGGAATATACAAAGTACGCAGCATAACTAGATGAAATAAAGAATCTGTATGCATAATAGTTACAAGGGGAGCATAGCTCGTTTCATAACCTCCCGACCACCCCCGAGCTATCTCAATCACACTCTCACTCTCACTCTCACTCTCAATCTCAATCTTGTGCACAATCTCAATCTCCATCACACTCTCACTCTCAATTTCAATCACAATCACACTCTCAATCTCAATCTCTTGATGGAAACCACGATCATTATCGACATTGCAACACGATCACAATCCCAATATCATGACACCTTGCATCGTCTACAAAATAGCCAAAAGAATATACTCGTGCAACCAAATCAACATGGTAATCAAATTCAAAACATCATTTTATACCATCATAAAGATTATAATCACTTCTTGATTGGATCAAACAAAAGAGATATTACCTGTGTATATCTGTTTGTAAGCTAACCTATTGTTGCTTGTAGGTTACCTTGTTGCTGCTGGCAATTTCATTCTGTCATAACTTGGTCAAATGAACTCAGAACATAGACTTCTAGGTACTCAAAACGACGAGAATAGGCCTAGTCTACAATGCAAAGCAGACAGAATTGCAAAAAACGTCTTTATCTAACTGTAAACGCAACTTGCGGATAACAGACTACAAGTGTACACTTCATAACCGCAAGTGCCGAGTGGTTGAATATTATGCAGGTTTTATTTTATATTTGCATTTAATTTTGGATGAGCATGTTGATGCTGTAGAGGCCTCGCTAGAGGATTAGACTGGGGAGGGTCAAGAGCCCAAGTCTCGCAGAAGCCTTGCCTTGCAGGTTTCAGAGGGAGTCCAGCCTCAGGAGGGTGCTTTGCCTACTAGTGTTCTACCTACCATACCTATTGGTGATTTGCAGTATGTCATGCTTAATGACATTATGGAGCTTTTTGACCTTTGAGAGGACTATTGCCTTGCCATTGTGGCACAAAATCTCAAAGAGGATGATGCTATCATTAATCGTGAGCACGACAAGTATTCTGTTATAGATGCCCATGTAAATGACGATGAGTTCGTTGACCCCGCAAGTGCACTTGTGATGATTTACAATGATGTTGCTAGGTATGAGTGCACGCTTCCAATAGAAAAGGAGTTCATGGAAGTGCAAAAAAAGCTTGGGATTGAAGAAATGGGTAAGGCAAGCACTTCTTCATCATCTTTGGCCTCAACCTCCAATGAGCCCACCACTGGAGGCCAGGGCGGCATCAACCTATGGAATGAGGACTTACTTGAGAAAGATGAAAACCAGAAGGTAATCTTTTTTTTTTGCTTGACCTTTTTGGTTTCTACTTATCTCATTTCATAACTTTAATTTTTTGCAGTTGGTGGTCTATGATGATACCTTCATTCCTCGCCCTCGTGGACGAAGCATGGGAGATTTAGGGAAGAATTCCTCTCTCGGCCAATACTTAAAAAATCTTAAGTATCCGAGTTTTTTGGTCTTCCATTCGTCCTTCTCCAATGACAATGCGGAGCTACCCTTGATGACGTTGAAGACACTTTCAAGATATTTAGGAGGGGCCGTCATTAGGTAGAATGCAGATAAAATAATGCTTTTAGAAAAAAAGGCCGCATTGTATATGTTTGGCCAAGGGCCAGGAATGTATGGTTTGCGTAGTCGCTATTTTTTGACCCAAGAAGCATATGTTTTGGCATGCAAAACCACTGACCCTATGCAATTACTAGAGTATGAGAGCATGCTATGTTTCGCAATAAACAACCAATTGCGCATCTGCCTACTGAAGAAATGTGTCTTGTGGCTGTGGAGGTGGAGACAAATGTTCTGTCGACGACAAACGAACCTGCAGGACTAGGTTGCAAAAGACCAAGGCAAGAAGAAGACGATAACACACAACAGGCAAAAAGGCCAGAATATTTTGTAACTTTTCCTAACGAAGATGAAGAATAGAGAAGCTCCAATGTATATTGTCGATGCCAAAAAATAGTACATTTTCTATCAAAACAATGAGTACATTATGTCACACTTTTGTGAATGGTTGTCTTCTCTTGGCACAAAACATTATATTGTGTTACTGGGCTATCTTTAGGAAGTCTGAAACAACTTGGGTCGGAGTTGTCCCAGTTTTTCCAATGCGTTCTTTTTGAAGTCGCCACTCTGCATGTCGGGATGCCGCAGAAGATGCCTCCCATATTTCCTTCTTCTGTCGTTTGCTTGCTAATCTCATTGCTTGGCCAATCTGATTGTCTTTGACACATTACTTTTGGTGTGTTCTATGCATAAGTCTTCGATAAGTCCATTGATGTAGTTCCTCCAAACTGTTGGCTTTGTTTGCACCACCTCCGTACTGCATAGCAAACCAAGGCATGTGGTTGCATACGATATGCTGCAAAAAAGACCAGCCTATTGTTTATTTGGAAATATATAATCACAATTTTATCAAATAAAGTAATATACCATGTAATGAGTTATGTGTTGATTTGTCCATGCAGCTATGAAAGACCTCTAGAAGGTATCCAAAGCGTCTTGAAACAATGTATAGTCAGTATCTCTCCAAGTATTGAGCTCACAAAACTTGAATATGGAATCCAAACTTTTCCACACGTTCGCTTTGCGAGTCCTTGTTGCACCATTGTCTGCGTGGTCAACCACTGCATTGTGCAGGTTTCTCCACCGGCTTTATCTCAATGTCAACCTTTCCTGAGCACTTTGGATTTTGCGTTTTCTGCCACTTGTTGGCATCGACAAGAAGAGACGGGCTTTCACACCGCCAATAGACAACTTCTTTGGCACATCTCGACCATTCTTAGAGCTCTTCTCATCGTGATCTATTTTCACATGTCCTCCATATATGCAAGCCCATATATGAGAAAACTGTTTCCAATGATAATATAGCCCTTTGTTTTGCTGATGCTGGCCGAGTGGTCCAAGCAAAACAAATGTACAGAAACATAAGTTTCTCAATGATTCTGCATAGTGCATGCATTGTGCAAATATGTACTCTGGACAGTGGAATATCCAACATTGGGTGAAAGTTAAGGTCCTGCAAGTGCCTGTCCGGTGCTCTCCTTCAATTTCTTTTGTCAAGACCAATGACTCCTCCGATGCAATACAAACAAGGGATTTTACTTGTTGCTCCTTTTGAGATGTTGTACATACACTTTAGGGTTTTGAAATCTCAAGCCATATGCCACTCTACTGTGTATGAACCCATGCCTAATACATCGAGTGTCTTTCCATTTCTCTGTTCGCTTATGACTTCAAGAATACTTGTTTGATGGAAAACCCAGTTAAGAATATCGAAATTCTTTGCAGGCACCTGAAATGGGAAAACCAAACCAATCAAATGAAACATGTCTAACCATTTTTTAAAGCAAAAACTTGTTGATATCAAACCTTGAATGTGGCTAATAAGAAAATATTGTTTTCGGATTGCACGCTAAAGTTTCTAGGGTCGTCTGAAGCAATGCTTTCATCTAACACCGGAAAGGGAACAAAAAAAGACAAAGAAGTCTAAATCTCTCTCCATGAGTGACAGTTCTACAGAGGACTCGTCTACAGGCAATTCAGACTTTGGTGACAACAACTTTTATGCAAAGAAGAAGAATTTTTACAAAGCCAACCAGTATGACTTTCTTGAAGACAAAAGCAAGAAAGTCCAAGAGTTTAAGGAAGGTGGAAAATCAATTAAATTTGACACTTTTTCTGGTTATAGAGATGCTTCGAAGGCTTTGTCTTTTGTACAGCAATTTCACATCCCTTTCGCAGGAGGGCGTTACTTAGAGCATTGTAAGATTCGGAGAGCTGCCTCTTACTTTAAGGGGAATGCTCGAACTTGGTGGTCCATGCTTCTATTAAACAAGACGGCGCCAGTTAAATGGATAAAATTCAAGAGGTTTTTTTAATTTCTTCTTGGATGACTTGATAGTATGAAACCGATATACGAATCACTTGGAATCATCTTCGGATGACCAAGAAGGATACAGTGGATGCTTATTGCGAGAGATTCTGGAGCTCTTTTCTACCCACCTCTTCATTTAAGAAGATCTCATTTAAGGAGCATATTTAGCGGACATAGATCCGAGATCATTGCTTAGAACAAAAGTCAGCTTCCATTCAAGAATTGATGAGTCATGCAAAACGGGGTTTTGCCATTCACTCTGGTAGTCTGACCTACCCCACAGATGAGATCATAACACAAAGAGTCAAACAGACTTCAAAAAATGAAAGTAGAAAGAGAAAGAGAAACCTAGAACAGAAAGATAAGGATGCACGACCCAAGCTTACTCCTCAAGATAGGGCTTTGTACTTAAAGGAGGGAAAGTGCTTTGAATGCGAGAAAACTGGGCATATCTCCGCGAAGTGCCCTAACAATGCAACAAATAAACAGGATGATGACAGGCGAGAAATTCCCAGAGCAGCTAAGAGACGTGGCAAAAAAGGTAGATAAAAAATAAAATTGGTACCACATTGCGTGGGGCCTGAATCGAATCTAATGAATGAAGGTAAAAACTTTTCCGCTTTTGGGGCAAAGTGAAACATTAGGAAGCTCTTTTAAAGGATCCAAGGCCAAATTCTTTTCACTTGGAATTGGCGGCTCGATTTGGAATTACGCCCGATAGGCTGAGGCCATAGGAGGAGGTAGTTCGAGCGGCACCTAGATGAGATGTTGCCATTACACCAAGCATTGGCAAACTTCGTTTGCAATGACAGGGGTGTTTAGGGTACAATGAGTTTTATGTATTTTCCTTGGAAATTTGTCACGTTCTTCTCGAAATCCCTTGGTACCACAACAACAACGCCGTGGTTGACTACCAGGCCGAGAAAGTGACTTTGACAAATGAAGGGATTAGAGATTGTACTCGATGAACTTCAGTTTCTTTACTCAAATTTTTTTGGGAGAGAACTGAATGATGGATGAAGGTCGAATATGTTTTGACCTGAACAAAAGAACGCCAAGATTTTCTCCACTCTCATGCCGATTGCTTCTCAGAGGGTCTGCAAGGCGAGTTACCACTTGCTCATCTTGAAGATCATACTATTGGTCTGATACGTGGAAGCACACCACCGAATCGACCACCTTACCGTGTGAGCCAAGCACAGATCAAAGAGATTACCATATTTCTCTCCAGTGTTGTTGGTTTTGAAGAAAGATGGATCTTGGAGAATGTGCATTGATTATCGAGCTCTCAACAAAATCACCATCAAGAACAAATTTTCGATTCCTAGGATTGATGATATACTCAACTAATTATAGGGATCCTCCTGTTTTAGCAGGATTGATTTCAGAGTGGATATCATCATATCTGAATCGTGCCGGGAGACATCTATAAGACAGTCTTTCGGATGACTTTTGTGTTATTTGAGTTTTTGGTGATGGCTTTTGGCTTAACCAATGCTCTTGCAACATTTAATTGGATGATGGATAGGATTTTTTGAGGGTACAGGCTACTTGTTGGTACTTTCTTTGATGATATCATTGTTTTTTCCAAGGATGATGCAGAACATAGAGATGATCTGCTTTAGGTCTTTCAGGAATTACGAGATCACAAGTTAGTGATTAATGCGAAGAAAAGTGATTTTTTTTCCTACCAGAGATAGACTTTTTGGGACACATTGTGTTAGCAGCATGAGTGCAAATGGATCTGGCCAAGATAGAGACTATCCGTGATTGGCCCGATTCGAAGAATGTCTATGAAGTTAGAACCTTCTTGGGATTGTGTTCGTACTACAGGTGGTTTATTCAAGAGTTTGCAGAGGTTTCTTCCCCTATGAATATCTTGACACTGAAAGGAGTCCCTTTCTCATGGGGACCCACAGAGGCGACTGTCTTTCACACTTTGAAAGAGAAATTCACTACGGGACCAGTTTTGACTTTGTCTGACTTGGAGAATTTGTTTGAAGTATATTGTGATACTTGTGGTCATAGTCTGGATGCGGTCTTATTGCAAGAAGGCCAATGTCATTGCCTACAAGAGCGGATTGTTCTTAAGTCCGGAATTGACAACATAGATTTGTGAGAAAGAGCTTTTGGCGGGCAGCTGCCCATGCTCTTATGCAACATTACCTACTCAGAGCCGATTTTACAATTTTCACAGATGATGCGACTTTATGCTACTTCTTGTCACGAAAGGAGCTATCAAGAAAAAGAAAATGCGGTGGGCAAATATCTTGTCATGGTTTACTTCCGGATTGTCCATGTGCAGGGACAGAAGAAATTGGTGGAAAATACTTTGTCTCGAAAGCCGTTGGTTCTGGATATTTCCGTGATATATCATAGAAACTTCAAGGTATTGGTCGGTCAGTATGCCATAGATACAGATTTTGTAGATGTATTTTGTTGAATACAAAAAGGGGAGATGGTAGCAAACTATTCCATTTGGGATAGCTACTTGATGAAGAAAACTATGTTGTACGCTACATAGCTGTTGAGGTAAAAGGTTCTAACAGAATGCCATTGTCCACCTTTTACGGGTCGTCGCGGCATTGCTACCACCTTAGAAGGGGTAGAGAGATACTTCTTTTGGCCGAGACTCAAGAAGGATGTGGCAGTTTCTTGGTATGTCAGAAGGTCAAGTTTGACAGGCATAAAGAAGAGGGATTGTTACAACCTTTTTATCCATACCCACCGGCTTTGGGAAAGTATTGCAATGGATTCATCTCCCGAGAACATAGCATAGGCACAATTGTTTATTGCCCAGGTCTTCAGATTACATGGCATGCCTGAGACGATTGTCTCCGACAGGGACCCCAGGTTCACGAGTTTGTTTTCGGACGGCTATTTGGGAGAACATAGGCACGCGGTTGCAGTTATCATCATCGTTCTACCCGCAGACTAACTGGCAAGAGATTGCTAATTCAGTGGTATTGTCTTTGTTGAAGTCTTCTTGGTTGGATCAGAAGACTACTTGGGACAGGTTTTTACCTTTGGTGGAATATGCCTACAGAAACACATTTGACTCTTTGATGGGGAAGATGCCATTTGAGATTTTTGATGTTGCTACGAAGGTTCTGCCCTTCCTTAGCGCAAAAGATAAGATTTTTCTTTGAAGCCGACCAGTTCACGAGGGACTTGGTCCGGAAGGCTTTGTAGAAATTTCAGGAAAGACAGAAAAAGATAGCAGATCTCCATTGTCGCGATTTGAAATTGAAAGAGAATGACTGGGTGCTCTTACATTATGGGAAGGCACTCCCGAGAAAGAAAAAAAGGGAAAGGAGAGGCTTCTTTGAAAGCTTAGCATGAGATAGTGTGGACCTTTCCAGATTTTCTGAAAAGATGAATGATATCTCCTTTGGACTGAAGCTGCCTGAATACTTGGAGGATTCACAATGTTTTTCATGTGAGTCTCTTGAAGCCATTTGAAGACGATGTGTCTAATGACGAACAACTCGAAGTGGACAAAAACGAATAGATACTCGTTCCAGAACAGAAATTGGCACAAAAATAAAGAAAGAAGGTAAAGCAAACGGACGGTTCTTGGTTAAATTCCAAACCTACTTTGCACTGGATGCGAAGCGAATGGAGGAGTAAGGCCTAGCAGATATTCCTCGAAATGTGAATCTTTACCTTGAAACTTTTAGTTTAGCATAGTCTACTCCAAATGGAACCCAGAATTTAGCTTGGCTGGAGATTGGGTGCAGTGGGTTTTCACAAGAGACGAGTTACTCCGCTTGTTTGTCAACAGATACCTCAATTTTCAAATACTAGAGTCACTAATGTCTCTTTTAGCTTCAGGGATACTGAGAGCTGACAGTATTTTGCTAGGTGACTTTATGAAATGGAATTCCCGAATATGAAACTGATTTGTTCTTGACTTGTTTTAAGTGTAGGAACTGATAGATGAAATGACTGCAGCATTTTGGTCTAAATGGACATGGTTGCAATAGGGGTTAGTCCATCGGGCATCTATCAGTTCTCGACTGGATCTAGATGCGATTGCTAGCTACATTGCCGATAAAGCATGGTCTAATATCCGAATGACCGTTGAATGTCATGTGATGTCTAGTGATGTCGTGTGATGTGATTGTCGATTGGTAAATGTGATAGATGTGTGCTCCTAGTACATAGGTATTAACAGTCAATGTCTGTTGCTAAAGCAGTTTCTGGCTTCTGTCTGTTTTGTAGGCGTAATCCCGGGCGACTACAATGCTTTCAAAAGGGGGGTATTGCTATAGCCGGAAGCCTGGCTGCCCTGCAAAATACTCAAAAATAGCACATAGCAAGACATAAACGACTAAATCTACGTACCTTCCCACTTGCACAAATCCATAATCGAGCACAACAAAAATAGAGAGAGATAGAGACTTGACAAGACAATGCTGTGTAGCCTATTGAAAATTCAAGTAGTAAGCCTTGACCGTAGCAGTGTTGGAGTATTGAGTTGACAAGGCAATGCTGTGTAGCCTATTGAAAAATCATCTCAATGAAAATACAATTAGAAGCCATGACCTTAGCAGTGTTTGAGTATTCAGCTTAAAACACAATGCAGAGAAATAAAATATGAAAAGAGGAAAGATATATTTGATGTGCATACGAGGAGGATATACTGTGTTTAAAAATATATATACCATTGTTGGCACATGGGGAGAGGTACAAGTGTTGCACCTAGCAAACGTATACCAAAGTATAGCTAATAGATCCAAAATGTGTTAGCATGGGGTTAATAATTGGTCATGAACTTGCAATGACTATTACAAAAGGGACGAGTATACAACTGAGACAAATGTGAGACAACTGAACGAAAAGGAAATTTCTACAGTTCTAATTAAATAGCATAGATCAACTAGGGCCACAAACTAGCATAAAAGAAATGCAAGAACCAAACTTTCAATGGGCCAAAATAAACGAAGTAAGAATGAAATTCTGGTGGAATCATTACAACTCAATCTGAAGGATAAACGTATGTTGATTACTTACCGAGGACTATCATGATTAGCCTTTGATTGATGAGAAAGTGGGATTATTCTGCTTAGATTTTGTAAGAAGATGCGGTAGCCCTTTCTTGTATAAAAGGGTTAGTGTACACAGTCGAATAAGGACCTATTTGTCATTAATGATATGCTTATAATAAAAAAGGAAATAGGGTCCATTCTAGTCTTCATGGCTCTATGTGAATGATTGGACTTGAGACAAGTAGTGAAAATAATCTCATGTGGGTGAATATTGGTGGGACAGATAGTTATATTGCCCTAAAGGTGTGGTGAATGTAATAACGATAGTCATGTTGAGCAAGTTTTACTTAGGAGTAGAAAAATATGAGAGAGTAATTTAGCAAGAATTTTTTTTGTCATAAAGTTACAAGTACATCAAATGAGTTCATGATTTGTTATAACCTGAACGAATCACAAAAGACGATGTAATATCATGATACACATTGCAGAAAGTGGTTACAGCAAAGGCTGTTAGTGGGGATATTTGTAGATATGAGCAGATCAAATATTATACTAGCTGGTGCTAATCAAGACATTGAGTAAAATGAGGACAAAATTGTGAGAAATAATGTGATGCCGACGTACGAGAAGTGCTGACAACCTAAAGCAAACCAAAAAGACTAGTCATGAATCCCTGCATATGGGAGCCGACAAAGCTGTTGTGATATCCTTAAAAATAAATTGGGCTACATTAGAGATCTACGAAAGGGGAGCAGAAGGGAGCCTTGATAGGCTTAATACAAAAGAATTAAAAAAAAAAACATGTCTATTGTGTAGGGTCGGGGAAAGTAGTGCTAGGAGGGTCGAGGCGAGGTTTTCTTGGTGTTAGTGGAGAGTGTGCGTCCAAAGAGGTGTTCGGTGAGGCTCATTAAAAATAGAGTTTAAGGCGTGGACGGAGGCCTGCATATCCAAAAGTTGAAGGTAAAGCTTTTGAAAGTGGTTTTCCAGGAGTCGTAGTCATGTCGAAGTTGTGTGAGCTCATCCTGCAACGACTAGAGGGTGTCAAGGATTCCGGGTGGTTCGTTGGGTGAAGACAAAGCCATATTGTTGGTGTAAGATGGAGAATCCTTCAGAAATTGAGGTTCGAGAGGGGGGAGCCAAGACACAAGGAATAGAATTTGTACACCATCAAGAGGTGGAAGCAATTTTAAGGCAACCACCTTGTCTCCTCCCACTTCAGCACATAAAGACTTTCCAAGCTTGCAGGCATGTCTTACATGTGACAAATGCTGGATTTTTGCAGAGCAATATGATAGAAACCGTGATAGTCGAGGGTCCGGAGGCAGCTAATATCAACTGTACATCTTCTGAGTTTTTCGACACCGGAGTTTCAACTCCTGGATGCAAATAATATGTGGGAATTCACAGGTGCATTCAGCGTGTAGAGACAAGCTTAAGTGTGGGTTTTCTGTACGCCTCTCATGGGGGGATCGATCCCAATAGGTGTTACACATGTTTTTTAAAAAATAATAATAATAAAATAAAAAAATGCTTGGAATCATCTTCAGATGGCCGCCATTGTCTTGGAAGTTAGTGCAATTGCTCTTCGAGGGTAAGATTGCAGACTTTCTTTGATTGCTGGGAGCCTGAGAATACTAAACACTCAAGAAAAGAGAGCTACGTTGCGAGCTTCATGTGCTCAGCCTGCAACCGGCAACAAAGCAGTTCCGTGGCGACCTGTTGCGGGCTTTTTCCCTGCTTCTTCTAGGATTGGCAGCCCCGTAGTGGGAGATGTAGAGAGAGAGAGAGAGAGCGCTTCAATACTATCCGCCTCTATACGTAAGTATTTGGAATGTGAGGGGTTGGGTGTGTGGGGTACACAACGGGTACAGAGAGAGAGAGCCTCGTAGATGATTGTCGTGGCTGCATGGAGGTGAGAAGGAGAGAGAAATCTGCTTATGCGTGTGTGTGTGTGTGTGGAGGTTTACAAACACTTTGGAGTGTGCATGCAACGGAAAACAGTGAGAAGAGTGGTAGCTGATGGGGCAACTTGTGTGTGGGCGTCAGTCGACGGCCAGTGAGAGAGGGTAATTTGATGGCGGTCGTGGAGAGAGAGAGTTTTTTGCGGCTGCATTAGTTAAGGATATGTTTCAGAGTAAGTTGTGGATCTCTGGTCTGAAGGGTTAAAAGTGGGTCCGCTTGGGGTACGCCATGAATGACCATGAAAAACAAAAGGGAGCCGCAGGTCATCACAGCCAGCTGGTGGGTGTGCACCAATGTGGGTTGCAGGGCGGCTTGAGAGAGAGAGCTCTTTGGTTGGGTGCAGTTGCATGCGAGTGGGTGGTGGGTGAGAGCGGGCAGGTGAGTAGTTGCGTGAGTATGAGAGCACCCCACACTTACACCACAGTTCGTTATGCAGGAAAGGAGTGAGAGGGATTAAAAGAAAAAAAAAAAATCCACCAGTGTTTACTTCTTGTGCATAAAGGCTGCATGCAACCCGCGTGAACTTGCTAAGAAATAAGACGTAGTGATAGCCGTTTTTCGGCTCTCTGTAATTGCCATAGTGAGTTATCTCACCCTATCAAATCACTCAAACACTGTGGTTACCCTCACCCTTTCACTGTATATAGCTGCGTGTGAGTTAGGAGACTTTTCCTATATCTCCTTACTGAAATAAAAAACCCTCAATTAGCTAGTCATTGGGCTAGTTGAGCCAAAAAAATAAAAAATATAAGTATATTATGGCCCATGCGTATGTAAATATTTCTTTGTATATAGGGCCTAAATAAAAGATTTTTTCATAATTATTTTGGTATTTATTTAAATATTTCTACCTAGGTGTGTGTTATTTATGCTCTGTACATTGCCTCACCATTACCACAATTTTTCTTACCATTTTTCATACTCTTTATTCCATATAGAAATATTTTCATGTAAGCTTCTCTTATATTTGGTGTAACTCCACCCCAACAAAAATCCAAAAAAACTAGTTTTATTTATGTGTATATTTTTTCACTATTGTGATTTTTCCCTTCCTACATCTATTTTGTTTTTTTTCTAAAAAATTAGAACACAGAAAATATTTATCTTTTTATGATAGCCTCATAATGAGAGAGATTTCTTTTGACCCCTTTATATTTTTTCCACTTATATTATTTATATTTGACATGTACATATTTTAGACCCCTCAATATTTGATTTTCTTAGTTGTACTATTCACTTATATCATGATCTCAACAATATCTTCAATTATAGACCTACCAAAAAAGGTCAAGGGTAGGTGGCATGCATACATGCACTATGGAGGGATCACTCTTGGAGGTATTCAAAAGAATCATCCAAAGAAGGACCCCACAAGGACCTTGTGCAGTGGAAAACAACGGTCGGTTTTGCTGAATTTTTAAAGTTCACTTGCTTTCCGAATTTGAAAAGGTGATATAAACCAAAGTTGTAGCTCGTGGGCTGAACTTTTGCCTCAATTTTTTTCATATTTTTTTGAGCTACGAGCTGTGAGCTATGATTTTATTAGTGGACCCCAGTTTTCCCATGCTATGCAGCCACACTCTCTCTTCCACTTTATCATTTTCCTCTTTCACACACACTTCTCCACTCATCATCCCCACCTCTCTCACCACTCCTCTCTACACCCTACTCACCTTCTCCTCAACCTTGAAGAATAAGAGAAACCATGGTGAA
Source organism: Adiantum capillus-veneris (assembly GCF_014529385.1). NCBI lineage: Eukaryota > Viridiplantae > Streptophyta > Polypodiopsida > Polypodiales > Pteridaceae > Adiantum > Adiantum capillus-veneris. Next base: position 99,459,067 of record NC_140959.1, on the reverse strand, counting down.
CTCATACCTCCCACACACAATTCCATTCCAAAATTGACCACCTAGTCTCATTTTTCCTCCTCCAAATTACCCATATCTATCAAAAAAACCACAAAATTCAGCCTCTTCTCTTAAAAGACAGCATCATGGTGGTTGATTACTCAGCTTCAATTACCTTGTCTCTCAAGGAAGGTCAAGAGTGGAGAAAAAATGTACCGTCAAAGCTAGTGGACCGTCAACAAGCGTCAAAATTAGCCCTACTCAAGACACTTGGAGCATCAACCTTGTAAGAAATCCACCTTTTCTTACCTCTTAAGAGTTTTTCTTCCTTATTTGTATCCTACATGGATACTCCCATTGTAAATATCCAATTCCATTTGCAAATTAATACTAACTATACTAATACTAACCCACTATGAAAAGTCCTATCACCTCCATTTCTCTCCTCTCTCTTTCCCCACCAACTTCTTGATAATTCCAAGCAAAAAAAATTAGATAAATTGCTGAAAATCTAACCCAACCATGGTTAGAGGAGTAACCCTAGCCTTCAAAATTGCTATAAAAGGAGGGTGTAGCTAGCACAAAAAAGGGGGAAGAAAGAGCACTATGCTATAGCTTGAGAAGCCAAGCTCAACCTCTTGAGAAGGAGCTCTTGAGTGGAATCTCATTGGCATTAGGCATATGTATGTGTTGTATCAGGGGTGATTAGCAAGGGAACTCTATGCCATTGTAAGAGAGAGTGATCATTCAATTGAGAGTAGGAAATCTATCATTTCTCCTACCAGTGTAAGCCCAACATTTGCTGAATCAAGGAGGGTGAATTTGGACTAAGCATGGATACCTTGTCTCCCTTCCAACGTGAAGTCATGGACGATAATGATGTGTAAGTGTCTTGGTGTTTTATTTAAGTTCTTGATAGCTTGTCTCCGGGTATTGTTATCAATTTAGCCATAAATCCCACATGCAGTAAGAGGGCGACGGGGTGGAGAGGACTCCCTTTGCCTTAAGACAGTGATTGGGGTGGCTTTTTTCTTGTGATGTGTTGTGGTGTAATTTACTCAGGCTATGTTGAACAAATACTAATCTCACTTTAATTGGTCATGACAGATTTGTAAGAAGGCATTAGTGCAACAACCACCCCCTTTCCCCTTCTCTCTCTTTCTTACATATATATATTTATGTTTGCTTGATCATTAACGATACACTTCAAAGCAGCCCGAGCACCATCTCTCTCTCTCTCTCTCTCTCTCTCTCTCTCTCTCTCTCTCGTGTTTTAGTGTGTGAGAGTGTTCCATTGGTGTTAGGGTTAGTGTAAATTCCTTGCTTGTTTGTGGGTTGCTCTAACGATTCTCCTCTTTTGCTTCCTAGTTCGCTCTTAAACTAGGTGGTGCCCCTTTTGTAGTTGGGATTTGGCTGGGGGTTTGTTGTTTTGGTTTGTGTTGTGTTGTGCCCCAGCCCCATTGAGCAGCACGGGAGCCTTGAAGGGTGTCTAGAGGTTGCTCTTCTTGTTGCCCGCCCCGGACCGCCTCAAATTGGTGCCCCCACTGAGGAAAACAACTCGTGTATGTTTTTGTGTAGGAGCAACTTTTAGCATAGTCAAGTAGTTTGCATGAATCACAAGAGTTTGTATGATCCTTTCATTCCCATTGCAAGGCAAAAGATACACATAATTGTTAGTACTAAGTTGCAATTTCAACGGGTAATTCGTAGGATTTTAGGTCCTCTTAGGTTAGCCGAGATAAACACTTCGCTAAATCCTTTTATTTTGTCTCTTATTAGGTACGATATTAGCTTGGACGTCTATATTTTTGTGTTATTTTAAGCATTAGGACATGCATAGGCCATGGATAATGGACCGGGAATAGAGGTTTTCCCTTTCATTTTACTCCACACATTAGAATAAACGTTGCAATTAGTAGAAAGATCCATTTTCAACAACGAATGGTGTTCATGTTTGGTGCCCAAAGAGTAGGAGAAATTCTTGCATCACCAAACCCTGTCATTCTACCTCTCATCAACTACCACACTTCTTTTGATGTACATGTGTTCATTTTATTTTAAAATGAAGTGCAGCCCGGCAAAATAGTGTGTATGTTTGTTTTTCCTTTGTCCAAGTTGTTACAAGAAACAAAAAACGATCATTTGTTCTAGCAGGGAATGTGTGTGCAGTGAAAGTTCAATCCTTAGAGATCTAGCTCTATTACCAATTGAGTTGCAGGAGCAAGTAGTAAGGCGTCTCCCTCATAACAAGGGGTGGTGAAGTTAAGACGAAAGGTCCTACGCGTGGATTCCATTTTCTTCTTGTTGTTGGGCACTAAGGAAGACCACGCATTCATCCAACTAGTGTGTGCCCTAAGATTGGTAAATAGAGTGAAATTTGGCGTTTGGCGAGTGCATTTCACCATTGAGGAAGACTCTTCAGGAAACTTGCGGCCAGAGTTCATGCTTCATAGACTCACATTTGGTGAATTTTTTCCTCATTTGCGTCTTATTGATAGTCTTCCTTTCGCTTTCAACAAAGGAGATAGGGAGCTATTCAGAGCTTGTCTTAATAAAGAGAGCATAGAGAAGATTGCAAATTTGTATAAATTCTCATCCTTCTCTACTTTCTATGACACTTTGTTCATAGAGACATTGTAAATCTCTTTATGCTTTTGAATGATTGAACCATAATCCTAAGGAGTTTTTGTCCAGGAATTTTGTAGCGCAAGTGGAGTCTTTAAATCTTGCAAACTTGATTGGACTTGATGAGGATGTCTTTATGAAATTGTGAGAAGGTTGCCTCACTCCGACTGTGAGGAACTCGAAGGAAAGGAGCTCCTAGTCAATTGCTACTTTCTCACGGCCTTCGACGAGCATGAAGATCTAGTTTTTATACAAACCGCTTGTGCATTGGGAATTGTAGAGCAAGTGCAATTTATCACTTGGGACGTGGTTGCTCTTTTGGATCCAGAAAATGAAGTTCTAGAGATTTCTGTTTATCGCCTTAGCTTTGAAGAATTTCAACCCTTCTTAGAGCTCATCAATAGTCTACCTTTTTGTTTTGATCAAACAAATCGAGACCTCATTGAAGCTTGGATAGCTGAAGAAGAAAACCTAGAGTGGTATTTTCTTACTTCTTCATTTGCAGGCGAGTGGTTCTAAATCTCTATTGTATCCCTTATTGTAACTCGTGTTGTAATCTTTCATAATAATGGAGAGCCAACGCCAAATGTCTGGATATCCTCTTTTCTTTGGAGAGCCTGGAGAGGATGCAGAATTATTTTTAGCAAATTTCAAGATGTCTTGCCGTATCAAGAGGATAGTAACCGATCAAGAACGTGTAGAAATGTTTGAGGTGGTGCTTAGGAAAGATGCTAGTACTTGGTTTGACTCTTTGCCTGAGGAAATTAAGGGGAATTACACAGAAGTTTTGAATCGTTTTAAGAGATACTTCTTCGATCCCCAAAACACTCAAAAACTATGGCAAGACATTGTTTCTCATAAGCAAAAAGACTTAGATGACTACTACTTGTACAAGCAAGAGTTTCTACGTCTTTGGGCTCTATGGATACGAAATGTTGCTAACCCTGGTGATGGTGCAGAATTTTTACAGAAGGAGAGGTTCATAGCCGGACTCTTTCCTGACCTTAAGGTAAAAGTTGAGGCGGGTGGACCTGCTACCTTTGATGCAGCTGAAACTAGGGCTGCTAAGAAATATAGGAAACTCAAGTGCTTAAGGGGGGAGGTTCCAATAGAAGGTCTTAGACCCAAAGGTAAGTCACAAGCATCAATATCTAGGGAGCTTCCTGAGGTAACGGGTGAAGTGATTGAGAAGTTAAATGAATCTTTAAGCAGCCTGTCAATTCACCTTGCACAAGTTGTAGGTCCAAAGGGACAAGCAAAGAAGTCAGAAGAGAGAGAGCCACGAACTAGGAGAGTCTTGCAATGTTGGAATTGCGGTGAGTCTGGACATGGGATGTATAATTGTCCTTCGCCCCGTGGGGAGCCAGGGAGACCTAACTTGAATTACCCAGTGATGAATGCAGGAGAAGGAGCTGGTCAACAACCAAGGCTTCTACAAAGGCCAAATGGACCAAGACCACCTCCACAAGGGGTAGAAGGAGTTCCACCTTTGCCAGATCCAAATGTGCATGTGGTAGAGGTGACAAATTCAAATGAGGTTGACATGGAAGCCAATGGCATTAAGCGTGGCCGAGGGAAAGGTAAGGAGAAAGAAGGAGTTACATCACAAAGTGACCATGGACGAGAAAAGAAGGCAAAGGAGACCAAGGAGGCTAAGAGGACTCGACGTCGTATCAACCTCCAAGACTTCCCTCTTGGACATGGAATGGCTCCATACAACCTGTTGGAAGACATGAGAGGTAAGGGTCCTGATATCTCATGGCCTCAATTTCTTGCATTATGTCCACAAGTTAGGAGGGATTTAACAAGGGCAGTTAGCACTAGGAGAAAGGTAAAAGAGAGTGTGCCTGTTGTAAAAATTGCACAAGCTGAAATGAATGAGGACATTACACATGTGCTAGATTGTTACATAAAAGTGAGATTGGTTAGGAAAGGTATAGTGGATGGGGGTGCACAAATTTGCATCATGACAGAGGGACTCATGCAAAAACTAGGCATGCACATCCATGAGACACCTGAAATTAAGGTCAAGATGGCAAACAATAGAAAGGCTAGGTGCGTAGGTATTTGTAAAAATGTTTTTGTGGAGGCCTTTGGCATTAAGAAGGCAGTGGATTTCTATGTCATGTCTACCAAAGGAAATGGTTACCCATTTATCCTAGGGAGACCATGGCTAATGAAAATGCGAGCTTTGCAGGATTGGGAGAGTGGAAAGCTAATTTGCAGGAACGACAATCATAAGAAGGTTGTCTTTGACATGAAGGAGCAACTCCAAGAGGAGCTCCATGAAGAATCATCTCAAAGTGAGACGGAAGAAGGTTGGACCGATAGCACTTCAGAAGAAGAAAGTAGCGGCAGCATTACTGAAGAGGAGTCTTCCATCGAAGTCATGGGGGTAAGGTTTAAGCCAAGCAACCAAGAGACCTCTTGTCAAGGCTTGGAGGAGGTAGGTCCTCAAGAGAACGAAGGTGTTCAAGATGAAGGGATGCTGGAAGGTATGCTATCAACAACACTTACAAAGGATGAAAGAGAGGAGTTCAAATGTGTGCTAAGGAAGTTTCCTAGGATTTTTGCTAAAGACTACACCGACGTGCGTGGGGTAGATGTTGTTCAACACAAGATTGAGTTAAAGCCTGAGGCCACACCTAAAGCTCAGAAGCTACAAAGGCTAGGAGTTATAAAGGAGCATGCTCTACTCAAGGAGGTAAGAAAGCTTCTAGCAGCAGGTTTCATTTATCTAGTGGAGAATTCAGAGTGGGTCTCTCCTGTTGTTGTCACTGCTAAGAAAAATTGCAAGTGGAGGGTGTGTGTGGATTACCGTCCCATCAATGAGGCAACAAAAAGAGATCACTTTCCTCTCCCATTCCAGGATGAGATACTAAATGAGGTAGCTGGTCATGAGAAGTACACTGTGTGCGATGGTTACTCAGGTTACTTTCAAATAGGGATTGCATTGGAGGATCAATTGAAAACAACCTTTATCACTCCTTGGGGTTGTTATGCTTTTAGAGTCATGCCATTTGGTCTGACAAATGCTCCTGCAACATTCCAACGTTTCATGAATATGGTGTTTCAAGCATTCTTGGGAAAGTCAATTAGGGTGTTCATTGATGATTTCTGTATTTATAGCTCAAAATCATTGCATCTACAAAGGGTAGAAGAAGGTTTAAAGAAGCTCTACGACATGGGAGGTCAACTCAACCCTGACAAGTGCCATATAGGTGATGATGAAGTAATCTTGCTTGGTCATAAAGTTTCTTACAAAGGCATTGAAGTGGATCCTTCAAAGGCAAAGGCTCTTATTGAGCTACCATCACCCAAGAGTCTTAAGGAGGTCATCTCATTCATTCAAAAGGTGAAGTATATGTCACGCTTCATTCACTTAGCCTCGGAGTTACTTCACCCTTTGCAAAAGTTGACACAACAAGTAGAATTTGCATGGTCTGATGAGCTTGAAGAGTACTTTTGTAACATTAAAGCCATTTTGTCAGAGCTACCAACACTCATGCCTCCTTGTTGGGAGTACACATTCTTTGTTAGCTCTAGTGCTGGGAAAGAAACAATTGGTGTAGTTTTGTTACAACAAGATCCCTATAGTACCAGGATGCGGCCCATCTACTTTGCTAGTAGGGTCATGAATGCTTTAGAGAGAGGCTACACGGAGGCAAAACTCATGATGCTTTCTCTCATGTTTGCGATAAAGAAGTTTAGATCCTACTTGCTCCCAAAACCTTTTGTAATCCTCACCGCAGAGAATTTGTTTCCTTGGATGTCATCTCAAATGAATCTTAGTACTAGGATCTCAAAGTGGATTATGGAGTTGCAAGAGTTTCAATACTCTTTCAAGGTAGAAGATAGTGTGCGTGCACAATTGGCAGGGATTCTCACTTATAGGGTGCATGAAAAGGAGATTAAGGTGCCTGAAGTAAAGACCCTACCATTGCCACCACCAAAAAGTATTCCTAATGCTTTTACCTTGTTCTTTGATGGAGCTTTTCGTCGAGCCACAGGAAAAGCAGGGGGAGGGCTAGTGTTGCTCAACCCGAGTGGAGAGGTGGTCATGAAAGAGAAGTTAAATCTACCAAGTTCAGCTAGCAACAATGAAGCAGAATATGACACACTACTTCATGGTTTAAAAATATGCATTGGCCATGGTATACAACGTCTCATGGTAAAAGGGGATGCACTTCTCATTGTGAAGAAGATTTTAGGCATTTGGGCATGCAAAAATGAAAGACTAAGGGCCAAAGTTCATACGATCCGTAGGCTATTTAATCAACTTGAGGAGGTGCAATTATATCATATTCCTAGGAAACAAAATGAAGATGCTGATTTACTTGCACAACAAGCCGTTGCATGTGTAAAGAAAGAAGTGCAGGTCATCATGGTGGCGGCTACTGTGAAGCAACCGAGGTACCAGGGATTGGAGTCATTGGCTCCCATCATTGGCTACATTTTGGAGGGTGAGTTTCCACCAGACTTCACAAAAGCTCAGAAGAGGAGACTCATGAAGAAGGCAAACATGTATCTCTTCCTAGGGCTCCCTCTATCAAAGAGGGAAGGATAAAGTGTGCAGAAGAGTACCAACTATCGCGGAAATTCTAGCCATTCTAAAAGGTTTGCATGAAGAGGCATGTGGTGGTCATTTTTCCCAAGAATTAACTGTGAAGAAGATTTTGCTTGCGGGGTATGTTTGGCCAAGTCTGCATGTGGATGTCCAACATTGGTGTAAAAGTTGTCACATTTGTCAGGTAAATGGGAATAGAAGATTGATTTATGGTCCAAGGCAAATCGTGCTTGCAAATGGACCCTTTGAAAAGTGGGGCATTGATGCTATGGGTCCTCTGCCTAGGACAAAAAATGGTAAAATCTACATTCTAGTGGCTGTAGACTATATGACTAGGTGGGTGGAAGCACAAAGTGTGGCAAAGGTAAATGAGAAGACAGTGAGCAAATTTGTCTACACTCACATTTGTTGTAGATTTGGCACACCTTTGGAGATTGTTTCTGATAATGGTCCAGGGTTTAGAAAGGGATTGCTCACAGAAGTTTGTAAAGAACTTCGCATTCTACATCGTCACAGTACACCCTACTATCCCCAATCAAATGGTTTGGTAGAAAAAGCTAATGGTGTCATTGCAGGCATCATTAGAAAGATGGTGAAAAACAAGACAAACTTGTGGGATGACTTCTTGGATGGTGCCTTGTGGGCGTATCGAACCACATATAGGGAAGCCACGGAGTTCACACCATTTCACTTGGTCTATGGTCAAGAGGCTTTACAACCAATTGAACTAAACATTCCAACAATGCGACTTCATGGAAAATCAGCACAAGATGATCAAGAAGCATGGATGGATCAACTTCTTACCTTAGCTGAGCTTGAGTGGAAAAGAGAAGCAGCATACGAGTGCTATAAGAGGAAAGCCACACAGACAAAGAAGAAGCTTGACAAGAAACTAAAGGACAAAGGCATCAATGAAGGAGATCTTGTGCTAAGCTATGACAATCGACTCGATAATCGTTTTGATGCCAAATTTGAAACAAGATGGCAGGGTCCATACATAGTTAAGAAGGCTTTCAATTCAAGTTACTATCAACTTATGGACTTGAATGGGAAAGAGCACTCCAGGAAGGTAAACGGCTATCGCTTGAAGCCTTACTTGAGTCGCCTTCTACCAAAGGATCTACCAGAGCAAAAGGCAACTATCCCATGTAAGTATTGTTCCATGAAGCATGAGTGTAACACAAACCAAAATTCCAAGGGGCCAAACAATGAAGATCTTGTCAAGGACTCTGAAGCACTCTCTTTGGAAAAGATTCTTTATGATGGTACATGAATATACCATCATCCTGGGGGAGGGCTAATGATAGCCATTTTTCGGCTCTCTGGAATTGCCATAGTGAGTTATCTCACCCTATCAAATCACTCAAACACTGTGGTTACCCTCACCCTTTCACTGTATATAGGTGCGTGTGAGTTAGGGGACTTTTCCCATATCTACTTACTGAAATAAAAAACCCTCAATTAGCTAGTCATTGGGCTAGTTGAGCCAAAAAAATAAAAAAGATAAGTATATTATGGCCCATGCGTATGTAAATATTTCTTTGTATATAGGGCCTAGATAAAAGATTTTTTCATAATTATTTTGGTATTTATTTAAATATTTCTACCTAGGGGTGTGTTATTTATGCTCTGTACATTGCCTCACCATTACCACAATTTTTCTTACCATTTTTCATACTCTTTATTCCATATAGAAATATTTTCATGTAAGCTTCTCTTATATTTGATGTAACTCCACCCCAACAAAAATCCAAAAAAACTAGTTTTATTTATGTGTATATTTTTTCACTATTGTGATTTTTCCCTTCCTACATCTATTTTGTTTTTTTTCTAAAAAATTAGAACACCAAAAATATTTATCTTTTTATGATAGACTAATAATGAGAGAGATTTCTTTTGACCCCTTTATATTTTTTCCACTTATATTATTTATATTTGACATGTACATATTTTAGACCCCTCAATATTTGATTTTCTTAGTTGTACTATTCACTTATATCATGATCTCAACAATATCTTCAATTATAGACCTACCAAATAAGGTCAAGGATAGGTGGCATGCATACATGCACTATGGAGGGCTCACTCTTGGAGGTATTCAAAAGAATCATCCAAAGAAGAACCCCACAAAGACCTTGTGCAGTGGAAAAAAACGGTCGGTTTTGCTGAATTTTTAAAGTTCACTTGCTTTCCGAATTTGAAAAGGTAATATAAACCAAAGTTGTAGCTCGTGGGCTGAACTTTTGCCTCAATTTTTTTCATATTTTTTTGAGCTACGAGCTGTGAGCTATGATTTTATTAGTGGATCCCAATTTTCCCATGCTATGCAGCCACACTCTCTCTTCCACTTTATCATTTTCCTCTTTCACACACACTTCTCCACTCATCATCCCCACCTCTCTCACCACTCCTCTCTGCACCCTACTCACCTTCTCCTCAACCTTGAAGAATAAGAGAAACCATGGTGAACTCATACCTCCCACACACAATTCCATTCCAAAATTGACCACCTAGTCTCATTTTTCCTCCTCCAAATTACCCATATCTATCAAAAAAACCGCAAAATTCAGCCTCTTCTCTTAAAAGACAGCATCATGGTGGTTGATTACTCAGCTTCAATTACCTTGTCTCTCAAGGAAGTTCAAGACTGGAGAAAAAATGTACCGTCAAAGTTAGTGGACCGTCAACAAGCGTCAAAATTGGCCCTACTCAAGACACTTGAAGCATCAACCTTGTAAGAAATCCACCTTTTCTTACCTCTTAAGAGTTTTTCTTCCTTATTTGTATCCTACATGGATACTCCCATTGTAAATATCCAATTCCATTTGTAAATTAATACTAACTCTACTAACACTAACCCACTATGAAAAGTCCTATCACCTCCATTTCTCTCCTCTCTCTTTCCCCACCAACTTCTTGATAATTCCAAGCAAAAGAAATTAGATAAATTGCTGAAAATCTAACCCAACCATGGTTAGAGGAGTAACCCTAGCCTTCAAAATTGCTATAAAAGGAGGGTGTAGCTAGCACAAAAAAGGGGGAAGAAAGAGCACTATGCTATAGCTTGAGAAGCCAAGCTCAACCTCTTGAGAAGGAGCTCTTGAGTGGAATCTCATTGGCATTAGGCATATGTATGTGTTGTATTAGGGGTGATTAGCCAGGGAACTCTATGCCATTGTAAGAGAGAGTGATCATTCAATTGAGAGTAGGAAATCTATCATTTCTCCTACTAGTGTATGCCCAACATTTCCTGAATCAAGGAGGGTGAATTTGGACTAAGCATGGATACCTTGTCTCCCTTCCAACGTGAAGTCATGGACGATAATGATGTGTAAGTGTCTTGGTGTTTTATTTAAGTTCTTGATAGCTTGTCTCCGGGTATTGTTATCAATTTAGCCATAAATCCCACATGCAGTAAGAGGGCGACAGGGTGGAGAGGACTCCCTTTGCCTTAAGACAGTGATTGGGGTGGCTTTTTTCTTGTGATGTGTTGTGGTGTAATTTACTCAGGGTATGTTGAACAAATACTAATCTCACTTTAATTGGTCATGACAGATTTGTAAGAAGGCATTAGTGCAACAACCACCCCCTTTCCCCTTCTCTCTCTTTCTTACATATATATATTTATGTTTGCTTGATCATTAACGATACACTTCAAAGCAGCCCGAGCACCATCTCTCTCTCTCTCTCTCTCTCTCTCTCTCTCTCTCTCTCTCTCTCTCTCTCTCTCTCTCTCTCGTGTTTTAGTGTGTGAGAGTGTTCCATTGGTGTTAGGGTTAGTGTAAATTCCTTGCTTGTTTGTGGGTTGCTCTAACGATTCTCCTCTTTTGCGTCCTAGTTCGTTCTTAAACTAGGTGGTGCCCCTTGTGTAGTTGGGATTTGGCTGGGGGTTTGTTGTTTTGGTTTGTGTTGTGTTGTGCCCCAGCCCCATTGAGCAGCACGGGAGCCTTGAAGAGTGTATAGAGGTTGCTCTTCTTGTTGCCCACCTCGTACCACCTTAGTAGCTAAATAGATATTTGAGTAGATTACTTAATGGAGAGAGATAGATCTTACACACGAGATTATAGAGTAGCGAGAGAGACAGAGAGTACACACGATATACGTGGTTCACCCTGATAGAGGAAAAAAGAGCAGTGCAATTGGGTGGCCTCTGTACTCGTGCACACTCCACAAACCACGCCTCATGCAAACAAGCAAAGAACAAAACAAAGGGGGCACCACCCTAAATTAAGAGGTTAAGTGACCTCACACATAGTGCACATAGGCAAGTGAGATTTCTGGCATTATGATGGCATCAAAACATATGGCAAAACACCTAGAAACGAAGCTTAGGGACCTTATGTAGCATATATATACACAAGACATCAGCTTAACAATACAACGGCATCCGATCATACATAACATGGATATAGAGAAGCAAGCCAAGGATGGCATAATCCCTTGTCAAAAACAATCAACCCAGCAAGTAGGTATGGTCCTACTAGCAACACATCAATACCGTAGAGAATGATGGTGAGGATGGTGGCCATGGAGCATGAGAGAAGACTCCTTATTTAGGTTTTAGGGCTAGTAATGTAGCATACTAGAGGGAGAGAGAGAGAGGGAGAGAGAGTAGAGCTCCATCCATAGCTCCTCGTTGTGAGCAATGTCGTCATAGCTTCGTTGCTTGGTGAAGTGGGTGAAGTGTTGTCTTTTGAGTGAGAGAAGGCCTCCTTATATAGGTTTCTGAGAGGGTTTAGGATTAGGGATAAACATGCTTAAATCCGTTGATTGGGGTTACTTTTTGCTTAGGGTGTTCAACAGATTGAGGTCACCTGATATGTCACCATCAAGATATTCTCTAGAGTGATGTGAGAGGGGAGGGTAAATGCTGATTTTTCTGATTGTGACACATGGGGATAAGGCCTTGACCAGCATTTAAGAGCAGGTAGGTGGCTGTTGAAACTGGGGGTTCTCTTGAATATCAAATTCTCAAAAAATCCTCAACCATGGCTTCTTTTGACATGTGTTCTTTGAAAAAATCAGCATGTCTCTTTTCAACTCAAAAGTCTTTATCCCTGTTGACTCACCTTTACCATAAGATTTTCCTTTTTTCTCCTCCTGTAACTGCATTGTTGATGCCCAATCACTACTTCTAGTAACAGTGAACTGTTACCTACCAAATACTTATGGTGCAGTAAAAAATATTTACCATGGGTAAAAAAAGTTACTGTAGGTAAAAAGTGATTTGTATTTACCATGTAGGTGAAAAATATTTACTGTAGGTAAAAAATATTTACTGTCGGTAAAAAAGTGAAAACGGAGTATGCTGTGCTGTGAGTCCACACGAACATCCTCATGTAAATTTCACTAGAAATTCACACCTAGAATGGGCTATTCTGTAAGATATAGATTGTAGGCATGCATAAGAGCTCGTTCCCACGTATCTTCTGTCCATGGCACTTTTTACTCTTTGGTGCTTGTGAAGTAGATTTTTCTTCTCTTTCGAGATCATACTTACCTACCTGGTACCAATTGAATTTGCCATGTTACTACTTTCTTGGCTGATGCACCCTGTTTAGTCCTTTCTGATGAATAGTTGTATCCATCCATGACTAACAGCTGGTCTCCTAGACCCTTGAAAGCCATACCCCATCCATTGTCAATATCCGCTTTCACTGGTAGCATTCTCTTTTTTTTTTCCTCTTTTTTTCCTTTTTTTTTTTTTTTTGTTTGCCCAACCCCTCGTTGAGCATTCATGCTCAACCATAGTATTATTTAGGTAAAAGATGAATGTATAGAGAGAATTATATAACATAGAGCTATAGACTGTATAAGAAAAATGATAGTATAGTGGCTATATAGATAGGATAGAGATAGAGAAAAAAGCATCTGCTAGTGCATCACCCTCCACGGTCAAATGGAAAGCTCAAAGCTCCCCCACGCATGGTGTAGAATCCACCTGGATCAAAAGTAAAGCATTGCTCATTGCCATCAACCTGTAAAACATGTATATCCAAGCCTTCCTTTGCACTTGTAGGCCAATAGACAGGCCACCCTTCCATCTCTTTATAGCACGGAGCTTCGTCACCCTGCATCCATAATCCTTCGTGTCCACTATAAGCATACTTGCCATCACTTGAGAAACCTGAATCATAAGAAACTATCCTACCATCTGCTACAGAACCCTCCATGGTATAGCCCACTTCAAAAAAACCTCGCCATTGACACAAAAATATATGTATAGCAACCTCTAATAACACATGTATCCATAGCATCACATAACATAGCAAGACCCTGCCATTTGCCTCCACTTCCTGCATAGCCAAGCAAACCTGATCACTTTTGAAACCTGTATCCAGACCCTCTGTAAACGTCTCCACAACCATCTATTTATACTCAGAAACATGACCTACTAAAGCTTCAACCTGTGAAAATACCTCATCACCAACAAGGTTGACGGCACCTTCCTTTAATTGGATATGGTGTTGGGTTACCGTCACTCCTTTAATGTGCTCGTAATCAGTTATAAAGAGGCCAGCATGCTTCTTTAGTATCTACAAATAGGGTTCTCTCTCTTCTTCTAGTAGGTCCTTAGCTAGCATCTCCTCTAAGCCTGTGGCTTCTTCCTTGTTTAGAGAGTCTTGACCACCTTCTCCTTTTGGGTTTTGCAGTATTATACCCATGACTTCCAAAGAGCTAGCATCCACCTCAGATGACTCATCCTCAGATGACTCATCCTCAGATGAAGAGCAGCTGCTTGTGCTCCATTCATCCATAGAAGTCTCCATCTCTAGGTCTTGTTGTCTACCCTGCTTCATATCATACACAATTTTTTGTTGCTTGCCACCTACCTTATGATTTGGTCGCAACTCAAGGGAACCTGTCTCCCAATCTTGCCTAGCTTTCATAGCCATAAGCCAAGGTCTTCCAAGGATTAGCGGATAGCCCTCCCTCTTAGTTGGGATCACATAAGCACCAATTGAGATTGCCACACCAAAAGCTGAAACCTTCACTCCATTAACCTTTCCCACACAAGCCACCCTTACATTATTTGCCATCTTAGCTTGTAAGGAAGTTTGCTCATTTACTTCCAAACCCAACCTGCGCATTAATTTCTCTGTCATAACACAAATCTCGGCTCCACCATCTACGTACACATTGAAGACTCGCTGACTCTTAATCTCTACATCAATGACTGGCACGATATCCTTCATGCCTCTTGCACTAATAGACCCAACTGACTTTGCCTTAGCCCTTCTGGTGCTGACCATCTTAGACCAGGTTCTACGCATCTTTGGGGAAAGGTGGAGGAGTTGCTGCCATGAAATCTTTGGTCCTTGCTTACTCACATATGCTACCAGGTCGTAAGGTATGGATCCTACCCCAAGTGGAAAGTCTTCTACTCCTATGTGCCTCCTTGACCTACTCTTCCTTTTCTTGTCTCCTATCACTTGGGAGGAACCCTCATTCCCTTTATCCGGCTCTAAAGCTTCCATTTCATCAGTTCTTTGTCTCCTAACTCTCTTTATTGGCATGGCAATAGCTTCCTCCATTTTTTCTTTCCCTTTATCCTTACCATTGTCAAGACTTATGACAGTCCTCCCCTCCCGATGGTAGTGGAGGGATCTCTGCTAGTGCTTGTGGTGGTGGAGGAGGGGGTCTCAATATTTGGATTGGTGGAGCCACGTGTGCATTTTGTCCATTTAGTGGCCTAGCTCGAGGAGGAGTGACTTGCTGGCGAGGAGGCCGTCTTTGATTACCATTTCCTTGATAGCGTCGTGGATGGGGGCAATAATACATGCCGTGACCTACCTCTCCACAGTTGTAGCAAATGTACTCACGTGCTTGCCTTTGTCCTTCTTGTCTATTTCGTTCATTTCCTGGCTGGGGAGCCCTTACACCTTGAACCAGATTGATGGACAGGCTCTCTAGTTGATTGGTGATTTGTTGAAGTAATTCTTGTTGAGAGGACTCTTGGTCTGTTGCTCCTGTCCCTGCTACTACCCTTGCCGTAGGTTGAGCTAGCGGTGGAGGCTCCATTCCCCCTTGTAGTTGAGCTTGGAATTTTAACTTCCTATCCTTCTCCCTTGCATAAGTCATAGCTTTATCAAAGGTATCTGGGAATTTACCTTTTACCTTTTCTCGAAGGATGGGGTAAAGCCCTACCAAGAAACAGTCCTTCTTTAGGCATTCTGGCGCCCTTTCTCCTTCACCTAGTGATGCACACCATTTCTCCCACAGGTTGGAAAACGTTCCTTCATAGCTTCTATAGTCATTGGGTGATGTTTGGCGTAGCTCTAAGAGCTGTCTCCATATCTCCTCTGGAGGCTCATGGTGGCGAAATTCTTCGATGAAGGCCATCTTTAAGGACTCCTAGTCTCTTCTTTCTTCAGGTGCCAAAGTTTGATACCATAATTTTGCACCTTCCCTCAAGACCAAAGGAAAGGCCCTTAACTTAGTAGCTTCGTCATCCCTTCCCGATACCAGAAAGGCCATTTCCAAATTATCCAAAAAGTCTGGAGCAACCTCCCCAGGCTTACCATAAAAATTAGGGAAGGCCATAAGTGAGAGAGTAAACAATTACACAAACAGCTCCAATTTATTTTAAAATAGAGTATGGTAATTACAATTTGGAGCTTTAGCACAACTTGGCTCAAAATAGGATGAAGATCGACACATCAAAGGAATGGTAATAGTCTAGTAAGGGTAGAATGACAGGATGAGGAGAGCGCAAGATTTCCCCAAGTCTCTCGGCTCCAAACAACAGGGCTATTCTTTGCTGATAAAAGATTTTTCTATCAATACAAATATTCACACGGATATGACGCACAAAATGGAAAGGAAACATGCGGGGATCCTCATTCTCATTATTGGCATCCATACTTACACACAAGAGCCTAGCTTAGTTGCACTACCTTGGGACCAATGAGCCTGATCAGCCACAGAAGGTCAGCACCTCGGATCACTTCGACTCTTCCTGATGCATCTGTGAAGACGTAAGGCGTGATGGCAACACTTTGTACAATGCTGAGCCTTTTAGCAAGCAACAATTGGATGCTATTACCATAATCAGCATGGCGAATGAAAGTGACACCATTAATGTGCAGCACATCATCAACTAAGATAGTTTCCTTAGATTGAGATAACTTCTTGAAAATTAGCAGCAAAGGTAGGGCAGGGAGGCTTTTCACCCGGTCTCCAAATCACTTTGGACAATATCCAAAGTGATCTTCACGCGGACAGGAGGTTGGCTTGGGATTGGTGGTGTCTGGATTCACAAAATGCACTGGGAGCACTCATAGGTTGAGAGGAGAGGTATATCAAGATCTTCTTCTCACTCTCCTTCGTTGGCGACGATCACGAACAAGGCATGTAGAAGAACTTACTTCTTGAATTTCAATGACACTGCAACCTGGTAACAAGACCTCGATGAAAGCTTTTAAGGCCTCTAAAGCCTCCTCCTCTTCTGTTCTCCAATTTGCAAACTCCTCACGCCATTCGTCCATGTTGTAGATTGCACATCTTCATTGCTTGTGAACTGAAGGTCTGTGTAGCCCTCCTCCGTGGGGGCACCAGAATGATAGCGGGAAAAAGAGCAGTGCAATCGGGTGGCCTCTGTACTCATGCACACTCCACAAACCACGCCTCATGCAAACAAGCAAAGAACAAAACAAAGGGGGTACCACCCTAAATTAAGAGGTTTAGGGACCTCACACATAGTGCACATAGGCAAGTGAGATTTCTGGCATTATGATGGCATCAAAACATATGGCAAAACACCTAGAAACGAAGCTTAGGGACCTTATGTAGCATATATATACACAAGACATCAGCTTAACAATACAACGGCATCCGATCATACATAACAAGGACATAAAGAAGCAAGCCAAGGATGGCATAATCCCTTGTCAAAAACAATCAACCCAGCAAGAAGGTATGGTCCTACTAGCAACACATCAATACCTTAGAGAATGATGGCGAGGATGGTGGCCATGGAGCATGAGAGAAGACTCCTTATTTAGGTTTTAGGGCTAGTAATGTAGCATACTAGAGGGAGAGAGAGAGAGGGAGAGAGAGTAGAGCTCCATCCATAGCTCCTCATTGTGAGCAATGTCGTCATAGCTTCGTTGCTTGGTGAAGTGGGTGAAGTGTTGTCTTTTGAGTGAGAGAAGGCCTCCTTATATAGGTTTCTGAGAGGGTTTAGGATTAGGGATAAACATGCTTAAATCCGCTGATTGGGGTTACTTTTTGCTTAGGGTGGTCAACAGATTGAGGTCACCTGATATGTCACCATCAAGATATTCTCTAGAGTGATGTGAGAGGGGAGGGTAAATGCTGATTTTTCTGATTGTGACACATGGGGATAAGGCCTTGACCAGCATTTAAGAGCAGGTAGGTGGCTGTTGAAACTGGGGGTTCTCTTGAATATCAAATTCTCAAAAAATCCTCAACCATGGCTTCTTTTGACATGTGTTCTTTGAAAAAATCAGCATGTCTCTTTTCAACTCAAAAGTCTTTATCCCTGTTGACTCACCTTTACCATAAGATTTTCCTTTTTTCTCCTCCTGTAACTGCATTGTTGATGCCCAATCACTGCTTCTAGTAACAGTGAATTGTTACCTACCAAATACTTATGGTGCAGTAAAAAATATTTACCATGGGTAAAAAAAGTTACTGTAGGTAAAAAGTGATTTGTATTTACCATGTAGGTGAAAAATATTTACTGTGGTAAAAAATATTTACTGTCGGTAAAAAAGTGAAAACGGAGTATGCTGTGCTGTGAGTCCACACGAACATCCTCGTGTAAATTTCACTAGAAATTCACACCTAGAATGGGCTATTCTGTAAGATATAGGTTGTAGGCATGCATAAGAGCTCGTTCCCACGTATCTTCTATCCATGGCACTTTTTACTCTTTGGTGCTTGTGAAGTAGATTTTTCTTCTCTTTCGAGATCCCTTGGACTAGAGTATCCTCATCTCCCCAACAACTGACTGTGCCTTTATTGCATCTTCAGAAGGGGTCGTAAAAACCATGCATCAACCCAATGTGGGCTACGTCCACGGGAAAGAAGCCACTCAATGGCTTTAGCACTTCAAAAGAAGAAGTAGTTTACAAAGGGATTAAACCCTTAATAGAGCTCCCGCCTTGCTTCACTCTCACCACCTCACACTCACCTTGTTGCATCAACTTCACACTATGAAATGTGTGTAGAAATGGCCTCCTTTTATAGGCCAAAAGGGCTGCCCTCTCGTGTAGTCGCCCTTGTGCGAATAAGTCCAAATCGGACCCTCCAATCCACCCATGTGTGGCCGCCCTTGAGAAGACAAGTCCGCTTTTGAATTCGGCCACCAGCCCCACCGGCCATTGACTTCCGACCACCGGCCATCGGCCATTGACTACCGGCCACCGTCCAACCGACCGGTTGTTTTCCGATCACTTTCCGGCGAGAGAAAAAAAAAGTCTCGGGGGCCCCCAAGGCCCCTAAAGTTGCCCCTGATTCTTGTGTGTGAAAATTTTGGTTTTCGGTGATTGATTTTCCTTCACGCATGATGGCTTCTCCTCATAATGGGGGTCCTACAAATGTGCGCTTTTACCACAGAAAATTACAAGGGTAAATCAGACTCCATACTTAACAATCTCCCACTTGGTTTTCGGTGAGTGATTTTCGGTCACGCATGATGGCTTCTCCTCATAATGGGGGTCCTACAAATGTGCGCTTTTACCACAGAAAATTACAAGGGTAAATCAGGCTCCATACTTAACAATCTCCCACTTGGAGATTGATCTCCAAACCAAACCTGTGACTGCTTTCCATTCTGGCTTCTTATCCTTGAATGTCGATTGAAGATGAGCAAAATCTCAACTTCTCATTGTTGACCACCTTTGTAAACATGTCTGCAGGATTTTCACTTGTATGCACCTTTCCTAGCTTTAGCTGTCCCTCTTCCAAAAGAGTGCGTATGAAGTGATATCTCACCTCAATGTGCTTTGTCCTTGAATGAAAGGCTGAGTTCTTCGCAAAATGGATAGCGCTTTGGATATCACTATATAAGACACAATTGTCTTGTTTGAATCCAAGCTCTTCTAAGAATCTGTGAAGCCACAAAATTTATTTGCTTGCCTCCATCATTGCTACATACTCTGCTTTCGTGGTAGAAAGTGAAACCACTTTCTGCAGCTTTGAAGCTTAGCTTACTTCTTTGCCTCCAACCATGAACACATAGCCAGTAGTGCTCCTTCGAGTATCTTTGTCACCTGCCATATCTGCATCAGCATACCCTTCTATAAAGATATCAGTTCCTCCAAAATACAAAACATTTGTTGTTGTCCCTTTTAGATACCTAAGTATCCACTTCACAGCTTGCCAATGCTCTTTACCTGGGTTGTCCATGAACCTACTTACAACTCCCACTGCATGTGCAATGTCTGGCCTTGTCCAGACCATAGCATACATTAGAGAACCTAACGATGCAACATATGGAACTTTAGACATATAGGCTATCTCCTCTTGTGTCTTTGGACACATATCCTTTGTTAGTTTAAAATGACCAGCCAAAGGTGTAGAAACTAGTTTTTCATTTTGCATTGCAAACCTTTCTAGTACCTTCTTGATGTAATCTTCTTGAGATAGCTTTATTGTATTCTTCGTCCTGTCCCTTGATATTTTCATACCAAGTATCCTCTTTGCAGCACCTAAATCTTTCATTGAAAAAGATTTAGACAGCTCCTCTTTTAGGTCTTTGATGTCCTGCATGTTAGCACTTGCAATCAGCATGTCATCAACATACAACATTAGGATGATGAACTTCCCATCTCCCAAATTCTTCGTGTAGACGCAGTGATCCGAGTTGCATCTTGTGAATCCATGATCCAACATCCATCGATCAAACTTCAAGTACCATTGTCTTGATTCTTGATTTAAACCATACAAGCTCTTCTTTAATCTGCAAACCATTTTTTCCTTACCTTTTACTTCATAACCCCTTTGGTTGAAGCATGTAGATTTCCTCCTCTAAGTCACCGTGAGGGAATTCCGTATTTACATCCATTTGCTCGAGATTTAAATCATGAGCATCCACAAGGCTTAAGACAAGCCTAATTGAGTTCATTTTTATAGAAGGAGAAAATATTTCATTGAAGTCAATACCTTTCTTTTGAGAAAACCCTTTTACCACAAGCCTAGACTTGTACCTTTTCTTCCCACCTTCTTCTTCCTTCAGCTTGTACACCCATTTGTTTTGAAGTGCCTGCTTACCTTTAGGCAACTCAACCAACTCCCATGTTTGGTTGCGATGTAGTGAGTCCATCTCCACTTGCATGCTCTTCGTCCATTCTTCTTTGGATTCATGTTGCATAGCTTCTTCGTATGATTCCGGCTCTCCAGAATCTGAGATCAAGAGATGGTTGAAGGAAGGAACAAACCTTTTTCGAGGTCTACTTGCTTTTCTAGATCTTCGGGGAATAGGTTGAGGCCCTTGAGAAGACAAGTCCACTTTTCAATTTGGCCACCGGCCCCACCGGCCATTGACTTCCGACCACTGGACATCGGCCATTGACTACCGGCCACCGGCCAACCGACCGGTTGTTTTTCGACCACTTTCCGGCCGCCGTCCGGCCATAATATTCCGGAAAAAAGGAATATTCCGACGAGGGAAAAAAAAGTCTCGGGGGCCTCCACCCCCGAGGCCCCTAAAGTTGCCCCTGATTCTTGTCTGTGAAAATTTTGGTTTCCGGTGAGTGATTTTCCTTCACGCACGATGGCTTCTCCTCATAATGGGGGCCCTATAAATGTACTCTTTTACCACAAAAAATTACAAGGGTAAATCAGTCTCCATACTTAAGAGAACTTGCAGTTGGAACAGAAGGGGTAAGCAAAGTGTACTGCTTCAGCATTTGGAAAGATTTAGTTGCTTGAATGTAGATTTCCACAAGGCTTGGATCATCTCAAGCGGCTAGGCTTTTCCTCAACTTGCATCTGTTATACTGCCCTCGGCTCCTCGAAAGCTAACAAAGAGTCCTCCGTTGCATCACAACAAGGCAATGAAAATTGCAATGCTTCATCAAGTCACATGGTGACGTCAAAGCAAAACTGTTGAGCGTAGTGGCATCATCGCTACTCTGTCGCCCATTGCAAGAGTCGCTATTTTTATATATAAAATTAAGGTATCCTTCACCCTTGGAGGTTCTCCGGCTTGTATTTCACATGAACTTGTTCATTTATCCCCTAGCATTCCATCTTGACCTTCACTCATCGTAGTAGTTATGATACCACTGCTACAGTCGAAAGCCTGGCTTCCCTGCAAAATACTCAAAAATAGCACATAGCAAGACATAAACGACTAAATCTACGTACTTGCCGACTCGCACAAATCCATAATCCAGCACAACACAAATAGAGAGAGACAGAGAGCGGGAGGGGGCAAGAGAGCGCGTCTAGGCGCACCTCCTAGAGCAGAGTGCTACCTCGGCACAGTGAGAGAGAAGAGAAAAGAAGAGAAGAGAGGAGAGAAGAATACACTGACACTGGGTGCAACCCCCCCCGTGTAAGAGTGACCATTTCCCTCTTGCACGTATTTGTTATATAGATTTCTTCAATGGTCAAATTGGTTACAAACTGGCCGGCCGGTCATAAATGGCCGAAGCTCATAAAAGAGAACTTGAATAATAAAATGTACATGATATACATATCCATGCGCATAGGCCAAGCTGGGTCTAGTCTTTTCCATCTGTCAGCTGCAATAAATTATAAAATATCAGTTCTATAATAGGTATGTCACAAAGTGATGATGTGATTGTCTGCTATACACACACACCCTCGGCAGGGAAAATACTGAAATGCTGATGTGGTGAGCCGTACTGTCTGTTGACATGGCAACCCGCAATTTGCGGTGCAGAATCCAGTGGAAAACACGGATGCTAATGATGTGGCATTTACGTACGAACCAATTGCTTTTTACTGCTACTGATTTTTACGCAAGAAAGTTTGAGAAGAGAGTGAAATTCCTTCTGCTCTATTTGTTTACAAAGCTTTTGAGTTTAACAACTTTTGGGGCTCTGTTTTTGGCATCCTATGTAACCTTTAAATAAGCGGGTTGGCCTCTTACAACTGAGAGCATCTGGACACAAAGTCTAAGTGTGAGCGCCTGTCGGAACTCTTGTACTTTGAACACAGACTAATACAAAAAGAAATACCGAAAGGGGTGCCAGTCTTTGGGGCCAATATCTCTAGGCACGAAACTCCGCCGCGCGAGTGTCAAATAAATTGTGAATTGTGAAGTGTTTTAAAGTGGTTATTTGGTGCTGTCATGATAGATTCTTGACTTGGAGTGTCCAAGTCTGTCACACTTCCGCTGCACCTTACACTTGCCCTTCAATTTTACATCAAGTACAATTTTTCTGCCCTTTTCATTTTTCAATGTTGCTTTCTTTGCCCGATAATCGACCACGACAGTGTTCTTATGGTACCAAGGGACTCCAAGGAGGACATCACAATGTTCCAAGGGCATTATGTAGAAGTCCTTGTGCCCCAAATACCCTTGACAATGCAACCAAAGTTTGCCAATGACAGGTGTAATGGCTACGTCCCATCGGGGTGCCGCTAGAACTACCTCTGCTTGTGGTCCCATTCAATCAGATGTAATCTCCTACTGCACCGCCAATTCAGGTAAAATGAAGTTGGCCTTGGGTCCTCCATCAAAGAAAATCAGGGCTTCTTGATCTTTTACTTTGCCCCAAGCTCGGCAAAGTTCTGTACATTCATCAATCCCGCTTGGGTCAGTACCCATGCAATCTGAAACCAATCCTGCTTTCATCTTGCCTTTTCTGCCACGTTCCTCAGACTCTCTGGCCTTTCTTCATTTTGTTCCTGCTATGCCTTTTTAGGGCACTTTGCGGAGATGTGTCCATATTTCTCGCATCCAAAACACTTCTCCTCTTTGATGTATTTGGCCAGAGTGAGACAGGGTCGTGAATCCTTGTCTTTCTTTTCTTGGGACATCTTTCTCTTGGTACTTTCATTATTAGAAGTGTTCTCTGAGTCCAGATCTCATTAGTGGGGTAAGTCAGATTTCCTGAATCTATGGCAAAACCCCGTTTTGCATGACCCATCAATTCTTCAATAGAATTTGACTTTTGTTCCAAGGAGTAGTCTCGTATGTTTGTAGGAAGTTCGTAGCAAAACCACTCAATCTGTTCTTTAAACGAGACCTTCTTAAATGAAGCGGCTGGTAGAAAAGATCTCCAAATTCTCTTGCAATAAGCGTCCAAAAAATCTCCCTTGGTGATCCAAAGATAATTTCAAACAGTTTGTATATCTCGTTCGTACTCCCTAGTCAGCCAAGAAGAAATCCTTTTGAATTTCAACCATTTAACCACAGCTTCCTTCCTCAATAGAAGGGTCAACCACCATGTTCGAGCATTTCCCTTGAAAAAAGATGTAGCCCTCCAAACTCTTGGAGTGCTCTAAGTAATGCCCTCCAAAGAAAGCCATGTCAAACTGCTATATGAAGGCTAAAGCACTGGGAGCCTCTCGAAATTCAGAAAAAGAGTCAAACTTAGTTGACTGTCCACCTTCTTTGAATTCTCTTACTTTCTTGTGGAAGTCATATTGGTTGGCTTTATAAAAATGCTTTTTCTTTGCATAAAACATGTAATCGTCGGAGTCCGAACTATTTGAGGATGAGTCCTCTATAGAAATGTCAGAAACTGGGAGAAATTTAGGCTTCTTTGCCTTTTTCTTGCCCTTTCCAAAGCTTTTCCCTTTTTTCCTTTTCTGTCTTCTTTGATCGAGTTAGAGGAGCAAGAAGAACCGTCAAAAGAATAAGAACAAGAAGAAGAACTAGGTAGTACTTCAAACCGTACACGCTTCTTCTGCTTTCTCACAGATGCAAAGAAAGACTGACGACCCAAATAACCCGGGAAGTTAGTTCCTTTCTTGTGCTTTTTGGATTTTTTGTTTGCATCCAAAAGCCGGCTAATCTCTGTCTAAACCACCTCTTATAATTCTTGCTCTGTAAACATCCTCAAAGAAGGAGGTTTCTTGATGGCCGATTTTATGGGTGGTTCTGCCGCCTTCTGCCACTAGGTGTGTACTTCGGGGAGGCATTGCTGAGTGAAAAATTTTGCGAATTTTAGATTGTTCACAATTTTAATCATCTACTTTGTTGCCTCGTCAACCAATTGTCGACGTTCCATCTCTTCAATCTCAAATAGGATAGGCCAAGGTGAGCCGTACTCTCCCTCTGATTGCTCATGAGAATCCTGTCCATGATCTCCTCCCACATTCATAAATGCAAAAGAAGTCGACTGATTTTTGTTGGAATCCATAAGTGCGGCGAGAAAAGGATCGGATTTCCCGATAGAAGAGAAATCGGTGGCGCTCTGATACCACTGTAACAAACTTGGACACCCCAAGTCAAAATTCTACCGCGACATAGCAAAGTCACTTTAAAACATTTCACAATTCACAACTAGGTCGACACGGCCCAACGTAGTTCCGTGCCAAGAGGTATTGGCCCCAAAGGCTGGTGCCCCTTTTGATATTTCTTTTTGTATTAATGTGTGTTCAAAGTACAAAGAGAGCGGGCAGTTGCTCACTCTAAGACTTTGCATCCAGATGCTCTGAGAAGTGAGGCCTTGCCCACTTATTTAAAGCTACAAGGGATGCCCAAAAGCAAAGCCTCAAAAGCACTTAAACTCAAAATCTTCTCTCACTAGAATGGTAACAGGACACTTTTATGTCCTTGCACACTTTTGTGTCCTGTTAAGTGACCATTTTGCTTGAATTATTTGAAGAGTATGAAAATGAATTTTGAGGTGCTATATATCCACAAAGTTGCCTTATGAGCTGAAAAAAAATTATCATTTTTTTTTTGAGTATCGATCTCACCATTAACCTTACTCTTGCACAACATTTTTGAACCTAAACTATGCGAAAAAACGAGTCCTGTTTTTGGCTTTTTTTCAATTTTTGGCAACTATACCACTCTAAACTTCATGTTTGTGAGGTTTAGATGGCTAGAGGTTAGGCCTTCATAGTTCTCAATATGTTTTGATGCTTGTAGGGAGAGCTAAGTGTTAAAATTGAAAGTTATGACCAATTTACAAGAATTGCATAATCCTGTTTTTTGGGCAAAATTAGCACTTTTATGATTTTTTTGGTGGCTTTCTTGATATCCAAATATAATTTTGATTGTGTAAGTGTAATTTATAACATAAATCTAATCTTCCTTGAGTTTTGGGGGACCTAATATGCTATATAGCATAGTATATGATGATGGTTGAGTTTTTTGATTGCTGAAGAATACGATACATTTTAGAGTATCAAGTATAACTTTCTCAATATTGCTAGTTTCTTAGGCCAACTGTGTGTATTTTGTAGGTGGTGACCATATCTAATCATAGACTACAAACTTGGCTAGATATTGAGTAGTTTCTATGGGTTTCTAGAGGTCATAATGCTAAACCCATTTTCTTCATGTTTGCTGTATTTAGCACTTTATCATTGCCCCCAAGGTTCCAACTGTAAGAGATCCATTATCCTTTTGACATGCTCCATGGCTCCTTTTGAATCCAAAGGCCCAAAGGGAACTAAGAAAACATGTATATAGTATCTGTATTGAGCGTGACTATATAAACTTTGATGATAGGTCCGCAGAATGGCAAAAATGCAACTTTTTTGTACCTATTTTTTTTGCCCAAAAAAAAATTAGTGAGGTAAAAGCAACCATATGTTTTGGTCACCAACCCATTGAAGTTAACGGGGCATTTTATCTCTTGTCGTACAAAAATCTCCACTCTTATTTATATGCAATCAACCGTAAGAAATTACTATTTTGGGCAAAATGCACTGGTCCATCATCTTTGGAGGCTTGTAGTGACCAAGGGATGAGAAAAATTACAAGTTTCTCATTTTTTCCATATGTAGTAGTTATTGAACTATAAGCTCATGAAAGGATTTTTCAAAATGAGTGGATCTACTATGGGTTTGGACTTTTTTTCCAAAACCCTGAAAGGACACTTTTATGTCCTATTAGGTTACCATTCTAGTGTTAACACTAAGTTGGTAATGGGACACTTTTATGTCTTGTTAAGTTACCATTTTCCTTGAATTATGTCAATAGTTTCAAAATGGATCTTGAGGTGCTATCTGTCTAGAAATTTGTCTCATGATTTGAAAAAAACTCGAATTTTTTTTGGAATATCAATTCCATCTTTAACATTGTCCTTGCACAACATTTCACAACCTAAACTGTGTGAAAAAACGGGTCCTGTCTTTGGCTTTTTTCAACTTTTTGCAACTATACCACTCTAGAATTCATGTTTGTGAGGTCTATAATGCTAGAGAACTATCTTTAGTAGTCCTCAACATGTCCTGATGCTTCTAGGGAGAAATAAATGTTCAAGTTGTAAGTTACGACCAAATTACAAAAATTGTCAAATCCTGTTTTTTTTTGCCAATTTTAGCTCTTCTTTGATTTTTTTGGTGGCTTTCATGATATCCAAATGCAGTTTTGATTTTCTATGTCGCATATTGTAACATAAAGCTAATATTCCTTGAGTTTTGGGGCACCTAATATCCTATTTTGCATAGTAGACAACGATGGTTGATTCTTTCAATTATAGAAGAAAACGAAACATTCTAGTATATGGAGTATAGCTTTTTCAATATTGTTAGTTTCTTGTGACACCTACATGCATTTTGTAGGTAGTAACCATATCTAGTCATAAGGATCAAGTTTGGCTAGATATTGAATAGTTTCTATGGGATTCTACAACTCATAATGTTGAACCCAGTTTTTTCATGTTTGCTGTATTTAGCACTTCATCTTTCTCCCCAATATTCCCCTTGGTAAGAGATGTATTATTCTTTTGACATGCTCCATGGCTCCTTATGAACCTAAGGGACAATAGGGAACTAAGAAAACATGCATATATTATTTGTATTGAGTGTGGCTATAGAAACTTTGATGATAGGTTTGCACAATGGTAAAAATTCAATCTTTTTGTACCTATTTCTTTTGGCAAAACAAAAAATAGTGATCACCAACCGATTGAAGTTAACTAGGGAATTTATCTCAAGTCCTACAAAAATCCCTAATCTTATTTTTATGCAACAAAATGTAAGAGATGACTGTTTTGGTACGGGTCCATCAACTTTGGAGGCTTGGTGTGACCAAAAGATGAGAAATTTTACAAGTGTCTTATTTTTTCCATGTGTAGTAGGCCTTGATTTATAACCTCATGAAAAGATTTTACAAAATGAGTGGATCTACTATGGTTTTGGAGTTTTTTTTCAAAACCTTGAAAGGACACTTTTATGTCCTGTTAGGTTACCAACCTAGTGTTAAAAGCAATTATCCCCAAAAGATTTCAATAATTAAAGCATCAAGCGTCAAAAGCTGGCCAGTGTAATTTCTAGAAATCCGTACGCTGGCATGTCAGCGTGTTTTGCACTGCAATTCCCAGAATTTTGTATAGTTGACCACGTTAGCATGACAGTGCATTATGCAGGGGTACATGGAATTTCTGCCGCAGACAGTATGTGTGTGTTTCTGGAAGCCTACCACAGCACCCTGTTTGTGACATGTTTCGGGGATGTTCCTTAGAGGAGATTCTTGAAGAAGGTGAAGCCAACATCGTGGACGAAGTGGAAGACATGGATCAGCAATAGCTTTGTGTGTCGCTTTTGATGCAGCCCAAATAAGCAAGCATTGCAAAGTTTCCTAAATCTCAAGTATCATGTGACCCACGCAGTAGAGTGGGTCAGCGAAGAGTTCTTTGTAGATGGCCAAGAGTTGTTGGCGGACAATATGGAAACCATACAACTCGATACCAGTACCTCACCTTGAAAAGGGGGCGATGTCACGTGAACATCTAACCCTATGTGCATGTGGACAAGCTATACCTTCTTCTAGGCTTTAGGTAGCTTAGCACTAGAATGGTAACCTAAGAGGACATAAAAGTGTCCTTTTAGGGTTTTGGAAAAAAATTCCAAAACCATAGTAGATCCACTCATTTTGAAAAATCGTTTCATGAGCTTATAGTTGAAGAACTACTACATATGGAAAAAATGAGAAACTTGTCAGTTTTCTCATCCCTTGGTCACTACAAGCCTCCAAAGTTGATGGACTAGTGCATTTTGCCCAAAACAGCAATTTCTTACGATTGATTGCATATAAATAAGAGTGGGGATTTTTGTAGGACATGAGAACAAATGCCCCGTTAACTTCAATGGGTTGGTGATCAAAACATATGGTTGATTTTACCTCACTAATTGTTTTTGGGGCATAAAAAATAGGTACAAAAAAGCTGCATTTTTGCCATTTTGCGGACCTATTATCAAAGTTTCTATAGTCACGCTCAATACAGATACTATATACATGTTTTCTTAGTTTCCTTTGTGCCTTTGGATTCAAAAGGAGCCATGGAGCATGTGAAAAGGATAATGGATCTCTTACTAAGGGGAACCTTGGGGGCAATGATAAAGTGCTAAATACAGTAAACATAAAAAAATTAAGTTTAGCATTTTGACCTCTACAAACCCATAGAAACTACTCAATATCTAGCCAAGTTTGTAGTCTATGATTAGATATGGTTACTACCTACAAAATACACACAATTGGCCTAAGAAACTAGCAATATTGAGAAAGTTATACTTGATACTCTAAAATGTATCGTATTCTTCAGCAATCAAAAAACTCAACCATCATCATATACTATGCTATATAGCATATTAGGTCCCCCAAAACTCAAGGAAGATTAGCTTTATGTTATACACAATCGAAATTGAATTTGGATACCAAGAAAGCCACCAAAAAAATCATAAAAGTGCTAATTTTGGCCAAAAACAGGATTATGCAATTCTTATAAGTTGGTCATAACTTTCAATTTTAACACTTAGCTCTCCCTACAAGCATCAAAACATGTTGATAACTATGAAGGCCTAATATCTAGCCATCTAAACCTCACAAACATGAAGTTTAGAGTGGTATAGTTGCCAAAAATTGAAAACAAGCCAAAAACAGGACTCGTTTTTTCACACAGTTTAGGTTCAAAAATGTTGTGCAAGAGTAAGGTTAATGGGGAGATCGATACTCCAAAAAAAAAGTCAATTTTTTTTTAGCTCATAAGGCAACTTGTGGATATATAGCACCTAGAAATTTATTTTCATACTCTTCAAAAAATTCAAGCAAAATGGTCACTTAACAGGACACAAAAGTGTCCAAGGACATAAAAGTGTCTTGTTACCATTCTAGTGTTAGGAAGTGTTTTGGGACCTTTGTGAGCTTGTACGCAAGCCATGCATGTCCAGACACTTAGAGTAGCTGCATACCCTCTGATTTCACAACTCATGATCGTTAGCATCAGTACCCATCACCCAGCATGAGCACTTTCCACCGCATGAGCCCTCATTGGCATATTGCATATAAACCACCTCTAACAAGTCATTTATTACTAGATGATTTTTTTGGAAATTATAAATTGTGGAGGCTGACTAAAGGCTACTCAACCCACCCTTCCTTATTCACCTATATATGAGGCCCATTGGGTGCTAGAAGGAGAAAGAGACGTATAGGGGCAAGGACCCTGGCGGTACCAGGCAGTATCGGCATTACCCAGTTTCCTCCAGCATTTTCCTCAGTAAGAATGTCACAAAATAGTGACGTGGTAGTGCTCCTGGATAGACACACAGCCCTGTTGATGTGGCAAATGTGGAAAATGCACTGCAAAACACGTTGACATGCTGACGTGTTAGGCCGTACGGACAAGAGTACGAATGCTCTGCTTTTTGCGCTGTGACAGGCCGTATGGATTTCCGAAAATTACACTAGCCAGCTTCTGGGAATTATGCTCTGACTTTTGAAAAGCTTTTGGAGTTTCAAAAGCTTTTGTGTTTGAGATTTTTGGGCTCTGCTTTTGGGTATCCCTTGTAACAATAAATTAGTTTGTTGGGTCTCATTACTCAGAGCATCTGGACGCAGAGTCTGAGTGTGAGTCCTCGTAGACTCCCTTGTACTTTGCACCAAGATTAATATAAATAGAAATACCAAAAGCGGAGGCAATCTTTGGGGCCAATACCTTTGGGCACGAAACTACACTGGGTTGTGTTGTCTTTTGTGTACTGTTTTAAAGTGAATCTCTGCTATGTCGCGTTCGAATCTTGACTTGGGGTGTGCAATTTTGTTATGGTGGTATCAGAGCACCAAAATATTCTTCTTCTATGGAGGATCCAATCCTTTTTGCAGAACACACAGCTTTTGTGAGAGAATCTTTGTGCCCTTGACGCCGAACTTATTAGCTACTCCCACCCTTCATACATCGCGCATCCGGCATGCTCCCGTCTTCATCGCTCTGTCTTATAGGGCATAAATCCATAAAGAATCCCAAATTACACATGCGTTCTCGTGAAGAATCTGACAGAGATAACACCTCTCAGTGGGAAGGCAAAGAAAAGTTGAAAATCAGGCTCAGGAACTGAAGAAGAGAATGAAGATTTGGGTAAGTTTTTTTTCAACGGACAAGTTTTCCACAATAGAGTACAAACATCAATTGCGGAGTGGCATATGTGTGAACATATTGATTAAGTACTCCAGGGACCCAAGATTGGCAAGACACCTGAAGAATTACCCTACAGATAAGATTTAATTAAGATGGCACGTAGCCATTGCTTCTTCTCTCACGTAGAGAGGAAAGCCGAAAGGACAGACGAGTGCAAAAGAGCGGAACCTGTAGACGTAGAAAGAGATAGATCAGAACTCAAAGGAACAACAGAAGATACACTTGAGAGTTACAGAGCAGCCTTCGAGCGCAGAAGAAAAGGCAAGAGGAACAAAAAACTGATACCACATTGAGTGGGATCCAAACCGAATCAGATGAAGGAAAAGTACAAAACTTTGTTGCCCTTGGGGCAATGTGAAAGATCAGGAAGCCCTCATTTTTCTTTGATGGAGGAGCCAAGGTCAACTTATTGATTTGGTGGCTCGATTTGGAACTACGCCTGATAGGCTGAGGCCACAGGCGGAGGCAGTTCTAGCAGCACCCGGACGGGATGTTTCCATTACACTGATCATTGGAAAACTTTGTTTGCAATGTGAGGGGTATTTTTGGCACGAGGACTTCTACATAATTCCCTTAGGAAGGTTGTGATGTCGTCCTCAAATCCCTTGGTACCACAAGAACAACTCTGTTGTTGACTACCGGGTTGAGAAAGAGACTTTGAAAAATGAAGGGCAAACAGATTGTACTTGATGAAATTCAGTTTCTTTACTCCAGTTTTCTTGAGAGAACTGAATGATGAACGAAGGTCGAATATGTTTGACCTTGAAAGAAACGACAAGACTTTTTTGCAATAGAGGATGACTGTTTCTTTGAAGGCGTATAAAGCAAGTTACCTCCTTTACGTCGTGAAGATCACATGATTTGTGGTAGTACACCACAGAACCAGCCACCTTACAGAGTTAGCCGAGGCCAAAATAAAGAACCAATGAACTAGAACAGATTTTCACATTACAAGGATCGATGATATACTCAACGGACTTCAGAATTCTACTTGCCAAATTGATATGAAGAGTGAATATCATTAGATCTATATTTCTCCTGGAGACGTCTACAAGACAACTTTCAGAATGACTTTTTGGATTTTTAGAGAGTACCGCTCGCTGGTAGGTTTTCTAGACAGGAAGCATACTTTGTTTATAAATATGAAAAAGAGTAATTTTTTTTTGCCGGAGATACAGTTTCTGAGACACATCATCTCAACAACAGGACTTCAGATGGACCCGGCCAAGATTGAAACTATCTGCGGTTGGCCCAATTTGAAGAAAGTTCATGATGATTGGAAGCTTCTTCCACTTATGTTCTTACTACCGGCGGTTGATTCAAAAGATTATAGGGGTAGCTTCTCCTTTGCACTATCTGACACAGAAAGGAGTCTCTTTCTCATGGGGATCCACAGAGCTCATTGCCTTTCAAACACTGAAAGAGAGCCATTCAAAGTATATTGTAATCCTTGTGGTCGTAGTCTCGGAACGGTCCTAATGCAAGAAGGCCATGTGATTGCCTATGAAAGCCGATTGTTTCAACGGCCGGAATTGACAACATAGATTTAGGAGAAAGAGCTTTTGGCGGTTATCCATGCGCTTACTCAGTGGCGACATTACCTACTCGGAGCCAATTTTATGGTCTTCGCTGATCATCAGAGTTTACGCTACTTCTTATCACAGAAGTAGCATTCGAAAAAGCAGATGCGGTACGCTAACATCTTGTCACAATTTTACGATCTTCGCTGATCATCAGAGTTTACGCTACTTCTTATCACAGAAGCAGCATTCGAAAAAGCAAATGCGGTACGCTAACATCTTGTCACAATTTCACTTCGAGATTGTCCATGTTCAAGGTCAAAAGAACTTGGTGATAGATGCTTTGTCTCGAAAGCCCTTAGTCTTGGCTATTTCCGCGAATCATCATAGAAGCTTCGAGAACATGGTTGATCAGTACGCCTTAGATCCGGATTTTTTCTCGGATGTATCACTCAAATACATAATGGGGAGGTAGTAACGGGATATTCCATATGGGATGGCTACTTGATGAAGAAAACGATGTGCGTTACACAGCCGTTGAGGGAAAAGGTTGTGACTGAGTGCCATTGTCCACCTTTTACGGGTCACCGCGGCATCGACATCACCTTGAAAGGTGTGGAGCATTACTTCTTTTGGCCAAGACTCAAGAAGGGCGTGGACGATTTTGCACGCAATTGCTTGGTATGCCAGAAGGTCAAGTTTGACAGGCATAAATCATAGGGATTGTTACAGCCTTTACCCACTCCCAGCCGCCCCTAGGAAAGTATTGCAATGGATTTCATTTTTGATCTCCCAAAGACATAGAGTGGTCGCGATGGTATTTGGGCTGTTATTGACAGATTTAATAAGTAAGCTCATTTTATTCCAATGAAGAAAACAGTCAAGCTGGAGCATTTAGTGAGACTGTTCATTACCCAAATATTCAGATTACATGGAATTCTGAGACAATAGTCTCTGACAAAGATCCCCGATTCACGAGTTTGTTTTGGAAGGCTATTTGAGAGAACATTGGCACACGGTTGCAATTCTTGTTATCTTTCCACCCGTAGATAGATGGGCAATCTGAGATCGCAAATTCAATCGTACAGAATTTGTTGAATTCTTATTCTTTGGATCAGAAGACTAGATGGGAAAATTATTTGACCTTGGTGCAGTTTGCCTACAACGGCACATGGAAAAGAAGCCATTTGAAGTGTTCGAGGGTGCTAAGACGCTTCTTAAATTTCTTCGCACCTAAGTCGATTCTTTTGAAGAAGATTTATGAAACAAAGTCTAGAAGGCATGGAAGACCATCTAGCCGTTAAAGGAGGATAGTTCGTTCTCTTTTGACAATGACAAGATCAACAAGAAAACCAAGAAGTTCAAGGAAGGGAGTCAGTCCAGGACACCCATCGAGCCCTTGAGTTGATGAGGTCGCCTTCTCTGGAGCGTGGTTCTCAGAACATTGCTGAGAGCGCAAGGCGGCATCTTACTTGAAAAGAACAATGTATATGCAAGAGATGTCATTATGGCTTGGCATCACTTGAAAATGACTGAGAAAGATACATTGGATGACTTTTGCCAGAGATTTTGGGATACTTGTCGAAGATTCTTTTGAAAGACCAGATTGAGCAGTTTTGCTATGATTTGCAAAAGATATTCAAGACTAAGCTTTAAACCAAAAGTCTAACTCCATGGGACATGACTAAGTAACAATTTGGAATGCATGCCGGCTAATTGACTTATGCGACGGGCAGGAAAGTATTGACAAAAACGAATTTCGAAACTGCGACCGCGAGAACCAAACCCCAAGAAGGGGAGAGCATATTACCAAAAAAAAAAAGAGGTTTTTTTAGCATTCACCACCCCTCTAGGCTTAACCACTGGCGGGGCGCCACCAATTCGGCCACATCTTCCCATTATTGCCAAAAGACAGGGCTCTCTCTCTCCTATGGCTTGGCTCCGCCAACACACTCTCTCACACTTACTCTGTCGCTGCATCACTGGACCCAATGGGCGCATAAAACAAGATACCATTATCACACCCCCTCTGGCGGGCCACCAATTTTGTAAATATTCTCTCTCTCTCTTTCATTTTTCCTCTCTCTCTCTCTCTCTCTCTCTCTCTCGTCCATATCCGAGCCCCTGTAGGCCACATAGCATATACCCCTCCCTCTTCCCTCTCATCCACACCCCCTCGGCTTCACTCTCCTCCCTATACCCCCCCTTGTTTTCTTCCCATCGGCTAAACACCGCCCTATCCTCCCCTATCTCCCCTCCTCCCTCAATTAGCTCTCACTCTCTCCCCCTTTGAGTGAGCGGCCCTGCAGGCTTAGAAGAGAATCTCACTCTTCTCTCTCTCTCTCTCTCTCTCTCTCTCTCTCTCTCTCTCTCTCTCTCTCTCTCTCTCTCTCTCTCTCAATTCACTCCCCTTCACAATACCTCTTCCCATATTTTCCCCCCTCCCTCACACTCTCTCTCACTCTCTCCCCTAGGGTGGAAACCCTCCATAAGAAATTCTCTCTCTCTCTCTCTCTCTCTCTCTCTCTCTCTCTCTCTCTCTCTCTCTCTCTCTCTAAAACTACAAACCCCCCCCTTTTATCCATTGACTATACTATACCCCCCCCTTCTCGCCCTCTGTCGGCTACGGGCCACCCGGGCCTATCAACCTCTCTCCCTCCCTCATGCGCTCTTTGTATTGCCCACAATAGCCCAATGTATATGCAAGAGATGTCATTATGGCTTGGCATCACTTGAAAATGACTGAGAAAGATACATTGGATGACTTTTGCCAGCGATTTTGGGATACTTGTCGAAGATTCTTTTGCAAGACCAGATGGAGCGGTTTTGCTATGATTTGCAAAAGATATTCAAGACTATGCTTTAAACCAAAAGTCTAACTCCATGGGACATGACTAAGTAACAATTTGGAATGCATGCCGGCTAATTGACTTATGCGACGGGCAGAAAAGTATTGAAAAAACCGACTTTCGAACTTGCGACCGCGAGAACCAAACCACAAGAAGGGGAGAGCATATTACCAAAAAAAAAAAAGAGGTTCTTTAGCATTCACCACCCCTCTAGGCTTAACCACTGGCGGGGCGCCACCAATTCGGCCACATCTTCCCATTATTGCCAAAAGACAGGGCTCTCTCTCTCCTATTGCTTGGCTCCGCCAACACACTCTCTCACACTTACTCTGTCGCTGCATCACTGGACCTAGTGGGCGCATAAAACAAGATACCATTGTCACACCCCCTCTGGCGGACCACCAATTTTGTAAATATTCTCTCTCTCTCTTTCATTTTTCCTCTCTCTCTATCTCTCTCTCTCTCTCTCTCTCTCTCTCTCTCTCTCTCTCTCTCTCTCTCTCTCTCTCTCTCTCTCTCTCTCTCTCTCTCTCTCTCTCTCTCTCTCTCTCGTCCATATCCGAGCCCCGGTAGGCCACATAGCATATACCCATGCCTCTTCCCTCTCGTCCACACCCCCTCGGCTTCACTCTCCTCCCTATACCCCCCCTTGTTTTCTTCCCATCGGCTAAACATCGCCCTATCCTCCCCTATCTCCCCTCCTCCCTCAATTAGCTCTCACTCTCTCTCCCTTTGAGTGAGCGGCCCTGCGGGCTTAGAAGAGAATCTCTCTCTCTCTCTCTCTCTCTCTCTCTCTCTCTCTCTCTCTCTCTCTCTCTCTCTCTCTCTCTCTCTCTCTCTCTCTCTCTCTCTCTCTCTCTCAATTCACTCCCCTCCACAATACCTCTTCCCATATGTTCCCCTCTCACTCACACTCTCTCACTCTCTCCCCTAGGGTGGGAACCCGCCATAAGAATTTTCTCTCTCTCTCTCTCTCTCTCTCTCTCTCTCTCTCTCTCTCTCTCTCTCTCTCTCTCTCTCTCTCTCTCTCTCTCTCTCTCTCTAAAACTACAAACCCCCCCTTTTTTCCGTTGACTATACTATACCCCCCCTTCTCGCCCTCTGTCGGCTACAGGCCACCCGGGCCTATCACCCTCTCTCCCTCCCTCGTGCGCTCTCTGTATCGCCCACAGCAGCCCTAAGGTCTCTCTCTCTTTCTCGCCTTTGTACGCACAACCGGTTGCAGACACACTCTCTCACACACACACACTCACCTCACCCACTCACCCCCGCTGTCACAAGCCCCGTCTTTCGCTCCCTCTCTCGGTCACACTTGCGGTAAGAGAAGGCCCATACAGGCGCATGGTAAAACACACACACCCACACTCCACCCCGTTTCTCTCTCTCACACACACACACACCCCTTGCACACACTCTCTCTCTCTCACACTCACGCTCTCTACGTCGTCGCTCTCTGCAGTAAGCAACATATAAAAAAAATCTAAATCTATATATATATATATATATATATATATATATATATATATATATATATATAACATTATTCTCGTTCCCACGCACTTTGGCCAACTCACTTATCCATACACACTCACGCTCACGCACTCACACATATACACACATGCCTACCCACCCTCACCCATACACAATACATGCACGTGTATACGCACACACCAATTTTTGTAATAAAAAAAAACGAAGGACTCAACAACATCAATGCCATCGACAAAAAGGAGGCAACTAAATCTCGAGTCGCGAACACCAAAACAATCAAAGGCACTGAAGGCAAGCCCCGACCGACCCCCAAAGTAATGAATGCACTACACCGACGCACCAGGTAGGCTGCCATTCACCAGCATCGCGTCCACGATGCACTCTTCAGTAAAAACCCGTAGGTTATCATCATTTTTTCCAGTTTCAAACCAAATCTTGTAAAAAATCCCAAATTTGTAAATTCTCTCTAGGTGATGGTCACAAAGGCCCACCTTAAGGTTTTCCTTATAATATTTCCCAAGACTAAGCAAGGGTCAACCACCCAGGGCCCTCCACCTTGCTTTGTCTCCCCTAATTAGATTACCCTAATCTAAAGTAGCCAGCACCTATAAAAAGGCACAAAGAGGTCACTATAGCAGGGGAGAGGCAAGTTTATCAAAGGTCAACACTTTGTAGTATGTTGGTGGGAGGATTTGGCAACATTTGCACAAGAGAGGGGACTTAGTGTAGCGATTTTCTCTGGTAATTTGTACTATGTAAAACGAGCACGTCTACATTTCGACTCCAATGGTCGATGCACACACACTCATGTTAGCAAGGTTCTCGTGTCAGTGAGTCATCTCTAGAGAACGCACCAAGTAGGCTCACTATCTCTCCCTCTATCTCTCTATCACCATGATTTTCCACCTTGTCGGAAATAAGGTTGTTGTAAATATTGCAAGAGAATAATTCTCCCTCCCACCCCCGAGGGTTTGTATCACCTCTCTCTCTCTCTCTCTCTCTCTCTCTCTCTCTCTCTCTCTCTCTGGAGAGTCAGCCCCCTGTTCGCTTCACCGTGACCGGATTGCGGCATGCATTGGCTCCCAGCATTTTAGAGGCTGTCGGGGTCCGTGTCGCTCTTTGCGACCGTCATTTGTTGCCCCCACTAAGGAGGGTTTTTAAGAAACATTCAGTTTACAATGTTGAAAGCAATGCACCTCATCAATCATGGAGGAATGGTTGAAGGAGTTCTCTAACTGGACGACGGAAGAGGACAAGACTAAGGAGGCACTAGCCGCCTTCATTGAAGTACTACTGCGAGGTTGTAGTGTCGTCAGTATTCAAAAGATAAGCTCTGCATCTCGTGTTGCTCGTTCTAACCACAAATTGAGAGCATCAAGTGGGAGGCCTATGAAGTGCTATCACTGCTCTCAACCAAAGCACACTGTATGAGTGCCAGCAATGAAGGCAGCAAAGGGGTTGAGATCGTCTGCATCGACATTCACCATGAGGAGGTCGTCCATATCAAAGGAGGAAAGAAAACGGTAAGGACTCTCTTCCCTAAGGAAACTGCAATCAAAGGTATAACCTCTACTCCAAAAATGACCTAAAGGGGCTGCTCGAGCCAAAGGTAAGAAAAGGCAAAGCTAGATTGGAAACACATGACCCCAAAGGAAGAATCGTTTGGCCAAGCGAGTGGTTCAAGTTCGGAAAGCCGGGTCGTACCCAGTTTGCCAAAGAGAAGGTCATCCGAGGCTAAGCAGCGGAAGTTCGCCTATCGATTTGCACGACGCATGTGAGTACTGCCAGTCCATTTTTACAATCCTAAAGCAGAAGTGGTATGAAGGTTTCCATGCCCTAAGGAAGAGTGGTTACGCTACTGCTATCGCTGTTTTGGAAGACAGGTAGAGGGTCTTCCTCCTCTCCCTGTATAACTCATCCTGAAGAAGCTCTCCACCACAGGTGAAACCGAGTGGGCTGGAGACAAATTACAGTTGAATGGAGTGGAGTTCATGCAACGCGCTGACTACGGTAACTATCTGCACTTGCTGCTAGCCAAAAGACGGGGAGTAGTCAGACGTGCCACCATCACCCTATATGTGCTGAGCAACGAAGGAAAAATAGAACCTATGAAAGGCGATGACCTCCTGTGGATGTGCCGACTCATCAACACTGGCACCGTAAGAATATAAGTAAGTGCTCCAACCTCTATGCATGATGGAAAACGGGCCAACAACATTCCCGTTTAGATTTTTGCAGCATATGCATGTGAATATTTATGTAGATAGGAAAATCTTCTACCAACAGAAGATCTGAGATGAAGAAAATCCTAGCCACGCTTCCCACCATTTCACCCCCCAGATGGGACGAGCCATTTTATGTGAACCCTAGTGTAGGAAGTGATACACTCATAACTGTACTAATGCAAAAGGACCCCCAAACTTCTTTCATGCGTCCTATCTACTTCTCTAGTCGTGTCATGACCCCATCAAAAAAGGGATTCACCGCAGTAGAACACATGGTGCTCTCACTAATGTTTGCAACCACAAAGTTCCGCTCCTATCTACTGCCTAGACCTTTTGTAATTCTGCCAATGGAGGAGGTTTTTCTGTATGTAATGCGACACATGGATGTCTCATCTAGGATCTCTAAATGGCTGGCTAGATTACAAGAGTTTGACTACACCATGCAAGTAGAAAAATCCACTAGGGATAGTTTAGCGGGTATTCTTACTCATCGCCACTATGAGAAGAAGATGAAGGTCAACATGGAAGCAAAAGAAGAGACACCAATGGTAGAAAGTCCTAAGCTAGAAAGAGCTCACTCTTTTTTATTTGACGGAGCATACAAGAGAACAGTGGACCAGTCTACTGCTGGCTTAGTTATTTTCAATGAGCAGCAGGAAAGGGTATTCTCCATCGGGCAGCTATCACACTCCCACTCCAACAATGAAGCAGAGTATGCAGATTTAATTCTTGGGTTAGAACAATATATTTTGCAAGGGATTCAGTGTCTAAATGTGTTTGGTGATTCTTTGCTTTTGATAAAGCAGATAAACGGCACTTGGGTTTGTAAAAATCGGGATTTTCTTGGTCAACTACGCCAAGCTAACAATATTTTAAGGAAGTTTGAAGCAGTGTAATTATTTCATGTCCCCAGGACAGATAATCAGGAGGCAGATGATCTAGCTAAGGAAAGAATACACGACATTCCCATAGGAGCAATCAAACCGAAACTACCCCTCTTTCAAGGTAGTGATGCTATGCCTGATATCATCAACTTTCTAGATACAAGAGAATGTTCGGAAGGGTACACTAGGGACCAGAAACGATGGCTGGTAAGGAAGGATACAAGATACCACCTTGTAAACGGCCACTTGTATTGTAAGGGCAAGGATTAGATTCTCAGGCAAGTACCAACCTTCAGTGAGATCACAGAGGTAATTTCAAGTTGCCATGATGGTGTCTGGAGCGGTCATTTTGCCTTAGATATCACCAGTAGGAAGATTCTACAGGCAGGATATTATTGGCCTAGTATGAACATGGATGTACATCATTGGTGTAAAACATGCAAGGCCAGTCAAGTGGCCAGTGATCTCACACTAACCTATGAGCCACAGACTCCTATCATCTCATATGGTCCGTTTGAGAAATGGGGAGTAGATGCAATTGGTCCTCCCAGGGCGATCACTTTTTAGAATGTGTATGATATCACGTGAGTTAACCGGAGAGGGTTATTAAAAGACCAAAATGTATAAAAATGTATACATACAGAGGGGGGTGCGGGTTTTTTAAATAGTCTCACAGTGTAAGTATAGTATGTATATTGGGGTATTACTAATTACCTCTTGAACACACGTGATATAGGGGTCTTTTGATAAGTGACTGCCCCGGGTTGGTCCTCTACCAAGGGCCCAATCAGGTAAACTATACATTCTAGTTGGTGTAGACTACATGACCCGATGGGCGGAAGCAGCAGCCACCACCCTCATTACAGTCCAAGAGGTAGCAAAGTTCATATTTGAGCACATCTGTTGTCGTTTTCGCACTCCTCTTGAGATAATATCGGATAGGGGACTAGGTTTCAGAGGCGATCTGGTGGGAGAACTGATGAAAAAGTTAAGCATTACAGAACGACATTCCACACCCTACTATCCACAGTGTAATGGACTAGTAGAAAAAGTAAACAGAATGATCTGAAAAATCATCACAAAGCAGGTGAATAACCACACAGGTGACTGGGATAAACATCTCATGGCTGCTCTATGGGCCTACCGAATGACGTTTCAAACATCATTAGGTTTCAGCCCTTTCCATCTAGTTTACGGAAAGGAGGCAATTCTACCCATTGAGGTACAGATAGCCAGTTTATGAGTCATGGCTAGCCAATTACAACGCCAAATTGTAAATCTCCACAACCACATCGTGGATCTGGAAAGTCTCCAACTAGATAGGGAAGATGCAATCAATCATTATGCAGTGCAGGCAGAGTGACGTCGGCTCACCTTCAATCAATGGATTAAGGTAAAGGGCCTGGAAAAAGTCATGTTAGTATTGAGATACGATAACAGATTTGACACCAGGAAGGACGCAAAACTTCAACCCCGATGGGAAGGACCATTCATTGTCAAAAGGCGTCATGACAACGGCAGCTATAAGCTGATGGAAGCGGATGAGACAATTCACATGACTAGAGTCATGGATGGAGGCTAAAAAGATATTTCCTTAGGTTTGATCCAAAGTTCATGTTAGATATTCCAGAAGAGGGGCAACCCTCCAACTCTGTGACTAAAGAATCAGAGGTAGGGCTAGAACCATGAATACCTCTAGCCAGACGGGACGGCTAATGACGGCCAGTTTTCAAAACCGCTACCGTGAGAACCAAACCCCAAGAAGGGGAGAGCATATTATCAAAAAAAAAAAAGTGGTTTCTTTAATATTCAATAGCCCTGTAGGCTTAACCACTGGCGGGTCTCCACCAATTCGGCCACATCTTCCCATTATTGCCAGAAGATAGGGCTCTCCCTCTCCTACTGCTCGGCTCCGCCAACACACTCTCACTTACTCTACTGCTGCATCACCGGGCCCAGTGGGCGCATAAAACGAGATACCACTATCACACCCCCTCTGGCGGGCCGCCAGTTCTGTAAATATTCTCTCTCTTTCATTTTTCCCTCTCTCTCTCTATCTCTCTCTCTCTCTGGGACAAGCCATTTCATCAGCGGCTTGCACACTTTACCACCATAGCACAACCCACCGGACAATATGTGCAGCTTGAAGATGATGATGTGAGAGCAATACGTAACGAGAAGATCGGAAACACCATTTTATTTATCCAGGCCATAATGATATTCCTCCTTCACGAGTGCTTAGCAGGCCCTGACGTAGTGCTACCACACTTGCAGATCAGCGGGGTCCTGGCAGATGTGAAGGACCCCAAGCCCGCGCCCATTGTCACATCCGCAGAGGAGAGGATGCTTGCCTTGACCTACCCTGTAGGGATTCAAGGCCTCTTGGAGGCCTCTCCATCTGTCGGTTTGTCCTCAGGGCCGCCAGAAGGAACCAGCACTCAGGATGCGATCCCTGAGGTAGAGATTACTTGTTTCTCCTCCATTGTGGTGGGTGGGGAGGAGTTTTTGTTTCTACATGATCTGGAGAAATCCTTTGAGCTTTGCATGGATGAGTGTTTCGCCATCCTCCATGCCCATGGCAAGTTTGAGGTCGATACCACCACCTCCCATGACGATGATCTCCTACTTCCCATGGGGAATACTGTGGCGGAAACAGTGGCGATTGCACGAGCCGAGGTGGAAGCGGCTAAGCAGGACAAGGTCTATGAGGAGGATTTTGTGTCCGTGCAAGCTATGTGTTTGGCTAAACGCACAAGAGTGGATTCACCATCACCTGCTACAACACCTGTTTTGCTTGATCCAAAGGGGAAGTCAAGTGAGGATCTCTACTTGCACCCAGATGCTGATGAGGAGGATCGTAGACAAGAGGTATAGATGCTTACTTAAATTTGATTGTTACAATTTGATTTTGTTAATGTTGTAACTAAGTTTTTGCCATATTTCTCACAAATCCTATGTTTTGCAGGATGTTTTGGAAGGCGACGCCTGGGCGCAACGGTCAGGGGGGAGGAGGACGGTTTTTGGACCTCAAGAGGTACTTCCTCACTACCTTGGCACACTCCCGACTAGTGACGTGGTGTTTGTGCATGCCAACTACTCCCCCAATGGACGCTACAACATTTTTGCCCTCAATTCACTCTGCAAGGCCTTGTGCTTAACAACCCTTGCCCAATCGGCCAACCTTGTAGTGCTTCTAAAGAAATATTTTGCAATATCCACTTTCGGCGTCAACTTTCATGGGCGCCTCATCTCCCATGTCAGCATGAACCAAGCTGTAGGAGTTAATGACACCCAAGAAATTACAACCACTTTGCTTAACAGGGAACCACCTCAAAAGGCCAAGCGCCAAAAAATTGTAATTTGAAAGATCCTAAAGCAAAAGCCGGATATCATGTAAAGCGTTGATTTCCTTAATGAATCTACTTTTTGGTGTCTATGACTCTCTCTTACTTGCAAGATTTCGAATTTTTTATATGTTTGGCTTCCAATGAGTTTATGAGAAGCATCTGTGCTTAGTGAATCATGCAGTTTTTGATGCATGATGGGTTGGAAAGCATGTTGGCCATCCAACTTGCATTAAATCATGGGGAAAGTTATTGATATGCCTACAAAAGGGCTTGGGAG
Organism: Adiantum capillus-veneris; assembly: GCF_014529385.1. Classification (NCBI taxonomy): domain Eukaryota; kingdom Viridiplantae; phylum Streptophyta; class Polypodiopsida; order Polypodiales; family Pteridaceae; genus Adiantum; species Adiantum capillus-veneris. The sequence continues at coordinate 99,415,760 of NC_140959.1, read as the reverse complement.
GCCCCAAAATGGGCTGCCACAAGGGCGCGCATCTAGGTCATCCATAAGCATATGGAAGGGGCAAATGCGCACCCTTGTGGCAGCCCATTTTGGAGCATCTCAAGCCCTTTAAAAGGCTTATCAATACCTTTCCCCATGAATTAAGACAAAATGGCTAACCAACATTCACTCCAACCATAGATCCTTTCATAACCAAGCTACTGTACAAGCCCAAATAAATTTCAGTTGCAAATCCAAAACTAATTACATGTATGCTTCAAAAAATCTATGCTACATTGACTTTGTGGGGCATGCACTTCCTGATGCATCCAAGCTATTTGAAGCATTGAAGTAAGTGAAATATCTTGAATGCTGGGCAAAACATCCTCTAAATCTTTGGAAAAGACCTTGGCAGGCCCTAAGAATGGTTACCACAAGGGTGCACATTTGGTCCCTTCATCGGCCTGTGGAAGCACCAAATGCGCGCCCTTGTGGAAGCCATTTTGGGGGCATTCCAAGCCCTTTCCAAGGCTTTCCAGAAACTTTTACCATGCATTCAAGATATTTGGGTTGCATCAGTGCTTCACATAGCTTGGATGTATCAGGAACTGCATGCTTGACTTAGCCAAGGTGCTTAACGTAGGCAAGTTTTCCCAATGCCAAGCTTTAAGCTACATACATACAAAAGGAGGTAGATAAAACATGGACCACTGCTACATCGCATGGTACACAATTAAAGCAATACAATGCACAAAGAGTGGAGTATACAGTCAATAGACGCTTATATTCAAGTTCTTACCAATCTTGGAAGTTAAATACAAAAATGGTTTGATGACTAATTAAAACTAGTGCTCATGGCGCAAACGGCGAGCAAGCTGCATATCCTTGGGCATAAACATTACACGCTTTCCATGGATGGCACATAGGTTTGCATCCTCAAATATGCTAGTTAGATATTGCTCTGCTTCCTCTTGGACTGCCTCTATAACCACGGTGCCCATCCGAAACTCAGTGTTGTACATTTGTAAAAACTCCCTGCACAGCCTTGCAAAAAGGGCCCTCCGAATCAAGAGCTCTGTGCTCTTCTGATAGTGGCTTCACTTTCGCACCTTTTGAGGTCGATGGGGAGGTGCACTTGTTGCACGAGTTGGGGCCGCTTGCTTCCTCTTCTTGTAGACAATGCTCTTTCTCTTTTTCGGCCACACAAGCACCTCTAGCACCTCATATTCCGAGTCCACCCACTCTTCATTTGATTCGTGCTCTTCACTATTGTGCGGATGTGATGGTGTGTATCCACTCCCTTTAGGGAGTATCTTACCCCCAATAGACATGTGAGCGGAATAAGTTTGTATTTTGACGCCAATCCATGCGGGATCATCATTCGTTTGAGTCTCTTCGGAGCCTTCTGACCGCTGTTTGTGGTTATTTATTTCTTTGCCTTGGTCACTCTCATCCTTCGTGTTTCCCTCAGAATTGTTGGAGTTCGATGAATAGACAACAAGGTGATGCTTCCTTCTCTCTTTTCTTGCTGTAGAGGACTGACCATGTTGATTTGAAGCTCTAGCTTCTTCTGTGTGAAGATCACCTTGAACTTGTGAAGTTCCAACTTCTTTTGTTGTAGATGGGATTCGTTGGCCATCCGGGACCTCTCGATATTCGATCGTTGCCATTTGTTTTGTTCTTGCCATGGTAGCACCTAGTATGGAAAATGACAAAATGAGCTCCCTCAACCTTTAAATAGGGGTTTTTGGGATTTGGGCCCTTTCACACTCTGCGGACAATTAAGTAAAAAACTCAAATAAACCAATTGAATTTAACCTAGATCATGCGAACGGCTGATGCGACACCCAAACGCTACCATTTCAATCCTTAGTTGCACGCCAAGCCTCATGGCCCAGGGCCGCTTGCGAGCATTCCCACTTTTTGGATGTTGTAGTGCGGGAGGCCTTGCGTAACTGCTTTGCTAACATCGATTCTCTTGCCTTCTCAATAGTGTGAGTTCTCCCAAAGGTGTGCCTAAAAAACCAGTTAAACATCTCTTGGAGGTAGTGGGAGTGTGAAATACCACCACCATGCCGAGTATTCTCAAAGTAGACTTCTTTTGCTTGATAGTGGGACTTCTCCATGCCTTGTGTACTCCATATATCAAGCAAACCATAGTGGTCCATGTAGTATGCACCATGCACGTAGAGAATGTGCTAAAACAACCAAAAAGGAGATAAGCGAATAGAAAAGGTGCATTTTCAAACATTGCATATCTATTAAGTCCGTTAAAACAAACCATGTAGTGTGTAATCTTGCTTTCAGACCATTCGTCCTTAGCGGCCTTTGTGAACTCATAAAGCATCTTCTTGAACTCCTCTCGCTGTTGAATGCTGGTGCTTGAAAGATTCATCAATTACACAAACTTTTGAAAGGATGACCACACTAGCTTGTGTTGGCTAGCAACCTCCACATTGGGATCTTTGTCCGTCGTGCATGAACACAAATCTTTCCACAACTCCCACCTCTTCTCACTTGCTAAATCAACACTTTCCTTGTGTGCCTGCATTGGAGACTTTGAATTATTCTTGAAAAATCGATGTGCCTTGGCTTCATTCATGGAAACCTTCTGTGCCACCTCATATATCTTCTCCCTGCAAGTCTCTGCAACAATGTTCACCCTTAATCGATGACATCCAATCTCATTAAGGAGCGTCTCCACCCCTGCATGGAGTCTTTTGACCGTTGAAGGGGCTTCATTGTGAAAGAATAATCAATGTGATGCTTTAGCATCCTATCAAATATTCGCATAAACGCACGCAATGTACAAAATTGAACATTGTTGAGTCAAGAAGGGAATTATGGGGTTCCACCCAGGATCTTTGCTATCTCTATTGGGCACCTCTAGCATATCACATGAAAGAACCAAAGTTTGCCACTCCCTATTTATATGATCATCATTATCTTTGTCCTAACCTTCCACTTGAGTTGATGGACTTGTCTTGTGCCCTTTCACACAGAATGGGTAGGGAAGTAAAGAATTTACACCTTGTTTGCATCCAAGCATGCACTTTATGGTCTTTAGATCATCACCTAAATTCCATTCAACATCAAACTCCCCATGCCCTGGAACCATGAGCTTCTCACCATTTATTTGAGCTTTAATGACCTCTGTGACCCATGGGATTCTACTAGAAATCCATTCAAGGACTTCATGTGTCTCTTTCGAAACTTCAATTGCACCAAGCCACCATATATCCTTCTCTAATTGCACACTAAAAGAGGGCTTTTTCTCTTCACTCGAACTGCAAGATTGCTTGGCATAAGCTAGGGCTTTGTTCATAAGCGTGATGCTCATGCTCTCCAACTTTCTCCCTTTTACAATTACACATGCATCCAACTTCAGCACAAACACAAGCTTGCCTTCAAGAACCGCCAACAATATAAAGCCTCAGAATGCATGTTATGACACATCATAGAGCATGTAAGCAACCCTAAACTAACCTGCATCACTCAAATTGTAGAAAACAACCATGGACTGCTGCAATCGTACCAAGTCCACAAAGATATTGTTGAATTTGGTGTAAACAAAGACTTCAATCTGCAACACACTGTTAGAAATAACACCGCTTCCTTTCCCATGGCCCTTCCTTCCTTGTGATTTGCTACGGAGCGGCTAAAGAGGCATCGTGTCCTCAATATATAAGTAGTCCCCTAATCGGTGAACAACATCTTCATTTGACACCCTCTTGGCAATCGCCACTCTGTGAGGAAGTGGGAATAGGTTTTCCGTGACTCCTCGACTTATTAATGCATCTTTTAACACTTGATGTATTGTTTGATAGCCCTTCGTACTAATCCCAATAGCATCACAATTATCCTGAACATCTAGGTTAGTGACAATATTAGAAAAACTTTGAAGAACTCTCTTAGTGATTGCGTCTTTCAAGTGGTTTTCCTCTAGAGCATCAAGCATCCCAATAAAGTCCTCTTTGTTGAAATAAGAATGAAGTATAGATGCTTGAGCTGACTCATTCTCTCCATGGCACGTTTCTTGGATGAATTTCCTACTACCCAAAACAACAATGATGAGCGGTACTAGACTTAAACAACATGAGGGGCAGAACATCTTACCTCATAGCTATCACCCTCGATTTTCTTGCCCCACCACATGGTGCAAGAGTCTGAATTTCAGACAACTCCCGTTTCCTTACCCTACCTCCGATGGCAGTACTCTTCATGTGTGAGAGAGTATCCTCAAGCTTTTTAATTTCATTTTCCCTAGTTGCGACGGTGCTCTTTGCCTCCTCAAGTGCACTAGTAGCTGTTCGCATCTGATCTTGACCATTGTGGAAACTCCCATTCAGGAAACTGGCAATGACACGAGTAGATCTCGGACAGAGCAATCTCGTGTCTGTTGAGTCTCTTATAGTAGCCCAACAAACCTTGCTCTCCATTTCCAACATATTGCAACAGTGATGGAAGGTTTGTAAAAGGCAGATGGACATTGAGAGAAGGATCCTTTGGGTACAAGCATCCCTCTATCTAGAGATCCACATTCTTCTCCCCTTGAGCGCGGCGTTCATTGGCTAAAGGTAATGTACCCAAGCATGTATTCTTTGTCGGAACATACTCTTGAGGTAGGCGCAGGAAAAGCCCTGGAGACCTACCACGTGAAGAGCTTGCTGGGACATCGATCACATCATCAAGAGGCATTGTAGTATGGAGAGATGGAGCTTGAAGGATGGAGAGATAGAAAGGAGATGGGTGTGTAGGTGCAGCAATAGGTGCAGGTGCAGGTGCAAGGGGGATGGGTGTAGGAGAGGAGCTTAGATTAGGGGCGAGGGTGGTCAATTTTGGGGGGAATTTCTTAAAAGTTTTGGAGGGAGTCAAAAAATGCTCAATTATGATTAATTTAGCTTAAAACTCTTTTTTTTTATATGTATATATGTTAGGGCCACTGTTTAGGGAGAAATAGAGTTTATTTGAATGTTTTTGAAAACATCACTTTTTTTACCTCTTTGACCCATGGATTTGATTAGGTGGCATGGGAGAGTTAAGAGGCCACTTACAAGCTGGCCAAAAATCTAGAGCGAGAAAATAGCATTCTCCCCCCTCCCCCCCTACTTTTCAAATGGTTTTACCCCCCCCCCTCCCCCTTCCCTATTTTTCAAATGGTTAACCTCCCCCCCCCCTTCCCCCTACCTTTTTAGGGGTCAAAGGTGGAGGAGACCCTACCAAAATAGCCCCATTCAAAGCCTTTGTCCCCCTTAAACTTGGTAGGCTTCCTTGAAATTAGGGATTCTTACAAGGCCCATGGAGAGTCCATATTTTTCCTAATGAGAATGTCATCAACATAGAGAACAAGTATGATGGGACTACCATCTTCATCCCTTTTGGTATACAAACAATGATCTGCATGGCTGTATTTAAAGCCTTGAGACAACATAAAAGTGGCAAACTTCTTATACCACTTCCGTGATGATGGTCGCAAATCATACAAACCCCTTTTCAGTTTGCATGCAAGTTCCTCACGTGTAGGAACTACAAAGCCTTCAGGTTGTTTTAGGTATATATCCTCTTCAATGTCACCATGGAAAAATGTTGTCTTTACATCCAATTGATTCAATTCCAAATCAAGAACCGCAATGAGAGCAAAAAGGACACTAAAGTTGTAAGCTTTACAAAAGGAGAAAAGATTTCTTGAAAATCAATTCCTTATTTCTGTGCATATCCTTTTGCAACGAGTCTTGCCTTGTACTTGGATTTTTCATCCACAATCTTAATCTTGTACACCCATTTGTTAGGAAGAGCCTTTCTCCCTTTAGGCAATGGCACAAGATCTCAAGTATCATTTTCATACAAGGATTTCATTTCCTTGCATTGTAAGCTCCCACTTACTGCTTGACTCACATGACTTAGTCTCTTTATGAGTAAGAGGTTCACCCTCATTTGTCAACATTACATGATGCAAAGAGGGATTAAATCTCTGCGGTTGCCTTCTCAAATGAGTTGACCTGCATACCCAATGATCTTCATTCTCACATAACGGTTCTACATCATAAGGCAGCTCATTTTCAGCTTTACAAAAGAAGAAAGGATTTCTTGAAAATCAATTACTTCTTTCTGTGCATATCCTTTTGCAACCAATCTTGCCATGTACTTCGGTTTTTCATCCACAATCTTAACCTTGTACACCCATTTTTTAGGAAGAGCCTTTCTCCCTTTAGGCAATGGCACAAGATCTCAAGTATCATTTGCATACAAGGATTTCATTTCCTCTTGCATTGTAAGCTCCCACTTACTGCTTGACTCACATGACTTAGTCTCTTTATAAGTGAGAGGTTCACCCTCATTTGTCAACATTACATGATGCAAAGAGGGATTAAATCTCTGTAGTTTCCTTCTCAAACGAGTTGACCTGCGTACACAATGATCTACATTCTCAGGTAACGGTTCTATATCATAAGGCAACTCATTTTCAGCTCTATCATGCTGCTGAAAATCATTTTCAGCCAATTCAGGTGGCTGTCTATCCTCATTCGGAACATCAATATCATGTCTTACCTCTTTTGGCTCAAGGTTAACCGGTTGATTGTCAATTTCACCTTGCGATAATGCATCATGACGCTCTTTTTCAATATCAATGGGTGGCATGGAAGGATGAAATTTGACTACTTTCTTGTCAGTATCAGATTTTGTAGCATTCTTAAGCAATTTTGCCTCATTGAACATTACATCTTGGCTGCGTATTACCTTTCTAAACTGTTGTAACCACACTCTATAGACCATTTCATCTTCTTCCCCATAACCTAGGAAGACTCCCTTAATGAACTTCATATCAAGATTTGTTCTCAAGTCATTGCGTACATGAACGAAAGCTTCGCAACCAAATACTTTCAATGGATCATAAGAGGCAGGTTTGCCGGAACAAACCTCCTCTAGAATGTCATTTTTCAGTGTACTATAAGGAAAGCCATTGCAAATATGAACTATAGTCTCAATGCCTCCCCCCAGAACTCTTAGGAAAGATTAACAGTGGACAACATGCAACACGCTCTCTCACATAAAGTATGATTATACCTCTCAGCCACACCATTAGAAGACGGATTATAAGGGGCTGTCAACTCCCTTTTAATCCCATTTTCATCACAAAAACGCTGAAATTCCGCAGATACATACTCTCCTCCATTATCATATATGAGACATTTAAGCTTAGTACTCTTTTGCATAGTAACAAAAGCATGAAACTTCCTAGAAGCATTAAAAGTCTCACTCTTATTTTTCAACAAATGCACCCATCCTTTCCTAGATTAGTCATCAATGAATATAACAAAATACAATGCACCACCAAAAGCCTCTTAACAGGCATGGTGCATACATTGGAGTGAATAAGATCAAGAGAATTAGCTTTGCAAGAGACTCGAGAGTAATAAGAAGATTTCTTTTGCTTTCCATAAAGACAATCGTTACAAAAAATCCAAGTTTTTTCCTTTTACATCAACCCTCTTCAGAGAGGAAACCACATCAATACCCTTTTGGCTCATATGGCCAAGTCTCTTATGCCACAATTTTGTGTGTGAACCAACTTTAGCAATAGCAAGAAACTTGCCAGGTAAAGCTTTGCATCGAAGATAGTACAAAGTACCTCTTTAAGACCCTTTTGCAACAAGTATAGATCCCTTAAGTAACTTCCATGAACCCCCAACAAAAATGGTCATATATATCCATGTGCATCTAATTGGCCAACAAATAGCAAACTTTTCTTAATTCCTGGTACAAACCTGGCATCATTCAGCACAATCTCTTGACCATTGTTAAGAGACAAACTCATAGTACCCATTTCCTCAATATTGCAAGCAAAATTATCACCCAGTTACACCTTGCCATAATTGTCTGCAGCATATGTAGAAAAACACTCCAAAGATAGAGTCACATGGAATGAAGCACCAGAATCCACTATCCAAGACTGGGATAGGCCATCATTAGCACTATGCAATGCATCAATGACACCTTTCTTTGAGATAAGCATCTCTTCCGCATTAGCTATCACCAAATCTGAGGGGCATGAAGCCGCAACCAAAATTTTCTCAACGTCTGACAACTCCTCAATGACCACACTAGAGGATACATTTGCATTCTCAGCATCCTTGGAGAAATCACCTGCTGATTTTTCCCTTTCTTCTCATCTTTCTTCTTCTTTTCTTATGTTTCCTTATTCCTTTCCTGCTCTTTCTTGAAATACTTGCAATGAGGTTTCTTGTGACCCTTTCTGCCACATTGATAACAAGTGACATCCTTATCGTTTGTCTTGCTCTTACTTCTATTATGAGTCATGTTGCCCGCATCACGTTTTTAATTTCTACCTCTTGCCTTGTAGGCAGAACTGGCACCTTCTCCACTAGACTCGTGTTTAATCTCTTAATTCAGAATATACCCTCTCACACCATCATACGTGAGGGTGAGACTGCTGCTCAAGGAGACGAACAAGGTTTCCCAAGTATCTGGCAATGTCATAAGCAAGAAAATAGATTTCATGTTATCATCAAATTCTTGAAGCCCACTCTGTAACTCACTCAACACACCTGTAAAAGCACCCAAATGCACTGGCTTCGAGTCATCAAGCTGCATATTCACCAAGTTTCACATCAAATGCACGTGGTTCATATGCGTGGTGTTTTCATCATTGGACGTAAGCTTTTGCCATATTGCATAAGCAGAGTGCAAACACTTCATGTCTGTCAAAATGTCATCATTGATGGCCATTTTGATGTAGGCCATAGCCTTCTTATTTAACCTGGCCCACTCTTTGTCAGACAAACCTGGTGGCTTATTCTGTTTCAATGCATCTTCACAATCCTTTAAGAAAAGGATACCTTGCATGCGTTCTTGCTAGAGGTCAAAGCCTTGACCATCAAACCCTTGGATTTTCATCAAACTTTTATTGTCAGATGTGGAAGAGGAAGAAGCCATTTAATTAAACCACAAGTGTGTATACAAGATAGATGCAATAGGCTGAAAATTTCAGCAAATAGGAGCAACCACAAGACTTTGCATACGATAGACCACAATTTCTTTACATGAAATTGTCCAAACTTGAAATTTCAGATGAAAGGTGCAATTTCAAGCACCTGTACTTGGCTTTTCACTCAATTTGTCGCGAGAAACATCAATACATGTGATCCCACAACTTTGGTACACTTGCGTGTTATTGTTTTGACGTGTTATAACCTGTGAATCACCTATTTTGACCTAAAAACAGTTTGTTTTGGGCTCTTTTGGTAGTTTTGGTGACCTTTACGACCCTGGAAGCAAGGGGCTTCACGATGGAAGCAAAATTGATCGCGCGAGAGCAATATTCACTTGTTGTCCAACAGACTCCACAGGGATATTTTGAAACCCTAGGAATCTGATACCAGTTGAAAGCGCGAAGCAGAAGGTACCGGCAAGAAGCAGGAGGCGGAATGCAGCAGAGAGCTAGTGCAAGCAATCAAAAACAGAGAGAGAGGGCACGCTCCTTTTTGGGGAAACCCACAATAATGGTTTTTGTGGCCATCCCACTTTTATTATAAGTGACTTTAAAACATGTGTCTATGTTCAATGTGAACCTGGACAAAGTATAAAAATGTACAATAAGAGTTCATTTAGGGCCTTTAACCCAACAAGTAGCTTGCTGATGTGGTGATGCCGCGTGTCTTCTTTGGTCTCTCACAGTAGGTTAGAGATTAAGTGAGGGCTTCTTTGTGGCTGTGCCTGGCCTTGTGTCCGATCAGTATGTGAGCCAATTGCCCAATGTCGAGTCAGTTTAGTCCAGTATGTGCATAATTGGCATAAGGTGCAGGGGAAGTGAATGTGCAACTTTGCTCAAGATGAGTGCTCCAAACTGTGCTCAAGGGTTCCTTTTTATTACAAAAGAGAGAGCCTTCCGTTCCTTTAGTGAGAGAGTGCAGATGATCACAGACAAACTGAACAACACTGTGAATGAAGAGAGATAGAGACAAGAATACCACACCAGACTGTTGTCAAACCCTCCTCCAAGGGCCCCTCTCTCGATGGCGAGAGAAGTCTATGCTATTGATTGCACAAATTTGGTACAAAGGTGGTGATGCAAGTTCTTGATGCTATGATGCAATGATACTCTAAGTCCGAGAGGAGGCCGACAACGACGCTGATGATTGCTAGTTGAAAACACTGACTTTAGAAGTTGAAAAGATTGCTTTATCTGGCTGAAAAAATGCTACTATATCTGGCTGAAAACGCTACTGAAAAATAGTGAGGCTAGCTGGCATAATCTGCTCAAAACGTTGTTGTAGGTTGACAGAAAACCTTGATGCATGCTTAGAGAAAAACGCTGGTCTTGCTGAGGTTCTTACTAAGGAGAATCACTAGAGAGCCTACTGCAAAGTCTGCCTATGCTCTCTTGGTTTCTTCTGCCTCTACTAAGTGATTGCCAGGTTTCTTTCATATTGACTTAGCAAATTTGCCCTACCTAGTTTCCCAACAAAGTCACTTATTATTAATAAGTGAAAAATGGATAAAATAGGGAAAATTGGTTATGTGCACTGCGTGCACATCTAAGCGTATGTGCATGTGGACAAGATACTTCAGGTCTAGGGTTCAGGTCAACTTAGGAAGTGTTCTGGCACCTTTGTGAGTCTGTGAGCAGACCGTGCATGTCCAAACACTTAGAGTAGTTGCATATCCTCTAGTTGCACACAACATGATCATCAACATGACAATTAATACCCATCATGAGCATTTTACAGTGCACATAATCTACTTTCCCTATTTATCCATTTTTCACTTATTATTTAATGAGTAACTTTTGTTGGAAAACTAGGTAGGGAAATTTGGCTAAGCTCCTATAAATGAAACCTAGAGCTAGCACTCTCTGGCAGAAGAGGCAACAGAAGTTCGAGTGACTTGTACTGCACCTTCTCAATAAGACCGGTAGGAGACTTAACTTTTTTAGCCACAAGACCAACCTGGCATTTTTGGGACATTCGAGATCAGCCAGTGTTTTCAGATCCCAGCAGATAGAGTTTTTAGGTTGCAAATCAACTTGGCATTTTTGCTACAACAGATTCCATCTGGCGTTTTTGTGGTTGAATACCTAGTCTAGCGTTTTGCAGCTTTCCGACGTCCGATCAGCTCATTGTATCAACGTTTCAGTTTTCAACACCTAGACACAAGATATCATCCCCTAGCCTCATAAATCTCACCCACCCACAGTAGATCCTCACCGTACCATCAGATCAGCCAACATTTTTTAGTTTTAGTCCACTATTTGCATATTTCAGCATCTGCGTTTTCAGCGCATCGTGGCCATCACCGTCCTTGCCGACACAGTGTCAGAATTCTACAAGAAGTCAGCGTTTGCAAATTTTAACCCTAGCATTTTCAGATTTAGCCCATTATCGTCGTCGTCATCATTGTCGTTGACATCTTCGGCAAGTCCATTGCATCTAGACCATTGTACTAGATTTGTGCAATCAATAACATAGACCTCTCTCGCCATAGAGAGGGGGGCCCTTGGAGGAGGGTTTGAGAACCATCGGGTGTTGTATTCTTCTCTCTCTCTCTCGCTCTCTGTGTGTGTGTGTGTGTGTGTGTGTGTGTCTCAACACCTTCAAGGTCCTGACTCCATCTGCGTAGACGCAGACGAGCTTTTTGTAGAAACCATTTTTGAGACTCGGGAATTAGCCAGTACGACTTATTCTGGGGATGGAATGTCAAAGGAGAGTGCCTTCATTGTCGATGGTTGTGCAGCTCAAAACGAAGGTACACATCATGCCCACAAGAAGATTTAAACAACATTTTCTAATGTAGGAAAACTGAGTCTTTTTGAGTGTTTTTCATACAATACATAACATTACGAGCTTCTGCTTGAGAGGCCCCGCATACCTATCTAGGGTACGATTGGGGTTAACACTAGGTTGGTAACCTAACATGACATAAAAGTGTCCTTTCAGGGTTTTGAAAAAAACCTTCAAAACCATAGTAGATCCACTCATTTTGTAAAATCCTTTCATGAGGTTATAGTTCAAGGCCTACTACACATGGAAAAAATAAGAAACTTGTAAAATTTCTCATCTTTTGGTCACACCAAGCCTCCAAAGTTGATGGACCAGTGCATTTTCATCAAAACAGTAATTTCTTACGTTTTGTTGCATAAAAATAAGATTAGGGATTTTTGTAGGACTTGAGATAAATTCCCTAGTTAACTTCAATGGGTTGGTGATCAGAACATATGATTGCTTCTCACTCACTATTTTTTGTTTTGCCAAAATAAATAGGTACAAAAAAGCTGAATCTTTACCATTCTGCAAACCTATCATCAAAGTTTCTATAACCACACTCAATACAAATAATATATGCATGTTTTCTTAGTTCCCTATTGTCCTTTATGTTCATGAGGATCCATGGAACATGTCAAAATAATAATACATCTCTTACCAAGGGGAATCTTGGGGACAAAGATGAAGTGCTAAATACAACAAACATGAAAAAACTGGGTTCAACATTATGAGTTGTAGAATCCCATAGAAACTATTCAATATCTAACCAAATTTGATCCTTATGACTAGATATGGTTACTACCTACAAAATGCATGTAGTTATCACAAGAAACTAACAATATTGAGGAAGCTATACTTGATATACTAGAATGTTTTGTTTTCTTCTATAATTGAAAAAATCAACCATCGTTGTATACTATGCAAAGTAGGGTATTAGGTGCCCCAAAACTCAAGGAATATTAGCTTTATGTTACAATATGCGACATAGAAAATCAAAAATGCATCTTGATATCATGAAATCCACCAAAAAAATCATAGAAGGGCTAAAATTGGCTAAAAAACAGGATTTGACAATTTTTGTAATTTGGTCATAACTTACAACTTTAATATTTATTTCTCCCTAGAAGCATCAGGACATGTTGAGGCCTACTAAAGATAGTTCTCTAGCATTGTAGACCTCCCGAAAATGAATTCTAGAGTGGTATAGTTGCAGAAAGTTGAAAAAAGCCAAAAACCCAACCCGTTTTTTCACACAGTTTAGGTTGTGAAATGTTGTGCAAGGACAAGGTTAAAGATGGAATTGATATTCCAAAAAAATGTCGAGTTTTTTTCAGCTCATGAGACAACTTTCTAGATAGATAGCACCTCAAAATCCATTTTGAAACTCTTGACATAATTCAAGGAAAATGGTCACTTAACAGGACATAAAAGTGTCCCAGGACCAACCTAGTGTTAAGGGACCGCCGGCCCGCCGGCTAATGATGTTGAGGTAAGTCACAATGTGGTAATTACTGTTAGATTTTAAAAAAAACTTTGTGTGGTTCTATCATAAGTTTTGTTGTGCTTGTAGAAATCATTTCTTTCCTTTCGTCCGTCCGATGATGGGTTTACTAGCTCTACATATTGTTAATGCAAACAAAGATGTTACTAGACATGCATGCCCGATAATGCATTTAATAACAGTAGGCATGCATGTGTTGTTGAGACTTTCTCAAAATAGTGTAGCATTTAGTATTCACCATCAAGGTCAACATAGCACACAAAATACATGTTAACAGCTGTTGCAACTCATGGCAGACAATATTGCCAATCCAAAGCTGAAAATAACCGAGATAACTACTGGGATTGAAACATTCCAAAGGCAAATCGTGCTCAGTACAGCACAATACACCTACCACTCATTGTTTTTGTATTAGCATAAATCAACATATAAGAAGACAAACTTGACTATGCTAATGTTCTCAAATTTAACTTTCAGAATGTTGTTGAAGAGGACTACATCTGGAGTAAAATTGACCAGATCATATAAAACCTTCTTTACTACCTTTCTTCCTTTTCTAATTACCTTTGTGGTTCTACTCATAGCAAAGATGATGCAATGATGTGACAACCGTCTTGCTTTTAAATCATTATTTGATCAAAAAGTTAAGTTGAGGCTGGAGCATGAGAATATTCCTAGCATTTTTAGGGCCTTTTTTAGAAGAGGATAGAGGTAATGAACTACCACTTACAATGCTATGTATGTATCATAATTCCATGTTGAGTTGTGAAGTACCACTAAAAGCTATATGTTTCTGGGTGTTGATTGCATTTTTCTTTGCAAAGAGTAGGTTGGTACAAGTTTTGTTGCCATTTTGAGTTTTTGAGTATCACTAGAAGCAATCATAGGGTGTATGTTTCTGGGTATTGATGGATTATTGATGTTTTTTTGTGTTTTCTATTCAAATAAATGATTGGACCATTAAAAGCTATCAATGGGTGTATGTTTTTCAATGATGATGTGTTTTGTTTGTTATTGACCAGATGTCAAATCACTCAGAAACCAACTGAAAGATCAGTGTTGCATTGAGGATGGCCATTGTACTCCCGATTTTCTTTGGGATGTATCCTTGGTATTAACCCTACCTCAAATATACACTCGTGCCATATACTCTTACATGGGAAGGCATGTTGCCAAGGATTTGTACAAGAAAGTGACTACATTAGGATGTGGTGAAGAGATGACTATAGTTGGGGCAAAGGGGTGTGGAATTAGGAGAGTTGTAGAGGCCTTGGCTGGCTACTTGATAGGTTTTGGCACACCAGCAGTATAGTTTTCTGGGAGGAGTTTTATCAGAAGTTGTTATTGCTTCTAGATGCAAAAAAAGAAGAATCTGCACTGAAAAAATTAAGAGACTGGAATATAGTGCAATGGTGTAGAACTTTCGAGAACACTATATATCTTTTTGTTGATGATTCAGATGCCTTTGAAAAGAACAAGGATCCAGAAAAAATGTTGCATGAAGCTTGTTATCTGCAGGTTATGATTTGCATCACTTCCACCAACACCAATTTAAGAATAGAAAAACTAGAGAGTGACAAAGATAGAGATAAGTTACAAATCATCGATGGTCCTTATAGTCAGGACGAGCAATCCAGCCTCAAGGTCACAGATGACTGCAATTTTTGGGTTCATCTTGCCTATTGGACGGGTGGAATGCCGTGCTTGCTAAAGTCCTATGAAGAGGTAGGGGGAAACTCAAAGAAGTTTATTCAATGTATAGATCAATCTCATGTTTTAAAGTTAATATCTATATTTATCAACACAGCCAAAACCTTTGAACAACTCATGGAATGTTTAAAGTTTGTGACAAAAGGTGAGCTATCAGGTGCCTTACCATGTGAGAAGGGGAAGAAATTTGCAGATTTGATTTGTTTCTACTAGGATAAACAATTCAGATGGCATGCTATGTCCCCTTTTCTGAAGGTTACAGAAGAAGCAATGATTGTAGATACTACGAGAGGTTGTGTGCTCTTGTGACGCTTTTAGTGATGGAAATACATTGGGATTTTATAACCCCCGGGGTCACTAAGAGCGTCGCTAACAGCATCGATACGAGAACCTCGCTATAAGCGTCGTTACAACAGTCGCTATAATTGTCACTATATAGCGACGCCTATAGCAATGATTATAGCGACGTTTGTAGGCCATCTATAGCGACGTTTATAGCAATGCTGCAGAGCCTTATATAGCGACGTTCATAGAGACGCCCGAGTACAACCAAACACGGGAGCCACCAAAAGGTAGCGGCCTCACGCCTCCCCCGGGGCGGCATGAAAAAGGGTGGGCTACTTTACAATGTGCAATGCTAGATGGCGTTGATCTTGTGAACCCACTACCCACAACTCAATGACACGCATTCATATTTGGAGGTGACAATGTACTAAATCTATCTATTCCAGGTAGTGTGAATTAGGCTATGTAGCCACACGGTCTATGCATTCATTAATTGGAACAAATGGTGCTTGAATTTATGCAACAAGGAGGCATTGAAAATGTTACTATTTGTAATGTGATAATCATGCTTTTTTTGTATGCGGATGATGTAGTGCTTCTATTACATACTTTAGAGGATGCTGGTTTTCCTTGAGAACTTATGCTTGCATAGTGGGCTAATTGTGAATGAATCCAAAACAAAGGTTGTGTTTGTGATAACCAAGCATAAGGAGAAGCCATGCATTGAGTACATTAATGAGACACTTGATGTTGTTGAGAGCTTTAAGTACCTTGGTCTCAAGGTTCCAGCCAATCACAAATGGAATGAATGTGCTTTTCATTATTTGGAAGCTAGGAAGGGAGCGTGCTATGCATTTGAAAACATGTGTAATGCAGGGATTCCAAATGTTGGGTTTACAAGCCTGAAGCCTGACACCAATTCCTATGTATGGAGTTGAAATGTGGGGCAAGAGCATATCAAAATCTACTTGGGAAAGAGTTTGAGAATGTCCAAAAGAATTTTTAAACAAACTTTCTCCAAGTTAAGACACAAACACAATCCATGCTCCTACTTCTTGAGTCAAGATCTCTTTCAATTGAGTTATGAAAATGGAAAGGGTTGTGGAGTACATGATAAATATGCATAAAACCCCTTTGAGGACTATAATAAAATCTCTCTCTCTCTCTCTCTCTCTCTCTCTCTCTCTCTCTCTCTCTCTCTCTCTCTCTCTCTCTCTCTCTCTCTCTCTCTCTCTCTCGCTCTCTTGGTGAGTACATGTGCATGTGCATGTGTTATCATGTGGGTATCTGTGCGTGAGAGCAACGTGGGTACTGATTTGTGGGTATTTAATTTCTGCAAATTTTGTGTGACAAAAGAGTGATCATGGTTTTGATGTATGAGCTCCAAGTGTGCAATGTGACTGCAACTCTCTCTCTTTTGGGTCTCACCCACACACATAGAAAGAAAGATAGAAAGATATAGGGAAATATAGAAAATACATAGATAGAATGAGAGAGGGAGGGCTTTAAAGAGAAAAATAGAAAATACAGAGAGAAAAAGGAAGGGATTTACACACACATAGAGAGAGAGAGAGATTCAATGAGGGAGGGATTTACACACACACACACAGAGGACCGATGGAGAGAAAAAAAATTAGAGAAAGAAATAGAACAAGAGAGAGAGAGAGAGAGAGAGAGAGAGAGAGAGAGAGAGAGAGAGAGAGAGAGAGAGAGGGAGAGAGGGAGATTTAAGTATCTTCAACAGAGGTCAGATATGACCTATGGGACCAAAACAAAACATTACATCCGTTTTGTGGGCTGGAGGCGTTAGATACATATCAGTTAGGGACTGAGGGTCCATTAAAGGGGAAGGAAAAAGGGTATGAACAAGATTTAAATCAAAACCTAAGCAGTGTTAGGTGGAGGGGGAGTTGGCTTGGGAGTTTGAAAGTC
This sequence comes from Adiantum capillus-veneris, assembly GCF_014529385.1. NCBI lineage: Eukaryota > Viridiplantae > Streptophyta > Polypodiopsida > Polypodiales > Pteridaceae > Adiantum > Adiantum capillus-veneris. Next base: position 99,398,573 of record NC_140959.1, on the reverse strand, counting down.
CTAAATGATACGCCACTTCAGTCCTCGCACACAGCTCCCGCACACTTCACACCGTATGTTTTTCTCTCTCCCCCTGACAACCAGTGGCGTCGCCGCCAACTAGAGCTACCAACCATTTCCGCATGACGGGCTACCCACCACATCTGCATGCACAAACCCAAACCGCGGCCACCCATGCTACCGACTAAACCTTTTTCTCTGTCTCTCAGCACAGTCCGCCATGCACGACTCGAGCACATTGATCCTGGTTCGGCAAAAATGACCCGAGACAACAATGGTGCGTGCCATCCACTTTGAGAGCCGCACCAACTTTTTTCTCTCATCTCTCTCTCTCTCTCTCATGCCGACCACAGTTAACTGCCCCTCTCTCTCTTACACTGCGGCGCCAACCGACCTCCCCTTTTTCTCAGCACCCCTCAACTGCAGTCGCCATCCAGTCTTCCTCTCCCTGACCTCCTAGCGGCCAGTACCTCTTACTTTCTCTGTCTCTCACTCTCCGCCAGTCATCACCACCCTCAGCCGTGAGAGAAAATGACGCTCTGTTTTTCTCTGGTGTTGTTCAGCCGCCCCACCTCTCCTGCGAGATTCACTTAGTGCATGCAATATGAAACACCATGTGAAAACATGAAGACTAGGTGAGCTTCGTAGGTTGATTCTTTTGATGCATAAGAGAAGCTCACTCAGTAGGGGTTCTAGGATTCTCATTTGCTCTTGCCGCTGCTCACGGCCATCGTCGTCGTCATCGTGACATCTGTAATTGATATCATTGCTGATGCTATCAGATACTTCTGCCAGCGATTGAGTGACTAGGCTTGTGTATGGTAGGTGGGTCCGGGTTCTCATAAGTTGCGCCCTCCAGGGTTCTGTTCCCGCGTAGCTTCTGCATTTTATTCATCTTCAAGTACACCATCAACAGAGTCCCATTATGTTTGGCATCAAAACAGGTGAGTGGGGATCTCCAAGTAAAATCCAGCATCTTTGAGCATATCAAACATTCCATGAAAGTTTGTGTGGGGATGATCTCCATGCCAATCAATTAGTATATCCTTTCGAACATCTGAAGACATCACACATTTGAGTACCGCCTGATCGCCCACACTCCCTCAACCTCCATGAAACCCTCATCAGATTTAAAACACGCATCCACTGTCTCGTTGGCCAAGGCATCCCCCCCCCCCCCCCTTTCGCACCATCACTGGACGCACTTACATGCTTTTAAATTCTCTCTTTCTTCCCACACGACTACAACAATGGTCTCAAACAAGTAGACTGAAGATCAAGGCTATGGATATTGGCACAGATAAGGTTAAGCCCACTATACCAAATTTTGTACCTACGAAGGCAGATGACAGCAAAGCCTTCAATCAATCAGTTGGAATAAAGGGAGCAACTGCAAAATAAGGCTTCCCCTTACAAAACCAATTACATGGGCCCTGTTGATATGGGGTGTTGTTCGCGGTGCTATAGCATCTCACATTGGATCAGATCCACACGGATTTTAACAGTTTAGCCTTTGAAGGCCTTAAATGTAGCATTTTATTTCATTCCTTTTCTCGCTCGTTCCCCTAGTCTGCTGCATGTGACCCCTCCACAACAGTTCCCCCCCCGAGACTACTTACAGAAGCGGAGATCAACAAAAATCTTAGATGACAAATACAATACCTTTTTGCGACGACGCCCAATGTCAGGCATCCACGAGACTTGACGACAATGACTCTGATTTTAGTTCATTTTTCTATATAGACATCGTATTAGATCCATAAAGGACTGTATTAGTTTTCTCTTATAGCTAATTTGTATAAGTTGTAGACTCTCATACCACATACCTAGTACAAGTTTAGAAGAGAAGCTTAAGTTTTTGGTCTTGCCAGACATTTTCTTGATGCATATTCTTTTACATATTTTGATGTCTAATTGGCAATGTCCGAAAGAGCAACTAAGGTCAAATCAATTTTGCATTGTTTTCTTTATTCGTGGACCAATCTACTATTTATAGTAGGGCCTTTACATGATGTATGCTCGTGATATCATGACTAGACACTAGTATGCTCGTGATATCATAACCAACCACTAGTCAATGCCCTTTAAACAAATATCTGCTATTAAAAATTTTACAATATTAAGCACTTTAATAAAGACAACAGTTTGCGATATCAAGGAGACTACTCCTTGATACCAATTTTGCATTCTTTTCTTTATTCGTGGACCAATCTACTATTTATAGTAGGGCCTTTACCTGATGTATGCTCGTAATATCATGACTAGACACTAGTATGCTCGTGATATCATGACTAGACACTAGTATGCTCGTGATATCATAACCAACCACTAGTCAATGCCCTTTAAACAAATATCTGCTATTAAAATTTTTACAATATTAAGCACTTTAATAAAGACAACAGTTTGCGATATCAAGGAGACTACTCCATTTATTCAAAAAAAAACAATCTACAATACATTGATTCCATCTCACTTTTCGATTAATCCGAGGCTCATCATTGTAAATGAATTTTGCTAATTACAGCTCTCTCCTACTTGTCTCTCTTTCCCCATGCACAGACTGGTACATATTTCAGATGCGGTACATCATCCAGAGTCTAATGATTTATAGAGAGCAACCAGGTAAGTTCTCTCCGCAATTTCTTTTTGGGTTTTGAAAAATCTTCTCAGAAACACAAGTAATTATACACTGATAACACTCTCTCAGATTCTCATAGTGCTACACATATTTCTTAATACCATTCCATAGAGAACAACAACGTTACATAAATTCAACACATCTAGCTTCCTTATTAGCTTGATTACAATTCATTTCTTGAAAGAAGGCATGGCTCTTTTCATTACCTGCATTCTCTAACATTGTGCCAATACTTGTATTAAAGGAAATTGCTATTGCGATCCACTACAACACTAAATGAAGATATCGACGCGCCTATATCGACGGCCATGCCTTTCCACGCATATATCGACGACATTAGCGGGCGTCGCTATACGCGTCGCAATGTGCGTCGATATACGCGTGGAAAGGCTTTATTTGCCATGCATATAGCGACGCGTATATCGACGCCAAAAAAATTGGGGGAAAAAAGAGAAACCCGCGCATAGGGGCCATTTTTGCCTGCTCGGGTCTTGGCCGAAACCTGCTGCGCAAGTATTATGTCCATCTCCACCCTCCCCAACCTCTCTCTCTCTCTCTCTCTACCTCTACATCGTGTGTGTGTGTGTGTAGAGAGAGAGAGAGAGAGAGAGAGAGAGAGAGAGAGAGAGAGAGAGAGGGAGAGAGAGAGAGAGAGAGAGAGAGAGAGAGAGAGAGAGAGAGAAATATGTGTGTGTAGGTAGGAAAGAGAGAGAGAGAGAGAGAGAGAGAGAGAGAGAGAGAGAGAATTAATGTATGCTTAGGAAATTAAAACTAAAGAAAAAAAATCAAAGAGAGAAATGAAATGAAATGTTATATTAACGTCTTCGAAAGGCCAAAGTGACCTATGAGACATGAGACAAGAAAGTTACAATGTGATGGATCTGATACAAAGTTAGAGTAAGAAGATGACAAAATAAAATATTATGGAATCCTAAACTGCTGGGTGTGGACTAAACGGCTAAACGAGCTAGTTGGGACAGGTAGATCTCCTCCATGGTCAGTACTCTGACTGGACATTGTGCATGTCGAGCCAAAGTGACCTAGCTAGATCCTCTGATGCAGCCTCTATCGATGTTGTGTAGTCCTCCGCAGTCGTGGGCGTCTAGATCTCCCTAGATCAGTCGCTCGTTCGATCATTAGAGAGATAGGAAAGTAGAGAGCGAGAGAGAGAGAGAGGTAAGTAGAGAGAGAGAGAGAGAGATAGGAAATAGAGAGATAGAGAAAGAGAGTTATATATATATATATATATAGAGAGAGAGAGAGAGAGAGAGAGAGAGAGAGAGATAGGGAAGTGAAGCTCCAGGAGTTATGGTAGAGAAATCGGAAAATAGAGAAATAGAGAGAGATAGGAAAATAGAGAAAGAGAGATAGCGAGAGTGAGATCAAGAGAGAGAGAGAGAAAGAGAGATAGCGAGAGCGAGATCGAGAGAGAAAGAACGAGAGATAGGGTACGTAGACAGAGAAAAAACTATGGAACTAAAAGAGGCAAAGGGGTTTTGCCTGCTACATGCATTGCCATGTACACCTGGGAGTGCACGTATGTGTCTACCCATATAGGATTTGACCAATAAAGACGAGATTTTGACCCGGTGGTCCTGATCTCCGTACACCTCTGGACCGAGGTGTACGGAGATTGGGCAAGACTAGAGAATGTGAGCTAGTTTACATTGTGAGGAGTATATATATGTATATATATATATATATATATATATATATTAAAACAACATTCATAATCATTGTAGATGGCAACGTCATCAACTAACATGGAGGAAAAGATTGCATGCTCGTGCACGCTCTGCAAGTATCAAATCCTACGCAAGCGTAGGATATGTAATGAGCATGTGCACAAGTACGGAGAGTTTGCTAGAGAAACCGTACAGAATCTGCGATACGACTCCTACGGAACGGGCATTGATTCCGCGACATAGCACCTACATCTGAGAGAGAGAGAGAGAGAGAGAGAAAAGATTATGTGTGAAGGTGCGACCAATATAGAGCCACGGATGGAAGCAAAAAAGGGCTTACAGACAGAAGACGACGGCATGGAGGAGATGTTGGATGCCTTCTTCCAGACAAGCGAGGAGAACGAGAACGAAGCAGCACCAGAATCCGTGCGCCTATCTCTAGAAGACATGTTGAGAAAGCTGGCACGTCAACCAATCTATGAAGGCGCCAAAATATATGTGCTTTGTACTTGTCTGGTGTTTTTGAATCTTTAGTCAGTGTACTGGTGGTCAGATGCAAGCGTCACTGCTTTGCTTAGGTACGTAATTTACAAAAGAGATTTTCCGATTGCAACGGTGATGTGCTCGGAGAGCTTTAATTTTAATTTAATGTGGCTTAAACAGGTTATTGTGGGAGAAACTTCTCCCGCCTGGCAAAGAAATGCCCCCCTCCAGGCCAAACACAAAGCAACTTCTAACCTCAGTTGGTTTGGACTACAACAAGATTCATGCATGTCCAAATGATTGCATTCTTTTTTGCAATGAATTCGAAGATTGTCTGTCGTGTCCTAAGTGCGGAGCAATGCGCTACAAACAACATGCAGTTGGCAAGACAGCGCCAGCTAAAGTGTTGCGGCATTTTCCTATTATTCCTAGGATAAAAAGCATGTTTCGTTGTGGTTCCATTGCAAAGTTGATGTGGTGGCATTCTACGAATAGATCCACTGACGCAACATTTAGGGTGCCCGCTGATTCGAAGGGTTGGAGGCACATTAAAGATACCTAGCCATATTTTAAGAGTGAACCACACAATTTGCGTTTGGGCATGGCAATAGATGGAGTCAATTCATTTGGCTTGAGAAGCTCGTCATGGAGCACTTGGCCTGTGTGCCTTATCAATTACAACCTCCCGCCGTGGCTTGCTATCAAGAAGGGTCATTTGATTTTAAGCTTGATTGTACCTGGTAAGTTCAAAGCAAAAAACATGGATGTTTATCTAGCTCCACTCGTTGACGAGCTCCAGGAGTTATGGCATGGGATCGACATAGCAGATGCGGTTGAACCAGTAGGACAACAACATGCAAGGATCCATGGACTTCTTATGTGGACTATGCATGATTGGCCAGGATACGGAGAAGCTTCTGGTAATGGTTATTGATTTAAAAAATTCTCGCTATTCGCAAGCCCTTTGCCTTGGCCTGATTCATGCTTTGATATATGCAGAACTAACAACTTCAGGATACAATGCATGTCCACTTTGCGGGCAGTCTTTGGATGTGCACTATTCTAGCTCTCTTCGAAAGACAATTTATCAAGGCCACCACCGTTATCGTCCAGATGGCCATCACTTGCGCGAAGGCAAGCTTGGTCGCGTCGAATGTTGTCCTATGCATGTACAAGAGTGGCGTCGCCGATGGGAGCAACATGAGGGGCAACCCGTTCCAGGAATGAAACGTTTGTCCATTCTCCATACGTTGCCGTACTGGGGTGATCTACTAACTAACCATTTTTTGGATCCAATGCATATATTCAAGAATGTGGGAGAGCTCCTCTGGAAGACAATCATGGGAATGAAAGAACAATCGATCTTCACGAGATGATTTGCATTTGGTTGGAAGGATGCCAGAGCTGTGGCCTTTCACCAATGCAGTTGGTCAAACAAAACTTCCAAGAGTGCCATGGGTATTGCTAAAAAACGAAGAGCGACAAGTGAAAAGGGTGATTTCAGAGTTCAGGACGCCAACAGGATATATGCGATGTCTCAAGACAGCATTCACCCGTGACGATCAACTGTCAGGGTTGAAATCGCACGACTGGCATAAGTTCTTGGAATTCATTCTTCCAATTGCGATCAAGGGGTGTTTAACGGAGGAAGTGTGGACCTGCATATACAAGATTTCAGAGCTAGTGCGGTGGATCTCTTCCAAGGAGATACGGGAGGAATCTATTGCAGTCGCAAGGGCTAACTCCATTGAGGCAGTTTGCATGATTCAGAAGTATCTACCCACAAGCTGCCTAACTATCCAAATGCACTTGCTCGTCCATGTAGTAGATGAGGTTGCAGTGGTAGGTACAGCCAGACGACGTCCATACTACTGTGACATTAGATTAGATGGACGAAGGTATGGAAGAGGAAGCTGACAGATATACAAGGGATGACGCAGACGATCCAGAATTGACACTTGTAGATGAAGATGCAATGGATGAAGACAATCTGCCAGAACGAGTTGGGGCAGATTTATGTTTGCAATTAGAGATAGACGATGATACGGTGCAAGATCTTATCGATGATGCCTCACTCATCGAGGCCTAGGCCTGTAAGTGTTTGTGTGAAGACTTTGATTTAAAATTAAGCTTAAAGTTAATTTAAACAACTGTGTTCTGACGCTTTATTTTACTTTCTTTGTGCAGGACTTTAGTATGGCAGACGAGATTCCAGATCCCGCTTCCATGAGTGCAGATGCATTCATGGGCTTCGTTACATGGATGACGCCTGCTCAGATGGCAGAGGCTTCTCAGTACTAGGTAGCCAGAGGCACGGGTACTACGCCTCCGAGATTCACACCTGAGGGTCCGACGCCTAGGCGGGGGGATGCCTACGGGGTTCAGGACTCCTATGGGTACTACGCCTTCTTCTCCCATCACGGCCGCCTCGACACCTAGGGGTGGGGCAGAGGCGGGTACGTCCTTATCTCCACAGCACAGGCGCACTCGCCGATCTCGGCGATCTTCAGGTGGAGGTGGTGGTTGCTGTGGAGGAGGGTCCACAGATGCTTCGACCCCTCCTCGCTCAAGACCCCCGTCTTACCCAGGCACACCTCTCGACACACCTCTTGGCACACCTCGGACACCTTGGGGGGCACACGATCCTAGTGCCTCCAAGCTCTATACTGTACGGGGAGATGGTTCTGTTGACATGGATAGAGTTGGGACTGAGATGCGACAGCGGATTCGCCATCTCGTGGAGTTGCAGTTTTCGACCAGCATTCTGACGTCTTGGGATCAGCAAGAAAAGGAAAAAGTCACTTACATAGTGGAGACCATCCTGAGAGAGTACCAGCCTGCTCCGGGTTCTTCCGTTGTTTCGGCGCGGTGGATCAAGGGTGTTGCACGGGACACCATCAAACATCGACGAGATGCAGCTCGGAAGGCTTTCAGGACCGGCTCACCGAAGCCTTCGGGCATCCCACACGAGACTTGGCTGTAGATCAGCGAGGATGAGCGGACAGCGGCCACGCGGTTCAGACAGCAGCGTGAGGCCGCGCAGGTACGACAGATGACTAGGGGGACATCTCATCTTGGCAGCGGAGGCTTCGACACCTTTCGCTATGAGTTTGTGAGTTTCTAATCCAATCCTAACTATGGCGTTTTTTAAAACGCGATGAATCATGTATTCTTATTACTTTGATTTTTGTATAAACACAGAATCTTGCGATGCATCGAGCTCCATCACGCGAGGAGGAGTCAAATGGATATCGCAGAGGTATCTATGAAGTACTGAATGATCTTGATGCTTCAGGAGAGCCTGTAGACTGGGAGGCCTTACAGTCTCGTTGATCGCTTGAGGTGAGACATTAATATGTGTGAGTTGATTTAATAAAGTCAGTATATGTGAAGTAATATCAATACTAATTTTGTGAGTTGTTCTATGTGCAGGTTGCGAAGCCTAGTCATTAGTGAACTAGATTTCATCTATATGCTTTGTGAGACACAGACACGCTTCTGTGTCTCTTTTTTGTACAAACAGTTAGTCTTCAGAGAGTTATTGTTTCCCTTATGGTTATGATTATTGTCATTGTCATTGTATAGACAGTTATTGTTTCTCTTTCTGGTTATGCTTATGGTTATTGTTAATTTTGTTTATGGTTATGATTATCTGCATTATGGTTTTGATCAAAGTGATTATAGATGGTTATGGTTTTAAGTTATGGTTATGCTTTTAAGTTATGGTCATGGCTATGCTTTTAAGTTATGGTTATGCTTTTAAGTTATGGCTATGCTTTTCAGTTGGTACGGTTGTCTTTCATTGGCCTTAAATCTCATGTGAGATCCTACTTGGATAGCATGAAGGAGGCGTATATATGATATGGTTTTTTTTTAAAAGTTTATGTAAAAACAAAGGGAACTCTGCCGAAATTTTTGCGCGCGGGAGCATGGTTGATATTTTGGTGTTGCTCGCTTTCTTGGGCAGAGGGCAGGAAGTCTGGCTGTGGTTGTGTCCATCTTTTAATTGGGCATAGGCCAGGCTACCTGCCCTCTGCCCAAGAAAATTTTTTTCTGCTATGGTCGTTGCTATGTGCGTCGCTATGCGTGTCGCTAATAGCGACTGGTTTCACAGCGACACGGATAGCGACGCGCATAGCGACGAGCCGCGTCGATATCTGCGTCGATAACATGTTTTTTTGTTCTAGTGATCATTTCACATTGAGATATGCAGCTACTCACGTGAGTTGCGGTGCTTTCAGTTAAATACCAATTTGTCAATATTTTGTTACTCAATCTTACTCCAATGCGGTGTGAAACAGGTAGTACATTTTTTTAATGTTTTTATGCTCTGCCTAGTCTGTTGGTCACATGCACACAGATCCGCCGATTAAGGCAGTGTGTAAATGCTCGTCTTGGTGTAGATTCGCCGATTTAGGCAACACCAATTATCTGTGCAGATCCGCCGATATAGGCATCACACTGACAAATTGCAAAGTCACAATGGTAAATGCAGATTCGCCGATATAGACAACATTAGTGCAGATTCACCGATCTAGGCAGCACGTCATATTGGTGTAGATTCGCCGATTTAGGCAACACCAATCACAAAATCATGCTACAGTGGCTGGCCACCACTGTAACTGGTATGATTTTGTTACTCAAGTACATAATGACAGTCATTTGGATTTGGACTTATATTCTGGAATTGGAATTGGATTGGGATTTGGTATCTGGTGATTATTATGATAGTGTTTAAGTGATGAGACTTGACATTATGAGATTAATGATGAGTGTGACCAATGATATCCCGATTCATCAGGGTATGACGTATACTGCTTATTATAGTGGTATGGGACACTAGAATAGGTAGTATGTGGATGACGACAGGCATAAGCTAATGTTGTTTAGTTTCATAAATTTTTCTTTATTATGTGATGTTTTTGACACAACATACTAATCACTGTTTTTGACAAGTATTGTTTGCAGATTTTTATATTCGCAACTAAGGACAGTTGCTTTCCAATGGAGAGGTATGTTATAGAAATGATCTTTTATGATTTATTGCAGCTGACAGGTGGAAAAGACTAGACCCAGCTTGGCCTATGCAAATGTATTTGTATATCATGTACATTTTATTATTCAAGTGCTCTTTTATGAGCTTTGGCCAATTATGACCGGCCGGCCAGTTTGTAACCAATTAAACCATTCAAGAAATCTATATAATAAATACGTGCAAGAGGGAAATGGTGACTCTTGCACGGGGGGAGATTGCACCCAGTGTCTGTGTTATTCTCCTCTCCTCCCCTCTCCTCTCCCTCGCCGTGCCAGGCGTAGCACTCCGCTCTCGGAGGTGCGCCTGCGCATGTTCTCTTTCTCTCTCTCTCACTCTGTCTCTTTCTCTTCATGTATCTCGTGATTATGCGTCTATGGGATTGAGAGGGATGTAGATTTATTCATTTATCTCTTGCTATGTGCTATTTTTGAGTATTTTGCAGGCCTTTCTACGCTCTCGACTGTAGCAATCGCGGCCTTGGATATGGTTCTAGGTGGCTTATTTTGGCTCTAGATAATGTGTTTGAGATTTCTAGAATGTAAATAATGCAAGTGAAAAGTGTGGATACTCTCATCCCGCTCGAGAAGTTTCACACATGCGGTAACTGTCTATTTGCGGTGCCTGATCTGCGGTGATACGTGCATCGCCCTAGAAATGGTCAAAAATGGAATGTGGGGATGTGGAAATGTGCTTTGGGCATAGAGGATCAAGCGTGCAAAATTTAGTGAATTTTGGAGTCCATTTGGGGTGTTTCCTGCAAAAAATGCACGCCAGGGGTCAAAATTGGCCAAAACTGGGCCAGAAAGGGTCAAAAAATGGTCAAAAAATGTGTGAAATGGCTTCAAATTGCCACATCACTCACAGTGCCGTGATGGTTGAGGCTGAGGGGGAACTTTTGAAGTACAATATCAGCACTTTCACCTCTCTATGTGTGGGAGGAAGCAGGGTTCCTACAGGTGGTCTAGTGCAGTCCCGTCGCATTCGCGTCCTGTTTTCGAGTGTGTGGAGGAGTGAATGAGAGCTTTCTCTCTTCAATTTTTCACTTGGGAGAGTCTATGGAAGTTCTGAGTTTTCCATGGATGTGTGTGTGCAAGGAATTGAGTAAAGAAGGTGCGGCTTTCTGCAAGACTATGTGACCCTGTATCGGTGCCATTAGGGTTGGTGCTACTCCAAAGAGTCCAACAGAGTGGAGTTTGGTGAAGCTTTTGCAATGGTTTGAGAGTGGTCATTTGTGGCTGGAGTTTTTGGTTTTTTTATGGTTTTTCTTGTATATTTTGGTCACCATCAAGCGTGATTTCAAGTGTTGATCACCTCGACTCACCTTGTAGTGTCTGCGGGCAGGCAAGGACTTGTAGGTCGAGGCGTTTGGAGTTTGAATTGAGCTTCTGGGTAGAGTTTTCAGGGAGATTTTGAGTGGTGTTGAGTTGTCTGGGTGTGTGAGTGTGCGCACAGTGTCTTTTGCTCCATGAGCGGGTCTACTGAGTATTATTCATCCATCACTACGGAAAAGCTAGTGGCTGCATAGATGTCGGCAAGGGAGAAGATGCGAACATTCTGGCTTGTTGCATAGCTACCAAGATATGGAGCTCTTGGAGAAAAATCCATCGAAGAAAGTGTGCAAGGAGAGGTGGTGGATTGAGAAGACTGTGATTTGACCTCATCGATGTCGGAAGGAATGCCGTAGTTGAGGGGTGTGTCATGGGAGTTCAAAGATGAGGGTGAGACACAGGTATATTTTGGGAGTAAAGAGAGGCGTGAGGAGGTTGAAATGGCAGGGTCAAGAGGTGGGGCTATAGTCAAATGCAGTGTGTAAAGCACTGTGGGTGAACTGGAGCGAGACATGGGTAATGGGTTTGATGGAGTTTGAAAGCCCACTGTAAAAGGAGCTGTGGGTTTGAAATTAAAGGGTGAAGATTATGGGGTGCAGAAGAGGTGGCAAAACTAGATACTGAGGACGGTTCTGTTGTCTCTAGAGGAGCACATGGAGACAAATGGGGAGGAGTGTAGCCGGGGTCAGAGAGTGTATGCATGCAGGGGCGAGCAGGTTGAGGGTTGTAGGCTTGCGCAGAAAACGAGCTGCAGGGGCGAGGTGGCAAAGTGTGGCAATCTTACACAGGGAATGAGCTGCAACGGGGAGGTTGAAAGTCTCTGTGAGAGAGTGCAAGAGAGCTATTTATGGGAGGAGGGCAGCTAGCTGATGAGGGATAGCGGGCACTGGCCGGAATCAATCGCGTTGACAGAGGGCGGTTCTGAGATGGTGTAGAGAAGGGAGGGGTTGATTGAGGGGTGCCTACACAGTTGGTAGTGGGCAAGGTAGCACTGAATGGGGTGCGTGCAGAGCGTGGAGTTGGCAAGGGAGAGCTGATGTGGGTGTTATGAGAGGCCATGGGAAGAAAGTGAGCAGCGCAAGGGAATGTGAAAACGGTGTGGGCTGATGGGGCCAAGGCGACGCAGGAGGAATCGAGGTTGACAGCAGGGCCAATGAGCTGGGAGTGAGCACGCAAAGTGGGGTGGCCGAGGGGCTGTGATTGAGCATGGAAGGCGTGGGGCATTTGACTGCGAGGTTGGGGTGGTGGAGAGGGCACGCTAAGGTTGGGGGTGCTTCTAAAAAAATTAAAAGGGTGTGGGTTGGGGAAGGTTTGCTTGTACAGGAAAAAGGGGTATAAGTATTGGGTGCATCATGTGGATTGGGTTGAGGGGTACGCACGATGGTGAGGATATGATGCGAGGCGGGGGCTCAGGTGGTTGGCCGAGAAGCACACCTTCATCGAAGATGACAGGCGGGAAAATATGAAGCGGTGGTGCTCCGATAAGTGAAAGCGGTATGCTTTCACGTCAAGACTCAAAACGATCGCCATAGCCTACAAATAGAGCACGATGGGTGTGGGGAGCTAATTTTGAAGCGAGATGTGTGTCGAGGGGGTATGCCAGGGAACTGAAGATATGCACATGGGCGAGGTTTGGAGGGTGGCCATGCCAAGGCGTATAAGGTGTGGTATCAGGATTCCATGGAGAAGGGATGCGGTTTTGTAGATAGCCGGCTGTAGCAGTTGCTTCTTTCCAATAAGAATCTCCTAGATTTGCTTGAAGTAGCATGGCCCATGCAGCATCAAGTAGTGTGCGGTTTTTGTGTTCTTCACGGCCATTTTGTTGTGGATGATCCGGGAGAATTCATGGCGGATACCAGCTTCATTGCATAGATGTTGAAATTCATGAGAAGCGTATTCTCTGCCATTGTCTATACGAAGAACCTTGATGGTGCGATTGATGTGATTCTCGACTAGAGTCTTGAAATGCCAAAAATGAGTGATAGTTGCAAATTTTTATGCCATATAGTATGTAACTGTGTATTTGGAGTAATCATCAATGAAGACCAGCATGTATTTGTTGCCAGTGACGGATAAGACAGGCAAAGGGCCACAGACATCAGAATGAATGAGATCAAGCAGGGCAGAAGCTTGTGAAGTGGAGTTTAGAAATGGTGTGTGGTGAGCTTTGGCAAGAATGCACCCTTCACAGAGTGAAATGGGAGTGATTTGGGTAGGGATACCTAAGGCAAGTTGGCGGTGTGTGAGCTCGTGCAAAACACGGTGAGAAATATGCCCAAGTCTATATAGTGCCATTTGAGAGTGTTTTCTTGTAAGGGGATATTAACGGTAGAGGAAAAATCTTGTGCATTTGAGCCTTGAGGAGTGACCAAGCGGGTAGAGGCGGCCAGTTTTGGAAATATGTAGACTGACTGGGTGACCATTTGTATCTCTAGTTAGAAGTATGCATCCTTCGTTGTTGAATTCAACTTTGATACCTGTAGAGGTGAGCTCACTAACACAAATTAGATTTTTCTTGAGTCCCGGAACATAGTATACCTTTGAGATGGCTGTCTAGACACCATTGGGAAGATGAATGAGAAAATCTCCATAAGCTTTGGCATATTGAATGCTATGATCTCCCAGGCAAACTTCAAGTGGATGCTCAAGGTATGTGAGATTTGATAACCAAGATAATTGATGGGTCATGGGATGTGTAGCTCCAGTATCTAATAGCCATGGGCTGTTAGGTGCAGAAGATATAGTAGTAACATATATCTGCATAGGGTAATGAGGGGTACTATTATATGTAGAGATTTCATCATATTGGGCTTGATTGGGGAAAGATGTGGAGGGAAATGAGGGCCTGGCCCCCCCTTGATGATAAAGTGGGTGATGATGCATGTAGGAAGGAGAGATAAAAGGGGGGCGTTGTTGATAAACATGTCTTTGATGCTTGGGTTGTCGAAAGTCTTTTGCCTCATGCCCGAGGTGATGGAAATTGGAACATTTCTTGTGTTTTTTTTTGTGATTACGACTTTGCGGACTATTATAGGACTTATTTGCTTGACCTTGTTGTTGAGGTTGTCAAGGGTGTTGAGGATTATATGGTTTCCTTTGAAAATGCTTTTGATGCTTTCCAATAGTAATAAGAGCCATAGGCTTATGAGAACAAGAGGTTTGCTCTCTAAGAGTTTCCTCTTCTTTAACCTTGCCACAAGATTATGAGCCTTCTTATTTAACCTTTGCCACAACTTTAACCTCTGGTAATAAAGGACGCACTTATTACACAAGATTAATCTACACACACTTATTCCTTCAAAAATGGCAAAGAACGCACTTATGGCAAAGGACGCACTTATTACACAAGATTAAAGTTGATGAAGTCCTTATATCTGGACTAAAAATCCTAGAGCAACTGCAATCTATGCTTTTATTAGCATCTCTCCCGTCTTCTTGGAGAGCCTTTGTTACCACTCCAAGGCTCCTTAGCTTCTGCACAACTGGTCTACTACCTTCCTTAAGCTGAATGCGATGTTGTGTCACTGTGACCCCCTTGATGTCCTTTCTCATCTATTTCACCTTCGATGTCTTGGCTCTTCTCCTCTTTTGGATCTTGCAGCAGTATACCCATCACCTCTAGAGAGCTTGTTGTTGGGGTATAAAGCCCAATGTGGTCGCCCAGGTAAGTGGGCGGGCCGCTAGGTATGTACACATATTCTTTTGTAAAAACCTAATAAGAACTCACTATGCTCTACACATTACAGTAGAGCGAGTTCACCATATCGTCGTGCTCTTCTTCTCGCACTTTCTCTCGCGTCGCACTTCCGCTCGTACTCCTTCAACTGGTATCAGAGCTCAGATCAAGGATCGGGGCAGCACTGCAGGAGGTAGAGTCACCAGCTCAGATTGGAGTGAAATTTGACAGGCGAAGACACGGCCCCAAATCCCGTGGGCAAGCCCGCAGGGCTTGGTGTTCTCAGAATTTCATTCTGAGGTCATCTCGGTCACCGTTCGGCTTCGACAAAGTTCTATGCAGGCCATTTTCGACTACGTGGTGAGAGCGGATTTTTTGAGATGGGGCTCAACTCAAGGCTCCCACCAGACAACCACTCCGTGAGACCCTACACACGCATATTTCTTAGGGGCACCACCCTCTTTTATGGAGAAAGAAGGAAACCAAAACAAACCATATACAACACACACACACACTCACACCTTCCTTATGTGCTTCAACACAAAATGCCCTTCAACCATTCAACACACACTCCTTAAGCAGTCCCTTTGAACACTGCACAAACTCACATGCAAAGATTGACCTTCACCATATTAGTGCTCATATACTTCTAAGAAAAGCAATCACAAAACCTCAAAACTCAAAACACCACAATGCACAAATACTTGACAACTCCTTTCCTTTCCAAAAGAAGAGACTACTTACACACATAAGGCGGCATGCATAGAGAGCTCTTCTCCATCTATGCAGCCCCAAGACTTACTTACACACAACATAAGGAGAGAAGCCAAGCAAATAGACACCATGGTGCACAAAAAACTTTCTCAACAAACAAGCAACCCAATGAGCACAAAATATGAGAAGCTGCCAAGATAGGCTTACCAATTTTGCATGCGTTTAGAGCAAAAGTGTGACGACGACACCCCAATTGCAACAATTTGTTGATCAAACCATGAGATAGATCATTGAACTTGATATCCTTGCTCTCATATAGAATCTACAATCCTTATTTAGGGATGAGTATGATAAGAGAAATGTTTGCAAGAGAATGGTAGCAATAGCATATTGATGCTCTCTCTATGGTGCCGCTTATGATAGTGAGCTTAGGAAATGGATAGGGAGACAAGAAGAGAGAGAGATTAGGGCTTCCCTAACCTTAGAGGAGCTTATTTGCAGCAATGGAGTAGGTGTGGTGTTTTTGTGCTTGCCAAAGGGCCTTTTTATAGCTGTACAAGACCTTGGGTTAGGTTAAACTTGACTAGGGTAGGTAATTAACCATAGTTAGGTTCCCTTTTGACCATTCCTTCAATTATGCAAATAAGGGACTTATTTTTTCATTAAAAGCCTTTTAGGTCGTGGAGGCTCCATAAGGGTTGATAATGTATGTGGCCCCACCATGATGTCCCTCCAGTGGCTCCTGTAGAGTGTCCCCATCTTGTTTGTTGTGTCTCTGGAAACATCTTGAGCCGACCCCTCCACATGCAAGTGGTTTTTAACTCCCCATTGATATTTTAGAATGTTGGAGAAGTCAAAAAACTTTTCACCTTTGTGGTTTACCTGATTGTAACTTTGACCTGCAGTAACAGTGTCCGCAGCACCTTGTTTTCACCATAACTTTCAGCCTGTAACTCAGAATTGGGCGTTGTAAAAGGCAAAGTTGACCTTCTCAAAGTGTTTAAGCTGATTTTGGAGTGTTCCGCAAGTATACCCACGAGCTAAGGCGTTCAAGATGCATCCAAAACACCTTTGAACCAAGTCTCCTTGTAGGGGGCCTTTAGCATGCATCCAAGGTGTAGCATGCTTTTTCAAAAGAGAATCCACCTTAAACAAATGAGCTAGGCTCCAATAAAGTTTGATTTATTGGGGATATAAATTATATTTAAGATTTGTTGACCAACACAAGTAAATGATCCAAGACTTGGGTCACATAGTGGTGGGGAAGGGAAGGCCTACAAGGTTAACCCTACCTTGAGAGAAGATGGGTAAGATAAGTGCCCATAAATTATTTATTTACAATTATGGGATGTAGATAGTATTTAAATTAGTAAAGGTAATTATTTAAAAGAATGTGCAGTAAAAACCTAGGAGAGTAGAATTAAGTTTTACTATTTACATTTAGCATGAAGAGAGAAATATGATGTAAATGCATTGTCGCAGTCTATGCTTACAGGACAGTGATAGGACAGTCAGAGACAGTACATGTGCAAGACAGGTTTACCCACAGCTTACAGTGTCAGAGAGACAGTGGTTTTTTGAGCTATTTTTTTGGTCTGTTTTTAGTACACCAGAGCCATTTTACAAAGGAGACTCTGCCAAAATTTCTGCAGAATCTGAAGCTTTCTTGGTTCATTTGACAGGTTGATATTGGTTCAGAGGTCAGTTTACAGGGAAACTCTGCCGAATTTTTCCCATAAAAGTAAACTACTGTGAAGCGTAGCTATGGCTGGATCACAGGACACTGCTCTTTACAATATCAAGAAGCTGGATGGAACCAATTTCCCATTGTGGAAGAAGCAGATTTGGCACGTGTTGGTACAAAAGAAGCAGATAAAACCTATAAAGCTCAAGGGGATAAAACCAGAAGATATGGACGAAGATGAATGGAGCGAAATGGATGAATTGGCACTTTCTACCATTATGCTGACTTTGGCAGAAAGCGTTTACTTCAATGTAGCAGACGAGATGTCGGCTTATCAAGCATGGTTAAAGCTGAGTGATCTTTATGAGAAGCAGAGTGCAGCTTCACAGGTATACTGGCTTAAGAAGCTTGTTGACTTGAAGATGAAAGAAGGGACACCTATGTCCAATCATCTGAATGAATTCAACACAATCTATAGTCAGTTGTCAGCTCAAGGTGTCAAGTTTGATGAACCTGTTAGAGCTATGTTCCTGTTGATCACATTGCCGGAAAGTTGGGACACTTTTCGCACAGCTTTGAGTAATTCTGCACCTCCAGATGGTTTGAACATAGCAGGTGTAGAAGGAAGTCTGCTTACTGAAGAAACCAATAGAAAGACAATGGACAAAGGCAAAGGAACAGCCTTAGTTGTCAGGGGAAGGACCAAAGAAAAGTACAAAGGTGGAAAGAGGAATCAGTCTCGTAGCAAGTCCCGCAGTGCTAAAGGCAAGAGTGACATAGAATGCTACCATTGTGGCAAGAAGGGTCACATGAAAAGAGACTGCAGAGAATGGAAAGCAGAAAAAGGCAAAGAGAAAGCTGAAGACCATGGTGAGAAGAACAAGTCCTCAGTGAAGATTCAAGAAATAAATGTGACAAACACTGTTGCAGAGGATGACAGTCTAGTGTCAGGAGACATCTACTTCTTGAAGAATACAATGGACTCAGCTCTTCTTACAGCATCTGATGGAAATGCACTGAGTGACTGGATTATAGACTCAGGGGCATCACTTCATGTGTCTCCAAACAAGGAGTGGTTTACCTCTTATGTGACCACTAAAGATCATGTTCGGCTAGGCAATGGGCAGACATGTGAGATCTTAGGTGTTGGAGATGTTCAATTGAAGTTTCAGAATGGCTCTTCTTTCACGCTGAAGAATGTGAGACATGTTCCCGCAATTACAAAGAGCTTGATCAGCACAGGTTTACTTGATGATGCTGGCTACGTCACCACTTTTGGAGAACATGTGGAAGATATCCAAGGGTTCTATGACAGTAGCACATGGAGTAAAGTCTGGAGGACTTTACATGATTTATGTATCAAATGTCTCTAAAAATGTAATCAATGTAACCGAGCAGCCGAACGTTTCTTTGTGGCATAGCCGGTTAGGACATATGTCCAAGAAGGGAATGGAAATCTTGTCTCGTTCTGGTTATTTGCCTGGCTTTTCATTTAATGATTTTGAATTCTGTGAACATTGTCTGTATGGTAAGCAAACACAGCAGCCACATAAGCATAGAAGCAGTAGAAGAGATACACAGTTGGCACTTGTTCATAGTGATTTGTGTGGACCTATGCCTAACCTATCTCTAGGGGGAGCTTCTTACTTTATGACATTTATAGATGATTACTCGAGGAAAGTATGGGTTTACTTTCTCAAGCACAAGGATGAAGCGTTTAGTGTTTTCAAAACGTTTGTGACACTTGTGGAGAATCAGAGTGGCAAGAAGCTTAAATGCTTACGCACTGACAATGGTGGAGAGTATGTTTCAAAGGCCTTTCAGGACTTTTGTGAGTCAAAAGGTATAAAACGTGAACTTACTGCTCCTTACAATCCTCCTCAAAATGGTGTTGCTGAGAGGATGAATAGGACCATACAAGAGAAGGTCAGAAGTATGTTGTCTAATGCACAGCTGCCAAATGGGTTTTGGGCTGAAGCTGTATCAACAGCTGTTCATCTTGTAAATAGATCTCCTAGCAAGGTTTTGCAGAAGGATTCAGTGCCAGAGATGGTATGGTCAGGCAAAATGCCCTCATACAAGCATCTCAGAGTCTTTGGTGTGAGGCATATACTCACGTTCCAAAGGAATTTAGGAACAAACTTGAGCCAAAGAGTAGAAAGTGCATCTTTCTAGGCTATGGTAATTCTGGTGAGATGGGGTACAGACTTTGGGATCCCGAATCCAAAAAGGTTGTCCGCAGCAATGATGTTCACTTTAATGAATCCAAATATCATTCTAAACCAGAGAGGGTTGAGGAGATTAGAAGAGTTGTCTTCCAAGAAGATGGACCTGCACGTGCAAGACAAAATGTCAGGGCTCAAGAGGAGCAAGGACAGGATAGAGTGGAACCACAGGTTGTGGCTGAGCCTGAGCCACCTATTGTGCGTAGATCTGGACGTGTCACGCGACCTCCTGATAGGTTTTGTTCCATCTATGAACTATGTCATGTTGACTGATTGCAATGAGCCTTCATGTTACAAGGAAGCAGTGCAAATGAAGGACTCCGGGAATTGGCAATTGGCCATGCAGTCAGAGATGACAGCTCTGCATAAAAACAAGACATGGAAGCTAGTTAAATTACCACAGGGCAAAAAGGCTCTACCTTGTAAATGGGTTTACAGGTATAAGATCACCGCTCATGATAGTCAGCCAAAGTACAAAGCAAGGCTTGTTGCCAAGGGCTTTAAGCAAGAACAAGGCATTGACTTTGATGAAGTCTTCTCTCCGGTGGTCAAGATGACTACATTGAGATGCTTTCTTGCATTGGTTGCCATATTAGATTTGGTGTTGCACCAAATGGATGTCAAGACAGCGTTCTTGCATGGTGATTTAGATGTGGAAATTTACATGCAGCAGCCAGAAGGGTTTGTTGAGAAAGGCAAGGAAGATTGGGTATGCCAGTTGTTAAAGAGTCTTTATGGCTTAAAACAATCACCGAGGGCATGGTACCATAAATTCCACAAGTTTATGCTTTCTCAAGGCTACAAACGTAGTGAGTTCGATCATGTCTATATACAAAGAAGGCTAAGGATGGTAGTTGGCTGATCCTTATTTTGTATGTGGATGACATGTTGATTGCTGGCAAGCACTTGGAAGAAATTTCAGCTTTGAAGTCAAAGATGGCAAAATCGTTTGACATGAAAGACATGGGTGAGGCAAGTCATATACTTGGTATGCGCATTGAGAGAGACAGATCAAAGAAGTTGATTTGGTTATCTCAAACAGAGTATATTGACAAGGTTTTGCAACGTTTCAATATGGAGAAGGGAAAGGCACTGAGTGTTCCATTGCCACCATATGTGAAACTTAGCAAACAAGATTGTCCTGTGTCTGAGGAAGAACAGGCTGAAATGGATAAGATTCCATATGCGTCTGCAGTGGGTAGTTTGATGTATGCAATGATTGCTACTCGCCCAGACATTGCATTTGCAGTGGGAGTAGTAAGTCGATACATGTCAAACCCAGGCAAGAAACATTGGGAGGCAGTGAAAGGAATATTGAGATACCTGAAAGCTACAAAGAGTATGCGTATATGCTATGGGAGTCAGGAGCTAAGTGTAAAGGGTTTTACAGACTCAGATTATGCAGGTGACTTAGACAACCGAAGGTCTACGTCAGGGTATGTCTTTACATTGGCTGGTGGAGCAAGTATCATGGCGTTCTAGATTACAAGATTGTGTTACTCAGTCTACTACAGAGGCTGAATATGTTGCAGCATCAGAGGCATGCAAAGAATCAATTTGGCTTAATCGACTAGTAACAGATTTGGGAATCAAAGAAGAGATGCCTGTGTTATATTGTGATAGTCAAAGTGCTATACAATTGGCTCGCAATCCAGTTTATCACTCAAAGACAAAGCATGTGGATGTGAAGTATCATTTCATCAGGGAAATGCTCGAGGATAAGCAACTTCAGCTTGTCAAAGTTCACACCACAGAAAATCCTGCTGATCTACTTACAAAAGGACTTCCCTCAGAGAGCTTTGCGCATTTTCGCAAGCAGTTAGGTGTAGGGTAGTACATCACTTCTCTACATCTCTTGTATATTAGCTTGTATAGTAGCTTCTCTCACACTTAAAGTGCCACATTGGACTTTAAGTGGGAGGTTGTTGGGGTATAAATCCCAATGTGGTCGCCCAGGTAAGTGGGCGGCCGCTAGGTATGTACACATATTCTTTTGTAAAAACCTAATAAGAACTCACTATGCTCTACAGATTACAATAGAGCGAGTTCACCATATCGTCGTGCTCTTCTTCTCGCACTCTCTCTCGCGTCGCACTTCTGCTCGAACTCCTTCACTTGCCTCATCCTTGGAATTCTGCTCATCAGATGAAGAGTAATCACTCGTACTCCACTCATTCGTAGAAGACTCTAGCTCAAGATTTTTTGCCTACCTAACTTCATGTCATAAAAAATATTTTGCTGCTTCCCACTAGACTTGATTTTTAGCTGCAACTCCAATGCTCCAGTTTACCAGTCTCGCCTAGCCTTCATTGCCATGAGCCAGGCCTCCAAAGGATTAATGGGTAGCCCTCCCCTTGGTAGAGATCACATATGCATCTACTGACACACTCACCCCAAAAACCGGCACCCTTAATCCATTTACCTTGCCTACAACTGCAAACACGATCTTGTTTGCCATCTTTGCCTGCAATCAAGTGTGCTCATTCACTTCTAACCCAAGTCTATGCATAAGCTTTTCTGTCATTACACAAATTTCTCTGCTTCCTCCACCAAATAAGCATAGAGATCCGTTGGTCCTTGATCTGAGCCTACTACTTATTGGTAAAATATCTTTGATTCCCCAGGAATTGATGGCCCCAACAGACTTACCTTTAGCTCTCCTAGTGCTCACCATCTTGAACCAAGCCCTCCTCATTTTAGGTGAGAGATGTGGTTCTTGCCAAGTGATCTTCGGCCCTTGCTTACTAACATCTGCCACAAGTTCATATGGTAAAGATCCCCTCCAAGTGGATAATGTGTCTCCTAGACATTTTTTTCCTTTTCTTTGCATCTTTTGGAGCTTGTGATGATACTTCTTGGGGAACCTCTTCCCGCTCTGAGGCATCCATCTCATTAGATTTTGTGTCTCCTTACCCTTTTAATTGGCATTGCATCAGCTTCACTCACCTTTGCATTCCCCTTGTCTTTGCCATGATCTAGGCTGATGACTGATATTGCCCGCTCTTCACCCTCAGGAGGGACTGGGGGAATTTCGCTGGTGCGAGTGGTAGTGGTGCCGGGGGCCTTAATATCTGTATTGATGGTGCCATGCTTTCTTGTGGCCTATCACGTGGAGGAATTACTTGCTGTCAGGGTAGGCATCATGGATTACCATTCCCTTGGCGAGGAAAGGGGCAATAATACATACCATGACCTACCTGCCCACAATTTTAGCATACATATTCCCTAGCTTGTTGTTGACCACCTTCACGATTAGCTCCATTGGCTGATGGTTGGGGTCTCACACCTTGAACCAAGTTTAAGGAGAGGCTTTCCAACTAATTGGTAATCTGTTGCAATAGCTTCTGCTATGCAGTTTTGGGGTTGGTTGGGGCCACCCCTCCCACTGGCCCTGCCTGTTGTTCCATTGGCGGAGGCTTGATTCCTCCTCGTGGTTGAGCTTGGAACTTTAGCTTATGATTATTTTCTCTTGCATGATGAATGTTGGATTGATCATAGGAAGTTGGGAACTTCCCCTTTCACTTTTTCTCGCAACTTGGTCGGATTTTGTCTTGCTCTTGCTGCAGTCCTTCTCTAAGACAACAGGTGCCCTTTCTCGCCTCCTAGGAGGATGAACACTTCTCCCAGAGCTTGAGAAACTGATCTTCTTATGCCTTATAAGTATTTGGCAAAGACTGGCGGAGTTCTTGAAGTTGTCTCCAAATTTTCATCTAGGGACTCTTGATGTTGATAGTTGCTAAGAAAAGTCATCTTTAATCTCTCCCAATCCTCTCTCATGTCTGGAGGGAGCGTTTGGTACCAAGCCTTGGCCCCCTCCCGCAAAACCATTGGGAAGGCCCTGAAATTAGTAGCTTCCTCATCTCACACGGATCCCCGGATACCAAATATCTAGGCCATTTCTAGATTGTCTAGAAAATCAGAGGTGACTTCACCGACTTCCCATAGAAGTTTGGGAAATCCATCTGCTCAAGATCTCAAAATTGAAACACCCCTTTTTTTTTTCTTTTTTTGAAATCTTTTTATTTATATATAATGATTTGAAAATCACAATGGTTTGTACAATGGGCTGGAACTGAGTTTAATGATCAAGGAGCTAGAACAAAATAAAAAAAACTTTTTTCTTCCTTACTTGTGTAGATAAGGAACCAAATAAGATGGTCCTTATATGCAAAAAAACTCATCACAAATGAAGCCCAAAAAGGTTTACATGGCTCGGACTTTACTCTTTGTCAAGATCCATAAGGATATTACAAACAACCTCATAGATTTTCTGAGAAAGTTCAGAATCCCTCTTCACATAAATTTACCTTATTTGACAATCATATACAAGATCCATAAGAAATCCTTTAGATGGATTACATGTGGCACTTGTTCTTTCTATTGGAGGTATCATTGCTCATGGCATGTCTCTTGAAAACGTGCATCCCACAACTCAAGGAAAGGGCAAGAAAACTCATCAAAAGGCACTTTTATGCCATAACACCCACATATACGACGTGGTGGATCATTGAATCATTATAGGACTATGTATTTATACCTACCCAAAACTGCAAAAAAACTATTCTTTGGGGACATTGAAAAGTGTTACAAAAACATACCACATTCTGGTGAGCTAGTACTCATTGTCCAAATCAATAATCTCATCAAGTATACTTTCTTTACAATGCAAGAGGAATTCATCTCCTTCAAAAAATCCATTCTCAAACTCAAGAAAGTATGTGGTCATCATCCCCTACAAATCAGGACTCTCTTTTAATTTGGAAGACGTAATTGATGAATGCTTTTCACAACCACCCCAGAAGTCGTCACTTGTACATAGCCAAGACGGGGGACAAAAAAGAGAAAAATTTTAAAAATTCATCTTGCATTTTAAAGGCTTCCAGCTCCATTCGTGCTACTAGTGCAGACAGAAATTATAGTTAGTTGAGAGGATACGCTTGGGGGATGCTGCCTAATCATGACTCAGTTTTTTTGTATGCATGAGCTTCACATGGGAATGAGTTCCATACGTTGGTGAACTCCGTGGTAAAGTGAATGGGAGTTAATTTTACTTGGGGAAAGAGTGAAGTTTGGAAGGTCAAGTGGCAGGATCCACCATTCCAGGATTTTCTATTAAAACATTTCCTTGTGTACAGATAAGATGCTTGGTGACATCACGGTCCCTTGAGGTATCCTGAGGTGTCAAAGCTCATGTGGTGCATAATGGAAGACTCCAACACAAGGTACATGTGACATGGGCCACCTTCCCTTTTGGCTCATAGAGAAAACACAAAAAACAAGCCTTTTTTATCATTTTTTTCAAATACTTTTCTAAAAGTATGGATCCCATATCATAAGTAGACTCCCTAGGACCCCTTGTAACGTTTAATGGCCTAATTACTTGTGTGTAGCGGAAATTAGCATGAACATAGTGGGCATTTCATTAGAATAGATTCCTAATGAGAATTACAAGAGTGCTTGGGTGGAGAGAGCAACAAAAAGCAAAACACCTAGTTAGATAGCATGAACAATACTTTCAAAAGAGAGAGAAATTAAGCAATTGACAATAGTTGAGGACCGGATTTGCATGGAGCCGGCCCCCCCCTCCAAAAGGCTTTGTATTATGGTTTCTCCCATCAAGAGAGACATTGTTAATACAATTCTTTGTGTTCCTTCAAGACTAGATAGTGCAATGAAGATGAAAGCTTCATGCACCAAGCAAAACATTTAGCAAACACAACTTTATTTTATCCCCGGTCTCAGACCCAAGACCTCACACACCTTCGAAGATGGTGAGAGCTAGCAGGGTATGAGAGTAGATTGAGAGGAAGAAGGAGTATTTACGAGAAAGATGTACATCTCCTCACATAATCACTCATATTAGCATAGATTAGCTTAGTAATTAGCTTGGTAGAGGAGATGAGCATGCATTGAATCTTGGCTCTTGGTTGGATTTGCATCCACATGCCAAGAGTTTGCCGATGTAGGCTTCTTCTCACAAGCTTGGAGTAGGTGTTGAGCTCTCCATTAAATCTTGGGAAGGAGATAGTCTCTCTTTCTTCTCACCTAGGTTGTGTGAGAGTGTGTGTGATAATTGCAAAAATCATCCCCCCTCTCTCTTGGGGAGAGCCCTCTTTCTATTTGCTCTTGCAAGCTCCCCATTGGACCTCCCCAGGGCTAGCCTATCACAATTAAGCAGCATAAGTGATAGCCTTCTGACATGTGTCTCCCTTTCCCCTTTTGTGAGAGCTTAATCAATTAAAATTAATTGATTTTAAATGAATTAATTCCCCATTGGACCTTTCCCCATTCTGACCAATAGGAATTAAGTAGCCCACTGGGCTGCTCAATTCCTATTGGACCCCTTCACGTGCTGTCCAATAATCATCCAGGAGACTTAATTTTTATTGGTTCTTTTTATTAAGTGTTTTAAAATTAATTAGGATAAATTTACTCTAGACTAATTCTCATTGGTCCACTTCAAGGGTCATCCAATAGGAATTGAGCACACTTTGGGAGCAACTAGCTTAGGCATCTGACATGTGTCCTTCATTCCCTTTGTGTAAAGGGGCTTGTGTGTGTGTGTGTGTGTGGCTTTCTCTCTCATCCCCTACTTGCTAGGCTCACCCCCTCCTATGTAGCGATATGCAAGAATTTTTTGGCCACACACAAAGCATCCAATTCCTTAAGGTTGACCTTTGGACATAACCTTTAAATTTTGGAATCTTAGCATTTTGGAAGTCTTAATGGGCTGAACCTTAGGGTCTTTTTAGCCCATTGTTTCGCATGGCTCTCTTGTAGATGGCCCCCCTTTGGATCTCTATTTTCCCTCCTTTGGATCCCTACTGTGGCCGGTCTGCTAGCTTAACCAATATTCTAGCTTTTTCTCCCCTTGCACTTCCCCATATTAAATGATCAGCTTAACATGAGAAAATCATTTAGGAGAATTAGATATTGATTATTAAGACACCCCTTCATGCCCTCCTCTTTCCACTTACACTCAAAATTCGGATGAAACCCTTTGGGACCCATATTGGAGCCATTTTGGTGGAAAAACACCTATTTTGGGCCTTTTTCCCTATCACCTAGTCCTTATTTATCTTGCCCTATTCATGTTCTTGATCACACACACACACACACACACACACACTTAGTTTTGCACAAAACTACATTCAATCTTCATTCCTAATCATCCCTCCCAAGCTTCCATGACTGCACTTCATCACCTTCCCCTTTCTTGTAAGGATGTGCACTACTTAACTACACACACAATCACGCAAGTATGGATTCAATATGAATTCCTATCTTTCATGACAAATCCCACTTCACCCCACTAAAATCAACCATAAAACTTAGAAAAATCCATCTCTTCACCTTCCACTCTCACTCATTCTCACATATATACATCTACCTCTTTACTATGCCTCATTGATCACTTCCCTCTACAAGGGTAAATAAAATTTCTGCAAGTGGATGATGAAGAAGCACCATTACAAGTGGCAAGGAGAAGCTTCTAGGAGAAGCATCTACAAGAACAAGGCGGTGGCTCCCAAGGCATTTTAGTTTTCCCCCCGGTTTAGCCTTGTAAATTGTAATTATCCCTAAATATAATCATGCAAGAAAATCTATATAAATAACCGTAATCTCAGTCAAAGGGGGCTATCCACATTGTATATTTCCTTCACTAAGTACTTGAGTGCAACACCAAGACACCACTAGTGTATTGGGAGGCGGGGTTTTATGTATATCTTGTCATTAGCAGGTTATATTTGTGTGTGAGCTTTGCTACTTGCAACCTTGCCTTTGATGGACTTGTGATGCTTACCCTTATTCCACTCCACATTTAAGTTTTCATAATGTTTAGTCTCTTTGCTTGTGAGTATGAGTGGGTATGTCGTAGATTGTGGAGGCTTGAGACTATAGTGAAGCATTGCATTGTATTTTCATTGCTCCTTCTTCCTTTCATTCTCTCCACTCTCCAACACATTGCCATTACCTTATCTTCTCATTCTCATCTCTCTCTCTCTCTCTCTCTCTCTCTCTCTCTCTCTCTCTCTCTCTCTCTCTCTCTCTCTCTCTCTCTCTCTCTCTCTCTCTCTCTCTCTCTCTCTCTCCTCTTCCTCAATCACATGCGCACACAATTTCCCTTGCCATTGCAACCATTTGACAGAGTTGGTCAAGAGAGGTCTTGAATAGGCACCCCTTCAAGCCTCCCACAACACAAGAGTGGTTTACTCATACCATCATCCTTCCTTTTGGCTTTCTTTCACGTGTGCATTCTAACTTGGGTGTTAGAAGTCAACCTGATGAGGCTACAGCATGAGTGCATATCCCAATGCCTTTGTGCATGTATACTATGTGCTGATTCTCACTTTGCATCCTAGTTGCACTTTTAGCTAGGTGGTGCCCCAAAGTTTTTTTTGCCCTCCCTTGATGAGGTCCGTGTGCATCGTCTTGGTGTAGAGGCCACAAAGTTTTTTTGCATTCCTCATTAAATGGTGCCTCCACTGAGGAATGTTTGCTAAGCCTTTAGTTTCCTTGCAAATGATTGAAGAAACCTCGACAACCACACTCGAGAGAATGGTTTTCTACGTCGACATCCATAATGACAAGTGCGCCCACATCAAGGGAGGAATGAGATTAGTCAAACCTCTTTTTGCTAAAGAATCCTCAAAGAAGGAGAGGGCCATTACCACCCCTAAGTGGCCAAAGGGTGTTGCATGAGTGAAAGGAAAGGAAGGATCTAGACAAGCTTGAAAGTACATGGTACACAAAGGGAAGGAGGCACTTGGCAGTGTGGGTGCTTCAAGTTCAAATCCCTTTTCAAACGTAGTAGCAAAGATTGCACCCAGTCTACCATGGAGGCTGTCCTATAAGGCAAAGTGACGTAAGGTCGCATACCATTTCGCGGCTTGTATGCGAGTGCAACCAGTAAACTTTATCAACCCAGAAGCAAGGACATCAAAGGCATTTCCATGTTCAAACGAAGAGTGGTTCGGCTATTGGCATCGGTGCTTTGGAGAACGGGTTGAGAGCCACCCTGATCTTCCCTTGCAACTCATCTTAAAGAAGCTGTCCACCACAGATGCAATAGAGTGGATTGGGGGCGATTTACACCTAAATGGAGTGCTCTTCATGCAACGATTTTATTATAGCAACTACTTGCAATTGTTACTAGCAAAAAACCTCGGAGTTGTCAAGCACGTCATCATCACTCCTTATGTGGTGGTAGTTGAGGAGTTTGATAAGGTCGAAGTCATGAAGGGTTGTGATCTATTGTGGATATACAACCTTGTCAAGGCCAAGAAGGTGCAACTGCAGTAAGTAAGTTTTTACCCTATGATCATGGATAACGGGCCGCAATTTTTTCCTTTTAGTTGCCTACGTCATATGCATGTGAACATATATGTCGATAGGAAAATTTTCTACCAGCAGAAAATAGTCCTCAATCTCATATGAGAGGGTCAAGTAAGTATCATGTTGCCTCTTCATAGGAAGGTTCTTAGTGTAATACATGTGAAATGGGGAAAGTAATATGCCCTTTCAAGCCTAGGTGGGTGATCAATACACTCTGGATCAAGGATCACATTTAGAACACGCTTAAATTCTTCACATGCATCTTCCATCACAGGTTGTTTGGTGGGTATATGTCCTATCCACTTATTACATAAACGCGTTAGTGTCGGACTCATAAAATCACATAATTTTAATCTAATTAGATGCTCCTCACCAAGATCATGATAAAAAATATGCTGATAAGGACGATGAATGGCATCTTTTGAAGTAAAAATATCTCTTGCATTGGAAACTGTTACCTTGATAGGGTGATCAAATGCCCATGCAAACACGCATTCACCCACAATGGGGTGGCAGTGAGGCACAACCAAAAGAAAAACAAGGCAAAAAAAGACAAAACATTTTTGAGATCCATAAGTGGGTTTACAAACTTTAGAGTGATAGAAAACCTTTTTTCTTGCTCTTGGGGGGAAGTCGATATCATCCGTGGGTGTCCTTTGTTTACCTGAATTTAATCATAGAGTAGTGACTTAGCATTGGCAAGGCAATTAGGATTTGCAGCAATCTTAACGAGGGGGTGGTGGTGTAGCCAGTTGGCTATTTGGGTGTTGTTTGATTGAGATTGGTGGGAAAGTGGGAGTTGGAAAGGGGGATCCATTGCTTCCTAATGATATCATGGGATAAGCTGAGCTCCATTGATTGGAGGAAGAGTATGTCCATTGGGAATAAAGCTACGTCTGTGGCCGCGTCCTCCTTGGTTGCCATCGCTTCTAGCTTTTTTTGTGATCATGCTTCTTGCAGTGTTTTCCATGCATACACTGCTGCTTGTACAAAACCCTCCACCTTCGATTTTGGGTTAGTGTTAGGAGGGGTTTGATTGAATAACACAGAGTGTGAAATAGCTTCCTTTAGATTTTCTCTATAATAAAAATGAAGCAATTGAGCCTTAATAACCTCTTGAGCTTCTTCTCCCACCCGGCTTAGAAAACCTATAGTAGATTTATAAGGGGGGGGGGGGGGGGGGGGGGGGGGAGAAGACAAAGAGTTGATGGAGTATCGGCCACAAGGTGTGATTCAAATAAAGTCATTCTTGTCCCGATAGTGATTTCCTTGGCCCACGTACTCACACCCACATTTTATAAAAGGGTGATGCATGTTCCATACTTGGATGGTGTAATTGGTATATGTCCCTGTAGTGGAGATGACACCCTTGACCCCAATAGTACACCCAGACATTGGTTACACCTTTGGGTTGTGAAAGGAGACATAGTGAATGATTTCATAATTAAGTTTTTTTAATGAGGTTGGACGTATTAGAGTCCTGTATCAACTGCAATCCGAGCTTAACAAAAACTTCTTCCACATCATTAAGAAGTAATAGGAAATTATTATTTGTGAAAGAAGCTAACAGTGTGAAATTACCAAAGGTTGAGATCTTATGTTGAGCCTCTTCCAAGTAGTTTTTTGAGCAGTTTGCAGGGCATAAACAGATCTGTGTAAGTCTCAACGGGCTTCTTACACAAGCTCCTGCAAGGCGTAGCCACACTAAAATCTTAATTGGCGAGCATTTGCTCTTCCTTATCCATGTTCGTGGTTAGTAAGAGGTTTTCAAAGGAAATAGGCGGTGATGAAATTGTTTCACAAAAGATGTTGAGCAGGGGTTTTTTTGCATTGGTTCAATAGTGGGTCTTTGGGTAGCTTCTTTCCGTGAATCTCCATGAACTTCCTCATCAAAATGGGGATGGATTCCATCCAATCTTTTTTTTTCTCAAGCATCAGCCTCTTGTATGGTATGCAGGTTGCTCTGTTTGCCTCTTAGCCTTTCAATGGTAGCCTGCGGATCCCTCTATACCCTGGCATACAACTTGAACCATGCGGAAATATCTAGGGAAGTGATAATTTTTCCACTAGCTTCAATAGCTAGGCACGTTTTCTCAAGCTGGAGCAGGGTGTTATGGAAACCTAGGTCAGAGATGCAGAGGAGAAGTCCCTACAGAATGGTGGAAAGAGGAGGCATGAATGTATCATAGCCCATTTGGAAAAAGTGTCGGATCCCACCCATGATCTTGGACGATGAAAAATAGAAAAGTATTTTAGAGTTAAATACACTTGACCAAAGAGTAGATGAGTGTGCAGACCCAATCAAGTGGGTGTTAAATAAAGGTAGGGATTGAACCTTTTAAAAAATATATATACATATATATATATAGGGCCAACTCCAACCACATGACAGAGAGTAGGATATCAAATAATGCCATATAAGACAACTTTTACCCTAACAAATACTTAGTATGCACAAGAACACTTCCAAAAATACGTTTGCCATGGTAATAATCCTTAAACTAAGAAAGTTTTACAAAATTTGTCAAAAAATGGGAGAGAGGAAGGGTTAGGAGCAGAGGTGAGTCCAAGAAATAGGAGCATTAATCGAAAGAGTGCCCTGTTACCTATCACCATCACCAAAAAACAAAACCTTAGTTAAATATTGGTGGAAGATAGGTGTCAAGGGGGATTCTTATGTGCTATAGATGTTCAATGAATACTTGAATTCTAAACACACACTTGTGTAGCAGGATACATCCCAAACTTCAAGGAGGCGAGTAGTATGTGGTTTTCTAGCAGCTTGAGTCACTTTTGTGCATGTTTGTTTTTGTCAAGAAACCTTTTCCCTTATATAGGCAAGAGTGGTCACAAGTCTCCTTTTGAATTATTAAAGAGGCTGAGTGGTGAGGTAATGGGGAGAGAGAGAGAGACCACAAGATTTCGGTTAAGAGTAGTGGTGTAGTAGGGGTTTTCTTTCAAAAAATCTCTAGATTCCTTACAAGGGGAGGGGTACGCTCAAGTCAAGTGGGTGGTTTTATGAGTAGGCTAGGATAGCCTTTTAGGAGGGTCTTCCTGTCATCCACAATAACTCCCTAGTTATGAGTGTGTTCCCTCGTACGCTCCTTTGACGAGAGCAAGTGACTAAAAATGGACAGAAAAGACAGAGAGTTATGGAGAGAAGAAGAGAGAGAGATATATATATAGAGGGAGAGAGAAGGGAAAAAGAGGGGGGTTGGATACACACACACACACACACACACACACACACATATATATACATATAGAGAGAGAGAGATGAATAGAGAGATTATAGAGAGATAAAGAGAGAGCTCGAGAGAGAGATGAAGAGAGAGAGAGAGAGAGAGATTATAGAGAAAGAGATAGAGATAGAGAGAGATTTTAGAGAGACAAGTTTTTAAAAGAGATAGATCAGGAGAGAGATTAGCTCCCACTTCTCACTCAAGTTTCAAGCTCAAGTGGGAGCTTAGCTTCCACTTGCGCTTGATCTGAAGGGAAAGATACTGAAGTGGGATCCTAGCTCCCACTTCTCCCTCATGTCCAAGCTCAAGTGGGAGCTAAGCTTCCACTTGAGCTTGAGCTTGAGAGAGAGAGAGAGAGAGAGAGAGAGAGAGAGAGAGAGAGAGAGAGAGAGAGAGAGAGAGAGAGAGAGAGAGAGAGAGAGAGAGAGAGAGAGAGAGAGAGACATATATACATAGAGAGAGTAAAGAGAGAGAGAATGATGAAGACAGAGATAGAGTGAGGTTGTAGAAAGAGATAGATGAAGACTAAGAGAGAGGGGGAGGAGAGGGAGAGCAAGAGAGGTTGTAGAGGTAGATAGATGAAGAGAGTGTGAGACAAAGAGAGAGAGACATAGATAGATTTTATTATTGTCCTCAGAGGTCAAGTATGACCTATGGAATCAAAATTACATGTGATTTAGTATGTGTGCGACTGATTAGTGATTCTAGAAGATCCAAAATTATGGTGATGAAAGTGGCAATTGAGAGCCCACAGTGTGGCTGGGAGAGGAAAGTTTGTAGGTCTAAGTAATGGCTAAAAATGTGTGGGAAGTAAGTTTGAATGTAACCAAAAGTTGAGCACTCTAGTAGTGTGTGGTACTCAAACTCGAACTTACTTTGAGCATACTATGCACATTGAATTTGACTCCTCTTCATTGCCCCAACTCCATCAAAGGGAGTGCGAGATAAGCCGAATGGCTGCAATAGTTCATATCCCTGACAAGGGGATAGGCTAGTGAGTATGGTCTCCTCTTTCAACGAAGAACATGGTTTTGTAGTTGGGAGCAATATGGGTGGTGTAATGTATGAAGCATGACCCACGAGATTCCTCCAAAGCCGTAATACATTGGCGTTGTAGAAAACCTTTATTCACTTGGGATTCTATCGAGGCATCATGTTTTAAGTGTAGTGTATCCCATCTCCCAAAACACTTCTTTATGTCTTGTATCCATCTTGTGCTCAAGATCTTGATCTTATGCATCTTTTGGACCATTTTGCTTGCTTCCCATTAAAGTGTAGGAAATCGATGTGAGGGGTTTTGATGCATCTTTATCATGTACTCCACAACCCTTTCCATGCCCATAACCTCAATTGGAAGAGATCATGTCTCAAGAACTAGGAGCATATATGGTGTTTTGTGTCTTGACTTGGAGAAATTTTGTAAGAAAAATCTTTTGGACATTCTCAAACTCTTTCCAAGTAGAGTTTGAGATGCTACCATGGAATTGGAGCTGATCTCCTTAAATAGTTGATTCCAGTGTTCGAGTTTACAATTACTAGTGATTCATTAGTTCAACCGGTAGAACTCAAGGAAAATATAAAAACTGAGCTGGAATAGTTACATGAACTGGAATACATCTGCTGAGAAATAGACAAACTGAATGATTGGAATTAGTGTTCAAATTCAGTTCAGATCTAGATTCAGATTGAGATTCAGATTCAGATTCGGAAGGAATGGATACAAAGCATATCTGGCTGAAGTATACTCGACTACTATATTAGGAATTACAGAGTAAGAGTACAAGTGGGGATCATGGCTTAGGAAAGACTTCAGGACTACAACCACACTAAGAGTAGGAAGTCAAAAGATAAAACAACCCAAAAGTACAGCCAACAATTGCCAACCCGATTACAATGTAATGGGTCCTATTTATTGCCTCTTGGAGTTACTATGGTAACTGTCATGGTAGCTATATTGATCCACTGCTCTGCTTTTGAGGAGCTGGTTCCCACCTAGTGAAACTGCCTCCTCTAGTGAGACTGCCTCCACCATCTACATACTTCCCTCCTTTCTTGAATTTTGGTAAGCCTCCAAAATTTTTGAAAAAAAAATCCATCGTCTGATCCTCGGGGCGATCACTTATCAAAATCTTCCTATATCACGTGCGTTCAAGAGGTTATTAATAATACCTCAATATACATACTATATTTACACTGCGTGCCTATTTAAAAAACCCCCACCCCCCTCTGTATGTATACATTTTGATACATTTTGGTCATTTAATAATCCTCTCCAGTTAACTCACGTGATAGCATACACATTCTAAAAAGTGACCACCCCGGGGTCTGATCCTTCTATAACATGGATTTATACCATATTTCATGCTTTGTTGAGTGCTTGACACCCCCAATAGTTGTAATTCCAAGGGTTACAGCCAAAGAGATGTCCACACCCATCTGAGAAAATCCATTGTCTGATTCTGAAAATGTTGGGAAAAATCCACCGTCTGATTTTGAGATGGCTGGAAAATTCCTCCATCGAATACCAAGATGGAACTACCCAGTATCCTTCCACTGAACCCGCTTTCTTTTACCCTTAGTTCTTGATGGTGTCTCCAAAGTCCCAGTGCCAGCATTGTGCTTCTGAATGAGTCTGTAAATGGCCTCCTGCTCAAGTTAATCCCGCCTTTCTGTGGTCATTTTGACTTCATAAGGCGTGAGAGGATGATAAGTTTTGGTATCAGGATCATAGAGCATGCGTTTGCGTTTTTTGAGATGAGTTCAGGCTAGTTTGTGACCATGTGAGGCTGTATGGATCCATCGTTCTAGAAGAGGCTGATTAGTTCTGATCCTAGCTTCAAGGAGAATCTCAACCTTCTCTATGTAATGGGGTCCTAGATGTGGTTTAGCCGTAATGTCCTTTTTAGGCACTTTAGAGGACTCAACAGTGAGTTGGAGCAGTTGGTTGGTGATCTTAGTGAGACCTCTGAGCTGAATTTTCCATTGTCCCATACACAGTTTGATCCTCTGCACCTCATCTCTTAGATCCTAGAAATCATTCAGTTAAAGAGCGTCATTGAAAAGTGTTTGCCACATTTTCCATTCCACAGTCGATCGCTCATACCAATCCTGAAGATCATCAGTAATCTTGAAGTATGTGAGCCGATCTATTGGTTCTATATGTTGAGGATAGAGTGCCGGAAAAAATCTTGGCAACTCTGCCTCTTGATGCAGGGTTTTTAGGACCCCTTCTGAAGATGCAATAAAGGCACAGTCAGTTGTTGGGGAGATGAGGATACTCTAGTCCAAGGGATCTCGAAAGAGAAGAAAAATCTACTTCACAAGCACCAAAGAGTAAAAAGTGCCATGGACAAAAGATACGTGGGAACGAGCTCTTATGCATGCCTACCACCTATATCTTACAGAATAGCCCATTCTAGGTGTGAATTTCTAGTGAAATTTACACGATGATGTTCGTGTGGACTCACAGCACAGCATACTCCGTTTTCACTTTTTTACCGACAGTAAATATTTTTTACCTACAGTAAATATTTTTCACCTACATGGTAAATACAAATCACTTTTTACCTACAGTAACTTTTTTTACCCATGGTAAATATTTTTTACTGCACCATAAGTATTTGGTAGGTAACAGTTCACTGTTACTAGAAGTAGTGATCGGGCATCAACAATGCAGTTACAGGAGGAGAAAAGGGGAAAATCTTATGGTAAAGGTGAGTCAACAGGGATAAAGACTTTTGAGTTGAAAAGAGACATGCTGACTTTTTCAAAGAACACATGTCAAAAGAAGCCATGGTTGAGGATTTTTTGAGAATTTGATATTCAGGAGGACCCAGCTGCCACCTCCCCCCCGCAGGTCCCCCCCTGATATGTGCAGAACCTCCAGTTTCAACAACCACCTTACCTGCTCTTAAATGCTGGTCAAGGCCTTATCCCCATGTGTCACAATCAGAAAAAGCAGCATTTACCCTCCCCTCTCACATCACTCTAGAGAATATCTTGATGGTGACATATCAGGTGACCTCAATCTGTTGACCACCCTAAGCAAAAAGTAACCCCAATCAACGGATTTAAGCATGTTTATCCCTAATCCTAAACCCTCTCAGAAACCTATATAAGGAGGCCTTCTCTCACTCAAAACCAACACTTCACCCACTTCACCAAGCAACGAAGCTATGACGACATTGCTCACAACGAGGAGCTATGGATGGAGCTCTACTCTCTCTCCCTCTCTCTCTCTCCCTCTAGTATGCTACATTACTAGCCCTAAAACCTAAACAAGGAGCCTTCTCTCATGCTCCATGGCCACCATCCTCGCCATCATTCTCTAAGGTATTGATGTGTTGCTAGTAGGATCATACCTACTTGCTGGGTTGATTGTTTTTGACAAGGGATTATGCCATCCTTGGCTTGCTTCTCTATATCCTTGTTATGTATGATCAAATGCCGTTGTATTGTTAAGATGATGTCTTGTGTATATATATGCTACATAAGGTCCCTAAGCTTCGTTTCTATGTGTTTTACCATATGTTTTGATGCCATCATAATGCTAGAAGTCTCACTTGCCTATGTGCACTATGTGTGAGGTCCCTAAACCTCTTAATTTAGGGTGGTGCCCCCTTTGTTTGTTCTTTGCTTGTTTCCATGAGGCGTGGTTTGTGGAGTGTTCACGAGTACAGAGGCCACCCGATTGCACTGCTATTTTTCGCGCTATCATTTTGGTGCCCCCACGGAGGAGGGCTACACAGACCTTCAGTCCACAAGCAATGAAGATGTGCAATCTACAACATGGATGAATGGCGTGAGGAGTTTGCAAATTGGAGAACAGAAGAGGAGGAGGATTTAGAGCCCTTAAAAGCTTTCATCGAGGTCTTGTTACCAGGTTGTAGTGTCATTGAAATTCAAGAAGTAAGTTCTTCTACATGCCTTGTTCGTGATCGTCGCCAACGAAGGAGAGTAAGAAGAAGAGCTTGATATACCTCTCCTCTCAACCTATGAGTGCTCCAGAAACCTCCAACGCACACGAGCTTGAAAAATTCTACATCAACATACACGAAGGTAATGTGACACACATTAAGGGAAGAGAAAGCATCACTAGACCTCTCTTTCCTGAGGAGCCGACTAAGAGGAGGAAGATCACCTCTACACCTAAGTGGCTCAAGGCCGCAGCGCGTGCTCAAGCGTAAGGTAACATTTGGCTTAATCTCATTAATAAGGGATTACATGACCACTACAGGCAAGAAAAAGGCTAGTGAGCAACCAACTTCAACCTCCAACTTGCAACCATGACTCTCACCCCTAAATCCTCCTGAAGCAAAGAGGCGAAGGCTTGCCTACAAGATTGCCGCCCGTCTGCGAGTGCTCCCAGTGCACTTTGTGAATCCAGACACCACCAATCCCAAGCCAACCTCCTGTCCGCGTGAAGATCACTTTGGATATTGTCTAAAGTGCTTTGGAGACCGGGTGAAAAGCCTCCCTGTCCTACCTTTGCTATTAATTTTCAAGAAGTTATCTCAATCTAAGGAAACTATCTTAGTTGATGATGTGCTGCACATTAATGGTGTCACTTTCATTCGTCATGCTGATTATGGTAATAGCATCCAATTGTTGCTTGCTAAAAGGCTCAGCATTGTACAAAGTGTTGCCATCATGCCTTACGTCTTCACAGATGCATCAGGAAGAGTCGAAGTGATCCGAGGTGCTGACCTTCTGTGGCTGATCAGGCTCATTGGTCCCAAGGTGGTGCAACTAAGCTAGGCTCTTGTGTGTAAGTATGGATGCCAATAATGAGAATGATGATCCCCGCATGTTTCCTTTCCATTTTGTGCGTCATATCCGTGTGAATATTTGTATTGATAGAAAAATCTTTTATCAGCAAAGAATAGCCCTGTTGTTTGGAGCCGAGAGACTTGGGGAAATCTTGCGCTCTCCTCATCCTGTCATTCTACCCTTACTAGACTATTACCATTCCTTTGATGTGTCGATCTTCATCCTATTTTGAGCTAAGTTGTGCTAAAGCTCCAAATTGTAATTACCATACTCTATTTTAAAATAAATTGGAGCTGTTTGTGTAATTGTTTACTCTCTCACTTATGGCCTTCCCTAATTTTTATGGTAAGCCTGGGGAGGTTGCTCCAGACTTTTTGGATAATTTGGAAATGGCCTTTCTAGTATCGGGAAGGGATGACGAAGCTACTAAGTTAAGGTCCTTTCCTTTGGTCTTGAGGGAAGGTGCAAAATTATGGTATCAAACTTTGGCACCTAAAGAAAGAAGAGACTGGGAGTCCTTAAAGATGGCCTTCATCGAAGAATTTCGTCGCCATGAGCCTCCAGAGGAGATATGGAGACAAATCTTAGAGCTACGCCAAACATCACCCAATGACTATAGAAGCTATGAAGGAAAGTTTTCCAACCTGTGGAAGAAATGGTGTGCATCACTAGGTGAAGGAGAAAGGGCGCCAGAATGCCTAAAGAAGGACTGTTTCCTGGCAGGGCTTTACCCCATCCTTCGAGAAAAGGTAAAAGGTAAATTCCCAGATACCTTTGATAAAGCTATGACTTATGCAAGGGAGAAGGATAGGAAGTTAAAATTCCAAGCTCAACTACAAGGGGGAATGGAGCCTCCACCGCTAGCTCAACCTACGGCAAGGGTAGTAGCAGGGACAGGATCAACAGACCAAGAGTCCTCTCAACAAGAATTACTTCAACAAATCACCAATCAACTAGAGAGCCTGTCCATCAATCTGGTTCAAGGTGTAAGGGCTCCCCAGCCAGGAAATGAACGAAATAGACAAGAAGGACAAAGGCAAGCACGTGAGTACATTTTCTACAACTGTGGAGAGGTAGGTCACGACATGTATTATTGCCCCCATCCACGACGCTATCAAGGAAATGTTAATCAAAGACGGCCTCCTCGCCAGCAAGTCACTCCTCCTCGAGCTAGGCCACTAAATGGACAAAATGCACACGTGGCTCCACCAATCCAAATATTGAGACCCCCTCCTCCACCACCACAAGCACCAGCAGAGATCCCTCCACTACCATCGGGAGGGGAGGACAGGGTTGTCTCTGTCATAAGTCTTGACAATGGTAAGGATAAAGGGAAAGAAAAAGTGGAGGAAGCTGTTGCCATGCCAATAAAGAGAGTTAGGAGACAAAGAACTGATGAAATGGAAGCTTCAGAGCCGGATAAAGGGAATGAGGGTTCCTCCCAAGTGATAGGAGACAAGAAAAGGAAGAGTAGGTCAAGTAGGCACATAGGAGTAGAAGACTTTCCACTTGGGGTAGGATCCATACCTTACGACCTGGTAGCAGATGTGAGTAAGCAAGGACCAAAGATTTCATGGCAGCAACTCCTCCACCTTTCCCCAAAGATGCGTAGAACCTGGTCTAAGATGGTCAGCACCAGGAGGGTTAAGGCAAAGTCAGTTGGGTCTATTAGTGCAAGAGGCATGAAGGATATCGTGCCAGTCATTGATGCAGAGATTAAGAGTCAACGAATCTCCAATGTGTACGTAGATGGTGGAGCCGAGATTTGTGTTATGACAGAGAAATTAATGCACACGTTGGGTTTGGAAGTAAACGCGAAAACTTCCTTACAAGCTAAGATGGCAAATAATGTAAGGGTGGCTTGTGTGGGAAAGGTTAATGGAGTGAAGGTTTCAGCTTTTGGTGTGGCAATCTCAATTGATGCTTATGTGATCCCAACTAAGGGGGAGGGCTATCCGCTAATCCTTGGAAGACCTTGGCTTATGGCTATGAAAGCTAGGCAAGATTGGGAGACAGGTTCCCTTGAGTTGCGACCAAATCATAAGGTAGGTGGCAAGCAACAAAAAATTGTGTATGACATGAAGCAGGGTAGACAACAAGAGCTAGAGATGGAAACTTCTATGGATGAATGGAGCCCTAGCAGCTGCTCTTCATCTGAGGATGAGTCATCTGAGGAGGATGCTAGCTCTTTGGAAGTCATGGGTATAATACTGCGAAACCCAGAAGGAGAAGGTGGTCAAGACTCTCTAAACAAGGAAGAAGCCACAGGCTTAGAGGAGATGCTAGCTAAGGACCTACTAGAAGAAGAGAGAGAACCCTATTTGCAGGTACTAAAGAAGCATGCTGGCCTCTTTATAACTGATTACGAGCACATTAAAGGAGTGACGGTAACCCAGCACCATATCCAATTAAAGGAAGGTGCCAAACCAGTGGTGCAAAGGCTAAGGAGATTAGGGCTAGTGCAACAAGATGCACTCTTAAAAGAAGTAAAAAGATTACTCAAGGCAGGATTTATCTACCCAGTGGAAGATTCTGAGTGGGTGTCTCCAGTTGTGGTAGCACCAAAGAAAAATGGGAAGTGGAGGGTATGTGTGGATTACAAGCCTCTAAACGCAGCCACAAAAAGGGACCATTTTCCTTTGCCTTTTCAAGATGAAATACTAAATGAAGTGGCTGGTCATGAAAGGTACACAGTGTGTGATGGGTACTCAGGCTACTTCCAAATCAAAATTGCAGATGAAGACCAAAGAAAGACTACCTTCATAACACCTTGGGGGTGTTTTGCTTATAGAGTTATGCCTTTTGGTTTAACTAATGCCCCAGCTACTTTCCAGAGGTTTATGAACTTGGTGTTTCAACCTTACTTTGGTAAGTCCATACGAGTCTTCCATACAGTGTACTCAGGCTACTTCCAAATCAGAATTGCAGATGAAGACCAAAGAAAGACTACCTTCATAACACCTTGGGGGTGTTTTGCTTATAGAGTTATGCCTTTTGGTTTAACTAATGCCCCAGCTACTTTCCAGAGGTTTATGAACTTGGTGTTTCAACCTTACTTTGGTAAGTCCATACGAGTCTTCATTGATGATTTTTGCATTTACAGCTCTAGGGAAGTACATCTGTCCAAGGTTGATGAAGGTTTCACCCGTCTGGCCCAATTGGGTGGGCAATTGAATAAAGACAAGTGCCACATAGGTGAGAGTAAGGTCACTCTACTAGGCCATGTTGTGTCTCAAGATGGTATTGAGGCTGACCCTGAAAAGGTAAATACATTGTTAGCTTTACCTACTCCTTCAAACGTGAAGCAACTAGTCTCCTTCATTCAAAAGGTTCGCTACATGGGACGATTCATACATCTCCTTTCTCAGGCAATCTATCCTTTGCAGCAGCTCACTAAACACACTACATTGACATGGAGTGAGGAGGGTGAAAGGTGCTTTCAAGAAGTTAAAACCATTTTGAGCTCATTGCCTGTCGTCCTACAACCCACATGGGGTGAATTATTCTATGTAAATCCTAGTGTAGGTCCAAAAGCTCTAGGAGCTGTCTTGATGCAAAAAGACCCAAAGACATCTCTCATGAGACCAGTCTACTTCTCTAGTAGAGTGATGACAGCTGCTGAAAAGGGTTTCAGCGCAACTGAGCAATTGGTGTTGGCTCTTAAGTTTGCAGTGGAGAAGTTTCGGGCTTACTTACTTCCGAGACAATTTGTGGTGATCACAACTGAGGAGGTTTTTCCATATGCCCTACAACACATGGAATTGTCTCAAAGAATAGCAAAGTGGGTGGTGCAGCTTCAAGAGTTTGACTACACACTACAAGTAGAGGATTCCACCTGTGCTTGTTTGGCAGATGTCCTCCCACAAAGGTGTTATGAGAAGGCCAAGAAAGAGGCACCTAGTAAGGTACCGCCTATCCCGGAGCCTGAAGTTCTACTGGGAGCACACAGTCTGTATTTTGATGGGGCTTACAAGAGGACCAAAGACAAGGCATCAGCAGGCATAGTAATATTAGGTCCAGAGAAGGAGAAGATCTTTGCAAAAGGGTTTCATCTAAAAGAGGTTCATTCTAACAATGAGGCTGAGTACCATGCCGTTGTTTTAGGGTTGCAATGTTGTCTTTCTCAGGGCATCACAAAGCTAAATGTTTTTGGTGACTCCATGTTGATTGTTAAGCAAATGGTTGGTGTATGGTCCTGTAAAAATGACAAATTTTCTGTTAAGATGAGGGAAGCAAAGGCCTTGTTGAAGGGTTTTAAAGAAGTTCGAGTGCACTTTGTACCTAAAGATCAAAATCGAGAAGCAGATGCCTTAGTAGGTGAAGAACTACAAACTCTCATAGTAGGTGCTATCCTTGTGAAAAGTCCTTTATACCAGGGAAAGGAGGAGCTGCATGATTTACTTTACTTTCTTGAGCATTGTGAAGCACCCTCTAGTATGAGTAAAAGTGAACGTAGGTGGTTGGCAAAAAAGGCTACCAGCTATAGCTTAGTGAATGAGGACTTGTATTGTAGAGGGAAAGATGCTGTCTTAAGAAGAGTTCCTGCATCCCAAGAGATTAAGGATATTTTGTTTAGTTGTCATGAAGGTGTGTGTGGTGGCCACTTTGCACAAGAGATTACTAGCAGAAAGATTTTACAAGCAGGGTTCACGTGGCCAAGCCTC
Organism: Adiantum capillus-veneris; assembly: GCF_014529385.1. Taxonomy (NCBI): domain Eukaryota; kingdom Viridiplantae; phylum Streptophyta; class Polypodiopsida; order Polypodiales; family Pteridaceae; genus Adiantum; species Adiantum capillus-veneris. Next base: position 99,356,094 of record NC_140959.1, on the reverse strand, counting down.
CATCGAGATGTACAACATTGGTGCCGCACATGTGAGGTTTGCCAAAAAGCTGGACCAAGGCGTCTTACCCATGAAAATCAGCATCCAATCAAAACCTATGGGCCATTTGAAAAATGGGGTATAGATGCAATAGGGCCACTACCTTGCACTCAATCAGGGAAGGAATACATCATTATGGGGGTGGAGTACATGACCAGATGGGCAGAAGCTCGTCCCACAAAGCACATCACAGCCAAGGACGTGAGTGATTTCATTTTTGAATGCCTTTGTTGCCGTTTTGGCACACCTTTGGAGATTCTCTCGGATAGGGGACCGGGATTTCGAGCTGATTTAGTCGGGCAATTGATGAGCAAGTTAAAAATCAAGCGCAGGCACTCTACACCATACTACCCTCAGTGCAATGGTCTTGTCGAAAAGGTAAATGGTCTTATATGTAAAATCATCACTAAGCAAGTGCATTTACATCCTAAGGCATGGGACAAACACCTAGATGTAGCACTTTGGGCCTACAGAACATCCTTTAAAACATCCTTGGGGTATACACCTTTTCACTTGGTTTACGGGCAAGAGGCACTATTGCCTATAGAAGTGAAGCTAGCGAGCCTCCGAGTTCTAAAAGCACATCAAGAGGATAGTCAAGAGAAGCAGGTGGAAGGAAGAATCATTGATTTGGAGAGGTTAGGGCTAGATCGAGAGTCAGCAGTGAAGTACTATGCAGCCCAGGCAGAGAAGAAACGAAAGAAGTTCAATCGCAACCTTGTCAAGAAAGGTATCAAGGAAGGTTCTTTAGTGCTCAGATACGACAATCTCTTTGATCGCAGGAAGGATGGTAAGTTCTTGCTTAATTGGGAAGGCCTTTTGTAGTGATACAGAGGTTCTCAAATGGTAGCTACCAACTAGGTGACCTAGATGGTAAGGTACATCAGACCCCGGTAAATGGTTGGCGATTGAAGGCCTGCCAATGTTGTCTTTCACAGCCATATGCTGGTGAAATCAATGCTAAGGATGGTTCAGAGGAGAGCTCATCATATTCGAGCTCCAACTAAGGTAACAATCATGTACATAGTCGTTTCAAAAAAAAAAGAGAAGACAAAAAGAAAAAAAGAGAAAGTGGATATTGACAATGGATGGGGTATGGCTTTCAAGGGTCTAGGAGACAAGTTGTTAGTCATGGATGGATACAATTATTCATCAGAAAGGACTAAACAGGGTGCATCAGCCAAGAAAGCAGTAACATGGCAAATTCAATTGGTACCAGGTGGGTAACTATTCAAGAGAACCCTATTGTAGCACAACCTGCAGGGTTTTTAGGACCCCTTCTGAAGATGCAATAAAGACACAGTCAGTTGTTGGGGAGATGAGGATACTCTAGTCCAAGGGATCTCGAAAGAGAAGAAAAATCTACTTCACAAGCACCAAAGAGTAAAAAGTGCCATGGACAAAAGATACGTGGGAACGAGCTCTTATGCATGCCTACAACCTATATCTTACAGAATAGCCCATTCTAGGTGTGAATTTCTAGTGAAATTTACACGAGGAAGTTCGTGTGGACTCGCAGCACAGCATACTCCGTTTTCACTTTTTTACCAACACTAAATATTTTTTACCACAGTAAATATTTTTCACCTACATGGTAAATACAAATCACTTTATACCTACAGTAACTTTTTTACCCATGGTAAATATTTTTTACTGCACCACAAGTATTTGGTAGGTAAAAGCTCACTGTTACTAGAAGCAGTGATTGGGCATCAACAATGCAATTACAGGAGGAGAAAAGGGGAAAATCTTATTGTAAAGGTGAGTCAACAGGGATAAAGACTTTTGAGTTGAAAAGAGACATGCTGACTTTTTCAAAGAACACATGTCAAAAGAAGCCATGGTTGAGGATTTTTTGAGAATTTGATATTCAGGAGGACCCAGCTGCCACCTCCCCCCCGCAGGTCCCCCCCTGACATGTGCAGAACCTCCAGTTTCAACAACCACCTTACCTGCTCTTAAATGCTGGTCAAGGCCTTATCCCCATGTGTCACAATCAGAAAAATCAGCATTTACCCTCCCCTCTCACATCACTCTAGAGAATATCTTGATGGTGACATATCAGGTGACCTCAATCTGTTGACCACCCTAAGAACAAAAGTAACCCCAATCAACGGATTTAAGCATGTTTATCCCTAATCCTAAACCCTCTCAGAAACCTATATAAGGAGGCCTTCTCTCACTCAAAACCAACACTTCACCCACTTCACCAAGCAACGAAGCTATGACGACATTGCTCACAACGAGGAGCTATGGATGGAGCTCTACTCTCTCTCCCTCTCTCTCTCTCCCTCTAGTATGCTACATTACTAGCCCTAAAACCTAAACAAGGAGCCTTCTCTCATGCTCCATGGCCACCATCCTCGCCATCATTCTCTAAGGTATTGATGTGTTGCTAGTAGGATCATACCTACTTGCTGGGTTGATTGTTTTTGACAAGGGATTATGCCATCCTTGGCTTGCTTCTCTATATCCTTGTTATGTATGATCAGATGCCGTTGTATTGTTAAGATGATGTCTTGTGTATATATATGCTACATAAGGTCCCTAAGCTTTGTTTCTATGTGTTTTGCCATATGTTTTGATGCCATCATAATGCCAGAAGTCTCACTTGCCTATGTGCACTATGTGTGAGGTCCCTAAACCTCTTAATTTAGGGTGGTGCCCCCTTTGTTTGTTCTTTACTTGTTTGCATGAGGCGTGGTTTGTGGAGTGTGCACGAGTACAGAGGCCACCCGATTGCACTGCTCTTTTTCCCGCTATCACCTCTCTTGCTAGTAAAGCATACAGGAGAACTGCGGAATCAGACACAAATTCTAAGAGATTAAGGATAGCCTGGTTCTCTTGCTCCATCAACTTTCTGGTCACTTTAACCAACTGAAACAGTCACCGGAGAGAATTTGTATAATCTCCCACTGACATTCAAGTTTGAGGTCCCTTGTTGGTTGTAGTCTGATCTTCAAGAATAGCTCGCACCCTTTGAATCAGAACTCTCCTAGCAATCTGCATTTGCAATAAGTCCTCTTTTAATTAACTCCTGACATCCTTCATGCATCTATACGTTGGCTTGTTCCCCAGCAGAAGTTCTAATTGCATGGCTAGGGAACGACAATCTGTAGTAGAATGCCGTTGCCAATGTGGATTAGCTACTCTCTCTTCGGTAGTCAATATCCATTCTGACACCCTTTCTAGCAGTTGTATTGTACTATGATGCTCAGCAGTTGATAGACCTCCTAATCATGGAAAGCAACTGATTTTCAATGCTCAACCATTTCCCTAGCACCGACATATAGTCATTGAAATCGCTCCAGATCAGAGATAAGATCATCATCCGCTAGATACCTCCTGGTTATAGGAGCTTGTTGATGTCTCAATTTCTTATTCAGCATGATGAGATGTAATGAATGTTGCGCAATCAGTGTGCATGGCAAGAAGGGGGAAAAGAGAGTGTTTGATATGACTACCAAACAACCTATGGCACTTGAAGATGTGAGTGAGAATGATGAATCTGAAACTACCAGCGATGATAATTTTGAAGACTCAAAAAGTAGCACTTCTTTGAGTTCCAGTGATGAGGGTAAAGTTTTTTTTTGTTGTTAGACAAGGAACAAAGAGAAATTAGTAAAGTTCTATAATTATCAGGGAATATAAATGCTTCAAGCCGTTTAGAGCAACTGGAAGAGTTCATACAACCAAAACAGGAATTGCCAGTGAAGAAGGATTTCATTTAAAATATGATGAGTACTGATTTGGCACAAGGAGAAAGAAGGGAGTACTTAGCAATGTTGGACAGGTTTCCAAATCTTTTCATCACTTCATACCAGGAAATAAGGGGTTTTGTTGGGGATCTTGTGAAGATTGAGCTAGTTGAAGGGGCCAAGCCAATATGGCAGAAACTAAGAAGAATGGGTAAGGAACAGATGAATGCTTTAAAAGAAGAAGTGGATAAACTATTGGATCCAAGGTTCATTGTGCCAGTTGATAATGCTGAATGGGTGAGCCTTGTAGTGGTCACTCCAAACAAAGATGGGTGTTGGAGAGTTTGTGTTGATTACAAGCCATTGAATGCAGTAACAAAGAAAGATCCTTACCCTTTGCCTTTCATTGATCAACTTCTAGATGCAGTGACTGGTTTTGAAAGAAGGCCATCTGTCTTCCTTAGTAGCTTCCTCATCTCGCTCGGATACCAAGAAGGCCATTTCTAGATTGTCTAGAAAATCAGAGGCGACTTCACCCGACTTCCCATATAAGTTTGGGAAAGCCATCTGCTCAAGATCTCAAAATTGCAACACCCCTTTTTTTTTAGATCTTTATATATATATATATATATATAATGATTTGAAAATCACAATGGTTTGTACAATGGGCTAGAACTGAGTTTAATGATCAAGGAGCTAGAAAAAAAAAATAGATACATCAAATGAGTGATGATAATCTAGTAGAGGCAGGATGATAGGATGTGGGGATCTAAGGATTTCATCTAATACTTGGGGTCCAAACAAGAAGACTATTTTCTACTGGTAGAAAATTTTCCTATCAACATATATGTTCACATGCATATGACGTAGGAAACTAAAAGGAAAAAATTGCAGCCCGTTATCCATGATCACATGGTAAAAACTTACTTACTGCAGTTGCACCTTCTTGGCCTTGACAAGGTTGTATATCCACAAGAGATCACAACCCTTCATGACTTCCACCTTACCAAACTCCTCAGCTACCATCACATAAGGAGTGATGATGACGTGCTTGACAACTCCCCGTTTTTTTGCTAATAAAAATTGCAGGTAGTTGTCGTAATCAAACGGTTTCATGAAGAAAATTCCATTTAGGTGTAAATCTCCCCCAATCCACTCTATTGCATCTGTGGTGGACAACTTCTTCAAGATGAGTTGCAAAGGAAGAGCATGGAGGCTCTCAACCCGCTCTCCAAAGAACCGATGATAGTAGCCGAAGCACTCTTCCTTTGGACATGGAAGTGCCTTTGATGTCCTTTCTGCGGGGTTGACAAAGTGTACTGGTATCACTTGCATACAGGCTGCAAAACGGTATGCGACCTTACGTCGCTTTGCGTCAGAGGATGGCCTCCATGGTATCCTGGGTGCAATCTTTGCTACTACGTTTGAAACAGGCTTTGAACTTGAAGCACCCACACTGCCAAGTGCCTCCTTCCCTTTGTATACCTTGTACTTTCAAGATTGTGTAGACCCTTCCTTTCCTTTCACTCGTGCAACACCCTATGTTCAGTTCGGGGTGGTTATGGCCCTCTCCTTCTTTGAGGATTCTTTAGGAAAAAGAGTTTTGACTAATCTCATTCCTCCCTTGATGTGGGCGCACTTGTCAGTATGGATGTCGATGTAGAAAACCTCTATCTCCAGTGTGGTTGTCGAGGTTTCTTCACTCATTTTCAAGGAAACTAAAGGCTTAGCAAACCTTCCTTAGTGGGGGCACCATTTAATGAGGCGTGCAGTAAAACTTGGTGGCCTCTACACCAAGACGATGCCTTGGACCTCATCAAGGGAGGGCAAAAAAAACTTTGGGGCACCACCTAGCTAAAAGTGCGGCTAGGACGCAAAGTGAGAATCAGCACATAGTACACATGCACAAAGGCATTGGGATATGCACTCATGTTGCAGCCTCATCAGGTTAACTTCTAACACCCAAGTAATAATGCACACGTGAAAGAAATCCAAATGGAAGGATGATGGTTTCAGGAAACCGCTCTTGTGTTGTGGGAGGCTTGAAGGGGTGCCTATTTAAGAACTCTCATGACTAACTCTGTCAAATGGTTGCAATGGCAAGGGCAATTGTGTGTGTATGTGATTGAGGAAGAGGAGCGAGCCACACACACACACACACACACACACACACAGAGAGAGAGAGAGAGAGAGAGAGAGAGAGAGAGAGAGAGAGAGAGAGAGAGGAATAAGAAGATAAGGTAATGAAAATGTGTTGGAGAGTGGAGAGAATGAAAGGAAGAAGGAGCAATGAAAATACAATGCAATGCTTCACTATAGTCTCAAGCCTCCACAATCTACGACATACCCACTCATACTCTACACACATACTCACAAGCAAAGAGACTAAACATTATGAAAACTTCAAGGTGGAGTGGAATAAGCGTAAGAATCACAACTCCATCAAAGGGAAGGTTGCAAGTAGCAAAGCTCACACACAAATATAACCTGCTAAGGACAAGATATACATAAAACCCCGCCTCCCAATACACTAGTGGTGTCCTAGTGTTGCACTCAAGTACTTAGTGAAGGAAATATACAATGTAGATAGCCCCCTTTGGCTGAGATTGGGGTTCTTTTTATAGATTTTCTTGCATGATTATATTTAGGGATAATTACAATTTACAAGGCTAAACCGGGGGGCAAACTTAGATGCCTTGGGAGCCACCACCTTGTCCTTGTAGATGCTTCTCCTAGAAACTTCTCCTTGCCACTTGTAATGGTGCTTGTTTATCATCCACTTGCAGAAATTTTATTTACCCATGAATGAGCCTTTGATTATATTTAGTTCTCATCTCACCATTGTTGGTAGAGGGAAGTGATCAATGAGGCATAGTAAAGAGGTAGATATATATATGTGAGAATGAGTGAGAGTGGGAGGTGAAGAGATGGATTTTTTTGAGTTTTATGGTTTATTTGAGTGGGGTGAAGTGGGATTTGTGATGAAGGATAGGAACTCATATTGAATCCATACTTGGGTGATTGTGTGTGTAGTTAACTAGTGTGTGTGTGTGTGTGTGTGTGTAGTTAACTAGTACACATCCTTACAAGAAAGGGGAAGGTGATGAAGTGCAGCCATGGAAGTTTGGGAGGTTTGATTAGGAATGAAGAGTGAAGCTAATTTTGTGAAAAACTAAGTGTGTGTGAGCAAGAACATGAATAGGGCAAGATAAGTGAAGACTAGGTGATAGGGAAAAAGGCCCAAAATAGGTGTTTTTCCACCAAAATGGCTCCAATATGGGTCCCAAAGGGTTCCATCCGAATTTTTGAGGGTAGGTGGCAACGGGAGGGTGTGGAGGGGTCCTAGGGGGGTCTACTTATGATATGGGATCCATACTTTTAGAAAACTATTTCAAAAAAAAGATACAAAAGGCTTGTTTTTTCTTGTTTTCTCTATGAGCCAAAAGGGAAGGTGGCCCACATCACATGCACCTTGTGTTGGAGTCTTCCATTATGCACCAAATGAGCTGGACACCTCAGGATACCTAAAGGGCTCGTGATGTCATCAAGCATCTTATCTGTACACAAGGAAATTTTTGAATAGAAAATCCTGGAATGGTGGATCCTACCACTTGACCTTCCAAACATCACTCTTTCCCTAAGTAAATATAACTCCCATCCCCTTTACCATGGATTTCACCAATGTATGGAACTCATTCCTATGTGAAGCTCATGCATGCGAAAAAATTGAGTCATGATTAGCTAGCATCCCCCAAGAGTATCCTCTCAACTAGCTATAATTTTCTGTCCGCACTAGCAACACCTTCTAAATGCAAGATGAATTTTTAAATTTTTTCTCTTTTTTTTTTCCCTCTTGGCTATTTACAAGTGACAACTTCTGGGGTAGTCCTGAAAAGCATGCATCAATTACGTCTTCCAAATTAAAAGAGATTCCTGATTTGTAGAGGTATGATGACCACGTACCTTCTTGACTTTGAGAATGGATTTTTTGAAAGAGATGAATTCCTCTTGCATTGTAAATAAAGTATACTTGATGAGATTATTTATTTGGACTATGAGTCCTAGCTCACCAGAATGCGGTATGTTTTTGTAACACTTTTCAATGTCCCCAAAGAATAGTTTTTTTTAGTTTTGGGTAGGTCTAATACATAGTCCTATAATGATTCAATGATCCACCACGTCTGTATGTGGGTGTTATGGCATAAAAGTGCCTTTTGATTGAGTTTTCTTGCCCTTTCCTTGAGTTGTGGGATGCATGTTTTCAAGAGACATGCCATGAGCAATGATACCTCCAAATAGAAAGAAGAGGTGCTGCATGTAATCCATCAAAAGGATTTCTTATGGATCTTGTATATGATTGTCAAATAAGGTAAATTTGTGTGAAGAGGGATTCTGAACTTTCTCAAAAAATCTATGAGGTTGTTTGTAATATCCTTAATGGTATCTTGACAAAGAGTAAAGTCCGAGCCATGTAAACCTTTTTGGTCTTCATTTGTGATGAGCTTTTTGCATATAAGGACCATCTTATTAGGTTCCTTATCTACACAAGTAACGAAGAAAAAAGTTTTTATTTCCTCAATATCATATGAGATGGTCAAGTAAGTATCATGTTGCCTCTTCATAGGAAGGTTCTTAGTGTAATACATGTGAAATACGGAAAGTAATATGCCCTTTCAAGCCTAGGTGGGTGATCAATACACCCTGGATCAAGGATCACATTTAGAACACGCTTAATTTCTACACGTGCATCTTCCATCACAGGTGGTTTGGTGGGTATGTGTCCTATCCACTTATTACATTGTGAGGTCCCTGCCCCTTTTTGAGAGGAGCGGAGTACCTTTGATAGGTCTCCAATCTTGGAGAAGAAAAATCAACGGACATTTCCTTAGCTACTACATAGCCACGGGCATGAACCGTTAGTGAAGGATTGGTCCTATCTCTATCATAACCCTATCTAAAAACTATCTATAATCAATTACACCTAAAAGTATAAATCTTAGAGTGACCAACCTATGCGCTTTTTTCCCCATGTTTCAGAAGCACAGCCGCCAAGGTTTGTCTCTTTTAAGATTGATGACTTTAAAAAAAACAATTTCTAGGGTTGGAAAGTTATCCGACTCATCGGGTCCACCCGTCCATAGAATGATACCATCGGGGTATCATTCTCCCACTTTCCACACCACACTCACAATTACTACCGCACTATTTAAACATTCATGTTCCTTTACTTTATTTATGATACTGGTTCGTTAAAACAACCCTTCAAACAGTATTACAAACAATAGTCAAACAAGAAGTCATCCAATTTTAAACCAACAACCCTTCGATTAGCTTCACTTAAGAATCTCTACTGGCGCTATTATGTCCGATCGGTATATACATTATTTATAAAAACCCTTGTCCTCATGAGCGTCCCATACCGCTCGAGAAGTACTCGTTGTGCTAATCTGGACGTACTCCCACCACAGCAATAACGGTGCCAATCTGAGCGTCATCCTCACGCCACGGCAAAACAAAACTGCAGTATCCAGCTGGGCTAATCTGGGTGTACTCCTACCATAGCATCAGCGTGCCATCCTAGGCATCATCTCACGCCTCGGCAACTGCCACATAATACCAGCGCTAATAAGTAGAGAGACTTGAGAGAAACCCTACCGAAGGTTTTGGAAAAACATTCTTTTCTATAGCAACCAGTTTAACCAGACAATCTTTCCTACTTGTCAAACATATGCCGAGTTTCTTGGGGTTAAGCCCCATGGTTTCGGTCCGTGTTTTCTTTTCATAAGGTAAATAATATATTTCTATGGTCTTGTATATGCAATGATGCATACCTTGAAACTGCAATACTAACCTATACCATAGCTCCGATTGATCCGATTGGTGGAGACATAACATGTTCCGCAGGGGTTCCACCGTTACTTGTACCAGCTTCATGATCATTAGCGCCTTGGGTTCGAGCACGCTTTGGAGTCATTTTTTTGTACTACACTTATGTTATACACTTAGAACTTTAAATTGGTCAGTTTCTTTAGTAATCTCCTTGTTTCCAAAGAGAGTCTATAATTTGAACCCTCGCCAACTCGGATTCACACTTAGTTTTGTTGTTCTATATCTAATTTCTATACATCAAATATGTTTTAATCTTAATTAATCAAAAATTAAGTGTGTAAACTACGAGTGAAAGTTTAGGACTGCATTACTTTTATGCATGACATTTCTAATCCAATTCTAACTTCCATTTCTATACTTCAACTAAATCAATTTTTAGTATTATTCAAACTTCTACTTGATCTAATTGACAATAACATTGTTGGATGAGAATTTCATCATGTATAATAAGAATATGATGAGTTCTCTTATGTATTAACTTTCAATTAACTATGCATAAGCTAATAGTGAAGATGTACTAACTAGAGAGAGTAGGTATACTTAGAGAGATTAGAGTAAGAGAAAACATACACAAACATCTTTTCTAAAGTTAATTGAATCTTACTAATCCATTAGAAACATTAGAGTAAAAGAGAACACACACACATCCTTTTCTAAAGTTAATTGAATCTCACCAATCTATTAGAGAGATTAGAGTAACAGATAGCACACACACACACATATCCTTCTTAAAACTAATTGAATCTTACTAATCTATTAGAGTAATTGAATCCTTCTTAACAGATAGCGCACACACACACACATATCCTTCTTAAAACGAATTGAATCTTAGTAATATTTTAGAGAAATTAGAGTAAGAGATAGAAAATAATCATCATTCTTAAAGTTAATTGAATCTTACTAATCTACTAGAGAAATTAGAGTAAGAGATAGCACACACACACACATCATACCCGCGTTTTTGGTACCCTTGTGGTACCCATCAGCTTGACCAATTTGTCATTATCATCAAAAGATAAGGCCACATAGCCCCCCCTCATTAAGATTAGTCAAGACTAGCCTCTCCTTTTCATGTGACAGTGCGTCGCACTTTGTCCCCTCCTATGTGAGTCCAGGTGAGTCCATGTGCCTTCATTTGTCATCCCTGTGTATGCTTTTGTCTTTATAATTATTTTATTTATTTCCTTGATGATAATTTACTTTACATTTTTAAGTTAAACTTTACAGTCTTATATTAACTTTATAGTAGTAAAAGAAAATTCTACAATCAGTAACTAAGTCTTATAATAAGTTAATTAGTGATTCATATAGCTAAACATGTCAAAATTTTGTAACGTAAATTTTAAATTGTAGGTTTTCTCAGCCTACGATTCATAATTTGAACTCGAATATCTTAAATAATGAGTGATGGTTTAAAAAAATTCAAAGGTGTAATTGAACTTGTGTGAATTTCAAAAGTAGAGACCTTACAATCTCCCCAACTTAGAACTTGAGATGCCGTCATCTCAAGAACAGTGAAGGGTAATCCTTAAGAAGAGATGTCTCATCTTCCCAAGTAGCATCTTCTATAGGGAAATCCTTCCATAAGATAAGATGTTCTTTGATGGATCTATTCCTAAGCTTTCTCTCCCGAGTTTCTAGGATAGTATCAGGTTGGAGTTGTAGAACATCTTGAGCAGGTAAAATGATTTTCTCATCATCAAGGACATGGTCAGGGTTATATACATAAGGTTTTAACAGACTTACATGAAATACATCATGCACTTTGAGATGAGAAGGGAGTTTTAGTCTATAAGCTTGATCGCTTACAACCTTGATTATTTTGTAAGATCCACAATATCAGTAGCTAAGCTTCTTATACCTTCCGAGAGACAGATTGCTCTTTTTGGACGTTACTCGTAAGAAAACTTTGTCACCTTCTTTGAAAATCCGATCAGATCTTTTTAAGTCGGCATACTTCTTTTGTCGATCTTGAGCCGCTTGAATATCCCTTCATACAGCTTTGGTTTGAGCTTCCATTTCTTCAAGCATTTTCTTTGAGGCTTCTACCCTTATAGTGGGGTCAGAAAAGTTAAGAGGTGATAAAAATTCTTGACCATAAAGATCATTAAAAGGTGTCATTCCAATACTTTATGAGTAGAGGAATTGTATGTATACTCTACCAAGGGTAGGTATTGAATCCACTTGCGAGGTTCTCTATTGCAGTAGGCTCTGAGGATGTCTTCAATTACTTGATTAACTCTTTCAGTTTGGCCATCAGTTTGAGGATGATATGCAGTACTAAAACATAACTGGGTTCCAATAGCTTGAAACAATGATACCCAAAACTTTGAAGTAAATTTGTCATCACGATCACTGACAATCCTCTTGGGTAAACCATCAATTTTGAAAACCTCCTTCACAAACAGACGAGCAATACTCTAAGTTGTAAAGGCTGTCTTGACTAGGATTAAGTGAGCCACTTTAGTAAGTCGACTATGACCATGATTGAATCATAGCCAGCTTGAATAGAAGGAAACCCGGTGATAAAGTCCATGCTAATACATTCCCATTTAATCTGGGGAATATCTAAAGGATGTAATTTACCTGGCATCTTTAGTCTCTCTGCCTTAATCCTTTGACAAGACAAACACTGCTTGACATAGCGAAGGACATCACCCTTCATACCTTGCCAATAGTAACTTCTGCGAATTGCATGGATGGTTTTGGCATAAGCTAGATGTCCTGAAGTTGGGCCATCATGTGCTTCATATAGGATAGCATTCCTTAGGGTAGAATCCTTAGGTATGCATAGTCGATTTCTATAGTAAATTTTCCCATCTTCTAAGGAGTAATGTAGAGGTTTAGGCTGATTTGATGATACCCTCTCTTCACGTAGGATACTAGCAAGCATCTGGTGATCTGCATCTTTGACAATAGCATCTGAGACCTTGTCTAAAATAGGGTTGTTAGCCATGGAAACTACCCCCAGAAAAGCTTTACGTCGTAGGGCATCTGCCACAACATTATCCTTACCTGGTCTAAATTTAATATCAAAATCATATTCTTTCATGAGCTCTATCCATCTCCTCTGTCTCATGTTAAGGTTAGGTTGGGTAAAAATCCACTTAAGGCTCTTGTGATCTATTACCAATTGGAATTTGCGTCCCAATAGATAATGTCTCCATAGCTTGAGAGTGTGAATAATTGCTAGCAATTATAAATCATGTGTAGCATAATTCACTTCATGAATCCTAAGCTTCCAAGAAGTATAAGCTAGAAATTATAAATCATGTGTAGCATAATTCACTTCGAGAATCCTAAGCTTCCGAGAAGTATAAGCTACAGGCCTTCCTTCTTGAGTAAGGACTCCTCCTAATGCAAAATTACTAGCATCTGTGATCACCTCGAATTCTTGGGTGAAGTCTGGAAGTTTTAAGAGAGGTTTTGAAGCAAGATACTCCTTAAGATGTTTGAAGCAAGATTCATGTTTTTCTTCCCAAAGTATCGTAGCTCCTTTCTTTAGCAAGTCGGTTAGTGGTGCAGCTTTAAGAGCATAGTCCTTTACGAAGATCCTGTACCACCCTGTGATACCTAAGAACCCTCCGACTTCGGTTTGTGAAGTGGGTTGAGGCCATTCCACAATATCTTTGACTTTGTCAGGGTCAACACAGACTCCTTCAAGTGAAATGATAAACCCTAAGTAACAGACCTTAGGGGTAAGAAGGTACATTTGCTTTTCTTTGCATACAGCTTATTTTGGCGTAAAAGCTTTAACACTTTCCTAACATGTCCTTCATTCTCTTCCTCTGATTTGGAATAAATTAAGATATCGTCAAAGAATACTAGGACAAAATCGCCCAAGAATTCTCTAAAGATATCTTGCATCAGACGATTGAAAGTTGCAGGAGCATTCGTAAGTCCGAAAGTCATCACTGTAAATTCGTAATGACCATAACGAGTGTTGAAAGCTGTTTTGGAGATATCAACCTCCTGGATTCGAATTTGATGATAGCCAGATTGAAGATCCATCTTTGTGAATATTTTGGCTCCATGTAATATGTCCAACATCTCATCAATACGAGGAATTGGATACTTATTCTTGATGGTAACCTGATTTAAGCCCCTATAATCTATGCAAAGTCGAAGAGAGCCATCCTTTTTCTTTTGGAAGAGAACAGGTGCACCCCATGGAGATGTACTAGGTCGGATAAACCCTTGCTCAATCAACTGCTTGAGCTACTCCTTGAGTTCTATAGCCTCTGAAAGTGACATCTTGTACGGCACTCTTGAGACCGGTTCACTACCTGGAAAAATTTTGATTTCATGGTCTACCTCCCTAGGTGGTGGTAGTTCAGAAAGTTTAGTGGGGAAAACATCCGAAGATTCTTCTAGCCACATTGGTTCAGGGTTGGAAGAAGATTTTTCTACTTTGTTTAGCTTGACTACAAAAATTTGTTGACCCTTGCGTAACTCTTTCAAAAGACGATTAGCTTTGACCAATTAAGCTTTTGGTCGTCCATTCTTGCCTTAAATAGTGACTTCTTGACCTTGGTTGTCCACAAAAGTGACACTTCCTTGGGCACAATGGATATTGGCATTATGAATGGCTAACCAATCCATTCCAAAAATTCCGTCATAGATTCCTATAGGTAAGGTTCAAAAAGTAGCATAAGTAGAGTATTCTCCCAACTTGAAATCTATTTTTTCCACAGTGTACTAAGATAACACCTCCTTTCCATTGGCTAATTCAACTCTCATCTTTCTTGCAGGGTGTTGATTAAGTCCTAACCTCCTTAAACATTTAGGTGACTCTTTAGGTGACAAGAAAGAGTGAGTACTACCACAATCAATAAGAAGCTCAAATTTTTCACCTTGGTGATTTGCAGGTGTTTGAATGACAACATATTGTTGCCTTGCTCTTGGGTTATCAATTGCAGCATGTAGAGTTGCTCTTTCCTCTTGTTCTTCTCCCAATGTTGGTTCTCCTATGATAGCATTGACTCTAGCAGCCATTCCGTGCCCTCGACCTCGTCCTCCATTTCTTCCTCCACGATTTATTATTTGGCCTCGTCCTCTATCTCGATTAGGTGTATTTGTTGAGGAGACTCACCTAGGACATACATCCCTGAAATGTCTTAGCTCGTTGCATTCATAGCATCTAAGATCTGCATTTTGAGCTCCATTTGCTGAAGCTGCAACTATTTGATGAGTTTGGTGAACTGGGTGAACTTGTCTTTGGTTCCACATCATAGGCCATCCTCTTCTTCCAGCATTCCTTGTATTCCCATTTTGTACCCTTTGAGAGTGTGCGCTCCTTGTCACACTGTCGAAGCAAGGACTTGCCGATACATCATGTGTGAGCCACAAATGGCTCCAAGCACACAACAAGCCTAAACTAGCAAGCTCAAGAGAGCAAAGGGTGTGTCACTCACCGCTCTACGCTCGCCTTCGTGGTGGATTCCTCGCCGCGATGAAGAAGAAGCTGCAGTCGTGCCGCGCTCAACCGCTTCGCCGCCTTCGTAATGCTCGATCGCACACACACTCTCCCTCTCTCTCTCTCTCTCACATACACACACACACAGAAGGAGGTGAAGAAGAAGAAGATGGAGATGGAGATGGAGCAAGAGCACTCTTCTATTGCACAAATGAGAGAATGAGTAAAAATTAGGTTTAGTTGGCTTTTATATGAGCTCACCCCATTCACACTTGGGCGCCCATTCTTAGCCAACTAACTCCTTGAATATTCCAGTTAGAGTGCGCCTGTCATCGGCGATCACCCTTACCCTGTTCCTATTGGTCCGACAAGCCCGGTACCTGACTCTAAATAATACACCGTTTATAGATCATAGGGTGTCCGTGTGCCGTGAGGGTTAACATGCCCCCCTTCTTGATGTAGATTCCGTCCTCGGAAGCTATTGAGTTGAAGCTCGTTCGTCGAGATAGGAGAGCAGTCGACATGCATGTGCGTAGCCTTCTTCAATCACTGCAAAATCAAACAACATTGCCACAGTAATTGCATTCTCATATACAGTTAAAAATCACATGCAATTTTAGACAGACAGATTGATTGGTAACAGAATTTTAGACAATTTGTCAGCAATAAACATTGAATTGCAATATAATCAAATGCA
This sequence comes from Adiantum capillus-veneris, assembly GCF_014529385.1. Taxonomy (NCBI): domain Eukaryota; kingdom Viridiplantae; phylum Streptophyta; class Polypodiopsida; order Polypodiales; family Pteridaceae; genus Adiantum; species Adiantum capillus-veneris. The sequence continues at coordinate 99,340,355 of NC_140959.1, read as the reverse complement.
TAAACAGATGTAAAGGTAAAAAATTAAACAAGTCCAAGGTCGCTAATTTAACGGTCAAAAGGCACTAGAGCTCGACTATTAATACCATGGGTAACTTCACAGTTTTTTCTGGTCAATTAAGTTGTTTAATCGCGAGAGCCAAGTATTTGATGTTCGAGGGCTGACTAGAGGCTATATCTAGAAGACCTTGTAGTTAAGCTACCATAAAAGGAATTTCTCATGAAATCATCGCCTGACTGATTACTTTTTCTTTGACCCCCCAAAGTCTTTTCATATTGATTCAATTATGATGTGTGTGCTTATTTTGTATGCCTTGGGTTTTTTGCTTTTCAAGGAAAAGCGCCCACACTGGGAACCTCTAGGGCTCTAGTACCATAGGCGATACATGTGAGTGAAGTACCAATTTAAGCAAGGATTTCTCTTCCAGCTTAAAATTTTACATTGTGGCACTTTGATTTTTTGTTTGTTCATTTTCAGCATTTTAATTTTGTAACTTTGGGGGGTCATATAACACTGTTACCCTCCCCAGGCTCATCACAGTAGTAAAATCCCTTTATAATACTTAAACTAAAGGTCAATAGGGTTAAGCTCACTAGAAAGCCCTAGTACATTTCACACAATGCTGCCTAAATCGGATTAAGAACCTAAGTAACCATTGCTTATTAGGAAGGCATTCCCCATGGTATTAAGAGAAGATTTCTAATACCTAGCTTGGTCAAACTAGCTTAGTCGGACTGCTTGATTTTTAAACCTAGACAAGTGATTATGACAAAACATTACATTGAATTAAATGTTTGATACTAAGCAAATGCGCTGAATATTATGCTACCAATCACAATCAAAGCAGACAAACATGGATGCAAAAAGATAAGGGCAATGCTAATGGACATAAAACACCTGTTTGTGTTGATGGTTGCGCTTGATTTGAAGTGTGAACGAGAGAAAGGTTCCATGAAGGTCCAAATCCTATCAATAGCAACACGCTCCTGTACACACTAGGAAACAAAAGGAATACCTCCAGGAGGCACATTAGTGGGAAAAGAGAACTTCGCTAATCTCTCAACTCTAAAACAGAAACACTCCTATCGTACTAATCTTACCTACCGTCCATCACTCAAGTGATGAGGATCAAAGGTGTTTTATGGCATAGGTTTCTGTTTCACTGTACGAGATGTGACATGTGTAGGTCTGAGTCAATGTTTTGACTTTTAATGTGCATACTCGTTTGCTAATTGCTCTTGCTCTTTATTTTTATTTTTTTGTTTTTTTTTGTGAGTATAAAGCTTTATATATACATTCCCTAAGATTGGAGATTGAGAGGTCAGGGAGAAAGGTTGAGAGGGAAGCAAGTGAATAATGGATGTCCACAAACACTCCCCCCTTCCTTGGGTAGATCATACCGTTTGAAATGAGCTTGTCACCCTTTGAAACCAATTGTTCCAGTTGGTAATAGGTGAGGATTTTTGCCAGTAGTTTTCTATTACCCTAGGTGCCTCGTCAAGTTGCAAGGGTGGTAAGGTACTCTCCCAGGATCGAACTTGAAGTGGTTCATCAGGTGATTCTTGAACACTGGGAGGTGTGGATTCTTTTGTAGCTTCATGGAGGTCCACTACTATAGATGGAGGCTGTGTAGAATCTTTTACCTCTATGGATGTATTACATGATGAGCTAGAATCTTCATGGGACTCCCCCCTTCCTGAGCTAGGTGGAACAAATCGTTCTTTCTTTGGTACCCAAACTAGCTCGGGAGCGGGTGTGTAGCATTCTGTGATTTTTTTCTTTCCACGATCATTGATTCGTTTTGGAGCTATGGGATTGGGCTCACTTGGGTCAGGTGATAGGTAAGAGCACAATCTACGTTTTGGCACCCAGATTTGATCATTTCCTTGATAGTAGCCTTGGGCTTCCAATAGTCGTTTAGGGATCCATCGCAACATTTTCTTACTTTTCTTGGAGCGAGTGGTACATTTCTTACAAGGCTTCTGTTTTTTAGCACTAGCTATGGTCACTAAAGAAGCTTTAGGGACCCACTTGTATGTTTTCTTCGTTACATTAGGATGAGTCTTGTCGGAAGTGATATGCATTGCTTGTAGCATATTTAAGGGTACATGCATTTCATCCCCCTCAGGTGTTACCCAGGTCGTCCCCCTATTTCCCCAAGTGTCTATGGTTGCTGCTAGGTGGACCCAATCCACATTGTCCGACTCAGTCATCCCAGGTAGGATATCCATATAAGGAGAATCTTGGCCAATGTCTGTATCCTTCTTACAAGTGTAACAATATTGTAGTGGGGCCGAGTGAACTGTGGTGTCAGAGCGATGATCAATAATGGTTTTACTCCCTAAGGGGTGTACCTTACCAGTCACCAAATCCACTCTAAGGACAGAGTCTTGGAATTGCAAATAGACATGATTTTTAGACCAATCATGAACCATTTGTGCTTCCCTCATGAATGGTCGTCCTAAAATCATTTCATATGACATAAGGTGTTTAGAGAAATCCATTACAATGAACGTATTTCGTACCTTGTGTCCTAGAACTTTGATCTTAAGATCCTTGAGCATCCCCATAGGTTTGGCTATGGTACCATTTGCCATCTTTACCACAATGTTAGTAACACTAAGGCGGGGTTTTCCCATGGATTCCCAACAATCTTTTGTAACGATGCTAACTCCTGCACCACCATCAAGAATTCCCTTTATAGTTAATCCCTTGGTAGTGATGGGTAGGGTCGCATTAGACTCGTCGCCTTCAAAATACTGCCCTAATTCGTTAATGGGTACCTCGATCACAGACTCGTGTCCATCTAAGTCAAGTGAATACACATGATTTTCCTCATCAATCATAATTGAGTCAGGCCTATTTGGTTGCGCAAACTGCGGTAATCCCGTTCGTAGCTCTCCGTTAAGGAATGCTCAAAGTGCAAGGAATAACTCCGGATCTCCATACAGCTTTGCTATGATTGTGGTTCGGACCTCAGAAGACATGAAGACATTAGCATTTTGCAGGGTGTAGGTCCTTGACTAGGAACTGGTGAGGATGGAATCTCATATTCCTCAATGGGATTAGGTATTCCTTCGTTAAACATCCTTTCCAACAAGAAGGGTGTATGCTCACTTTCTGATGTCCCGTCCTCACTCCCTTCTTGGATGATACTAGATATGGCTAACGGTCTATGGTTCATGTGGGGTGGATGAACTTGCGTGGGAAACACTGTGTCATGAATTTTGACATGCATGGGTTCTGGTTCTAGTTTCCCTTGAGTCTCCTCCACTAAACCTCTTAGATGTTTCACCTGCTCAATCTCGTTTACTGGGTTTGGGTACGTCCCAATCTTCTTTTTACGATTCTTCCCTTTTTTCCCCTGCGGTTTATCTTGGGGTCTTGGATTGGATTTGGAAACACTTGTGGTGTTTTCAGAGGCTCTTTATGGTTTTCTCTTATTCGGTTTTCATTTGGTTCCATGTTACGGTTTTCTTTGTCGGTCTTTCCCTTTGTGGTATTGGTTCTAGTCTCCATTGTCTCGACTGAATCTGAATCATCCTCGAGGTCATTCATATACACGGGGTCATCTCCTGTTCCTATGTTTGTTTTGGAACTTGGCTTTGAATTTTCCGTATTCTGCGACCTCTTCCTTCGTGCCTTCTTTTTCTTTGCTTGGATAACTGACGCGGTATCTCTCTCTTTGAGGATATGGCCTGGCCCTTGAAGCATGGACCGTGTAATTGCATAAGCGGGTGCGACGGGTGGTATTGGCGACGTCACACTAGCAATTTCGACCAAATTTAGGGGTGTGATTTTAGGCGCATTTGGGTTATAGGGGCATTGGGCAATCAAGTGATCTATGCCACAACGATTACATGTGAGTATTGGCATTGCAGACATGCTCCCTTGATTCATTTGCATCTGTGCAGCATTCTTTTGCAGCCTAATAGGGCACTCCGCTGCCCGATGTGGTGCACCACACTCGTAGCATTGAAGAGGTGGCCTCCTAGCCTGGGTGTTGATATTTTGACCTCTGGATGCGAGAGCAGCAGCTTGATAAACCGGCTTGACTTGCCCCCAAAAATCTTCCATGTAGTATATAGGACACTCTTCCAATGTATCAAGTCCGTAGGCAATACTAGTGTCTATTTCCTCCTCACAGCCATCTTTATAAGCATTAGATGGCTCGCAACCCACTTGGTTCATAGGGGCGACTCTTGGATGCGGGGGCTGCGGTCCTACCACAGGAGGTGGTAGCGGTGTAGCTTGTACAACATTTTGGGATCTAGGGACCATGTGTTGCGGTAGTTGCTCAACAGGTGGAGCAGGCATCAATACAGGAGCTCGAGGTGCATCCGTCCAGGCTATAGGTGGTCTATTTGCCATCATACGTTTGATCATTAAACAATCCTTAGCTTGGTGACCATACCTACCACATGCGTTGCAAGTTCCATTAAATTTTACTCTAAATGTAGGGCACTCACTAGTGCTATGTGGACCTAAGCAAATGGAACACCATTGTTGCTCCCTTCTTGGATACATGTGACTACTTTGAGGGGGTCAATTATCCTTAAGAGACTCTTGGATTGCCTTGGTGAGGTCTGTCAAGAATGTCTCAAATACCTTTGGCTCATTGGCAATGGGCTTTGCAGTCATGGGTTCATACTCAATGGCTTGTGAGCTAGTGGATCTCGTGTCAGTAGACACCCTCATGCCTGCTATCATCAAGTTGTCCTCTAATTGGATTGCATTGGCAGTGACATCTTCCCAGGTCATGATACCTCTAATCACTAGTCCATTATAGATTCCTTCATTCCTCAACCCTCGGATGAATCGATCAAGAAGTTGGTTATTGTTGAAGCGCTCATTTACAGGGCAGCGAGAGTTTAAGTGCTTTAGACGACTAATGAAGTCCCTTACTGACTCTCCTTCCTTACGTTCGGCCTTCTGTAGCTGAGATGCTACACCCCAAAGCACACCTTCTCGTATGTACTCCTTTAGAAACAACCTTCGAAGGGTAGGGTAGATTGTTTTCTCGTCCACCCTTAGGGTTCTATACCAATCTCCAGCCTTCCCACTTAATGTCAAGCTTAAGTCATTACACTTATGTAGTTCGTTGCGTTCCCCTAAGGAATCACATACTTGTTCAAACACTTCAATGTGTTTTCTAGCATCTTTGTCCCCATTGAATTTTTGCGTGACTTTGGCAATTTGTACTGCCTTACTTCTAGGCTCTCTATCAGATGCATGACGCATATTTTCCGCGATAGATCGACCTATGGTTTGAGCAAACGCTGCCAAGTCACCTATGTGAGGAGGCAGGGCCGGTGGAGGTACTCTTGGAATCATATGTGGGAGAGGGACGGGTACCGGTCTTGGCATATGTGTGGATGATGTAGGATATGGAACATAACCGGGCAAAGGTCCACTCGGATAAGGGCTAGGGAGCGGCACTCGAGGAGCATAAGAAAGTGGTACAATTGGAGGTGTGGGGGCCATGTGTGCATAAGGGGCTAGAGGCACATACGATCGAGGCCCCATATTAGGTACTACGACACTAGGTAGTGGCACTGCGCTAACCGTAGATGTCATCGGTACATTCTCTGTCAGGCTTATCCCTGGAGTGAGCACTGTGTTTTCCTTAATAGAGGGTTGAGCCAAGTTAGGGAAGCTAAAGTTGTCGCTCGGAGGCTCAGATTGCATAGAGACCCCAGGTGAAATGACGTAAGATGGGTCCATGGGACTCATTAGAGGAGTCTCCATTTGTGATAGAGTAGGCTGTTGAGCCTTGCTCGTATCTAGAAATCTCATGGGGCCAGTTGAGAGTATATTTACCCCTCGGTTCTGCCTTTGCGATTGAATAATGCCATGGATAACATTACAGATCATTTTCTGTTGATCTTCGATGCTCGTGGCACTAGAGGTGAATTGTACAATCTCTATCCATCCTACATGGTAGGTGTGGCCAAAGTGTAGATCCATCAACACCTCAGTGTGGAGGTCGTATGTCCAATGATCATTAATGAACAATCCTTCTAGAGTCGACGTGTTAACGGTTTCTTGTGAGGTAGAAGCAATGTTGCTCCCCGTGGTTTTACTTGTCACCAACGGTACTCTAGAGGGAACTTCTGAAGGAGGCAGCTCAACAGGGCCTTCTTGGTAAGAAGTTGGCAGGATATCCACATGGACACTCTTTGGGGGTGTGGGGTCCACGTGCGATGTGAAAGGAGAGTCCACTTCCCCACCCCTTTCGTGTGCTTCATTTGCATCAGGTTCCGAGCGAGTAGCTCTACCTAATGTTTCCATGAAACGGCTAAACATACTAGTACTAGGCTGTGGAGCTTCGGGAGGTGCATGGCCTTCTCTCTCAATGTTTTGGGTAGGGTATGCTTCCATGATTTCTGAGTCGGAGGACGAATCACTAGCGGCTATTTTAGGGTCTTGGGTGGTGCTACCTTGTGTCCCCGCTGAGGGTCTAGAGCCTATCGTGGATGGGTAATGGGTGTCCGTATGAACAGAGGCACCCTCAATATGCTCGTGTTCTAGCACCCGCCCAGAGCGTAATTGCATGTGCTTTTGATACCCTAAGGTGTCAAAAAGCTGCTCTAGGAGGCCTTGTGACTAGTTTTTTGCGTGTTTTTTGTTTGTTTTTTTGCTAGATTTTTTAGAGCGTGTCGTGGAATGGGCCGTGTGATAGCTCAAAACGAGCGTATCACTAGGAGGGACGTGCTGTGCTTTACAGCCCACTGTTTGGTTCTATTTTTCTCCAGAAAAGCCCGAAATAGTCTTTTCCTAGCTTGGGAACTAGGCTCCAAATAGCAAGTCTAAGGGTGCAAGTGGGAAGAGAAGGGAGGAGAGTGGAGGACTTGTCCCACATGCTCTCATTCCCTCTTGAGGGAGTAGGGTATATATATAAGAGTGAGTCTAGTATATATCATAAGACTGAGAACTGAGGCCTGGGCCTGGGCCTGGGCTTGGGCTTGGGCTTGGGCAAATGATCCCGATCTCGATCTAACTTTTATACAAACCAACCCGTCTGTTTTTATAACTCACGTTTTTTTATTTTCGAAAATCTAACCTCCCCCTCACTCACGTTTTTATTTTTCGATTTTTTTTATTTTTTTTTAGGTCGCCGCGGCCGCGTCGCGCGCGCGCGCACACACACTTAACCTACACCTAACTTATCTACTTACAGCTAATGAAGATACTGCCACACACACTCTAACACTGTTTACACAGTACTACATTAGCTAACAGATCTACAAAACTAACCTTACAGAACTAACATTGAACCTTACAGAACTAACATTCCATAGCTAATACCTTAATTCTAACAGTACACTGCAAAAAAATGTAACTCCTTCTTTAACAGAAAACAAAAAAGACAATACAGTGTAACAGAAAACCTTCTCCACACAACCACACACCTTCCTTCTTCACAAATCCTTCTCCACACAACTACACACACTCATTCCCTACCTTTCCTATGATAGAAATTTCACCACAAGAAAGCGTAAAGTGCTTAACTGAGCTTAGTGTAGGGCATTTCCCCGGCAGCGGCGCCAAAAATGTGCGCTCCTTGTCGCACGGTCGAAGCAAGGACTTGCCGATACACCGTGTGCGAGCCACAAATGGCTCCAAGCACACAACAAGCCTAAACTAGCAAGCTCAAGAGAGCAAAGGGTGTGTCACTCACCGCTCTACGCTCGCCTTCGTGGTGGATTCCTCGCCGCGATGAAGAAGAAGCTGCAGTCGTGCCGCGCTCAACCGCTTCGCCGCCGTCATGCCTTTGTAATGCTCGACCGCACACACACTCTCCCTCTCTCTCTCTCTCTCACATACACACACACAGAAGGAGGTGAAGAAGAAGAAGATGGAGATGGAGATGGAGCAAGAGCACTCTTCTATTGCACAAATGAGAGAATGAGTAAAAATTAGGTTTAGTTGGCTTTTATATGAGCTCACCCCATTCACACTTGGGCGCCCATTCTTAGCCAACTAACTCCTTGAATATTCCAGTTAGAGTGCGCCTGTCATCGGCGATCACCCTTACCCTGTTCCTATTGGTCCGACAAGCCCGGTACCTGACTCTAAATAATACAACGTTTATAGATCATAGGGTGTCCGTGTGCCGTGAGGGTTAACAGAGAGTTTGACATCCCTTTAGCTAAGGGTTTAGCTCTTAAAAGAGCATCTTGCAAATTTACAGGCCTCATGGGTTCTAGACGTGTATTTAAAGGAGCATTTAGCCCTTGGCAGAAATGGGCTACTTGTTGATCTGCGGTCATTGGCAGAGCATAGCGCCTAAGAGTTACAAATTTGGAGTAGTATTCTTCCACTGTAAGATGAAACTGACGTAAGTTGAAGAATTCATTCATCTTAAGGGATTCGTGTGCAGGTGTAAGATAACGTCCTTTGACAACATACTTAATATCTCCCCAAGTTTGAGTGTTTTGAGCTACTTGATTATCTTTGCAGTGTTGTTTCCACCAGAGATTGGCATCCCCCGTAAGACGAAACATAGCCAACATTGCTTGGTTATCGGGAGTAGTACCAGGAGAAGCAAAATAATCCTCCATCTCTTCGAGCCACACTTCTGCATCGCGCTCAACTAGGGCTCTTTCCCCTTTGAAAGAGGGAAGTTTAGCTTGCTTGAGAAGTAGCTTTTTCTCTTGAAGAGATGTGTACACCGCACTCTGTGCAATATAGATTAAGGGAAACTTTATTGGATACTCTAACTTTAATCCACCTTAAGGCAAGATTTTATCACACAATAATACAAACAAAAGATAATATTAATCCAAACTTTATTTATATACACATTATTTGCTACCAAGGTTGGTAGTCTTTAGGTACAAGGATTGTAATGTCTCTTTATTTTGAGTTTAGTGACTACAAAAGGATAGGCTAAAGGATCAAAATAGTAAGTTTCTTTTGACCCTTAAAAGCTACGAGATACACATATGGGTCGAATCCTACCACCATGGATAACTTTTGTAACTTGGTTATAGATCCATTGAGTCTGAGATATCTTTTCTCCTCCCAAGGTAATGGTAGCATCCGGATTCTTAGTAACAATGAAAAGATAAACTTCGATGACTTTTAACTCCTCTGCCCATCAAAGTTTCTTGAGGTTGGTACCCATGCACCATATCTTGTCAGCAGCGATGGGATAGATTCCTCCAGATGGACTCTAGTTGATGCCCCATCCTCTATGCACCCTTGGGATAGGTGGTGCAAACACCCTATCCAAAATCATCATCACCCTTTTTCAAAATTGATAATTTTCTGATTGGCATGCATTTTCAAACATGATGGTGAACACCTGGAATTTTTGGTAGGCTGAATGAACATTTTCCTGTACCCCGAAAGTTCAGTCTTCAATACCATATAAAAACTCAAAACAATTTTTCTAGGTTCTTCTATTATTTCAAACATTCGCATCCTTCAATATCCAAACATCAATCTAAACATCTCCCCAAGCTTTAACTTAGGCTCTAATACCAGTGTGAGGTCCCTGCCCCTTTTTGAGAGGAGCGGAGTACCTTTCATAGGTCTCCAATTCTGAAAAAGAAAAACCAACGAACATTACCTTAGCTACTACGTAGCCACGGGCATGAACCGTTAGTGAAGGATTGGTCCTATCTCACTATGGCGGAGGGTGACCACCATGACCCTATCTAAAAACTATGTATAAATAATTATACCTAAAGGTATAAATCTTAGCGTGACCAACCTGTGCGCTTTTTTCCCCATGTTTCAAACGCACAGCCGCCAAGGTTTGTCTCTTTTAAGATTTATGACTTTTAAAAAAGAAAATTCTAGCGTTCGAAAGTTACCCGACTCATCGGGTGCACCCGTCCATAGAATGATATCGTCGGGGTATCATTCTCCCACTTTCCACACCACACTCACCCTTCTTTTGTTATCTAATTACTACCACACTGTTTAAACATACATACTCATTTGATTTATTTATGATACTGGTTCGTTAAAACAACCCTTCAAACAGTATTACAAACAATAGTCAAACAAGAAGTAGTCCAGTTTTAAACCAACAACCCTTGGATTATGTTCGCTTAAGAATCTCTATTGGCGCTATTATGTCCGATCGGTATATACATTATTTATAAAAATCCTTGTCCTAATGAGCGTCCCATATTGTTCGACAAGTACTCGTTGTGCTAATCTGGACGTACTCCCGTCAGAGCAACAACGGTGTCAATCTGGGCGTCATTCTCACACCACGGCAAAACAAAACTGCAGTATCCAGTTGGGCTAATTTGGGTGTACTCCCACCACAGCATCAGCGGTGCCATCCTGGGCGTCATCTCACGCCTCAGCAACTGCCACATAATACCAGCGCTAATAAGTAGAGAGACTTGAGAGAAACCCTACTGAAGGTTTTGGACAAACATTCTTTCCTATAGCAACCAGTTTAACCAGACAATCTTTCCTACTTGTCAAACATATGCCGAGTTTCTTGGGGTTAAGCCCCGTGGTTTTGATCCGTGTTTTCTTTTCATAAGGTAAACAATATATTTCTATGGTCTTGCATATGCAATGATGCATAACTTGAAACTGCAATACTAACTTGTACCATAGCTTCGAGTGATCCGATTGGTGGAGACATAACATGTTCCGCAGGGGTTCCACCGTTACTTGTACCAGCTTCATGATCATTAGCGCCTTGGGTTCGAGCACGCTTTGGAGTCATTTTTTTGTACTACACTTATGTTATACACTTAGAACTTTAAATTGGTCAATTTCTTTAGTAATCTCCTTGTTTCCAAAGAGAGTCTGTAATTTGAACCCTCCCCAACTCGGATTCACCCTTAGTTTTGTTGTTCTATATCTAATTTCTATACATCAAATATTTGTTAATCTTAATTAATCAAAAATTAAGTGTATAAACTACGAGTGAAAGTTTAGGACTGCATTACTTTTATGCATGACATTTCTAATCCAATTCTAACTTCCATTTCTATACTTCAACTAAATCAATCTTTAGTATTATTCAAACTTCTACTTAATATAATTGACAATAAAATTGTTGAATGAGAATTTCATCATGTATAATAAGAATATAATGAGTTCTCTTATGTATTAACTTTCAATTAACTATGCATAAGTTAATAGTGAAGATGTACTAACTAGAGAGAGTAGGTATACTTAGAGAGATTAGAGTAAGAGAAAACATACACACACATCTTTTCTAAAGTTAATTGAATCTTACTAATCCATTAGAAAGATTAGAGCAAAAGAGAACACACACACATCCTTTTCTAAAGCTAATTGAATCTCACCAATCTAGTAGAGAGATTAGAGTAAGAGATAGCACACACATACACATATCTTTCTTAAAACTAATTGAATCTTACTAATCTATTAGAGAAATTAGAGTAAGAGATAGCAAACACACATCATTCTTAAAGTTAATTGAATCTTACTAATCTATTAGAGAAATTAGAGTAAGAGATAGCGCACACACACACACACACATATCCTTCTTAAAACTAATTGAATCTTACTAATCTATTAGAGAAATTAGAGTAAGAGATAGCAAACACACATCATCTTAAAGTTAATTGAATCTTACTGATCTATTAGAGAAATTAGAGTAAGAGATAGCACACACACACACATCCTTCTTAAAGCTAATTGAATCTTAATTAATACGTATCTTACTAACCCACTAGAGTTTTTGCTCTCTTAGTGGTTTCTGAACGTCTTCTCTGTAAGAGATGTGGCAGCATTTCGTGAGCGCTATAGAGGAAATGATCTCTATGTTTTAAAGTGTGAGTATGGATGCTCTATTTATAGAGGAAAAGAAAACGTCGAACTTTTTTTTCCCAGAAATATTTTTTTAAATTTTTTTTCCCCAAAAATCATACCTGCGTTTTTGGTACCCTTGTGGTACCCATGAGCTTGACCAATTTGTCATTATCATCAAAAGATAAGGCCACACAGCCCTCCCTCATGAAGATTAGTCAAGACTAGCCTCTCCTTTTCATGTGACAGTGTGTCCCACTTTGTCCCCTCCTATGTGAGTCCAAGTGAGTCCATGTGCCTTCATTTGTCATCCCTGTGTATTCTTTTGTCTTTATAATTATTTTATTTATTTCCTTAATGATAATTTACTTTACATTTTTAAGTTAAACTTTACAGTCTTATATTAACTTTACAGTAGTAAAAGAAAATTCTACAATCAGTAATAACTAAGTCTTACAATAAGTTAATTAGTGATTCATATAGCTAAATATGTCAAAATTTTGTAGCGTAAATTTTAAATTCTAGTTTTTCTCAGCCTACGATTCATAATTTGAACTCGAATATCTTAAATAATGAGTGATGGTTAAAAAAATTCAAATGCGTAATAGAACTTGTGTGAAATTCGAAAGTAGAGACCTTACATACATAAACGCGTTAGTGTCGGACTCATAAAATCACATAATTTTAATGTAATTAGATACTCCTCACCAAGATCATGATCCGCAATATGCTGATAAGGACGATAAATCGCATCTCTTATGAATGACCCAGGCATCTGAACTCTTTGGCTTCTCTGACAGCTTCTTGGCTAAATCTTCATTGATTTTTGCCGCTAGTTCTCTTTGCTCCTGCCATTCATTAACCACCTTTTCTTTACCCTTGGCCTTCCATACCTCTCTCTGCTGAGCCCATTTGCTACTTTCAGGAGTGACTGGTTTCGTTGGTTTTGCTGCAAAAACCATGCTCGCAACCGCTTTTCGGATGGTGGTTCCTGCAGTTGTCTAGTTAGTTCCTTGATTTTCTCAACATAGCTTATGACTGACAATTTTCCCTACCTTATCTTATCTGGCTCACAGAGTATATTCTCATCCCCTTTGTTGTCTAAATATTACATTCGGAAAGCTTTAAGCACTTTATTATATGATCTGAGTTGACAAGCCGGGTAATGGTAGTACCATTTCCTTGCTGCCTCCTTTAATGTTTGTGAAAAGTAATCAGCCCAATCATCTTCATCAATATTTTTTAATTGAACATGCTGCTCAAAGGCTTGGATATGAACATCTGGGTCATCCTTCTTTCCCCCTTTGAACATGGGAAAATAAATTTTCAATGAAGATGTGTAATCATGTCTATCAGCCTCATTTCTTCCTCTTCTCAACTTGGAATCTTGACTCCTTTTGGAAGCTTTCTTATAAGGGTCCGTGTCTGCATCCCAATTAATTTTTGCCTTCGTCTCAATTGTTGTCTCCCCCGTGGATTTTCTAATGGAAGTATGACAATTTCCTTTACTTCCTTTGGCTCCTTTGGCTCCTTTGTCTCCTTGTGTGGTCCGAGAACTCTTGGCCTTGTATTCCTCCGGTTCAGCCCTGCGTCTTCTGAACTGATTAGAATGCTAAGAGTTATGTGCCTCATCAGCATAATTGTGTTCCTCCTGAGCCTCATTGTCATTTACTTGTTCATCCTTGGGATCAGAGTCTCTTTCTGACTCCTCAGGAATAGGGTCAACATAGTAGGATGGTTTTCGGCCACAACTGGGTTTGGGTACCATTACTGCAATTGAAACTCAAACTGGGAGAGGAGTCTGCTAGTCAACAAGCAACAACTCTAGCCATCGTGATTGACAAAATGGAATTGGAGCTTATCTCTTTAAATAGCTGATTCCAGTGTGAGAGATTATAGCTACAAGTGATTCATTAGTTCAATCAATAGAACTAGAGGAAAAGATAGAAATTGAGCTGGAACAGTTACATGAATTGGAATACATCTGCTGAGAAATAGAGAAGCTGAATCACTAGAATTAGTGTTCAGATTTAGTTCAGATTCAGATTCAGATTCAGATTAAGAAGGAATGGATAAAGCATACCTGGCTGAAGTATACTCGACTACTGTATTAGGAATTACAGAGTAAGAGTACAAGTGGGGATAATGTAGCTTAGGAATAGCTTCAGGACTACAACCACACTAAGAGTAGAAAGTCAAAAGATAAAATAACCCAAAAGTACAACCAACAATTGCCAACCCGATTACAATGTAATGGGTCCTATTTATAGCCTCTTGGAGTTACTGTGTTAACCGTCATGGTAATTATTGATTGATCCATTATTCGGCTTTCCAGGAGCTCGTTCCCACCTAGTGAAATTGCCTCCACTAGTGAGACTGCCTCCGCCATCTACATACCGCCCCACACTACAACTCCATAAAGAAGAAGCGGTGTTACTAATGTGTCAAAAAGATACTTCTTGAGAACCCAACACTTGATTTCTTTTGCATTACACATGTTCTCAAATACACCGTATTCTCTCTTTCTAGCTTCCAAATGACACATAGAGAATTCATGCCACTTCTCATTCGGAACCTTAAGGCAACTAGGGAAATTGATGATACGGCACAACTTTCAAAAAATGGGGACTATTATTTTTTTGCAAAAAAAGACCCAACCTTCTTAGGGGGTTGAAGATTTAGAATCTACTCTTCAAATGCTATCTATTGATATATAGCATGCATGTATCGGACATTGCCTTCATACAGATCTAGAAAAGGTGATTTCAAATTATTGTAATGGTAACAAAAAATGACATAACTGTCATAGAGCTCATCCAAACTCTTCGAACGCTCTTCAGAATCCATTTTTTCAAGAGCTTTTCAATGATAGCTCATATCATTGGGTTTTGAGCAATATTTAGAGGCGTTTATCGGGTTCCTCTATTTTGTGAAGCTTTGACAATATGTCACCCTTTAAAGGCCCAGAAATGATCTCAAAAGTTTCATAATGCCGAAGTACTTAGAGCTCTCAACAACTTCAAGTGTCTCATTGTTGTACACAATGCATCGCTTCTCATTATGGCTGGTTTTTGCAATGGTAACCTTTGTTTTGGATTCATTCACAATTAGCCCACCAATTTATTTTATTTGAAAATCCCTCAACTCCCTCCTTTTCATCATATCCATTGCAATTATCATCCTGATAGTCATAGAACCATTTTATCATTTTATGTCCATTTTAGCCCAAAAAAGCATTTTTTTGCCAGTAAAACTCCTAAACAAGATGAAAAAAATCCAAATATTTGTGGAGAAAATAATTTGTGGAAAAAACCTCATTTTCCCTACTATGCAATCACTTTAAACGCCTCATTTATGACCTGGCATGAAACCTACTATGTTTTGTCGAGATCATTATCACGTTCTTGGTAAAATGTGTGTGCCATCTCTATGAACTTGAGATAGGTAAATTTTTTAAACCAAATTAGGCATGTTTTAATGTGATAGAAAATGTCATAGTTCCACGTTCAGGACCTTGCAAACCCAGTAATTAGATATGTATACGATTGTAGTTGTGGAAATCGCTTTCATACATATGACATTATGTACATTATAGCATTTGGTCCTATGTAATAAAAGGCATAAAAAGGGTGCTAAGCATTTTGATTTCACATTACAAAGATACCATAGCATAATAACATGCTTTATCTTTTGATTCTATGGGTCATTATCACATGGATAGCTTCAAATGGGATCAATGGTGGAGTGGAAAAATGGGGGACGTGTCAATCATGGGCCATCATATCTTGTGGTGTGGAGGCATAGTCAATTATAATTTTTTATTCCAAATTTCACCCCAACTCATAAATTTACCTCATGATTAGATCCCTTTTGAATCTGCTAGTATGAGATAGTGGGGAGGGAGCTCTAGAGTCTAATCGAAAAAAGTTCCAAATGTCCAAAAGTGTTTTTTTTACAAACTTCCTTCATTTTATCATATTTGACCTTCAAGGATGCTCATGCACTTGAAGTGTGAGGTGAGAGCTCTAAAATCTACTTTGAAAGATTTTGAGAATGTCCAAAAGTGTCGTCTTAAAAAATTTCTCCAAGTTAAGACACAAACACCATATTTTCTCCTACTTCTTGAGTCTAAGTCTCTTCCAATGGACGATGTGTGCATGGAAGGGGTTGTGGAGCACATAATACAAGTGCATGAAGACCCCTCACATTGGTTTCATATGATTGCATGGATGGAAGCAAGAAAGATCATAAGATACATGAAAGCAAGATCTTGAGCCCGGGATGGATACAAGGCATAAAGAAGTGGTTTGGGAGATGTTCACATTACACTTACTCCATTTTGTCTGAATAGACTCCCAAGTGAAGAAATATTTTCTACCATGCCAATGTATTATTACTTTGGAGTAATCTAGTGGGTTGCGCTTCATATATTACACCATCCATATTGCCCCCAACAATAGAACCACATTATGCATCAAAAGAGAAGCTTGAGTCTATACCCTTGTCAATGATGCGCACTATTGTAGCCATATAAATTATCTTTGACTCCCTATGATACAAGATGGGGTGCTATGGTAATAGAAAAGGGTGACATTAACTATCCACACTATGT
The DNA here is from genome assembly GCF_014529385.1 of Adiantum capillus-veneris. Taxonomy (NCBI): domain Eukaryota; kingdom Viridiplantae; phylum Streptophyta; class Polypodiopsida; order Polypodiales; family Pteridaceae; genus Adiantum; species Adiantum capillus-veneris. The sequence goes on along the minus strand of NC_140959.1, from coordinate 99,323,986 downwards.
TGACCACAAGTTCGAGAGTCTGAGTGTGACACACTACTTGAGTGCTCAAATTTTTCTCACATCCACAGTTCCTTCTCTCACATTTTTAGTCATAACTGAGACCTACATGCTTTCCTATCCCACCCACAATGTGGACTCTCCATTGTGATTCTCATCATCGCCATGCCCTAGAGCATTCAGAACCACTTACCAACCCCAAACATTGTACGTCATATAGTGAGGTGGAACCCATTGGCATCCAAGTATACATTGTTGTGGTTTCCCCATTTGAAAACAAAATGCCCTAGAGGGGTAGTTAGGCCACCAAGCTATTGACCAAGGATGGTGGGTTTGAATCAACAAGGGTAACCACGATGCCATTTTATTTAACAACTCAATATCCATGTGACTCTTAGAAGTAGATCCCAATATCATGTTATCTGGGTGATACATCTAGATCTCCATACTGTATTGGTAGTGAACCTAGAAATATTAATAAACCATTATGCATAAGGAAGACAAATGGCATATTTCAAATTTCAGCTTTATTTGTCAAAAGAAAATATTATGAGTTTCAACATGATTTACGACATAGAAATTTTTATGGAAGGTGGCGAGTGAGTGGTGCATTTGCTATGATTTTAATTTTATTATTTGTATATATAATATATTATGAGCTTAAACCTAATTTTACAACATAGAAATTCTCATGAAAGTTGGAGAGTGAGTAGTGCATTGACACAACGTAGGCTTTCTTGGTCACCAATGTATTATGACTTGGGAGGAATCTGATGGGTTGTACTTAATACATTACACGACCCATATCTCCCCAACTACAAAACCACGTTATGAATCAAAAGAGAAAGCTATACTTACCCTTATATGTTTCTTGGTCACCAATGTATTATGACTTGGGAGGAATCTGATGGGTTGTACTTAATACATTACACGACCCATATCTCCCCAACTACAAAACCACGTTATGAATCAAAAGAGAAAGCTATACTTACCCTTATATGTTTGAGCCTATACCTTTGTTGGCAATTCCCATTATTGTAGCCATTCAGCTTTGCCATTTTATTTAACCACTCATTGTTTGTGCAAGTCCTTAGATAGTCTCTTGGGTATAAGGAATAAAGAGCAATTGATGCATCCAAAATATTATGTGACATTTATGACTATTAATGGGATGACATCTAGTCATAAGATGCATTTAAAGGTATATATGGTCCTGACTAAATATGATGGCTTATGGTATGAGATGGCATTTACCAGTCATGTAGAAGATACGTATCATGGTCAGATCCAGTTGGGTGGTCGCGTTTTTGAATGAAAATAGATGATTTTCCCTTTGGTGTGAATGGCATACTTGGGTACTTAAGTAGTTCTATGCCAATTTGATCAGTTTTTGTATGATCTAGGAGGATGCTCAACTTGGGGATTGGGCAATGATGATAAAAACTTTTGGTATGTATGTAGTAAAGTTTACATTAGTGAACATGTGCATAAATAAGTGTAAATACATGCATTTTGAATCTTTTTCGATGTGAATTGGGCTCAAACATGGTGGAAAATGTGCACATTATACACAGTCAGTCCATAGTCATGCAAATGTACACACTTGAATAAGGTGTTCGAGCCTCATATGTGGTTTCAAGTGGATTCCTTATCTTCTAGGGTAATTCTTTGATCTCTATTGAATGTACATAAGGATGGGTAAACTAAGTGCATAAATCATGAAAATATCATGATAATCCTTTGTTCCTCCCCTCAAGATTGAGCTCAACACATAGGGCTTAATAGGCATGGCATACATAACATAAAGTTGTGCTTTGTGCTTGTGTACACAAGGGCATGCTCGATACTACAAATCAGTTAAGGAACTTTCAAATTACCTCCGGGTGGAGTAATACTTTGCCAAGTTCAAGGTGAAGCAATCCCTTTGGGCCAGCTCTTGGGCTATCCTTCTAAACTTTGTAACTTTGTCATGAGACAATGCCTTGCTAAAAGTTTTAAATCTAGTTTGGGAACTCGCGCTTAGAGGAGTTTCTTTTTTTTTCTTTTTTCTTTTTCTTAATGCACTTTTTAATGTTTTAAACAAAAAAAAGAGTTGAAAGCCTGGCTGTGGAGCACTCCTGTTGACAACGAAGGTGATGACCAGCAGTGTTCGAAAAAAATGTGTCTTAGCTTAATATCGTGCCATTTTCAATTTCTGAGCGTAAGGGAAAAAGGAAACATTCCGCCCCAAAATAGAGAAAAATAGTGTAAAAACCTGAAAAAGTAACCTAATTTTTAAAATTTTCCTCTTGGAAAATTCAAGGAACGGAATTTTGTATGTTTGAAAAAATTATTTTTCCCGAACACTGATGACAAGGCTTTGCACATTTGGTGAGGTCTCTTTCATCATTCAGTTTTGATGACGAAGCATAAATTGCAAGGTATCGCTATGATCGTAGGTAGTAAGTGCATTTGCAAGAAAAACGTTGTAGCAGCTATTGATGATAATGACTTGAAGTCACACCAGCAACCTCGCGAGTCGCTATCTGCAAGGATACTCAACTTGCTTTGTAGGGTGTGGGGATCTTTTGCTAAGCCTTGGAGGAGCAAGTGATGGGATAGGTTGATGATTAACGAGGAGAGTCGGATCTGGCAAGGTAGGCGTAGGGCCTCAGCTTTAAGTGCCACGGGGTCCCAACCATGGGATCAATGGCTCTTGTGCAAAATCAAAGGCGCGTGCAGATCTCGATCGTCGGCGGGTAAAACCTAAACTCGGGATCCTGAATTTAGTTTTTATGGTGGGGTCCACAAAAACTAAATTCGGGATCCCAAGATTAGTTTCTATGTCGAGATCTCGAGTTTACCTTCAAATAGATGTGAAATCACATCTATTGTAACGAGGCACGCGGGCATGCTGGTCAAGGTGTGTGCCCCCCAAGCTGATCGCTAAATTTCAAAACCTAGCTGGGAAAGCGAGGCGTCCCAAGATTAGATCTCTATAGGTCCATGTGGCTGACCTCCCTAGATTAGTTTTACAAAATCTAAACTCGGGATCTCGAGTTTAGATTTAATCGATCAACGATCCAAATCGATCACCATCCCGCCTTTCAATTGGGACGATTGATCCCATGCTTTGGGACCCCGTGGCACTTAGAGAGGAGCAAGGTAGGGCCTAGATGAGCCTGTTGACAAGCCTGAGCCACCTAGCCCTCCTTTAGAAAAATCATCCCTTTGACCCATAAAATAGGGTCTCTTCACACGTGATCCAAGAGCTAGTAGAGTATTTTTACCAAAAAGGTAATGAGTATCAAATCCTCTCAAGCACACACACAAGCCCCACTAGCCACACTGTGTTATGAGATGCTCTATAGAAACTTTATACACAAGAACTCACACACTCACACCAAAATACCTGAAGTTGAGGTGAGGGTGTCTAGCTTGGTGTAAGTGGCTTCGATTGATGCACACTGAACACTACACACACACAAAATCCACAACAAAATGATGCTGACAATGAGAACAATGGGTCCATAAACAAGCTAGAAATGAACACAACGAAACACAATAATAAAAAATTGTACATACAAACAAAGGGATAATGTGAACCTAATACTAATGCAAGATCACCAAAGTGCTCAATTGTTGAGCTAGTGCAAATGAAGAATAGGGATTGCTAATTGCACAAATGCATAACGGGAAACCTAGCTAGGTGATACCACTTGATAGTGACGAGCGCACAACGTGACACGGACCCTGACGGCCTCTAAAACGTCGGGAGCCGATGCACGCCGCAAGCCGGTCATAGTGAAGTGAATAGGGGACACCATCTAGCTTTTAGCAGCTAGGACGCAGACAACGATGATCTAAAATATCATGGATTCTACACACACACACATAGAGAGAGAGAGAGAGAGAGAGAGAGAGAGAGAGAGAGAGAGAGAGAGATTAGACAGGTGATGAAAACCCTCGGGGGTGTGAGGGAAAATTATTCTCTTGTAATATTTACAACAATCTTATTTCCGGCGATGTGGAAAACCATGGTGATAGAGAGATAGAGGGATAAATAGTGAGCCTACTTGGCGTGTTCTCTAGAGATTACTCACTCACACAAAAGGTTGCTAGCATGAGTGTGTATGCATTGACCGTTGGAGTCGAGATGTAGACATAGCTTCTTCACATAGTACAAATTCCTAATGAAAATCACTACACTAAGTCCCCTCTCTCGTGGTGCAAATGTTGCCAATCCCTCCCACCAAAATACTACCAAGTGCTGACCTCTGATGAACTTGCCCCCCCCTATAGTAACCTCTCAGTGCCTTTTTATAGGTCCTAGCTCCTTTAGATTATGGTAATCTAATCAGAGGAGACAAAGCAAGGCGGTGGGCCCTAGGTGGTTGACCCTTGCTTTGTATTGGAAAATATTATAAGGAAAACCTCTAGGTGGGCCTTTCATGTGACCATCACCTAGAGAGATGAGAATTTACAAATTTGGGATTTTTTACAAGGTTTGGTTGAAACTGGAAAAAAATGATGACAACCTACGGTTTTACTGAAGAGGGCATCGTGGATGTGATGCCGGTGAATGATAGCCTTGTTGGTGTGTCGGTGTAGCACGTTTGTAAGGTCTCTACTTTTGAATTTCACACAAGTTCTATCACACAGTTGAATTTTCTTTAACCATCACTTATTATTTAAGATATTCAAGTTCAAATTATGAATCGAAGGTTGAGAAAACCTAGAATTTAAAATTTACGCTACAAAATTCTGACATGTTTAGCTATATGAATCACTAACTAACTTATTGCAAGACTTAGTTACTAATTGTAGAATTTTCTTTTACTACTGTAAAGTTAATATAAGACTGTAAAGTTTAACTTAAAAATGTAAAGTAAATTATCATTAAGGAAATAAGTAAAATAATTATAAAGACAAAAGAATACACAGGGATGACAAATGAAGACACATGGACTCACCTGGACTCACATAAGAGGGGACAAAGTGGGACACACTGTCACATGAAAAGAAGAGGCTAGTCTTGACTAATCATAATGAAGGGGGGTTGTGTGGCCTTATCTTTTGATGATAATGACAAAGTGGTCAAGCTGATGGGTACCACAAGGGTACCAAAAACGCGGGTATGATTTTTGAAAAAAAAATTAATATTTTTTAAAAATTTTGGAAAAAAAGTTAGACGTTTTCTTTTCTGCTATAAATAGAGCATCCATGCTCACACTTTAAACATAGAGATTGCCTCTATAGCGCTCACGAAGTGTTGTCACTTCTCTTAAAGAGAAGGCGTCCACAAACCACAAAGAGAGCAAAAACTCTAATGGACTAATAAGGTACGTATTAATTAAGCATTCAATTAACTTTAGGAATGATGTATGTGTGCTATCTCTTACTCTAATCTCTCTAATAGATTAGTAAGATTCAATTAGCTATGTGTGTGTGCTATCTCTTACTCTAATCTCTCTAATAGATTAGTAAGATTCAATTAGCTATGTGTGTGTGTGCTATCTCTTACTCTAATCTCTCTACTAGATTAGTAAGATTCAATTAGTTTTAAGAAGGATATGTGTGTATGTGTGCTTTCTCTTACTCTAATCTCTCTAATAGATTAGTAAGATTCAATTAGCTTTAAGAAAGATATGTGTGTGTGTGCTATCTTTTACTCTAATCTCTCCAATAGATTAGTAAGATTCAATTAGTTTAAAGAAGGATATGTGTGTGTGTGTGTGCTATCTCTTACTGTAATCTCTCTAATAGATTAGTAAGATTCAATTAGTTTAAAGAAGGATATGTGTGTGTGTGTGTGCTATCTCTTACTATAATCTCTTTAATAGATTAGTAGAATTCAATTAACTTTAGGAATTATGTGTGTTATGTTTTCTCTTACTCTAATCTCTCTAATATATTAGTAAGATTCAATTAACTTTAGAAAAGATGTGTGTATATGTTTTCTCTTACTCTAATCTCTCTAAGTATACCTACTCTCTCTAGTTAGTACATCTTCACTATTAACTTATGCATAGTTAATTGAAAGTTAATATATAAGAGAACTCATCATATTCTTATTATACATGATGAAATTCTCATTCACCAATTTTAGATTAAGTAGAATTTTGAATAATACTAAAAATTGATTTAGTTGAAGTATAGAAATTGAAGTTAGATTTGGATTAGAAATGTGAAGCATAAAAGTAATGCATTCCTAAACTTTCACTCATAGTTTACACACTTAATTTTTGATTAATTACGATTAGCAAATATTTGATGTATAGAAATTAGATGTAGAACAACAACAATAAGTGTGAATCCGAGTTGGCGAGGGTTCAAATTACAGGCTCTCTTTGGAAACAGGAGATTCCTAGGGAAATTGACCAATTTAAAGTTCTAAGTGTATAACATAAGTGTAGTACAAAAAAATGGCTCCAAAGCGTGCTCGAACCCAAGGAGCTAATGATCATGAAGCTGGTACAAGTAGCGGTGGAACCCCTGCGGAACATGCTATGTCTCCACCAATCGGACCAATCGGAGCTATGGTACAGGTTAGTATTGCTGTTTCAAGTTATGTATCATTGCATATGCGAGACCATAGGAATATATTATTTACCTTATGAAAAGAAAACACGGACCGAAACCAAGGGGCTTACCCCAAGAAACTCGGCATATGGTTGACAAGTAGGAAAGAATGTCTAGTTAAACTGGTTGCTATAAGAAAGAATGTTTGTCCAAAACCTTCGGTATGGTTTCTCTCAAGTCTCTCTACATATTAGCGCTGGTATTATGTGGCAGTTGCTGAGGCGTGAGATGACGCCCAGGATGGCACCGCTGATGCTGTGGTGGGAGTACACCCAGATTAGCCCAGCTGGATACTACAGTTTTGTTTTTCCGTGGCGTGAGGATGACGCCTAGATTGGCACCATTGTTGCTATGGCGGGAGTACGTCCAGATTAGCACAACGAGTACTTGTCGAGCGGTATGGGACGCTCATGAGGACAAGGGTTCTAATAAATAATGTATATACCGATCGGACATAATAGCATCAATAGAGATTCTTGAGTGAACCTAATCCAAGGGTTGTTGGTTTGAAATTGGACGACTTCTTGTTTGACTATTGTTTGTAGTACTGTTTGAAGGGCTGTTTTATCGAACGAGTATCATAAATAAAGTAAAAGAACATGTATGTTTAAACAGTGTGGTAGTAATTACATAACCAAAGAAGGGTGAGTGTGGTGTGGAAAAGTGGGAGAATGATACCCCTACGGTATCATTCTATGGACGGGTGGACCCGATGAGTCGAGTAACTTTTCAACGCTAGAAATTGTTTTTCTTTAAGTCATAAATCTTAAAAGAAACAAACCTTGACGGCTGTGCTTCTGAAACATGGGAAAAAAAGCGCACAGGTTGGTCACTCTAAGATTTATACTTTTAGGTATAATTGATTATAGATAGTTTTTAGATAGGGTTATGGTGGTCACGCTCCGCCATAGCGAGATAGGACCAATCCTTCACTAATGGTTCATGCCCGTGGCTATGTAGTAGCTAAGGCAATGTCCATTGGTTTTTCTTTTTCAGGATTGGAGACCTATCGAAGGTACTCCGCTCCTCTCAAAAAGGGGCAGGGACCGCACAACGTTCATCACTTTCGGGGTCGCATGCCTTCGGCACCTTTGCTTGCTTCGGTGTTGGCGACGCATGCTTTAGCCGCCTTCTTCATTGTCGATGTCGATGTCGATGTCGTTCGGTTCCTTTTTTTTGTATTTTTTTTGGTGTGTGTGTATATGCGTGCGTGTGTATGTATGTGCATATATATGAGTGTGTGCCGTGTGGGTGTGTGTGTGTAACCGAAAATGTGTGTGTGGGAATGAGGGTGTAATAAACTATATACTACTATAGTTTATATATATATTTAAATCCTTTTTTCGCAGGCTTGCTGACTTTTCAGAGTGAGGGAGAGAGTGGAGAACGTGAGTGAGGTGGTGGGTGTGGAGAACGAGAGAGAGAGAGAGAGAGAGAGAGAGAGAGAGAGAGAGAGTTCCTTTATCTGCTACACGCCTTCGGGCTGAGAACAAGAGAGAGAGAGAGAGAGAGAGAGAGAGTTGGGCTGCCTACACGAGATGTGAACACAACGCGCGAGAGAGAGGGAGATGGGGTGAGGTGGTGAGTGAGGTAGAAGGTGAGGGAGCGGTTGTGTGTGTCTATGGATAAGAGAGAGAGTGTGTTCCTTATATGTGCATGTACAGGCTTAAGAAACGGGAGCGGCGGAGGGCGAGAGAGAGAGAGAGAGAGAGAGAGAGAGAGAGAGAGAGAGAGAGAGAGAGAGAGAGAGAGAGAGTGAAAAATAGAGAGATAGGGGCTCGGGCCTACACGGGCTGTGAGCACAACGCCAGAGAGACAGAGAGAGTTTTTGGGCCAGACTACCGACCGACAGAGAGCGTGGGAAGGGGGAGGGGGGGGGTTGGCAATGAAGTGGGGTAAGGTAGGGGTGTGTGGTGTGAGAGAGAGAATATTATCATCTTGTTTTGTTCAAGAAACGATAGGATGGGAGAGAGTCAATGGGGTGGGGGAGAGGGAGAGGGAGTGGCGGGCGAGGGAAATGAGAAGGTAAGGCCGAATGGGTGTGTGTGTGTGTGTGTAGATAAGAGAGAGTGAGAGAGAGAGAGGGAGAGAGTTGAATCGGCTTCTTGTAGGCAACGAGGGAGACAGAGAGAGAGGATGGCCGAGCACTTTGCCATGTGGCCGCGACAAGATCTAGAGAGAGCGAGTTTTCAACGAGAGGATATTGTAAAAACCTTTGGTGTCAAGTCTGCCATTCACCCTATACCAAAAGATGTAATTTACAAGAAAATCAACCAGTCATGATGTAATATCCAGAGCAACATAAAATAATTTTGTCTTTTGTTTTTTTTTTTTGTCACTTCTTGTACTTTTTTTTTCTATTGCACATATTGGCCAATAAATATTTTTCTTCAACGCATTCGCACCTCCTCGATCATCCAAGCACTCGTCTGACGGGGGATGCCTACCAGTGAATATTTTACGAAATGGAGCCATTTCGGGAGCGTACGGAGGCCGTGGGACGACAAAATGCACGCCCATGACCAGTGATGAGGAACGGGCCAAAAGAATTCCCTGTGCACCATGCACGCATGGTCTAGTTTTGATCGCAAAACGGGCCAAAAAATGCCTTGTGCGCCACGACGCGCATGGGCCATTTTTGACCTGGTCAAAACTAGCCCATGCACACTGTGGTGCACAGGGAATTTTTTGGCCCGTTCCGCGTCACTGATCATCGGTGTGCACTTTGGTTGTCCCATGACCTCCGTACATACCAAAAACGGCTCCATTTTGCAAAATATTCATCGGTAGGCGTCCCACGTCAGACAGGTGCTTGGTTGGTCGAGGAGGTGAAATCTAACTACTTGATTAATTCAAATACTTCAGCAACAACAGAAAGTACACAATTAACTATTAGAGCTACACTAAATGGTAGAAAATCGAGTCGTTCATATTATTTCGAAAGATTACAAATCTCATAAACAAGGTTTACATGGGGAAACTAATTCTTGTTACCATATACATGTGGTAGTGATATGTGTGAACACACTAGGACCGGCGGGGCATTGTTTCCCTCTTTAGGAGTATTTTTCCCCCGTCCATTGTATATACGCCCATCACTCTAGGGCTATCTATTTTTCCATTGCACCTTCATCTTCTCCAAGCTGTGTGTGTTTCTCTGCAACCCTAATTCCAACAATTGGTATCAGAGCAGGTCACGTCCTCCCAGGCTTAGTCGCCAATTGCTCCAGCATGCGTGCTCACTTTCTCCGATTTCAGTGAGCTTTGGCAAGCGTTCGCACGTTGACAAATATTTTGGGAGAGCTCAGAATTTTGATTTGGGCTCATTTCGGCATCCGTTCCCACTACAGGAAATACTGCACAGGCTATTTCGTCATTTTGTGCAGAATTTTTGTCAATGCTGTTTTTTGCATAACAGGTGCCTTATAGTCTTCTACGGTTTGTGCTATATAGCACAGGTTGTTCCCGCTCCGTTTCTCCTATTTTCGGGTAGTTTTCACATCAGGTGCATCATTTACCATGCTGACAACAACAACACAGATGTGTTCAAGATGTTTGTTGTTGAGGACAGGTTGGATGGGGACAACTACCCTATGGGCTTATATGATGCAACATGTTCTTGTGTCAAAGGGTGTCTGGAACATTGTGTAGGGCATTGATATACGTCGTGGTTCTGAAGATGTAGATGTTGCAGGTCTTGCTGTGCAAGGATTGCTGCTATTAGAGTTGTTTTGCCTACGCCGATTGAATAAGCTCGTTGGGATGTTAAGGATGCGCAGGCTCATGCATTGATTGCGTTGTCTGTGAAGCGCACCATTGTTCCTCACATCCGTTCAGCAAAATTTGCAAAACAGGCTTGGGATATTCTAGCAGGTCTTTATGCAAGCCGCAATGAGGCTTGGGATATTCTAGCAGGTCTTTATGAAAGCCGCAATGAGGCTAAAATTTCTTTGTTGCGTAAAGAGTTGGAGTCAAAGATTATGCATGAGGAAGATGATATGGACACTTTCCTTGATAGTGTCAAGGATATCAATGAGCAACTTATTTCTACAAGTGAAGTTATTTCAGACAGTTTCCTTGTGCAGACTGTTGTTGATGCCTTACCAGATTCTTACCAGACTTTTAATAGTACTTGGAGACTTATGACCCAAGGAAATCCAAAAGTTGTCAAGTTTGATGCATTATGCACATTGCTGTTGCAAGAGTCACTTTCCAAAAAAAATAGGACTAAACAGTGTGCAATTGAACAGGTTTTTATTGCTTCTCAAAGAAAGGGTGGTAACAGCAATGCAGCCACTTCTTATGGTTCTGCTACGAGTGGCAAAAATTCTGTTCCTAATGCTTCTGATGGCAGCAATTCGTCTTGAAGTTCTAGTGATAAGGGCAAAAAGAAGATGCGTTGCCATTATTGTAAATCCAATGATCACTTGATCAAGTCATGTCCTAAGTTAAAGGCCAAAGAGGCTAAGAAGAAAGAGGGTGGTTCCACTGCAAATGCTGGTTCCACTACAAATGCAGCCATTGTTGAGTCTTCTGTGAAAGGAGACTGTGTTGTTAATTTTGATGCAGAATGGGCTTTTAGCACAGAGTGCACTTACAATCATGTTGTCCATGATGCATGCTTGTCAGTTGCTGCAGATTCACATGTGTGGTATTTCGACAGTGGTGCTATAAAGCACATTATCTCACATCGTGAATTTTTTACCTCTCTCGAGTCTGTCCCTCATGGGAATTCAGTCACTTGTGCCAACAATGCCTCTTATCCAGTTCAGGGAGTTGGAAAGATTGTGCTCACTGCTGCTAATGGCAGTTCCTTCACACTTGTTGATGCACTTTATGTATCTGGGATCAAGAAGAATCTCTTGTCTGTATCCGCACTTGCTAGACTTGGACTTGTAGTCAAATTTGTGGATGACAGATGTACAGTTCATGATCTCAGTTTTGGTGATGAAATTGTTGCATCTGGGCTTTTGTGCCGTGGGCTGTATAAGCTCACTTTGTCTCACAAGTGTGGACAAAATTTTGCAAATGTTGTTGCAGATTCAAAGGCTATTTCAGATGCAAAACTTTGGCATGCACGTTTTGGTCATCTGAATTTTGCCAGTTTGCTGCGTTTGCAAAAATTTGATATGGTTGCTTCTTTGCCGCCTCTTGAAGCACCTGTCAAACATGTTTGTGAAGGTTGTATTTTGGGTAAGATGCAGCGTTCTAAATTTCCAAAGGATGGTTCAGTTCGCGCCACATGCAGGTTGCAGCTTGTGCATAGTGATGTTTGTGGGACCATGCAAACTCCGTCCTTGGGAAATTATCTGTACTTCGTGACTTTCATTGATGATTACTCCAGGCATGCATGGGTATTTCCGCTTGAAGTGAAGTCCGAAGTTTTTATGTGCTTCAAACAATTTCTGGCTATGGCTAAAAATGTCTCGAAATGTACTATGGGCACCCTCTATTCCGATCGAGGGGGGGAGTATATGTCTCATGAATTTAATGCATTTCTGGCTAGTCATGGGATAAAACAACAATGTATAGTGCCTTATACACCTTAGCAAAATGGTGTTGTTGAGAGGAAAAACAGGTCACTGATGGAAATGGCATGATGTATGGTCAAAAGTCAAGCTTTTCCACATTCTTTTTGGCTTGAGGCCATCATGTGTGCCACTTATGTACTTAACAGGTGTCCTACAAAAGATTTGCAGTCTATTACTCCATATGAAGCATGGCATGATAGAAAGCCTTCTATTGAGCACATGCGTGTTTTTGGCTGTTTGGCATATGCTTCGGTGCCACAAGTGCAACGTAGAAAATTGGATGATAAGGCTGTCAAATGTATTTTTGTTGTCTATAGTGCTAAAAGCAAAGGTTACAGGTTGTATCATCCACAAAAAAAACGTATTCTGGTCTCTCGGGATGTAGTGTTTCTGAAAGATTCTGTTCAGCCCTTGTTGTCATGTACTAGAGACAGTAATGTAAGCTCACAGGACATTTATGACACTTTGTTGCCTCTTTTTGACAGTGGTGGAAATATGAATGTAAGTTCCAATGAGGTAAATGTACAGCCTATGGGGGTTTCTGAAAATGTTTTAGATTAGCCTATTACTGATGTAGATGTACATGATGTACTTGATGAGAAAAGGCCTGAAAATGAGCAGGCTATAGGTATGCCAAAATGGCTGGTGGACACTTTGCGTGACAGTAAATTGTATGCACCTTCGTCTAGTCATACTCGTTCAGGCTTTCGCCATGCATCTTATGCATCAGATTGTTATGCTTTGGCTGTGTCTAGCTTACATGATGTTGTGGAGCCTCTGTCTTTTGATGAAGCACATAATTCAGAAAATTGGATGATTGCCATGAAATCAGAATATGATGCACTTATAGAAAATGACACATGGACTTTATGTGATTTGCCTCCTGGTAAAAAGGCCATCGGTACAAAGTGGGTTTACAAGTTGAAACGCAAGCCGGATGGTGAGATCAATCGCCATAAGGCTTGACTTGTTGAAAAAGGTTATGCAAAAGGCATAGATTATGAAGAGACTTTTGCTCCCACTTGTCGTATGACTACTGTACATTTTCTATGTGCATTGGTAGCTCATTTTGGTTGGGATGTACATCAATCAGACATTGTTACTGCTTTCTTGAATGGTGACATATTTGAGGAAGTTTATGTAACGGAGCCTCGCGGTTTTGTCATAAAAGGACAAGAGGACAAAGTGTGCAATGTAAGAAGGCTTTGTATGGGTTGAAGCAATCTCCTCGTGCTTGGTATAAGAAAGATGACACTCATTTGGTTAAACGAGGCTTTCATAACAATCCAACAGAAAGCACATTGTATGTAAAGCGTGAGGGTGATGTACTTCTCATTGTGGTTCTTTATGTTGATGATTTGCTGATCACTGGACCAAATGAGAGACATATTACTGAATTTAAGGCTGATTTGAATGCTACTTTCAAGATGAAAGATTTGGGGCTGTTGCATCATTACTTGGTTATATAGTTTAAGCAGTGTGATGGTGGTATTGCCTTGTGTCAGAAAAGTTACATAGAGACATTGCTATGTAAGTTTGGACTTGAGGATTGCAAACCTATTGCCACTCCCATGGAAACAGGTTTGAAGTTGAGTCTACATGATTCTGGCGATCCTGCTGATGTCACTCTTTACCAAACTGCTGTTGGCTGCCTCATTTATGTATGCAACACGAGGCCGAATATTCAGTTTGCAGTCTCACAGGTCACCAGATTTATGCATAGCCCAGGGTCTAAGCATTGGCACGCTGTCAAGAGGATTTTCCACTACCTTAGTGGCACTTTACATCTTGGATTGTTTTATCCCAAGGGGGGATCATTGCCGCCAGACTTACATCCTTTTTCGGACTCAGATTGGGCTGGTTGTTTTGACACGCGAGTGTCCACAAGTGGTTTTTGTTTCATGCTTGGCAGTTCATGTATATCATGGTTGAGCAAGAAGCAACCTAATGTGGCCACTTCGAGTTGTGAGGATGAGTACAAGGCAGTATTCACAACTACGGTTGAGTGTGTATGGCTCAGACGCCTTATGGCTGATTTGGGTGTTGGACAGGACACTGCCAACACTATCTACACTGACAATCAGAGCGCATTGGTAGTTGCGAGAAAACCAGTTTTGCATGCTCGCACAAAGCACATTGAGGTGCATTACCACTATGTCAGGGAGAGGCTCTCAGCATGAGAGATCAGCTTGGCTTATGTGCCAACACAGGACAACCTTGCGGATCTTTTCACAAAGGCATTGTCTCGTCAGAAGCTTGAAGCTTTCCGCAAAGCTTTGGGCTTACTCCCCTTTGTGGACTGATCTTGTCCTCAGGGCATGGCACTTTCCTTTACTCATGTGCCAGCTCTCGTTCACCGCGTCACTCCAAGGGGGATTTGTTACCATATACATGTGGTAGTGATGTGTGTGAACACACTAGGACCGTCGGGGCATTTTTTCTCTCTTTAAGAGGTTTTTTTCCCCGTGCATTGTATATACGCCCATCACTATAGGGCTATCTATTTTTCCATTGCACACTAAGTAACACACTGTCTATTGTGTGCCTTGAGCTTCCTTCGTCTTCTCCAAGTTGTGTGTGTTTCTCTGCAACCCTAATTCCAACAATTCTTATGGAGGCACCCTTCATTCCTCAGATTGAGTGTTAGAGCTAGGTCTGTATTTTTTAGAGTAACTAGCTTTGCATGCACCATACAAGATACGCCATCTTGGAACAACTGCACCAAAATGTCCTCGACAGCATCCTGTAAAGCCAAAAGAACCCCACGCTGGATACGTGTAACAAAATCTGAATATTCATCCATTATTTCTCTTACCACCCGAGAGAAAGCTGCCTTTGGTATTATTGGCTCGGTGCTCTTTTAATATTTTTGGATCTCATGTAGAGCAACTGTGCCACGCTTCCATCACCGTTTCTTTTGCGCTGTTGGCAGTGGTGGAGGAGCCGCTTGTCTGGCCCATTGAGGAGGGTCATTTTTGTACTTTTTCCTCCTCTCTTCTTGGGCTTGTTGCTCTTCAGGTGTGAGCTTGTCCTTTTTATTTTTCCCACATTTTTTTGCTCTCTGAGGAATTTTTGAAGGTCTGGAGCTCCCATCCTTTGCTTGTTGAGCGGCTTGAGCTCTATCCTCTTTCGCTCTCCTCTTGGACTCTGCTCGTGCTTGTAAATTAGCCAAGTGGGCTCTCTCAACCTCAGGTCTCTGCCATTCTTCTTGCTCTCTCTAGCTTCTTTGTTATTCATGCAATCTCTCTGCTTTTCTATCTGCTGCCTCTTTCTTTTCTAACTCTCTCATTCTCTTCCGCCTCTTGGCATCTTGTGCTATTGGGATCAATTGGTATTACTCCCATCACCCTTTGTTTGACTTGCGGGGAGAATTTTGTGGCATAGTTGTGGTTGCTTGAGCTTCAGGTGTAGCCGTTTCTTGAGCTTCAAGTGTTGCTATTGCTCGATCTCCAGTTGTTGTCGTTGCTTGAGCTCCAGGTCCTGTTTCTTGTGTTGGTCTGTTAAGAGCTGCAGATGGTCTGAGCTCTGACAGAGGTGTGGGATTTGCATGCTGTAGTGGTTGGAGATCACCAAAAATCTGCCGCATGTTGTTCTGATCCTCTATAGTCAAAGGTTGGGGGAATAGTTGGGTGTTTGGAGCTGGTTCTTGTGGTTGTGGCTGTGGATTTGAAGGGGTGGATTCTGTATGAGATGCTGGTTGTAGATTTTCAGTGTTTTCAGTGGCAGTGGTGCCATGGTTGTGCGTGGTGGTGTGCTCTTGTGTATCGTCCATGTTGTGCAAGATATGAGTGTGTGTACATTTGGCTTGAGAGGATCTTCTAAAATGTGCAAACAAGAAATGAACTTAAGATGTGAGTTTTGACTTATATAGTACTTAAACTTTTAAAAAAAATTAAAAGCTCAATAAAATCAATCAAAATTAAAAAAGACTCCAAAATAGATGAAACTTGAGCCATGGGATTAATAATTGTTGCCTTTAAAAATCACTTTGCATGACAATGCATGTTTACAATAGAAATGGTTAGTGTCAAAAGAAAATTAAATTTCCACCCAACGCCTGCCATCATGCCACCTTGTCTCCAACCAGCATCGGAATGAATCTTTTGTACTTGAAGCATGACATGATTATGATTGCCTCAAGCTAACCACTTTTCTATTCTACATTTCAAACTTCTTTGTTCTCTTGTCTTCTTTCTCTCTCTCCCTGCTAAAAATTTGTAGAACCAATTGAACATCTCATGAAGGGCATTGCTCTTTTTTCTTCCACCTCCATGTCGTGTATTTTTAAAAAATACACTGCTTTTGCTTGATAGTGTGAGCGCTCCATTCCTTGGCTGCTCCAAATGCCTAATGAACCATTAGTGCCGATAAAAAATGCATTATGTGTAAAAAGAATGTGCTGAAAAAAAAACAAACTTTAGTTTCATATACAGATGTATTTCGATTGAAAATATCAAATGTTCAACACACCATGTAATGTGTTATGTGTGTCTCCCCCCAAGCATCCACCATTTGTCATGTAAAACTATTGATTACAAACTTTAGGGTGGATAGCTCATCATCGGTTAGCTTTGCGTTTTCAAGAAGACAAAAAATATCATCAGTAGATTGCCACACACAAGCACGCTTAATTCCTAGGGCTGCTTCATTACCTTTGTAGGTGGTAATGTCACACACCTTTTTCCACAAATGAAACTCATTGGGACTTTGGGAGTCTGAATAGTTTGAAGCAAATGTCTAGCTTTACTACCACCCATACATACTTTATTAGGGCGATCTTGTGTACTTCTAGACGCCTTCTTTTCCTTTGATAGCTCAAATGCACCCCCATGTAGACCAACAATCGATAGAATAGATTCGAGTTCTCGTATACACTCTTCTCTTCTTTTTGCAGGCTCCATATTCCAAGCGTAATTAATATGGAGCATAAGTAACTTGTCAAGAATTCATAAACGGGCATGAAGGGTGCACACATGCACATTTAGCAATGGTACTGAAATAATAGGATCCCGATTTGGATTATCCATGTTTCGATTAGGGGGTACTTGCTGGTCACAATTGAGGATACCTTGAAACCATTGTTGTAGTGCTTTACCCATTCTTGTGTAGTGGGTACACCTTTTGTAGAGTTGACTGTAACTTTTCCTCCCTTACCCTTACCACCTTGGCTAGCCTTTGCACCCTTTCCCTCAGTTTCCATTGAGACTTTACTGTGGTAGCAATAAATGCATGGAAAGAGGCTCATTGCACCTTGCTTGCACCCTAACATACACTTGAGCGTTTTCAAGTCTCCTGCCAAATGCCACTCAACTTGGAACGTTCCAAGACCTGAAACATACAGTATTTGTCCTTCTTGTTGTTGTCAAATGACATCAAGAATTGTTGTGTGATTGAAATACCATTTCATAGTCTTATGTGTCTCATGTGGGAGATGAAAAGCTGTCAGCCACCAAATATTTTTCTATGACTGAACACCTAAACAAGTGTTTCCCTTCTCATTGGCATTTAGCTCCACATTGACACCCACCAAGGCCCTACTCATCAACCTAACATTTACCCTTTTGAGCCGCTGACCTTTAACAGCTTGGCACTCATCAAGCTTCATAACAAATATCACTTTCCCATCACACTCTTCTTGCGTCAACCCATAAAATCTTATCATTGACTATTGGAGCTTCAACAAGTCAACATACATATTTTTGAACTCATTGTAGCCGAAGAATTTGTTGTCTTCTAATGGCATGCCATCCTCCACATATTGAAATCCACCCAACAAGCTTGCAACATCCAAATCCTGCTTCTTTTAATGAAAACTAAGTGAGAGAGTGGTTTATATGTTAGAGAGAGATGCGAAAAAGACATTTTAAAATTTAGTTACCCACCTCTCTTTTGTGTTAAAATAGTCTATTTTCAAAATACAAAATATACAAATGGTATTTTTAAGAATTTCAGCATAGGCCTTTTTGCCCTCTCTTTTAAGCTTGGTCAAACTTGGCTTAACTTTAAGCATTTCCTTAAACTGCCAAATAAAGAGGCCCTCCTAAACACGTATCACAAACCTCAACAAAACTGACAATGCTTACACTTAATTGAAGGAGCAAGGAAAGAGGAACACAATGCAAGTTTGGAATTGAAATCTAATAACCCAATCATTAGAAAATTTGATTACAACTTGGAGCAGCTTAGTCGCTTGAGTGTGTAACATACAATACAGTTCTTTCTTCTCAAAATGATAAGCCTCTTTTCAAAGCAGTAAGTCTATTGAATTTTATACCTAGGTCTTTTTGAGTGGCTAGTGATCGGCTCACATGAGAGTTTACAATTATCATGACAAAATGACAACTTAGGGAATCGATTTGCTACTCTGGAATCAAGATTTACACACAATGTAGCTACACTACCTTAGAAAAATAATAGAGTAAAAATGTGGTGTCCAGCTAAGTGTCCGACTAGGTGGGAGACTGTTAACTCAACCTATCAGCAGTGTGGCTTGAAGTGATTTCACTTCAGGGATTTGGAAGCAGCCAAAGAGTTTTTGCCTCTTCAAATTCTCGTTTTCCCATTGTAGACTTTGATCCTTGAAAGATGTTTGTGTTATTCTGCTCTTGAAATCCACCCAATTCACTTTTTGCAAACTTCTCCAATTTGTAGTTTTCGGTTTTCAATTTGGTATCCAAATTTTGGTTCATATTCTGTACTTGACTTGCATACAGCTGCTGCAAAATAGAAGCCATTAGCCCCATAATTTGTTGCATCTCTTTCTCTTGTCTTGTCAACATGGCTAGTTCCATCTACTCCAGTCAAATTCGCATTGGGTTCACCAAAAATATATAGGAGTGCCCAGTTCTCCAAAGTTGACCAAGAAAGAGTCGAGCTTTTATCTATAGATGGATAATCAGCCAAGGTGTAAACCAAGTAAAACGAGTGCAGTTAGGAGTGATTTAGTTTTAGTAAGAAGATATAGTGATGTTTAGAGAGAAATTGTGGGAGAAAATCATGAGTCAAAACACAAATAATGGTTAAAAACATATTGAAACATGTTGGCAACAACAAGTAAATGCTTCCAATTTTTGACATCCGAAAACTCTCTTACAAATGGGGTGCATACGCCATGGTTGGTATACCTTTTAATTTGCAAACCCCTAATTAGAAATCTCCACAATCAATAATTGTCAGACACAAAATCTAACTTGTAAAGACTCCTTGTGCCCTCTACTCGATCAAGTTGTGCTTGCACCCTTTCTTGTAGAGTACATGCCCTTTTGCACGTCTTTGAAGCTCACCCTTGTTTCCTAGCTTTGCTCACCCACACTTGCCAAAATCATCAAAAGAGATAAAGCCTACAATCCTCAAGCTTTTTACCAATATCTTTTCCCTCTCCCCGTTATCCCCGCCCCCCCTACCTTTGTGATAAGAGCTTGAGAGTGAGAGCGAGGGAGAGAGAAAGGAGTTTTTTCTCTCCCCTCTCTGTTTGCCCTATCCGTGGCTTCCAAACTCAAAATTGAGAGAGAGAAAGAGAGAGACCTTTTTCTACAACCTCAAGATTTTGAGAACACAAGATGAAGAGCTCTCTTCTTCACCACCACCTGTTTTGCTTGTCGTTTCCTCTCGACTTCACCCTTGCCTTCCATGACTTTGAGATCGTGAAGTGCACACAATGAAGAAAAAACTTTTCCCACGTTCAATTCCTCTCCCTTCTTGCATGCCATCTTCTTCTCTATCTCCTCTCACCCTTCGAGATCAAGGGCATAAGATGGAGCACCCTTTTTTTTCCCTTCTCAATGAGTTTTTCTTTCCTCCTCCCCCCTAATTTTTTCTCTCTCTTTCCTTCTCCCTTTCTTTCTTTCTCTGATCACTTCCTCTCTTCTTCTTCTCCTTCATTTTTTGTTTGTCCCTTTTCTTTTTCTTTTTCTTCTTCTTCTTCTTTTCTCTTTCTCCCCTATCGGTGCTTTCTCCTCCCTCTTGTATTTTTCCCCTTACTTTTTTAACTAATGCCTTAAAAACTAGGCTTTTAAAAATCTCCTAGGTGGGACGGTTTGACTATTTACTTCTTCTATGATTTCTGGGAGGATTTAAAGTCCCCAATCATGCTTCTCGCCAATCGAGCCCTGATAAATGGAGACTTAGTTTTGGGTATTAATAGGGGCCTCATCAAGCCCATACCAAAGCAAATATGGTACTCTCAGTTGAAGCATTGGTGACCCCCATAACCATGATGTCAGGGGCTTACAAAATGATTTCCAAGTCAATTTCTCTTAGGCTTTCTCCCATTTTAGATAAGGCTATCACTCCCCACCAACACGGATTCATCAAAGGAAGGTCTATCTATGATAATATCCTAGGAGCAATGGTCGGATTAGAATAGCATCTATCACTAGGCAAGATTGTGTCTTTGTTTATCTTGATCTAGAAAAAGCTTATGATAGAAAGCAATGTCCCTACCTAACAACAACCAGTGCTTAGCAAAGCTGTTTGTGGATGACTTCCTTCTCTTTCTCAAACACCCCCAAGTTGTTACACAGGCTTTGGAGATTGTACAAACATTATAGTAGCCTCAGGGTTAAAATGCAACATTGAAACAACAAGAATGATATCTCTGTTAGAGAACGATTCCTCCGATCCAACAGTGTCGACAAGAGAGTTAGTGTCAAAAGGTAGGATGTTTAAGCACCTTGTTGATCCACTAAGGATTGTATTAACTCACAAGCAAGGATTCCAAGTGGGCCTTGGACAAGGTTGTGAACAAGATCTGTACGTGTTGCTCCCCTTCTCGAGTAGAGTGAAGGTAATCAGCTCATTTATGCTCCCATACATGGCCTTCACTAGACCGATCCTCAAGCTAGACAAGTGCCACTGGAAGGACTTCTTGAAGCTAGTGAAAGGATTCCTATGGAAAACAAACACCAAAGATGCAACACCTTGGTAGTGGGCATAGTGGGACTCTATTGTAAGACCTATGGAGTAAGGAGGGATTGGGATTATCAACCCCCTTTTCCATGCAGAGGCCCAATGTGCCAAGTTCCTGATGACTTTAGCCAAGAAAAGCCAAGCTTGGGTGATTATGTTATGGGATATGGTGGATATGGTGGGAATGCTAAACTCTCCTCTCAAGGTGGCCAGTGGAAATACTTGGAGGTGCATGAAAAGATGTTCTGGACCAGCCTTAATCTAGGAGGAATCTCAACCGAGCTGCTACAAAAGTGCGAGAGAGCAGGGGAGACACTAGAGTGGGGAGATCTAATTCAATATTTCCATAACTCCATCAATTATTTTCCCCCTTGGCTCTGTAGAGCTGGTGACATACCTTTGGACCCATTTTGGAGAGGCACAACCATAAAGATGAACAACAAAGGTTTTAGAGACATGGCCTAGTTTTGGGATAGTAATGATAGGAGATGGAAATATTAAGATCAACTGGCTTCCCAAGTCAACTTGAGTGGGACAAAAAGTCTGATGGTTATCAGAGTACTAAAAAGGATGAACATTGGTAGTTTTTCGTTATGTGAATCCATATTTGAGTGGAAGGCTTGTGGTGGCCCAAAAGAAGGACATTTAGTAAGACAAATGCTAAGGATGTCAATCTTTCTCTAATGGCCTTGACTAATTGGCTCTCCCCCCAACAAACAATGGATAATGAAGTGTCCAAAGGCAAGATGGGAGACGATAGTAAATAATATTAGGGCCGCGCAATGGCCTAGGACAATGAAGTGCTTTGTGTGGAAGGTATTGTTGGGGGATCTGCCCAGATAGATGCAGTAGATGTAAATTAGACCTCCCTCTCTTGTTCAGGGATTTCTCGATCATCAGTGGCCTCTCAAGGAATGTGTGCAAGTGGGTTCAAAGGACATGGAGAATATACTTCTATAAGACTGATTTATTCCTCGGAGGGAAGAGGTTGAAAAGCCAAGTGCTATTGGTATGCACTCAAGTCGTAAGATATTGCTTCTTTGGAGAAATCTAGAAGGCTAGGAATCATAGGGTGTTTGAGGACGTTCTTGTTACAATGAGCTTCAAGGAGATAATTCTTGAAAGCAAGGAACTGATTGTTGGTTGTTACCTTGATGATCAGGGAAAGATTGATTTGATGGGATACAAGGATTTGCTGCAGTGTTGTACGGATGATGGCTTGTTAAAATCATCGTCCTAATTTGGTTGAATTTGTCTCACTTCTCATAACTTTCTATTGTTGCCACCGCATCTAAGAAAGAAACACAACCTGCACCCTGCATTTAAAACTTGAGAGCATCTTGTAAGCCCTCAATAAACTTCATCTTTAATGTATCGTCCATCAGGTCGAGAGAATATTTATGTATATGTAGAAACTTCCCCGTGTACTCGTCCATGGTCAAACATGGTTTGTCACCTTCTTGCTACTTGAAACCATGAAATTCTATCATTTTCTCCGTATTGTAGAGAGGATAACAATGCCTTTTCTCAGCTTGTGCAAAAAATTCATTCGATGCAATCACACTTTCATTGGTACGAGTCTACATGTACGATTTCCACCATATCTTTTCAACCACTACCAAGTTGCAAGATAGCAATCTTCACCTTTGCTTCTTTAAAAAACTCCCATAGGGCAACGAAGTCTTTGAGTTCTTCAGTCCATGATTCCAAATCTTGGCCATCTTTCCTATGCCATCAAAATTCATTGAGTTTATGCTTCTTGAAAACTTGTTTGACTACAACTTCTCCTACATTGTCATTATCTCCATCATCATTTCTTCCTCTTTGATCCTTCACCTTATGGGGGCGGTGATGGATTGTTTCCATCACCTGACAACTCCTTCCAAATTACACCTCCACCTTCTTCTGTGCTTTTACTTCCACCTGCTCCTCCATTTCCCCCTTTGTATCAACTATTCCCTTTCCTTTATCATCTTTCTAGGGTCTGTTAACATCTTCAATGATCCGTTGAATAAGCTCCAATTATCCTTCAATCATTACTCATATGCTTCCATCACTGTCATGATACCATTTTTGACATGACACGGGAGAGAGAAAAAGATCGATGAAATAAAAAAAACAGATTACACACAATAGACATATGAATATATATAAAATCTATATGGATGTAAGATAATGATTACAGAAAGAGCCATTTGTGACGTGACACGAGAGAGAGAGAAATAGATTGATGAGAATTAAAAAAATAGAGTACACACAGTAGACATATGAAATAGAAAATCTATATGGATGTAAGATAATGATTATAAAAACATCATAGATCATTTCATAACCTCCCGAACACCCCCAAGCTATCTCTCTCTCAATCTTGTGCACAATCACAATCACACTCTCAAACTCAATCACACTCTCAATCACAATCACACTAGCAATCTTAGTCACAATCTCAAGCTTTAAATGGAAACGATGATCAAATGTGGTTTGCAAGTCGATCACAATCTCAATCTCATGGCACCTTGCAGAGATTCTAGTACTTCACTTTCCTAAATAGATATCACAATGGTTTCTTCTATGCCTGTGTATATATGCTTGTAAGATAACTTGTTTCTTCTTTAGGCTCACTATTGTTGTTGGCAATATTTTTCTATCATAATTTTGTCATTAAAACTCAAATATAGACTTCTAAGTACTCAAAACGACAGGAGCAGGTTTGTTCTACAAGGAAAAATTGCAAAAAACCTCTTATTTTGGCTAAAAATTCAACTTTTAGATCTTGACTCATAGAAAGCCTATTTTAGGTCTCCACAACTTTTATAGATTATTTTAAGTTTTCCCATGTATTTCAAGCAAAAGAACAAGAAAATAAAACATTGATTTCGATTTAAACATCACTTTTGACTATGTTTTTACTTTATAGTCTATAGTCAAACTTCTTTTATTCATTGATCATTATTAAACACATCTTTAGTGTATTGTTTTTTTTAAAAGAGTATTTATATCTCTCTCAACATCTCAAACTCATTTACATAAAACTAATAATCTCTACCCAATGAACTATTAAGCAAGCATTTAGACAATGCTCAACAAAAGATCTAGCCTATTACAGTCTTTCCAATTTTGAGAACTTAAAAATAGTCCTAGTACAAAGGCATCACCATATCCTATAATCAATCAACTCTAAGGAACAACATCTTGGACCATAAGCCCCTCAACTAATTTTTGTGCTTTTTGAAGTGCACCACATTTGTTGTACTTCCTAGGCATTGTTGAGCACATTGTTTGGCCTAGATATCAATCAAGGAATTTCTAAATACAACATCTAGTATGCATATCAGCCAAGCACAATGTTTATTCCGATTAGCCCCTGTCTAGCAATGTTACCCCACAATAGTCTATATCTAGCAATGTTACCCACAATAGTCCCTGTCTAGCAATGTTGCCCACAATAGTCTCTGTCTAGTAATAGAGCAAAAACAATAACCCAAAGTTTTCTTTCCAAGACCATGTTGGTCATTTCTTGCAATCACCGCATTCCTGGTCATGATTGGCAAACACATTTGAGTGAAATTTATCCCAAAATAATTTCTGCCTAATTCATTTTCCACATGTGCCCATAGTACACTACGACAATGTGAGTCATTGAGGCCTCTCATAAGAATGTGTAATCATCTGGTCACTTGAACAATGTTCAACCATAATAGTGCCTCTACGTACTGTATATAAGACATAATGCTAGTGCACGATAATATGCTTTGACTTGCTATGTTGTATATAGCCTTTTCCAAGAATAATAGCACTCTGATTATCACACTGCAAGGGCATGCTAGAAAGAGGAGGATGACCAATATCAATCAACATTTGTTGAATCAAAATCATCTCATAAGCTAGAAGAAAAGTGGAAACATATTTTGACTTGGTTGTAGAAACTGCAACATTACATTATTTCTTGTCGGCTCAAGAAATAAGACACCATTAATGAAGAAGCATTTTCCACTAGTAGAATGCCTAGATAAATGTGATTTGGCCCAACATGCACCTGTGTAACCCAAAAGAGAGAGAGATGGCATAGAGATTGATGCCAATTGTATTTGATATAACAAACCAAAATCTATAGTACCTTTCAAGTATCTCAACATGCATTTTGTTGCATAAGATGTTTCATACTTGAAAGGTACTATAGATCCATGCCATGTACAAGACCATGAAAATAATGGTGAAGGAGTTTCAGCAGGAAAAAAACGATGATGCCATATCTTGTAATCGTGATCGGGCCTATAACAATGACACATTTTTCTATGACATCATTGAGAGAAAGCTCAAAAAAATTACCGTTGTGAAAAGTATTCACAATACTATTTCTATCCTTCTCAATGCGGCATTTTTCATGATCTAAGTCCTCAAGAAGACCAAGGTCAATGAGTCCTTCAACTACTATAAGATTACCTTGAAGATCTAGAATATGTGAAACCCCTCTCAAAACTCTAGTTGAAGAAGACAATATAAATCACCAATATCCTTGGCAAGGTAAACAACGCGCTTAACAGGAGAGAATGATAGTTGTGTATCCACTTAATTGATATGTCATGTTACCTACAACACCATCAAGTACATGAAGTATCCTATATGGAGAAATCAAACATAAAACACAACTTATTTTTGTTATATTGTTATCATGATGTTCATAGCATATATTCTACTTTGATCTAAATCAAATTGGCACTTAAAGCACCTGTAAGAGGATGATTAAATTGTCCAAAAAATTTTAAAAAAAGAAGAAGAATCTCTAGATAAATGTGGTTGTTTTGTGACAATATTGTTCTGTTTTTTTGCATTGATGTTGGTCGCAACCAAAAAGAGTGCCATCAATGCTAGAGGTGCACAAAGGTTCATAATAAAGGGTTTTGGCAGGTATGAAGGTCCTGGTAGCCAAAAGGTAGGGGAAATGTATGCTTAATGCGGCTGTTTAGGCTAAGAAGGCTCCAAAATGGGCCAGCTGGGATGGTGGATCCAAGTGTCCAAAGTTCTCTATCAGTATCTTGGAATGTAGTGATATATGTGCTCTAGAAGCCGGTCTAGACGACTCGTCAAAAGAGCCCCGGGTGATATTCAAGTTTAAAGTTAGGAGGTCTAGCAGATCTAATATAGATAGGGTAGCCAAGGACATATGCACAAAGGTAGTATGGGATAATATATGTGAAGAGATCAATCTGGTGAGCATGATTGTATTTTGGGATTGCTATTCACAGCTCTAGAGTGCAAGTTATGGCCACTTAAAGATTTGGAGGGGGCCAAGTCTTTTCCCGCCTGACAACATGGGAAGTCATCCCATCTAGTGTTTTGTGATGCTTGCCGAGGCTCAAGAAGGTAATGGGCACTACATGGAGTAAGAAGAAAGTCACGGCTTGTCAATTGGAGCCAGGACTAGAGAGATATTGCAGATTGAAGTCAGTGTTTGTTCTCGATGTCATGGTACCTGTTTGATTTTGGCAATTTGAATGGCCTTGAGAAGAGGGCCTGAGAAATTCAAAGTGTGGCAAGCACAAGTCAAGGACTAACTCTAGCGGCCGCGGGCTTTGCAGCTCCCAGATCTGATGACTGAGTAGGATAGTGGAAGGGGTTGAAAATAAAGAAATACAAGGGTTTTGTTTTTGGAATGTTTTGTAAATCTTGGTGGAGCTCTAAGGGATGGGGTGCCTGGAGACTTCTACGTGGCATCCCGTGATCCCACATGTGCTAACACGAGCAAAGGAGTAGGAGTATAAAGCCAAGAAAAACATCCCTACTAGGTGTATGAGAATGAGAGGGATCTCTCTGTAGCGCTGGCGATGGTGCTTCTTAGAGAGCACTATGCAAGCATCCAGTGGGCAGACTTTGGTGTTGTTTTGGCTGTGGTGGGTGCAATCAGCACCACCCTAGGTTGTTGTGGTGGTCAAAAGTGTCTGATGACATGGCATGGTAGGAGCTCGGTCCCACATGCCCTCAAAGGGCCCCCAAATTTTCAAATTAAGGGAAGGGAGGGTGCACTAGGGACCTCTCTAGTGCCCCCCCCCCCGGATGGTTCATGTGAGTAAGAGAGTGGGAGATGAGATGGCGGGGGGGGGGTGAAGACTCCAAAAGAGTTGATTCATGGTAGGTTCAAAGCAGCTCTAAACTGGTCAAAGAGAGCCCAAGAGCGGGGAAGTAGGTCCGACCAAGGTAGTAGGTGAGAGAGAGAGGGAGAAAGAGGATCCAAGACCAAGGGGTATAGTCAAAGGTTCATTTCAAGGGCGGACAAAGTGAACTCAAAGTGAACTCCAAGACCAGAAGAAGGTGCAAGCCCAAGGGGTAGTTCAAAGTCAAACTCAAAGGCTCCCAAGAAGTGGAAGGAAAGAAGGAAAAAAATCAAGTGAAAAAAAGGAAGCCATGGGGCACTAGAGATATTGCTAATGGACCCCTCTCTCAAGCTATCAGCCCTTCTTAAGCTGAAGCAAAGGGAGAAGATAGAGATCAAGCAAGGAGGCTCCCCTCTTCAAAGATGCCAAATTGAGATGCCAAATGGTCCAATTAAAGTGCAGTTTCCAAAGTTGAAGTTCCCTACTATAAAAAGAAAATTTTAATCAAATGGGGTCTTTTTTGTGCCATTTAAAGCCTGCAGAGTGGAGTTTTTATGATAGAAGACTATGCGTGTCAACCCCCTTTGTACGTTCTTATAAAAAAGTTCATTTTGATGGCAATGAAAAAATTGTATGTGCCTTTTGAACTGTAATCAAGCCGCTATTGCCCAATTGTGCCCTCGTTTCCCCTCCCCCCTTCTCTTTCTCTTGCTCGTGTGTTTCCTCGCGGTGCTGGCAGCGTGGATGTGTGTGCCCCTCAGTTCGATGGTGCTTTGTTTGAGATACTGAGATCGAGCGGCTATGTGCGTTGGTGCAACCAAAGTGTGCCGACCCTAGCAGAGGGCACATGCAATGATGTGTGTGCTTATAGATGCATGGCAAAAGGCTAGAGCATATGGGAAGAGCCTGGGCAGGCAAGTGGCGGCGAAGATGTATGCTTTATGCAGGCTTTTGGTGTTGTTCCCCCTCCCCTCTCTTCTCTTCTGCTCTATTGCACGGTGTTTTTGGGTGTGTGTGGGCAGGTGTGGCCCCCCAAGGGTGTGATGTGCAAAGACCGAGAGAGAGAGAGAGAGAGAGAGGTGATTGTGTGCAAGGGAAACAAAAAATTGATGTGTTTATGGGTGTGAGGTAGATTGTGGTCTGTGCGAGTGTGTGCGCATTGATTTGGGTGTACTTTCGAGCTCGTTTGAGAAAAGTGTGTGTCTGTGTGTAAGATTCTGTGTGGATAGGGGTGCAACGGAATCCCTGGGCTATAGAGAGGCAAACATTGTTTGTGTTGGGTGTGTTCCCTCTTCCACCTTCCATCAATGGTGTCTTCACTGAGGAGTATGTTGATGCTCCTTGGTAGAAGCTGAAACAGAGTTTGAAGTCGCCAAAGGATTGGCAAATGGTCAAAGTGAAGAGTGCAGTTGCGAATTGATCGAGATGGCAAAGCC
This sequence comes from Adiantum capillus-veneris, assembly GCF_014529385.1. Classification (NCBI taxonomy): domain Eukaryota; kingdom Viridiplantae; phylum Streptophyta; class Polypodiopsida; order Polypodiales; family Pteridaceae; genus Adiantum; species Adiantum capillus-veneris. The sequence continues at coordinate 99,295,462 of NC_140959.1, read as the reverse complement.
AAGCATTGGCCCCATTTTCACAGGTATTGAAGATCCAGAGGATTGGGCAGCCGATTTTGAATTGTGGATGATGTCAATGTGTAGATTGACAGATGCAGAAAAGCTGCAGATGGTACAGTTATTGTTGCGAGGACAAGCAAAGACATGGTTCAATGGTTTAGGTGATGGTGATCGAAGTTCATGGCGAGAGCTACGAATTCAGTTTTTGAAGCGATTTCAGCAAACGATCTCTCCTGAAGAAGCCAGTGCTAGGTTGAAGGCGGTACGTCAAGATGTAAGTAAATAATTTTTCAATTTTCTTGAGCAATTTGAAGCACGTTGGAAGCAATTGAAGGTTGCTACTGGGGTCAAAGGCAACCTATACCTGAAGTTGTTGAAGTTTCTTGAGTGCTTGCATCCAAAGATCAAGGACAAGGTGGAGTGTGGAGCCGACATCTATGAAGATATGGTCTATTTGGCCAAAGTGAAGAGGAAAAAAGTGAAGCGGAAGCTAGAGCTGGGCTTGCTGAAGCGTATTGATTATATACATGTTGCGACGATTTCAGAGTGTCCTATGGTTCAACCAAACGAGGTGCCACTTGTTCGAAGTGCGGGGGCCTTTTGAGGTAAGGCCTATGGCTGGTTATGTTCCTTGGAGGTTTCTAGTTTATGATATGCCTATGCCAGTAGTGGACGAGCTTCTCAACGAGGATAAGCCTCTTGTCGAAGAGAGTCTGTGTGCTAAAGAGGTAGCAGATGTCTGGTTTCTAGAGCCGCATAAAGAGGTAAAGGAGCATGTTCTTACTGAGATTGTGCATGAAAAAGTAGTAGATGGTAGTCAGGTTGCCAATACCAAAAGCTCAAAAGTGGACAAAGAGTGTGTGCAAAGCCAAGGCGGTGGCCAACTTTTCATGGAGCAGAAAGAGGATGAAGATGCAGACACGGAGTCAACCTATGGCGAGGATGATGATAATACAAGCTCCGAGTTTTGGGAGACTAGCAAAGAGGAAAGCCTGTATAAAGACTTCACATCCTATGGCAAGCAAACTGATTCCGATGAGGTCAAGCCGGTAAGAGTAAAGATTCCCGACTATGTGTATGGAGACATGTCGATTGGAAATGTAAATGAAGAGAAAGTTAAAGAGCAAAAGTCTGCAGAAGAGGATATGCAAGTAAAAGTGGTGTGCGGTACCCTATTGGTATCTATGTTCCTAAAGGTAGCCATCGAGTATGCTATAGTGGTGCAGCAAGTACGAGGATTTTTCAAGAAGAGTGCTACTGAGGTGACCAGTCTACCCTGTGATGAAGATGAAGTAGATCCATATTCGAGCTTGGCAGAGATAGATGGTGATGAAGCTGAACAAAGTGGGTATGTCAACTCCTACAAGGAGGAGGAGTCTGTTGATGCTATGCTCCAGGATGAAATGGTACGGGGTGAGCTTCCTTCTTTTTTGTTTAAAAATATGGCAGTAGAGCATGTATTAGAAGAATTGGTTCATGAAGATGTGCGAGAGGAGTTAGTGGATCCTATGTCTCTACTTTCTTGGATGGTCCTGAAGAGGAGGTGCTCGAGGGTGCTACAGGTATGGAAGGGAAGATGAAGCTAATGCAGGTAGAGAAGCCTTTGATCAAAGAGCAGGTGTTGCCGATTGTGCCAAGTGAAGAGCCACATGCTATGGCTACGGACAAGCTTATAAAAGGGGTATGTGCTTCACAGGTGATGAGTATGCTTATGGATACAGCTATGCAGTGGGCTATTCAACAGGTACAGGAGTTCTTGGAGGAGATTTCCATATTCTATGGTTGGGAAGGTATGCTAGATAGGTTCGAGGTGGGTGACTATATGGATGATTCATCTGTTGTGAACAAGATGGTGAGCATGATCATGCTCAATTTGAAGAGGGTTGGATGCTTGTGGATGCATGGAGCGGTGAAGAAGTGATGTGTGCATTCTATATGCACCATTGGTTATGTGCATGGGTACAGTTTTACAGGAGGCTACTCCAAATGAATGGTTGCACTCATGGTTATGTCTTTGATCCAGGCGGAGGCTTTGCTGTGATACATGGGGTTGGGCAACCCACTTGAGGGTTAATGACAATAAGCAGGAATAAAACTATATATATGGTTTTTCGTGTGTTCTCACATTGTTTTCAAATATTCACAGTTTGTAGATGAATAAATACTTCTTTTGGTTAAACATAAATGTTCAACGAGGGGTTGGGCAATGATGGTGCAGCCAAAGTGTGTCGACCCTAGCAGAGGACACAGGCAGGGATGTGTATGCTTACAGGTGCAGACATGGGTAATAAAGCAGATATGAAGGCCCATTACAAGCAAGGAGATCGAGTAATTGCATGTTTTATGTGGTTATGGATACCTAAGCGTAGACATTTCATGCTCGAAGAGAAGGTTTTGACATGGTAAAAGGCTCTGAGGACATGCAATGCAACTTGGGGGTAGAGGAAGACATGTAGTCAGTGGAAAAAAAGGAAAGTGTGGGAGAGACTTCACACCTCTGCATGAGGGAGACCGAAAAGTCTCATTCGGTAAAATATTTGCAAAACCAGCTTTTTGTAAAAATGAGCTGCGTAGGAGAAAGAAAAGGGGTTTTGAGCATTTTTGTGTCTCACGCACATAGACGAATTCAACACGGATTAGCAGATATTTCACTTTTTGTGCTCTTGTGTGTTAAGGAGGGTGACAGATAGAACAGAGAAGGAGAGAGCTTTGATGGTTGTATGCTCTACCATAGCCCATCAATTGAAGAAGAAGCAAGCTCTAATTGTGTTGCTTTTGGTGTTGTTCCCCCTCTCCTCTCTTCTCTTCTGCTCTGTTGCGCGGTGTTACTGGGTGTGTGTAGGCAGGTGTGTCCCCCCAAGGGTGTGATGTGCAAAGAGAGAGACAGAGAGGTGATTCTGTGCAAGGGAAACAAAAAATTGATGTGTTTATGAGTGTGAGGTAGATTGTGGTCTGCGCGAGTGTGTGCGCATTGATTTGGGTGTACTTTCGAGTTCGTTTAAGAAAAGTGTGTGTCTGTGTGTAAGATTCTATGTGGATAGGGGTGTAGCAGAATCCCTTGGCTATAGAGAGGCAAACATTGTGTGTGCTAGGTGTGTTCCCTCTTCACCCTTTCCAACATCGAGAGAGAGTTATGCCAAACAATAACCGAATGGCACTCTACTTTACACAAAAATGCTATGTTTACGGCATCCTTGGGAGACGTTGATAGGGGAAAGTGAACGCAGGGCACCTCTATAGCTTAGCCTCCCTTGCAGTTTGAGAACACACTACCTATCTCTCAAAACACTTGCAAGCTACATGCAACAACACCAAGAGATTCAAAGCCTAGCACCAAACTCTTGCCGGCTGTATAGCTGCCCGGCTCAACACATTAACAAGATAACAATCTCCATATATACATAGTCAACCATAGCAACACCACAATCAGGTGTACATAAGGGCTGCAAGATTTCACAATCATGTACATAGAAAATTGAGCATTCGGGCACCCGAGGAGGATGTGTACTGATCTTGCTATAAACTTCAAGAGGGCTGATCTGTAGTCCTACAAAGCATGAGTTCTCCGACCAAAATCCTTGCTCAAATCTTGCCTTAACAGCTTCAAAGAGCAGCCCAATTAACAAAATTTTCCACCTGTATAAGCTTCATAATCCCTGCACTCTTTTCCCTTTCTGCCAATACTCATCGAGAAGCTCCGGAGTGCCTAATTCTGAGTCACACAGAGCAAAAAATAATCCGCACTCTCTCCTTGATGGCGGTCCACGATGATCAGTTATCTTGTGAGCTCGCTGCCCCAATCAGTTAAGTCCTTAGCTAGCCGAGAATTCAACTCCACTACAAACATCACCCCCTTGCATTTATTAGAGCAATCAGAACTCGTCTCCCCCTTGATCTCTTTCCTCTCTCCCTTCTCAGCTTCTGTAGCCCGCTCTCCAACTCTCTCTGAGATCCTCTACGTCCCTGTTGAACCTCAGAGCCCACCCTTCTGATCACGCTCGAGGAAAGCTCAACGTGCTTTCCCTGCAACCTTAGAGTCCACCCCCTTGATTTCCTTTGCACTTTTGAATATGTAACCACCTCCCAAATCTCTATCTGAAGGTACTCAAACTAGCTCCTCAGTGGGGGCACCAAAAACATGACAAGGGAAAGCGAGCGTAGGGCACCTCTATAGCTTAGCCTCCCTTGCAGTTTGAGAACACATTACCTATCTCTTAAAACACCTGCAACCTGCATGGAACAACACCAAGAGATCCAAAGCCTAGCACCAAACTCTTGCCGGTTGTATAGCTGCCCGGCTCAACACATAAACAAGATAACAATCTCCATATATACATAGTCAGCGATAGCAACATCACAATCAGGTGAACATAAGGGCTGCAAGATTTCACAATCATGTACATAGGGAATTGAGCATGCTGGGCACCCGAGGAGCATGTGTACTGCTCCTCCTGCTATAAACTTCAAGAGGGCTGATCTGTAGTCCTACAAAGCATGAGTTCTCGGACCAAAATCCTTGCTCAAAGCTTGCCTGCTTAACAGCTTCAAAGAGCAGCCCAATTAACGAAATTTTCCACTTGTATAAGCTACATAACCCCCGCACTCTTTCCCCTTTCTGCCAACACTCATCGAGAAGCTCTTGAGTGCCTAATTCTGAGTCACACAGAGCAAAAAACAATCCGCACTCTCTCCTCAATGGTGGTCTGCAATGATCAGCTATCTTGTGAGCTCGCTGCCCCAATCAGTTAAGTCCTTAGCTAGTCGGTTATTCAACTCCACTGCAGACATCACCCCCTTGCATTTATTGGAGCCATCAGAACTTGTCTCCCCCTTGATGCCTTTCCTCTCTCCCTTCTCGGCTTCTGTAGCCCGCTCTCCAACTCTCTCTGAGCTCCTCTACGTTCCTGTTGAACCTCAGAGACCACCCTTCTGATCACGCTCGAGGCGAGCGCAGCGTGCTTTCCCTGCAACATCTCCTCCACCTGTTATACCTTGCTGGCCTTGATGTCCTCGTCATGGAAACACCACCCTCAGATAGCGATTCTGGTATCTCTCCGAGCTCCTCTGAGCGCCCTCTCTGGAAATCGTCCGCCCCTAGTCGATGGTCTCTAGCTAACCACCCTGCAGCCCTCTCTTGTTTCCTTCAAAGCATGCCCCCTCAGTTTGCTTGCCCTACAGAAGGCGGCACCTGTAAAGTATTACAGCCCACCTTCTTTTCCTCACTAGCGAGTCTTGGACTCGACCTTATTTCCTTGCTTGACCTGGCCACCTTATCTCTTCAGACAGCACCCCCCTTCACCTGCTCTAATTCCAGGCGAGCTTGCCTTTTCCTACTCGGCCCCCTCTTCACTGAGTAGTGGCCTCTTGTCTTCTGCAATCTTCTCCCCTCTTACTGGTCATCGCCCTTTCTCAAATTCTCTGGCGGCTCCTTACTACCAGCCTATATTGCCCATCATTACCCGCCACTCGCCAAATTCTCACATTACAGTTCAACTCTTGCTAAGTTACCTCTCATCAAAGCTTTTGTAATTTGCTCTAGGATTGATGGCCGAACTACCATAAGGCTATTCAAAAAAAGGAGCACCAAAGATTGAATTCTGGCACTAACCTGCATGTGAGAAACCATATCACAAGTAATGTGAACTCGGAATAGCATTGAAGATAGGGTCACTTTCTGAAATTCTTTTGGCGGCACACTTTCAAAGATAACCTTACAGGGGTCGTCTCTAGGCATGACGATGGTGGGGGAAGAAAAGAGAGGCTCCATGGTTCCTCTGATGATGAGAGCCAAGAGCACGCATCAGAGACTAACATTGCCTAGCATTGTACAAGCAGCTTTAGCACACTCAAAAGTGGGAAAATCAAGCACACCATATATACATGGGCTGGCAAACATTAAACCCAAAAACTCCGAACAACGTGTAGATTGGTCAGACCGCCCCAAGAATTCTTGCGTTGAGCATGGTCGGATTTCACAAAAAGTGGCAACAAGTCACGCCATTAATCAAATGCATGCATGCAAACTTCCCATAGTTTTTCTTCCCCAAGATTCAGAGATGCTTGTTGCATTAGCAATCCAAGGGAAAGGTCTTGCAAGCCAAGGAGAGAGACCTGATATTTTGCATGGTTGAATCCTTGAGCTTAAGATAGAGCTATCAAAGGCCCTAGCCAAGTTGCAACGGTATGCATTGCTCTATGAACCATTTCTAGATCAGGCCGGTCCTTCACAACAAGAACCTGTAGGCCCATCTCTTGTGCTTGAAAGTACTAAGTTCAACATAGATGAACTACCCAATGAGCTGACTCAATCTTTAGCTTGAGCACTTCTTTCACTTTATCTTTATCTATTTTGATTTGAAGAAAATGTGAAGGGCTACAATTATGTAATCACAGCTTGTAATTTATCCCATTAGCTATCCATTTTTGTATTCTCAATCAAACAAATTGTATTGTATTATATCTAGCTATAATTATGACTCTTATTGCAAAACTAACATGAGAGAGAGAGAGAGAGAGAGAGAGAGAGAGAGAGAGAGAGGTGAACATCTTGTAGTGTAACATGGCAATGTGTGATAATTTTCACGTACTCGTAGAAAGCAAAACTTATAGTCCTTTAGTCATACATCTACATATCCATCAAACACACCAATCATATCATCTATTTCATCCATATTCTAGCGTTCGGAAACTACCTCCCATTCCATATCATTATCATCAGCTACTTCCACAACTATAGCTTCATGGGTTTGAAAGACACCGTAGTGCTTTTGTGCTGCTCTTGAAGCAATGTTCACTCACTTATGGATAAGTCTCAGGTTGCAAAAAACATAAACCAAATCAGTAGCACGTTTAGGGTGAAGCTGGTTTCGTTTCTTCGTATGCATAAATTCATAAGCCGACTAGTTTCTCTCACAGCTTCCACTTGATGCTGCAACAGATAGAACCCTAACTGCAATGTGTTGCAGCTCCGCATCCTCCCCACCATACTCATTCCACCATAGAGGCACACTTGTGTGTGCAATGGCATCTATATGCCATGGATCTTGGAATATTCCAGTTCTATTAGCATAATCAACTCACTGATTAAAAGCAGTTTTCCCATCCTCTTGTCCCAATAGTTGAGAGCACACTGTTTTGAAGTTGTTCATGACTCTTTATTGGCCGATTGTTGGGCATTGAATTTTGGGATCCAATACAAATGCAGCACCATGCAACGGCGTATGCAATTGCACCCATTTCTTGTTGGCATGTATGGTTATGGAAGATTTGTCCTTTGCACCAAAGCCAGGATGCTCTCTTACTTTGCGTAATGCCTCTAGCGTATACCAATAAACTCAACCAAATATGAAAGAGTCTTTGTCGACTATTCTCAAAAGATCTACAAATGGTTTGGCCAGAGTGACAATTCTCTCTACATTGCGTCAAAAAACTTGCGACTTCACAAGTTGTGTACATCTTGTAGCTGCCTCTTGGCAGCTAGGATACTTGTTGAGCCAAGTATCCCATTGTCTATCGGCTACCATTTCAATCAAGTAGGCCTCACTTCTTGCAAGGTGGCAAAAACATAGTAGGCGGTTGCAAACCTTGTCGCACAAAATATGTGCAAAGTTTTGTTGGGTGATTTTTATTCAAAAAGGAGCATACGAAAATTGATGCTCTCTAATAAATTTCACCACAATGATTTGCATCGAACAAAATTTGTTTTATGACGACCATTTTACCAATGTACTTTAATAGAAAATTAAGATTATGTATGGCACATGGCACCCAAGTAATCTCTAGGTACTTAACGTGGATAGCCCTCCCTGCAGCCTTGTAATTGGATGTATTATCTGTGACAATTGTAGTCACATTCTTTAGCCCACATGCCTAGTCTATGGCGCGCTCATATATCCTTACTGGAAAATCACTGCTATTCTCTTTAAAGAGGTGTCAATGGATTCTATGAGCATAGACCCTCTAGAGTTGATAAGCATCACATGGATGAGTGGCTTCTTCTGACAGTTGGTCCATCCATCCAACGATATGGTGCAACCATCTGCAGGACAAAGTCCACTACTGTGCGCTTGAGGATGGCTTCAATACTGTATTTCACTTTGTCCAGATATTCCGTGCGCATCTTATTATAATCAAGAAGCACAAACCATTTTTTGGTTGTGCTCATTAAAGAATCTTGAAATATGGGGTTGCATATAGAATTGCGCCACAAAATCTTGTGTCCATTTCAAGTGCAACTCAAGCAATCATTGCTTATTTAAACTTCATACAGTGTTTGGCCATTAGATGTTTGGCCATTAGATGATGCTTTACTAACTTTAGTTGAGCTAGGATTTGATGGTGCTGACATTGAAGTATGTGCATGAAAGGGAGTTGATTGGGGAGTGTAATCATTTGCTTCCGTAGGCACATGCTTTGTCCTCTCATTGACAATAGAAATTTCAACATCCGTTGCAACTTGTTTGGCATTAGCACTTTTCTTTTTAGCTTCAAGAATTCTCTCTACTATGCGAGCATTCTTTGGCAATCTAGCATGATTATCTCTTGGTGGAGCCGTACACTCGGACACATTACCAAGAACTTTAAAAAAAATGTTCTTTAAACATTACCAAGAACTTTAAACAAATGTTCTTTGAAATTGGTCACATTACCCCGCTGAACTCGTGGCCGCAAGTCTTGCATTTCAATTGAAATGAATTCTTTTCAACACACAACTCTTGGATGTAACTCTACTCATGTCCTTTCACCATGCTAATAGATAAATTTAAACTACCAAATAAACAAATCCACCTGTCAATTTTGAGGTCAAAATTAATTCAAAGCAACAAACTATATAAGCAATGCTCTATCGATCAATATAGTGATCAAATTATGTCCACATTATCAATTAGACTGTGCTACATTAACAATTAACAATAAACAATGATAGTCTTATCATGTCAATTGAATTATATTTTCATGCACTAAATAACTTCTTCATGTGCTACATAACTTCATCGCTTTCAAACAAAACATTTCAATCACAATGCTCACATTGCACTATATGGATTCACCTAAAGTGCAAGCTTTTGAATTTCACACATTACGATAATCAATAATCTTAATCACTTATTTAAAACAATACAAAAAAATCTCATCATCATGTTGCACTATATCAATTTATCTAAAGTGCAAGCGTACGACTTTCACACATTACGATAATCGATAATATTAATCAAGTCTTACAATTGATTCTCATTGCAACACCAGGATTAATTTCAAACCTTCAAGATTGTCATATCTATCTGAAGTGAAAACATGAATTTCTCACACTGCATGGAAGATCTTTGAGAGCTTATCTATCTGCAATTGTTGCACTTGTACGATCACACAATATGATAGACATAGCAATCCAAATAAAGTTAATTTAATATCAATGTATTTGGACATGAGATTTCGTAATTTTAACTCCAATGCAAGCAAGTAGGATGGCTCTACACATGACAACAAAATTTCTATCTATTTTTACTTTGAGGTGAGAAAATATTTGCACTTCAAAATCAAACCTACCTAAATATAACTGTCCTCTATTCTATAATATTTTGCAAACTCATAACCTCATGTGAGAGTACATTCTGCACACAACGGAAATCTCTATATTATATCACTAGTTCACTTCCACATGTCAATAAACTGAGCACGTAGCAAGTGACTCTTAAAACATAAACACCTTGTATGAGTGAGAGTTTGAGCTATACACAATATACAAAGCTTACATAATTTGAACCTTAAAAAAAGAATCAATCAACTTTTAAAAAAACATTAAATTGATTTTAAACCAAAGATTTTAAATTTTTCAAATATTAAAAAAAAAATTCTCTCTACTATTAACATGGAATTCCTTTTGTGATGAATACTAGTCTCAACAAGGCGTGCTACCGCTATATATACTATTTTTTTCGATCAATATATTCTTTGATCGAAGAATGCTTTGTTCAAAATATCGTTCGATCAAACTTTCTTTCGATCAAAAAACTAGGAAAAAAATCGGTTGACCATTTTTTCTTACAAGGCACCGTATAATATGCTTGTATAATAAGAGGTCATGTAAAATATGCCAGTGTATGACGTATTATACGCATCTCGTATAACGTATAATGCAACTTAGGGAAGGAGGAGCCAATGTTTTTTGCACAAGGGGAGCTTAATGAGGAGCTCCCGGGTAGGGAAAGGCGAGCTGGAAAGTTAAGAGTTCTTTTGAATGAGCTTGAGGGCGGAGTTCGGCGGTGGAGAAGAGAAGGGCTCGGGCCATTTTGGAGCCAGCAAAGGTGTCATAAAAACTAATATCTAATACTCCCAAATGAAGGGGGATAGCCTGTAGAACAGCAATGTGCTTCAAGGGGGCTAAGACCTAAGGTTCAACTCCATTAAGACTTCCATAGGCTAAGGTTCAAAAAATTAAATCGTTTATCCAATGGCCAAAGCAAAGGAAATTGGATGGTCATGGGAGGACTAAAAAGTCTTCCCACATCCCTAGGGAGGAGGGGGTGAGCCCATATTGTAGGGGATGAGAGAGAAACACTCTCTCTCTCTCTCTCTCTCTCTCTCTCTCTCTCTCTCTCTCCAAGGCTCTCCCTTTACACAAAGGGAATACTAGATACATGTCAAGCTTGTTAAGTATGGAGCCTGATTTACCCTTGTAATTTTCTGTGGTAAAAGCGCACATTTGTAAGGCCCCCATTATGAGGAGAAGCCATAGTGCGTGAAGGAAAATCACTCACCGGAAACCAAAATTTTCACGGACAAGAATCAGGGGCAACTTTAAAGGCAGGAATATTCTTTTTCGCCGGAATATTATGGCCGGACGGCGGTCGGAAAGTGGTCGGAAAATAACCGGTCGGTTGTCCGGTGGCCGGTAGTCAATGGCCGATGGCCGGTGGTCGGATGTCAATGGCCGGTGGCCGGTGGTCGGAAGTCAATGGCCGGTGGCCGGTGGCCGAATTCAATGGCCGGTGGCCGAATTCAAAAGCGGACTTGTCTTCTCAAGGGCGGCCACACATGGGCGGATTGGAGGGTCCGATTTGGACTTATTCGCACAAGGGCGGCTACACATGGCTGTCTCATATAAGAGAGGGCAGCCCTTTTGGCCTATAAAAGGAGGCCATTTCTACACACATTTCATAGTGTGAAGTTGATGCAACAAGGTGAGTGTGAGGTGGTGAGAGTGAAGCAAGGCGGGAGCTCCATTAAGGGTATAATCCCTTTGTAAACTACTTCTTGTTTTGAAGTACTAAATCCATTGAGTGGTTGCTTTCCCGTGGACGTAGCCCACATTGGGTGAACCACGTATATCGTGTGTACTCTCTCTCTCTCTCTCTCTCTACTCTATAATCTCGTGTATATAAATCTGTCTCTCTCCATTAAGTAATCTACTCAATTATCTATTTAGTTACGTCTTATTTCCTAACAACTGGTATCAGAGCAAGGTTTGCTCGTGGCTAAATTATCTCAAGGAAAGGATTCCTTGAATTGAGTGGGAGTTATGGCGGTGGAAGGGAAGCTCAAGATTGAGAAGTTCAACAGCAAAAACTACCAACATTGGAAGATGCAGATTGAAGACTATCTCTACCAAAAGGACCTCTATTTGTCGCTAGGTGGTCTTGCGAAGAAGCGCGCAACAATGGCAGATGAAGCATGGATTGTCCTTGATCGAAAGGCACTGGGAACAATCCGGTTAAGCTTAGAGTCAACGGTAGCCTTCAATGTTTCGGAGATGAAGACCACGGAGGACTTGATGAAGTCACTTGACGACTTCTACGAGAAACCATCGGCATCCAATAAGGTATTTCCTATGAAGCGCTTGTTCAATCTAAAGATGGCAGAGAATGGTTCAGTTGCAGAACACCTAAATGACTTTAACACAAACATAAGTCAACTTCGATCAGTGAAAATCAATTTCGATGATGAAGTGTGAGCTCTCCTTATACTATCATCTCTACCGGATAGTGGGGACAGCCTTGTGATGGCTGTAAGTAATTCTATCTCTGGCACAAATACTCTTAAATTTGATGATGTTGTGGGTGTTCTCCTAAGCGAGGAAATACGAAGGAGAAGCACAGGAGAATCATCAAGTGCTGCACTATCAGTGGAAACAAGAGGAAGGCTTAAGGAGAGGTTCAAAAACCAAAAGGGTCATGATCGCTCAAGGCGGAGCAAGTCACGCACAAAGTCAGTTCTTGAATGTTGGAACTGCGGCAAGAAGGGCCAAGTCAAGAAGGATTGCTGGTCCAAGAAGAAGAAGGAGACAGAGTCTCAAGACAACAAGCCAACATCGGAGGCCAATGTGGCAGGTAAAGTAGAGCAAGATGCTCTAATTCTCTCATTAGACAATGTGTCTAATTCCTGGATAGTAGATTCTGGGGCTTCATTCCGTGCGACACCACACAAGCAACATTTCCAAGACTACACCAAAGGTAATTTTGGGTATGTATACTTGGGAGATGATGAAGCTTGTGAGATTGCCGGCAAAGGTACAGTTTCTGTCAAAACTGCTAACGGAAATGAATGGAAGCTTAAAGATGTTAGGCATGTTCCTTCTCTTCGCAAAAATTTGATCTCTACAGGACAATTGGACGATGAAGGTCACAACATTGCATTCGGAAACAAACGGTGGAAGATCTCAAAGGGATCTTTGGTGGTTGCCAAGGGTGAAAAAGTTGGTACACTTTACTTGTGTACTGTTAGCACGCAACCTTCAGCTTGTGCAGCAACTACATAAGTTGACAGTGCAGTGTGGCACTACCGACTTGGGCATATGAGTGCCAAAGGAATGCAAACCCTTAAACAAAGAAGCTTCTACCAGGTTTGAAAGAAGTGGACTTAGAGTTCTGTGAAGATTGTGTTTATGGTAAACAAAAGAGGATAAAATTTCAAAAATCAGGAAATGAAAGAAAAAATAAAAGACTTGAGGTGGTTCATTCTAATGTTTGGGGTCCTGCAAGTACACCATCACTTGGTGGCTCATTGTACTATGTAACATTCATAGACGATGCGACTAGAAAAACATGGGTTTATGTCATGAAGAATAAATCCGATGTATTTTCCATATTTCAAAGGTGGAAAGCCTTTGTGGAGAATGAAACAGGTACCAAGGTTAAATGCCTCAGATCCGACAATGGAGGCGAATATTGCAGCCAAGCTTTTGAAAGCTTTTGTGCTAGCAATGGCATTCGGAGGCAAAGGACAACCCCAAGGACACCTCAACAAAATGGGATTTTAGAAAGGATGAACAGGACAATCATGGAACGAGCACGAAGCATGCGGCTACATGCAGGCCTACCGCTTGAGCTTTGGGCGGAAGCTGTAAGTACCTCTGTGTACTTAATCAATCGGTCACCCTCAACGGCATTGGATGGGGGAGTTCCAGAAGAGGCATGGACAGGTAAACCGGTGAATTATGCATTTCTCAAAGTGTTTGAGTGTGAGGCTTTCATGCACATAGATAGAAGCCTAAGATCAAAGTTAGATGCAAAGTCCAAAAAGTGTTTCTTCATTGGCTATGGAGAAGGTGACTTTGGGTATCGCCTATGGAATTTTTAACGAACAAAATATGTACAAAGATTACTTGGAAAGAAAACAAACAAAAGAAACAGGTGATGAGTACATGGAGCTTGAAGACGGTGAAGACTCAAGGACTGCAAACGGTGACAATGTGCAACAACGTCAACCAAATGAGGAGCCTCAACCTATTCCCAGAAGATCTACAAGAGCAAGTAGACCTCCAGAACGGTTTGTTCCTTTCTTCAACCATCTCTTGATCTCAGATTCTGGAGAGCCGGAATCATATGAAGAAGCTATGCAACATGAATCCAAAGAAGAATGGACGAAGAGCATGCAAGTGGAGATGGACTCACTACATCGCAACCAAACATGGGAGTTGGTTGAGTTACCTAAAGGCAAGCGGGCACTTCAAAACAAATGGGTGTACAAGCTAAAGGAAGAAGAAGGTGGGAAGAAAAGGTATAAGTCTAGGCTTGTGGTAAAAGGTTTTTCTCAAAAGAAAGGTATTGACTTCAATGAAATATTTTCTCCTGTTGTAAAAATGAACTCAATTAGGCTTGTCTTAAGCCTTGTGGCTGCTCATGATCTAAATCTCGAGCAAATGGATGTAAATACGGCATTCCCTCACGGTGACTTAGAGGAGGAAATCTACATGCTTCAACCAAAGGGGTATGAAGTAAAAGGTAAGGAGAAAATGGTTTGCAGATTAAACAAGAGCTTGTATGGTTTAAAGCAAGCATCAAGACAATGGTACTTGAAGTTTGATCGATGGATGTTGGATCATGGATTCACAAGATGCAACTCGGATCACTGCGTCTACACGGAGAATTTGGGAGATGGGAAATTCATCATCCTAATGTTGTATGTTGATGACATGTTGATTGCAAGTGCTAACATGTAGGACATCAAAGACCTAAAAGAGGAGATGTCTAAATCTTTTTCAATGAAAGATTTAGGTGCTGCAAAGAGGATACTTGGTATGAAAATATCAAGGGATAGGACGAAGAAGACAATAAAGCCATCTCAAGAAGATTACATCAAGAAGGTACTAGAAAGGTTTGCAATGCAAAATGCAAAACCAGTTTCTACACCTTTGGCTGGTCATTTTAAACTAACGAAGGATATGTGTCCAAAGACACAAGAGGAGATAGCCTATATGTCTAAAGTTCCATATGCTGCAGCGGTAGGTTCTCTAATGTATGCTATGGTCTGGACAAGGCCAGACATTGCACATGCAGTGGGAGTTGTGAGTAGGTTCATGGACAACCCAGGTAAAGAGCATTGGCAAGCTGTGAAGTGGATACTTAGGTATCTAAAAGGGACAACAACAAATGCTTTGTATTTTGGAGGAACTGATATTTTTCTAGAAGGGTATGCTGATGCAGATATGGCAGGTGCCAAAGATACTCGAAGGAGAACTACTGGCTATGTGTTCACGGTTGGAGGCACAACAGTAAGCTGGACTTCAAAGTTGCAGAAAGTGGTTTCACTTTCTACCACGGAAGCAGAGTATGTAGCAATGACGGAGGCAAGCAAAGAAATTCTGTGGCTTCACAAATTCTTAGAAGAGCTTGGATTCAAACAAGACAATTGTGTCTTGTACAGTGATAGCCAAAGCGCTATCCATCTAGCGAAGAACTCATCCTTTCATTCAAGGACAAAGCACATTGAGGTGAGATATCACTTCATACGCACTCTTTTGGAAGAGGGACAACTAAAGCTAGGAAAGGTGCATACAAGTGAAAATCCTGCAGACATGTTTACAAAGGTGGTCAACAAGGAGAAGTTGAGCTTTTGCTCATCTTCAATCGACATTCAAGGATAAGAAGCCGGAATGGAAAGCAGGCACAGGTTTGGTTTGGAGATCAGTCTCCAAGTGGGAGATTGTTAAGTATGGAGCCTGATTTACCCTTGTAATTTTCTGTGGTAAAAGCGCACATTTGTAAGGCCCCCATTATGAGGAGAAGCCATCGTGCGTGAAGGAAAATCACTCACTGGAAACCAAAATTTTCACGGACAAGAATCAAGGGCAACTTTAAAGGCCTCGGGGGCGGAGGCCCCTGAGACTTTTTTTTCCACCGGAATATTCTTTTTCGCCGGAATATTATGGCCAGACGGCGGTCGGAAAGTGGTCGGAAAACAACCGGTCGGTTGGCCGGTGGCCGGTAGTCAATGGCCGATGGCCGGTGGTCGGAAGTCAATGGCCGGTGGCCGAATTGAAAAGCGGACTTGTCTTGTCAAGGGCGGCCACACATGGGCGGATTGGAGGGTGCGATTTGGACTTATTCGCACAAGGGCGGCTACACATGGCTGTCTCTCATAAGAGAGGGCAGCCCTTTTGGCCTATAAAAGGAGGCCATTTCTACACACATTTCATAGTGTGAAGTTGATGCAACAAGGTGAGTGTGAGGTGGTGAGAGTGAAGCAAGGCGGGAGCTCCATTAAGGGTATAATACCTTTGTAAACTACTTCTTGTTTTGAAGTACTAAAGCCATTGAGTGGCTGCTTTCCCGTGGACGTAGCCCACATTGGGTGAACCACGTATATCGTGTTTACTCTCTCTCTCTCTCTCTCTCTCTACTCTATAATCTCGTGTATATAAATTTGTCTCTCTCCATTAAGTAATCTACTCAATTATCTATTTAGCTACGTCTTATTTCCTAACTCCATGGTCGCAAGTCAGAACAGGCTTTCTACAGCAAGAACTTTGCTTTTGGAAGCAACGTGCCTATTTAAAACTAATGATCAAGGCTCTCTCTCTCTCTCTCTCTCTCTCTCTCTCTCTCTCTACACGGAGGAGAGAGCCTTTTGAAACTCTCTCTCTATACACGGAGGAGAGAGACTTTTGAAACTCTCTCTCTCTCTCTCTCTCTCTCTCTCTCTCTCTCTCTCTCTCTCTCTCTCTCTCTCTCTCTCTCTCTCTCTCTCTCTCTCTCTCGTATGTACCAACGGTCACCTTCTTCCATTTACATGCAGTTGATCCATCCATGCAGGAACTATTTGCAAAAATGTACCTGCACCGTTTTCTCAGACGGGGTCCTGATTTTAAACGTGGGTTTATTGCTAACATAGAGGGTCTCTTTCTAGGATAATGGGCACCCTATGGCCCTAGGTCATAGGGTGCCAATATAGAGTCTCTACGATGGCACCTATGTTGGAATTAGGGTTCCAAGGAAACGCACGCAGCTTGGAGAAGACGAAGGAAGCTCAAGGCACACAATGGAGAGTGTGTTACGTAGTGTGCAATGGAAAGATATATAGCCCTAGAGTGATGGGTGTATATACAATGTACGAGGGGAAAAACCTCCTAAAGAGGGAAAAAATGCCCCGGCAGTCCTAGTGTGTTCACACACTAGGACCGTCGGGTAGTGATGTGTTCACACACATCACTACCACATGTATATGGTAACAAATCCCCCCTAGAGTGATGCGGTGAACGAGAGATGGCACATGAGTAAAGGGAAGTGCCATGCCATGAGGACATGATCAATCCACAAAGGGGAGTAAGCCCAAAGCTTTGAGGAAATCTTTGAGCTTCTCACAAGACAATGCCTATGTGAAAAGATCTGCAGGTTATCCTGTGTTGGCACATATGCCAAGCTGATCTCTCCTATTGAGAGCCTCTCCCTGACATAGTGGTAATGCACCTCAATGTATACGATTGTATATGCAGACGGAGCTTTCCAATAATGGGAGTAACACGCTCTAAGTGGCCAGGACATGCCAACCCTGCCTGTGCTGTGTACCCCATCTCTTCAACTCTGATACCCAGCTTCACAGTTAACTCTGGTGAGATAAAATTGGCTTTGGCACCTGGATCAAAAAAGATGAGTGCCGTATGATCCTTAACATTACCCCATGCCTTGCATAACTCACCGGCATCTGTACTCGGCCTATCACCAACCATATCTGGCACCAAACCTGCCGTGGGTTTAGGCTTCTTGCATTTCAAGTCCTCTTTATCATCTGAGTCAACTGGTCTTTTCCTTTGTGGACAATTGGTGGCAAAGTGACCAGGATGCTCACATATTAAGCATTTATTTCATCCATTAGGACCTTCTTTTCCTCGAGCGACTTGCGCATAGAAGGCTTCCTTTTGTGTTTGTTTGCCTGTGCTCCAGAAGTCCCGGCTGAATCCTTGTCTTTGGTGGCCTTTTCTGACCTATGTGACCCTTCAGGAACCGTTTTCACAAAGGGCTTCTTCGCTGAATTTTTCTTCTGCTGCCCTCCTTCTTCGTTGCTCGTAAACCCACTGTCCTCTCCTTTCAACAAGGCAAGACTAGTGTTAGCAACTTCCATAAGCCAAGGTAGTTTGGTACGTAGTGTTCGATACAAATTCGGTTCGTAAGGTATGTAGCACAGAATGGATTGAGTTTTTAGGTACGTAAAAATTCGTACTTTTTTTCATAAAGACTAAAACTAAGAGTACTTCATACATTTATATATGCATTCACCAAGACTTTTAATAAAGACTAGTAAATCAACAATAGACCATTGCAAAAGCCAAAAACTAGAGTTCATGACTCTAACCAAACAATGAAAACACAAAGCTGAGCTAAAGGAAGAAGGAGGTGGGAAGAAAAGGTACAAGTCTAGGCTTGTGGTAAAAGGTTTTTCTCAAAAGAAAGGTATTGACTTCAATGAAATATTTTCTCATGTTGTAAAAATGAACTCAATTAGGCTTGTCTTAAGCCTTGTGGCTTCTCATGATCTAAATCTCGAGCAAATGGATGTAAATACAGCATTCCCTCACGGTGACTTAGAGGAGGAAATCTACATGCTTCAACCAAAGGGGTATGAAGTAAAAGGTAAGGAGAAAATGGTTTGCAGATTAAAAAAGAGCTTGTGTGGTTTAAAGCAAGCATCAAGACAATGGTACTTAAGGTTTGATCGATGGATGTTGGATCATGGATTCACAAGATGCAACTCAGATCACTGCGTCTACACGAAGAATTTGGGAGATGGGAAATTCATCATCCTAATGTTGTATGTTGATGACATGTTGATTGCAAGTGCTAACATGCACGACATCAAAGACCTAAAAGAGGAGATGTCTAAATCTTTTTCAATGAAAGATTTAGGTGCTGCAAAGAGGATACTTGGTATGAAAATATCAAGGGACAGGACAAAGAAGACAATAAAGCTATCTCAAGAAGATTACATCAATAAGGTACTAGAAAGGTTTGCAATGCAAAATGCAAAACCAGTTTCTACACCTTTGGCTGGTCATTTTAAACTAACGAAGGATATGTGTCCAAAGACACAAGAGGAGATAGACTATATGTCTAAAGTTCCATATGTTGCAGCGGTAGGTTCTCTAATGTATGCTATGGTCTGGAGAAGGCCAGACATTGCACATGCAGTGGGAGTTGTGAGTAGGTTCATGGACAACCCAGGTAAAGAGCATTGGCAAGCTGTGAAGTGGATACTTAGGTATCTAAAAGGTACAACAACAAATGCTTTGTATTTTGGAGGAACTGATATTTTTCTAGAAGGGTATGCTGATGCAGATATGGCAGGTGACAAAGATACTCGAAGGAGCACTACTGGCTATGTGTTCACGGTTGGAGGCACAACAATAAGCTGGGCTTCAAAGTTGCAAAAAGTGGTTTCATTTTCTACCACGGAAGCAGAGTATGTAGCAATGACGGAGGCAAGCAAAGAAATTCTGTGGCTTCACAAATTCTTAGAAGAGCTTGGATTCAAACAAGACAATTGTGTCTTGTACAGTGATAGCCAAAGCGCTATCCATCTAGCGAAGAACTCATCCTTTCATTCAAGGACAAAGCACATTGAGGTGAGATATCACTTCATACGCACTCTTTTGGAAGAGGGACAACTAAAGCTAGGAAAGGTGCATACAAGTGAAAATCCTGCAGACATGTTTACAAAGGTGGTCAACAAGGAGAATTTGAGCTTTTTCTCATCTTCAATCGGCATTCAAGGATAAGAAGCCGGAATGGAAAGCAGTCATAGGTTTGTTTTGGAGATCAGTCTCCAAGTGGGAGATTGTTAAGTATGGAGCCTGATTTACCCTTGTAATTTTCTGTGGTAAAAGCGCACATTTGTAAGGCCCCCATTATGAGGAGAAGCCATCGTGCGTGAAGGAAAATCACTCACCGGAAACCAAAATTTTCATGGACAAGAATCAAGGGCAACTTTAAAGACCTCGGGGGCGGAGTCCCCTGAGACTTTTTTTCCGCTGGAATATTCTTTTTTGCCGGAATATTATGGCCGGACGGCGGCCGGAAAGTGGTCTGAAAACAACCGGTCGGTTGGCCGGTGGCCGGTAGTCAATGGCCGATGGCCGGTGGTCGGATGTCAATGGCCGGTGGCCGGTGGTCGGAAGTCAATGGCCGGTGGCCGGTGGCCGAATTCAATGGCCAGTGGCCGAATTCAAAAGCGGACTTGTCTTCTCAAGGGCGGCCACACATGGGCGGATTGGAGGGTCCGATTTGGACTTATTCGCACAAGGGCGGCTACACATGGCTGTCTCTCATAAGAGAGGGCAACCCTTTCGGTCTATAAAAGGAGGCCATTTCTACACACATTTCATAGTGTGAAGTTGATGTAACAAGGTGAGTGTGAGGTGGTGAGAGTGAAGCAAGGCGGGAGCTCCATTAAGGGTATAATCCCTTTGTAAACTACTTCTTGTTTTGAAGTACTAAAGCCATTGAGTGGCTGCTTTCCCGTGGACGTAGCCCACATTAGGTGAACCACGTATATCGTGTGTACTCTCTCTCTCTCTCTCTCTCTCTCTCTCTACTCTATAATCTCGTGTATATAAATCTGTCTCTCTCCATTAAGTAATCTACTCAATTATCTATTTAGCTGCATCTTATTTCCTAACAAAGCTCCTAGTCCAATTGGCCTCAACCTCCCCTCAAATCCTATTGTATGGCCATAGAGGTGGACCAATAAGAATTAGGCTAGAGTAAATTTAGTCTAATCAATTTAAAAATGCTTGATAAAATAACCAATAGAAATTAATCTCCCTAGAAGACTATTGGACAATCTACCAAGGGGTCCTATGAGTATCCATCAACCCAATTGCTTGCTTGATTCTTATTGGCCACAAGAGAAAAAGCTCCAATGAGAGTTTAGATCAATTAATTAAATAACTAAAGCTCTCACAAAAGGGGAAAGTGAGACACGTGTCAAAAGGCTATCAACTATGCTTCTATTTTGTGATTGGCTAACCTTTACGGGAGCCAATGGGAGGCCAACATGAGCATTTAGCAAGAGGGGTCAACCAAGATGAGAGAAGGGGCTGAATTTTACACTAAACAAATGCTACACAGACACACACACACACACACACAGTTCATGTGTGCAATAAGACTCCATCTCCTTCTCCAAGAATTAAGAAGTAGAGGCCTACACCAAAAACTCTTGGCTATGGAATGCAAATCCAACCAAAAGCCAAGCTTCAATGGCATGCTCATCTCCTCTACCATGCTAATTACTAAGCTAAGCTATGCTATTAGAGTGATTATGTGAGGAGAATACTTCTTGTTGGGTATGCAAGCCCTTGTGCGTCTAGCCTATGGGAAACTCCCTTTATGGAGCATGCAAGTGGCTTCACTTGGAGTCCAAGTTATGCAGGGCAAGTTTTTCTTTTTTATTGTAGGATTTCAAAACAATGAATACTGTGTATTTTCTCCTTTTTCAAGCTATGTCGAGCTCTCTCTCTCTCTCTCTCTCTCTCTCTCTCTCTCTCTCTCTCTCTCTCTCTCTCTCTCTCTCTCTCTCTCTCTCTCTCTCTCTCTCTCTCTCTCTCTCTCTCATTTCTCTGCAAGCCGAGCACCTTGCCATGGCTCCAAGGTGGCATCCCCCATAGCCACAGGTTCTAACAACTAGTATCAGAGCAACAGGCTCTCAAGCGGGCAGGAAGACAATCATATCAGCACGCTACTGTTTTTGATGGGCGACATCCTTGGCAAGCGTAGGCGGTTGCATCTTGACATGCTTCCTCAGAGAACGTGCCGTAGGCAAGGAAAATCTCTTAGGTGGTGAAGTCGACGTCGAGTTTTGCATGCAATAGCTCTCAGGCAGTGAGTGGAGAAGGTCGTTGATAGATTAGGCAAGTGCGAGCTGTCTATACTGCGTTTTGAACTGCTGCCAATTGCTGAGCTAAGCTCGTCAAGGCCACCTTGTGGCGGTTTTCAGGTGCTTCCGAGAACCTCCAGTGCTTTAGAGAACCTCCCAAGCATCACTGTGTCTGTAGCGATCGTTCCAGAGACTTGTTATTTCCTCCCAAGCTACAGACTCATTTTTTTTTCAAGGATTTGTTTAGAACACCCCTATTGGTTCCCACACAATGTGATAATTCACAGTAAGGACATTTACACCCCGTTATTCATCGTCAACGACAAGTTGTGTTTTTCGGCTTTGTAAAGCTTAAAGATTTCAAAAGGGTTTGCATATTGGCATTGTTCAATGCAAGATATTGAAATCAAGGTCAGTAAAAGAACATCAAATATGCGAATCCACAATCAAAGTTTATCAATAAAGAAAGCAAGTGAAGAACCAATTAGCTTTTTCAACGGTTCTGCTTCAAGCACTCGATACATCAGCAACCACCATGAGTATCTGCTTCGCGACTATAGTACAAGTTTTTCAAAACCATTTAAGTGTCATAAGTTTATTTCAAATTAGGTATGTTGCCAATATCAATTTCAGAGGCTTGTTTTAGATTATTTGTTGTCAGCTATTGTCATGCTTGTCAGTTGTGTCATCATGTCAAAACTTTGTACGGGTTATAGACACTGCCACATAAAATGTTGTTTGGATGGGTTCTGGTATGTCTCACACTGATGGTTGTTTGAGGGAAGTACACACACACACCTATGCTATAGTAAGGGGGGGGGGGGGGGCTTCTACTCATGGTTTCAAGTGATTGGACTCTACCATGGTCTGTCTCGAGTCCATTGTCAGTGGTTTAGGCTTGAGGGGGTGGTTGTTGGGTATGCAAGCCCTTGTGCAACTAGCCTATGGGTGACTCCCTTTATGGAGCATGCAAGTGGCTTCACTTGGAGTCCAAGTTATCATGTCAAGTTTGCCTTCTACATTATAGGCTTTCAAAGCAATGAATAG
This sequence comes from Adiantum capillus-veneris, assembly GCF_014529385.1. NCBI lineage: Eukaryota > Viridiplantae > Streptophyta > Polypodiopsida > Polypodiales > Pteridaceae > Adiantum > Adiantum capillus-veneris. The sequence goes on along the minus strand of NC_140959.1, from coordinate 99,272,830 downwards.
CATGTATTTTCTCCTTTTTCAAGCTGTGTCAAGCTCTCTCTCTCTCTCTCTCTCTCTCTCTCTCTCTCTCTCTCTCTCTCTCTCTCTCTCTCTCTCTCTCTCTCTCTCTCTCTCTCATTTCTCTGCAAGCCAAGCACCTCGCCATGGCTCCAAGTGGCATCCCCCATAGCCATAGATCCTAACACTTCTTTCTCTTTAGATGCCTGTTCTTCCTCTCAATCTATCCTCATTCCTTGCTAGCTCTCACCGTTTTTGAAGGTGTGTAGGTCTTGGGACTGAGGCTAGGGACACTAGGTGTGTTTTTCAAGCATAATTGGGTGTATGAATCCTCCATCTTCATCACACCAGCTAGCTTTATCAAGGAACACAAAGATTGTATTGTACAAAAGTCTCCTTTGATGGGAAAAGCTATAATACAAAGCCTTTATGGAGGGGGTACGGCTCCATGTAAATCCGGTCCTCAACTATCGTCAATTGTTTTATTTCTCTCTGTTTTCAACTATTTTCAATGCCAAATTAGCTAGGTGTAAATTGCTAGGTTGCTTTCTCAATTAAGTACTCTCTCTATGCTCATTAGGAATTCGTTCTCAATGAAATGCTCATTATGTTATCAATTTCCGCTACACACAAGTTATTAGTGCATTAAATGTTACAAGAGGTGCCATCAAGGAGGTTCTTTTGCTATGCTCTCAATGAGGAGATCCGCACAGGAGGTGAAGCCAAAATTGCCAATTTTCTTATTGCTCGAGGTTGCCATGCCAAGCCGAATGTGATCAAGGTTTCATGGGTGTTTGTAGGTGGTTTATTGGGCACAATTGAAGAAAATCATACCAATTTTTGTGCCATTTTTCCCCTTTCTTCTCTTTGCTTTGTTCCAAATGTGTGGTGCCAATGTTCGAGATGTGTGTGCCTCCCTGAGCCTCTGTGTGTGAGAGAGAAAGAGAGAGTGGTGTATGTTGCAATATGGTCATAAACAGGCCAAGCCGGTGTAGATTGCTATCAATTGTGTGAGTTTGGAAGATGAACTCTAGTGGATTGGGGTGTAGGATTATCCTGGGCTATACAGAGGTAGATTACTTGGGTTCTAGATGTGTTCCCCTTTCCCCCTATCCAGCATGTGCAAGGGTAGAGACAAGATGTGCCAGTGGGTTTGCGATATGTTGTGGTCTTGTGGAGTGTGTAAGCATTGGGAAGTGAGCACGTGGTGGTATGCTAGTGTAAAGTGTGTTTTTTGAAGTTGTTTGTAAGAGACTAGGTGTGATGTGGATGCCTTGAGGTATAGAGAGGCCTTTGTTTGTGTGCTAGATGTGTTACCACATTCCCCCTCTCCATCTTCTAGTGCCCCCATGAAGGAGCACAATCATTGCTCCCAGTTGATACAAAAGAAGCAGTTTTGGAGCTGGAAGTCATGGCAGCAAGAAGCTATGGACCGATTTTCATAGGCATGGAGAATCTCAACGAGTGGATGTCAAATTTGGATATTATATGCTATCAATACGTAAGGATAGCAAAATGCAGACATTTCCTTTGGTGATGCATGGAAAAGCTAATTTTTGGTATGAAGCTCTAGAAGGAGAGCCAATGCAAGCATGTAATTTCACAAGGAGGCACCCCCAGTCGAGATGGATGCGAAGCTGAAAGCACTTAAGCAAGATGTAAGTGAAGAGTTCAACTTGTTTTTGGGTTGTTTTGAAGAGTACTAGGCAAAATGAGTGGCAGCCATGCAATTGGCTAATGGGGATTACTTTAAGCACGAGAAGTTCATGGCATGTGTGCACCCTGAAGTGAGAGAGAAGGCTGATTTTGAAAGCCCAAAAAATCACAATGTTGAAGTAGCAATTGCACAGTCAAAGAGCATAAAGATAAAGAAGAAGATAGAGCAGGGTGTTTCAGCTACAAAATGGTGACTCCCCTTCAACTGCAGAGTCAAAGAGAAGCTATGCACGAGGAGAATCATGGCAATCAAGGTGTAGCCGTGGTGCTACAAAATTGGGTACCCACAGTGTAAGATTTGTCCGCCCGAGAAAATGTAGGAATTGTGGCTGAGCATGATGGATAGAGGACTTCCAAGAGGAGCAAGGGGCAAGGCAAGTCTGCTGCCAGGTAGATGCTACAATTGTGGAGAACAAGGACATTATGCACTTGATTTCCATCAATCGCTAAGAGAGAGAGGAGGTATATACCCACTGTTTAGTAGAGGCAAAGGTCAAGGAAGTTCAATGGTCCAAGAGAGTAGGCGGTGGAGAATCCTTTGCATCCAACTCCACCAAATAGAGGTGAAGTCCCAATGGTGAAAATTATTGGGGTGGATAAGCAGGATGTCGAGATTTTGGCCAACAAGAGGGCAAGAACCAAAAGAGAGATAGATACTAAGTGGGAAACTAGACTCTTGCAAGGGCAAAGAGAAGATGTACAATGAAAGATAGCAGCCTGAGACTAGCAAAAGAAGGAGATGCCACAAGATTAAGCAAGTAGATTTCCAGTTGGAACGTGGGTACCTAGAGTACAACTCGGTAAGCAACGTTCAAAATTAAAAAGCAAACATTACTTTTGGAATAAGGTTGCCAAGAGCTAAGGCCAATGTGCACACAGTGTAAAACATGGCCTTGAGGGTAGGTAGCCCCACTGATGTTCTTCCACCGGTAGATGTGGTCATTAAGAAACGGATGCAGGGACAATCCTACATAGACGATGGAGCACATGTATGTTTCATGACGGAAGCATCCATGAAAAAGAGGAGAGTCAAGGTAATAGACAAGTTGAATGTGCACATGAGGATGGCCAACCATATTAAAGCTAGGTGTACGGGTGTGGCTCATGATGTGAAGGTCAAGGTGATCGGCATAGAGTGCCCGATAGATTTCTTCATGATGAAGGCTTGTGATAATGCTTATCCAATCATTTTGGGAAGGTGGTAGATTTTGGCAATGTGTGCTAATAAAGATTAGGAGAGAAAAGTGTTCACTTTGCCTGACAAAGAGAAGGGAGACATATTGTGCTATATTTAAAGACCAAGGAGAGAAGTTCTCATCCATTACAGCTAGAGATGAAGACGTCACGACAAGCTATGAGTATGATACAGAGACGGCCTATGGTGAAGGCTACACTAGCCCAAAGGAAGAGGAGAGCGAGGATGAAATGTTGAAGATAGATGCAGATTTGTTTGGAGTCACTATAGATGCCTCTCCAAAGGAAAAAGGTATGCAGCCTCAAGTTCATGGTTTAAGTGTAGAGGAGGTGTCGAGCATGTTGAGTGAGGATTTGACCAAGGGTGAGAAGCATAATTATTTCCAACTATGTGAGTCCTATCCTAACCTATTTTTGCAACGGAATACAAAGATATGCAAGGTGGAAAAGGGGTAGAGCACAAGATTGTTCTCAAGGAGGGACACCAAATTTCCCTGACCAAAAGCTTCCTGAGCTTCCTTATCCCAATCATAACCATGCACCTATTGAGCCCTATTTTGAAGAGGATGAAGATATTGTGACAACATCCAAAAGAAGCATGGTAGATACTTTAGCTTATAAACAAACAAAGCCAAACCTTGAGATTTGATGGCAGCTACGTCAACACTAGTGCTTTAACCTTCTCAGGATCAATCTCTATACCCTTCTACGGCACCTCATGACCTGACAGCTGCGCTTGAGGCTATGCTAGCTTGCACTTCTTAGGGTTCAATTGACCTCCTTCTTCATCAAGCCTTAAAAAGCATAAGTGCAATAGGTGTTTCACTCTTGAACTATAATATCCTATATCATCCGTGAAGACCCTAATAAAGTGGACAAAATATGGACCAAATACCCTGTTCATCCAACATTAGAAAGTAGCATAGGCATTCACCAACACGAACAACATCCTGCAATAAGAAAAAGAATCCCATGGAGAGATAAATGTGTCTATGAAAGTAGGCACGATTGCTATCAAAGCGGTTTTACTGCAAAAGATAGGGAGAAGCTATAAACCTATCTATTTTGAGATCAGGGTAATTAGCCTAGGAGAAGCTACAAACACAAAAGTAGAGCAATGGGGCATGGATTTGGTCTTTGCTTGCAGGAATTTTTAATTGCATTGAATTGTGTGTGTTGAGCGGAGGGCCACACGTATACATTTTTGCTCACACTCATGTTTTTGTAAACACTTATTGTAATAAATGTCTTTCCGGCATTTCATTTTTTTTCTGGAGCCGCTTCATTGTAATTAGCGGGACTCAATTGAGTTTCCAGCTTGTATTCCCCAAGTAGTTTCACCTGCTTATGTAATTAGATTAGAGATGTTTTCACACCTCCAAGGCTGGGGTATAAGAGCCAATTTTTGTAAAGCTAACTTTTGAGCGTTGTGACTGTGTCTTAGAGAAAGTGCGAGAGAGAGAGAGTCTATCATTTTGCTACGCAAGCTACGGAGCCACCATTGGAGAAGCGACACCGCCATTGTGTTAGCAATGGCGAGAGCTATGCACCGATACCAAGCGTGCGTGCATTTTGCTTCTACGCGAGGTGAGCTCCCACGAGCTTCTATGTGATTTTTCTCCCTACATGTGTGTCGGAATTGAGCGTGCCATGTATCTATAGAACCGCAACAAGTAGAGCTACACACTAGTACCATCGGAGTCGAGATTCGATCACCTGTATTTTTCGGCCTGTCTTCATACGCGTTTACTGCACGGAGTGGTTACAGGTTGAGATTGTATTGTAGATTCATAGGGTATTGTCCTTACCTAGCGTAGAGACCCCCCTTTGAGTTTGAGACTGATTCGATGACTCTAGATCATGTTTCGGATAGCATTCGTTCATAGTACGGATTTCAGTCACTTGTGTATTTGAGAACTTAGATTTGATTTCCTTGGTATTGATTGTCATTAGAAGGTCGAATAGGTGATTTGACACCCACCTATTTGTTTCCATGCTTCCGCGGGTCAAGCTCCATCCTCGTCTGACATTCTTGTTTGTCAGTTGAGTTCTCGCTATCATAGCCACCACTAGCGGCGTAACCGCCCAACATTTGGTGCCGCTGTCGGGGACGAGAGCCCTAAGTAGGTGACCTTATCCTACGAGGTGATTTGTTTTGTTACTTTATATATTTTAGTTAGAAAGGTCTAGGAGTTGCGGACTCCGAGGATCTTTGAGAGGTACTAGGAAACTTGTGGTATTCCTGGGTCTTTCGTGTTTGACAGTTTTTTAGTTTAGATTAGATTGATTTTTGTTGGTGTTGAGTGGTTGTTGAGATTAAGGTATTTACTAGTCTGTGTGTGGCAGTGAATATCCTTATACTCAAAATTGCAAAAACCCATTTTATAATTAGAAGTAGCTTAGGTAGGACTTGATTTGATCCTGATCTAGAGCTATTAATCAGTGATTTACTTGCTTGATGTGTTTGTTTGCATGTTAGATCACTAAACCGTTGATTCGGTAGTGAAACTTGCATAAACAAAGTTCAGAGAAATTTTCTGTGAGACTGAGTGTTGCTGAGCACTTAGGAGAGCTCTTGGAAGAGTTCTGTGTTGAAAAACTGGAATTATGCAACTTTAGACATCATACGTGTATGATGTCTTAGGGGCTAAACAGAGACCAAAACAAAAAATTTGACATTACCAGAGTGTTCAGAAGGGGGGTTATACCCTAAGATCAACATAAAACAAGGGCTTTAACAACCCTAGAAACTCAAAATACCAAGTCACAGTGCAAAAAACGCAAAGAATAGCGAAAATTGATTCAGAGCTCATTTTTGCATTCAGACTTGATAAAAACACTTGAAACTAAAAGATAAACACTTGGAGAAGCTTAAAATTGAAAATTGGGCAAATCTGGGAAAAAAGACATCATACGCGTATAATGTCTTTTGGCACTTGCTGAAGTGATTTTTCAAATTTGACTTGACAAGGTTGTTACAAATACTGTGCAAAGCTCAAATATCAATTTTGGACTGAAATTGGGCAAAAAGACATCATACGTGTATAATGTCTTTTTGAGCATTATGGGCATATTTTGATATTTTGCTATCACAGATCCTTTGTACTAGTTGTCTAGAGCTTGTATTTCAAGTTTCATGTCATTTGGATCACATTTGACCCAAAGTAAGTCAAAAATCAGGAAATTGCCAAGAAAAGCCTAATCTGGCCATAACTTGCACAAACAGAGTTCAAATTGAATTTTGTGAGTGGACAGAGTATAAAGGTGCTACTGGGAGTGAGCAAAGCAAAAATATCCAAAATCTGTGAAAAAAGACATCATACACGTATAATGTCTTTCTGAGCAAATCTGATACAAAATTTTCACTTGAGGTAAGAGAAGTCTTCCAACTGACAAAACAAACCATTTGACCAAGTATCATTCAGTTTGGATCACTTTTGATCACAGAGAATTGGGATAAACAAACTGCTGAGACTGAAAAGTTAGATTCCTCTAGGGGGATTGATGAATTTGAGATCCGATAGATATCTCCAGAATAACCAACCGAGACAAGGAGAACAAGCGAGTGTTATATCAACCGAGGAGAGTGTAAACCAAGGTGTAGTACGACCATTAGAGGCGATCCCTGAAGAAAGTATTTTCGATACTTCTTCAGAGAGATCTTACGAGTATTTCACGGAACACTTGGGACATTTAAACCTAAACAAAAGAGAAAACATGGCAGCAGGACCATCAAACCCTTCGTCCACAATGAAGTTATTGTTCATGAAGTATCAGTATGACAACAAGCAAGGTGCCAAGATCTACAAAGATGGTATGGACCGCTACTGTGTGAAAATAGAAGGTAGACCAAGTGAGTTCAAGGATTTAGTGCCTGTGAGCTATAGCAGAGATAGGTACCTAGATGACGAAGGTATCATGTACTCGATAGTCCTGAATCCTAACATTGTGGACAAGTGGGGATTGATGGACACGAAAGCCAAAGTAGATGAGGAACCTGCGGAGAAAGCACCAACAATGAGCTTCCCTAATGTGAGATTAAGGTGAGAAAACGAAACTTTGAGAGTCAACACAGACAACATCTACGTGGGGTTATACAAGTATAATAACGGAGAGGAAGATCTCTATTATAGATGCGAAGAACCCTACATCGATGAGTTGACAGAGTAGAAAAGACTTTATGTCTTCACCTACATAGAGGGATCAGAAACAAAAATTGTCGCATATGACAAGTATGAAAGACTATACGCAGCAATCGATAAAAAGGAGTCGTCTTCCATACTTGTCGCATACGACAATTATGGAAGACGATACGCAGCAATCGATAAAAAGGAGTTGGAAGGATATACGTACTTTGGGGGACCACTCCACCATTATTATGTCACTCCAAGCCCACTGAGACCAACACCTACAACTGTCATGCCAAACCCGATGGCAACAGGTGGAGAGAGGACTCATGTAGCTGATTCTTTCAATCGACCTCAGTATTCTATGCCAAGCCCCATGGGAACATTACATTCTAGAGAGTCAATGGCTACGAATCGAGGTAGTGCGATTCCTATCCCTACACATACTCTGGTAGGTCCGATGTTTGGAGCAACACCATCACATTTTCCTCCTAGTAGTAGATTCGTGGCAAGGGAGCCAACTAGAGCGGCCAATCATATTAGGGAATTTCGGAGGTCATTTGGAGGGCCTTCTAAGAAAATGTATTTTTTGCACTCTCTCTCTAGAAAAAATGGTAAATAAAAGAGCTGGGTCTTTCATAGTAAAAGTTCAAAAAGTTTACTTCAAGTAGATTCCTTACTCTTCTGAACATTCGTTCATAGTGATTGAGGGATAATCCTCTTTTCAGTTGCATTGAATGAACCTCGTCAATATGGAGGGAATGAGACTAACATGGAGGGACGAAGGCGCAGCCGCTATTCACTTTCCATTAAACCTGCACATTTGGCTAATGGCGCACTCCTCAAATGGCACAAATGTTACCCAGAAACGAGCCAAATATCACCTTCACATTGATTTGGACAATGAGTACCAACCATTGATTAAGCGCAGTAAAACAAACACACATATACCTCCCGCTTCCATAGACACGCTCAGAGCTCAGGGAGCTAAACACATAGATATCTAGACGAGAGGCTCTCTCTACCCTAAGAATCCAATGACTAATGCGTCTCCACCGTTTGTCAATCCTACAAGCTTATTGACCTTTGCTGGTGATGGAGAAAAGGGCCTTCTGGGTTATTGTAAATCTCTTACAAGAGAAGCTGAAACTTACAAGAGCATTCTCCAAGCTCAACAATGTGAGATTGTTTGCCTTTCACATTTACATTCTACAGATCAAGTTACCATTTTGCAACATAAAACAGAGGTACAAGAACTGAAAGGAAAGGTGCGAAGTTGTCAAATGAAGGACACCATCTTGGGTGGTCATATCCGAAAGAAGAAATTGCGCAATCTTGAAACATTGCAGGTTGCATCAGGAGGTCTCAAGAAAAGAATCCGAGCATTAAGGTGATGCTTCTTGGTTGGCTACATTGTCTTAGTTAAGTAATCTTTTTGTTTTTTCTTGTTATGCATTGTTTTCATGTGCCTAAATAGTGTTAGTGAAGCAAATTTTCTGTTATTTACTTATGCATTGTCTTCATGTAGAGATTCAATCTATCCTGACAAGGAAAACATTGACCCCAAAGCCAATATAGGAAAGAGATTGAAGCCACTTATAAGTAGAAGCCTGGCAGCAGATATAGTACATGACAAGAAGTTTAAGGTCCTACAACGAAATGTAGTGGACCGCTTTATTTCAGAGAACTCAGTGCCTGCAAAGAGATACAAGGCACACTTGATTCACTTGGTGTAAGAAAAAGAGGATATTCGGCTATCCAAAAGTCTGTCTCATCCATCTTTGCTAGGAAGGGTATAAAATCCAAACTTCTACCATCAGCCTCAAGTGTTTGGAAAGAGAGGCTTCAGCTTAACGAGGCATAGGGAGACTATCTTGGACAACCCTTTCATATTAAAGCAACTTACAGTGGCCATGGAGCAAACATGGCATATGATGAGTTCAACAATATTTTTATGGACCTGCGGATATTACAGAAGAGAATGGTGGAGTTTTACAACATCACATTTGAAGAGTCACAAGGGGTATTACATTTTGTGTTAAAACTGGATGAGTGTGAGCTTGTTAAAGAGAAAAAGCTAGAGCGTGTTACTATTACTTTAATGAATAGAGCCATCTCAAAGTGTCCCAGTGATGATCCTTTATATTTTAGTGTTCAATCAGAATCTAACATATGGTGGCTTGGTGCGTTTGAGGTAAGCGAGATTCTCAGGTAAGCTCAAATGTTCACATCTACTTAAGTCTCATTTATTTTGTGTTGCAGGTAAAGAAAGAAGATCATGAGATTCTATATTGGGTATTCCATCGAACTAATATTCCGGAGGTGATTGATCGACAGACTAACCAGGGAGAGGTACTACGTCTAGATGGAAGGGTATGTGAAAATATGTGACTGTAAAACATTCTAACTAATCTGTTTTCATATCTAGCACATCATCTTCAATCATTTACCATATTTTATACAAAAGTATGGGAACCCGGCAATATGGAATACCCAAGGGATGGAAAAGTCTCACTACATGGCGAGAAATGCTTATTTCAGGCACACACGACATGGTGGCTCTCAAATCAAGGCTAACAGTTTGAGAGAACTATTTGAATGGTTCTATCGTAGAATCATTCATCGAATGGAGGCAAAAGAAGTCTTGGCAAATTCAGCAACAGCACAAGCCATCAGACATTTACAACAACAAAAAGTTAAAAGATCAATGGCATACAACAACTCCAGAGCTCGTGAAAGTCAACGAAGGTGGAGAGAGACAATGGTGTATGTGAATCACAAGTGGAGAAAGATACTCTAAGTGGATGGCATTGTACAAAATTTATGTAATACATGATCTTATACAATTGATACTTGAAGTGTATCAAGATTTTGAAGGTTCAATTTTGTTTTTTGGCACATCACCCTTGTAACGAATCATGAGATGTTTGCCATACTCTAAAAGTTCATCTGGGTTTTGTCTACCAAGAGCTAGTGCCATTGCTGTGTAGGTGTAGTAATACACTGCCCGACCACCTGTATAGCCCAGGCAGTAACCAAAACAATCTCTAGCAAACACTTTGTCCACAAGAATAACTTTATCTACACTTTTGGGCAGCACCGGTCCACCCAAGAAGCGTGAGAGTGTCTTGAATGTGTAAGTTGCTATTGAACCCTCTTGTGACATGGAATTGTGAAAAACTACTATCGGCGACTCGCAAAGCTTTGAAAGGTACTACGCTAGGGCCGCATCCCTTCCTCGATACTCTCGAGTCCGGCGCCGAAGGAAGTCATCCTTGTCAGCAATCCAAGACTGCACATATCATGTCAGAAGTGACACAAAGAGAGAGAGAGAGAGAGAGAGAGAGAGAGAGAGAGAGTTACCATGAAGCTCTCATCCTGCAGAAAGAGGTTTTCTTGCCACAGGTCTACAGATGTAGTTGACCCCTGACCTGAATGGTTAAACCAATCCTCCACTTCTTTGTTACTTGTTGATGGTCTTAGGCTTTGTCTTATTGCTTGGAAGGTGGCTTCATCAGGTAGTGTCTCCTTGTATTTTTCAGCTTTCTCAAAGCATCTTCAAAGGCATTCCATTGGATTGCTGGATGTTTCCATTGCCTCATCATCACTACTATCCTCTGAAACAAATCCACTCCTCTCCTCTTGGACTCTGGAAATAATAGCCAGGGAGAAATCCTCCCTTAAATAAAAGACACTTTGCACATCATGTAAGAAGATATAGGTGGTCTCCAATCCTGAAGTCAGGCACAACAGGCAACATCATCTGAGCATGCTTCTCAGTGAAGTTACTGACATCCAATGGAAGTTTGATTTCTGTGGTTTTCACAGAGAGCATCTTACTTCTTTGTACTTCAATTGCCTCAACCTCAAGTTCGAATGTGTCTTCAATCTCCTCGACTTCTTGTATATGAGTTGTCTCCTCGCATTCTTCATCTGGTGCTGCATCCTGCTCCTCTAACACCTCATCAGGATTCTGCATGAGGAATCCAAACAGGCTGTTCAGGTAAATCATAAAGCCAAAGGCTTCCTGAATGAGTTTGCATTCTTTTTGATGCAAAGGGCAGGCTGAATGTCGGCAAGAAGGTGGTAATTCCCTATACTTCTTCAGTCCCTGTCCCTTTCCACCACAGTCATTTAAATGCACAAGAGTCATAGTAGGCAGAACAACCCTCCCTACCTGCACCATCACTTCAAACTTATCTCTGTAGGACTACAAGAAATTACTGTGCTGAGCTAACAGGTCTTCAATGTCAAACTTTGGATTAAACATAGAATGAACTAGATCAAACTTGTCCCCAGCACCACAAGATGCTGCAAAATTAAACAGCCTCTCATTAGTTGCAGCTAGGTCTTCCAGAGAAGACACATCCTCTTTGGATTTACATTTAGTTGCACAGGGACTACTTTCTAGCACATCTGCATCATCTGAGAAGTCTATATTCCTCTTTCTTGTATTTTTCTTCAGAAGTACTGTACATGGCACCATAGCCTTGTAGGGTGAGGGATCCTCTTGCCCTGGTGACCTCTCTGATTGATCTTCACCAATTGACTTTTCTTCAGATATGTCCTGACAAAAGTCAACAGTTCTTTTGGCAGAAACATTAAGCAACTGAGCCTGCAAAGGTTGAAATCCTGGCACAAGCTCTGGGTCTGGTTTCAGCCTCTTCTACCTACTGGACCTTAATCCTATTCATCAGGAAACATGACAAGTCTCACTCACTCTCTCTCTCTCTCTCTCTCTCTCTCTCTCTCTCTCTCTCTCTCTCTCTCTCTCTCTCTCTCTCTCTCTCTCTCTCTCTCTCTCTCTCTCTCTCTCTCTCTCTCTCTTTGTATGTGTCTATTTGTACTAAAGGCGCGCAAGGACGAAAACGTGCTTTTTACAACTCTCTACGCGCGCCTTAAGTGCAATTGAGGGAAAGGCGCGTAAGGATGTAAACGTGCTTTTTGAGAGAGTCATAACTATACTATAGGCGCGCAGAGAGAGCTGCAGCCAGTGTTTGGTTGGCTCTGCGCGCCGTTAGTAACGGGGACAGAGAGGGGAGGGAGAGAGAGAATGTGTATATCTCTATGTGTGTGTCTGTGTGTATGTGTGTGTGTGTGTCTCTGTCTATGGAAGTATGTGTTGAGGTGTGTGTGTGTGTGTGTGTGTATTGAACAACAGTCTGGGTTTTTCTTTGTTTACACACACACACACACACACACACAATTTGTACCAACTATTGGAAATACAGAGAGAAACAGAGCAGTGCAATCGGGTGGCCTCTGTACTCGTGCACACTCCACAAACCACGCCTCATGCAAACAAGCAAAGAACAAAACAAAGGGGGAACCACCCTAAATTAAGAGGTTTAGGGACCTCACACATAGTGCACATAGGCAAGTGAGAATTCTGGCATTATGATGGCATCAAAACATATGGCAAAGCACATAGAAACGAAGCTTAGGGACCTTATGTAGCATATATATACACAAGACATCAACTTAACAATACAACGGCATCTGATCATACATAACAAGGATATAGAGAAGCAAGCCAAGGATGGCATAATCCCTTGTCAAAAAAAATCAACCCAGCAAGTAGGTATGATCCTACTAGCAACACATAAATACCTTAGAGAATGATGGCGAGGATGGTGGCCATGGAGCATGAGAGCAGACTCCTTATTTAGGTTTTAGGGCTAGTAATGTAACATACTAGAGGGAGAGAGAGAGAGAGGGAGAGAGAGTAGAGCTCCATCCATAGCTCCTCGTTGTGAGCAATGTCGTCATAGCTTCGTTGCTTGGTGAAGTGGGTGAAGTGTTGGTTTTGAGTGAGAGAAGGCCTCCTTATATAGGTTTCTGAGAGGGTTTAGGATTAGAGATAAACATGCTTAAATCCGCTGATTGGGGTTACTTTTTGCTTAGGGTGGTCAACAGATTGAGGTCACCTGATATGTCACCATCAAGATATTCTCTAGAGTGATGTGAGAGGGGAGGGTAAATGCTGATTTTTTCTGATTGTGACACATGGGGATAAGGCCTTGACCAGCATTTAAGAGCAGGTAAGGTGGCTGTTGAAACTGGAGGTTCTGCACATGTCAGGGGGGGACCTGCGGGGGGGAGGTGGCAGCTGGGTCCTCCTGAATATCAAATTCTCAAAAAAATCCTCAACCATGGCTTCTTTTGACATGTGTTCTTTGAAAAAATCAGCATGTCTCTTTTCAACTCAAAAGTCTTTATCCCTGTTGACTCACCTTTACCATAAGATTTTCCCCTTTTCTCCTCCTGTAACTGCATTGTTGATGCCCAATCACTACTTCTAGTAACAGTGAACTGTTACCTACCAAATACTTATGGTGCAGTAAAAAAATATTTACCATGGGTAAAAAAAATTACTGTAGGTAAAAAGTAATTTGTATTTACCATGTAGGTGAAAAATATTTACTGTAGGTAAAAAATATTTACTATGGTAAAAAATATTTACTGTCGGTAAAAAAGTGAAAACGGAGTATGTTGTGTTGTGAGTCCACACGAACATCCTCGTGTAAATTTCACTAGAAATTCACACCTAGAATGGGCTATTCTGTAAGATATAGGTTGTAGGCATGCATAAGAGCTCGTTCCCACGTATCTTCTGTCCATGGCACTTTTTACTCTTTGGTGCTTGTGAAGTAGATTTTTCTTCTCTTTCGAGATCCCTTGGACTAGAGTATCCTCATCTCCCCAACAACTGACTGTGCCTTTATTGCATCTTCAGAAGGGGTCCTAAAAACCATGCATCATATAACCCTCCCCCTTAAGCTAGAGGTATTTGATGCCTCTAGCTGTAGGTTGTGCTACAATAGGGTTCTCTTGAATACTTACCCACATAGTACCAATTGAATTTGCCATGTTACTGCTTTCTTGGATGATGCACCCTGTTTAGTCCTTTCTGATGAATAATTGTATCCATCCATGACTAACAACTGGTCTCCTAGACCCTTGAAAGCCATACCCCATCCATTGTCAATATCCGCTTTCACTGGTAGTATTCTCTTTTTTTCTTTTTTTCTTCTCTTTTTTTCCTTTTTTTTTTTGTCTTCTCTTTTTTTTTTTTTGAAACGACTATGTACATGATTGTTACCTTAGTTGGAGCTCCAATATGATGAGCTCTCCTCTGAACCATCCTTAGCATTGATTTCACCAGCATATGGTTGTGAAAGACGACATTGGTAGGCCTTCAATCGCCAACCATTTACCCGGGTCTGATGTACCTTACCATCTAGGTCACCTAGTTGGTAACTACCATTTGAGAACCTCTGTATCACTACAAAAGGGCCTTCCCACTTAAGCAAGAACTTACCATCCTTCCTGCGATCAAAGCGATTGTCGTATCTGAGCACTAAAGAACCTTCCTTGATACCTTTCTTGACAAGGTTGCGATTGAACTTCTTTCGTTTCTTCTCTTCCTGGGCTGCATAGTACTTTACTGCTGACTCTCGATCTAGCCCTAACCTCTCCAAATCGATGATTCTTCCTTCCACCTGCTTCTCTTGACTATCCTCTTGATGTGCTTTTAGAACTCGGAGGCTCGCTAGCTCCACTTCTATAGGCAATAGTGCCTCTTGCCCGTAAACCAAGTGAAAAGGTGTATACCCCAAGGATGTTTTAAAGGATGTTCTGTAGGCCCAAAGTGCTCCATCTAGGTGTTTGTCCCATGCCTTAGGATGTAAATGCACTTGCTTAGTGATGATTTTACATATAAGACCATTTACCTTTTCCACAAGACCATTGCACTGAGGGTAGTATGGTGTAGAGTGCCTGCGCTTGATTTTTAACTTGCTCATCAATTGCCCGACTAAATCAGCTCAAAATCCCGGTCCCCTATCCGAGAGAATATCCAAAGGTGTGCCAAAACGGCAACAAAGGCATTCAAAAATGAAATCACTCACGTCCTTGGCTGTGATGCGCTTTGTGGGACGAGCTTCTACCCATCTGGTCATGTACTCCACCCCCATAATGATGTATTCCTTCCCTAATTGAGTGCAAGGTAGTGGCCCTATTGCATCTATCCCCCATTTTTCAAATGGCCCATAGGTTTTGATTGGATGCTGATTTTCATGGGTAAGACGCCTTGGTCCAGCTTTTTGGCAAACCTCACATGTGCGGCACCAATGTTGTACATCTCGATGGAGGCTTGGCCACGTGAACCCTGCTTGTAAAATCTTTCTGCTAGTAATCTCTTGTGCAAAGTGGCCACCACACACACCTTCATGACAACTAAACAAAATATCCTTTATCTCTTGGGATGCAGGAACTCTCCTTAAGACAACATCTTTCCCTCTACAATACAAGTCCTCATTCACTAAGCTATAGCTGGTAGCCTTTTTTGCCAACCACCTACGTTCACTTTTACTCATACCAGAGGGTGCTTCACAATGCTCAAGAAAGTAAAGTAAATCATGCAGGTCCTCCTTTCCCTGGTATAAAGGACTTTTCACAAGGATAGCACCTACTATGAGAGTTTGTAGTTCTTCACCTGCTAAGGCATCTGCTTCTCGATTTTGATCTCTAGGTACAAAGTGCACTCGAACTTCTTTAAAACCCTTCAACAAGGCCTTTGCTTCCCTCATCTTAACAGACAATTTGTCATTTTTACAGGCCCATACACCAACCATTTGCTTAACAATCAACATGGAGTCACCAAAAACATTTAGCTTTGTGATGCCCTGAGAAAGACAACATTGCAACCCTAAAACAAGGGCATGGTACTCTGCCTCATTGTTAGAATGAACCTCTTTTAGATGAAACCCTTTTGCAAAGATCTTCTCCTTCTCTGGACCTAATATTGCTATGCCTGCTGATGCCTTGTCTTTGGTCCTCTTGTAAGCCCCATCAAAATACAGACTGTGTGCTCCCAGTAGAACTTCAGGCTCCGGGATAGGCGGTACCTTACTAGGTGCCTCTTTCTTGGCCTTCTCATAACACCTTTGTGTGAGGACATCTGCCAAACAAGCACGGGTGGAATCCTCTACTTGTAGTGTGTAGTCAAACTCTTGAAGCTGCACCACCCACTTTGCTATTCTTTGAGACAATTCCATGTGTTGTAGGGCATATGGAAAAACCTCCTCAGTTGTGATCACCACAAATTGTCTCGGAAGTAAGTAAGCCCGAAACTTCTCCACTGCAAACTTAAGAGCTAGCACCAATTGCTCAGTTGCGTTGAAACCCTTTTCAGCAGCTGTCATCACTCTACTAGAGAAGTAGAATGGTCTCATGAGAGATGTCTTTGGGTCTTTTTGCATCAAGACAGCTCCTAGAGATTCTGGACCTACACTAGGATTTACATAGAATAATTCACCCCATGTGGGTTGTAGGACGACAGACAATGAGCTCAAAATGGTTTTAACTTCTTGAACGCACCTTTCAACCTCCTCACTCCATGTCAATGTAGTGTGTTTAGTGAGCTGCTGCAAAGGATAGATTGCCTGAGAAAGGAGATGTATGAATCGTCCCATGTAGCGAACCTTTTGAATGAAGGAGACTAGTTGCTTCACGTTTGAAGGAGTAGGTACAGCTAACAATGTCTTTACCTTTTCAGGGTCAGCCTCAATACCATCTTGAGGCACAACATGGCCTAGTAGAGTGACCTTGCTCTCACCTATGTGGCACTTGTCTTTATTCAATTGCCCACCCAATTGGGCCAGACGGGTGAAACCTTCATCAACCTTGGACAGATGTACTTCCCTAGAGCTGTAAATGCAAAAATCATCAATGAAGACTCATATGGACTTACCAAAGTAAGGTTGAAAAACCAAGTTCATAAACCTCTGGAAAGTAGCTGGGGCATTAGTTAAACCAAAAGGCATAACTCTATAAGCAAAACACCCCCAAGGTGTTATGAAGGTAGTATTTCTTTGGTCTTCATCTGCAATTCTGATTTGGAAGTAGCCTGAGTACCCATCACACACTGTGTACCTTTCATGACCAGCCACTTCATTTAGTATTTCATCTTGAAAATACAAAGGAAAATGGTCCCTTTTTGTGGCTGCGTTTAGAGGCTTGTAATCCACACATACCCTCCACTTCCCATTTTTCTTTGGTGCTACCACAACTGGAGACACCCACTCAGAATCTTCCACTAGGTAGATAAATCTTGCCTTGAGTAATCTTTTTACTTCTTTTAAGAGTGCGTCTTGTTGCACTAGCCCTAATCTCCTTAGCCTTTGCACCACTGGTTTGGCACCTTCCTTTAATTGGATATGGTGTTGGGTTACCGTCACTCCTTTAATGTGCTCGTAATCAGTTATAAAGAGGCCAGCATGCTTCTTTAGTACCTGCAAATAGGGTTCTCTCTCTTCTTCTAGTAGGTCCTTAGCTAGCATCTCCTCTAAGCCTGTGGCTTCTTCCTTGTTTAGAGAGTCTTGACCACCTTCTCCTTCTGGGTTTCGCAGTATTATACCCATGACTTCCAAAGAGCTAGCATCCTCCTCAGATGACTCCTCCTCAGATGAAGAGCAGCTGCTTGTACTCCATTCATCCATAGAAGTCTCCATCTCTAGGTCTTGTTGTCTACCCTGCTTCATGTCATACACAATTTTTTGTTGCTTGCCACCTACCTTATGATTTGGTCGCAATGACGGGAGCAAAGCGAACCCCGAACCCCGATGGCCTCTAAAACACCGGGGACCAAATAGCGCGCCTCGAGCCTGTCATGGTAAAGCAAACAGGGGCACCACCTAGCTTCAACGGCTAGGACGCAAACAACACACCACCATAACAAAGTTTTCATCCAAGAGAGATGGATGCTTGGGAGTAATGATGAAAAGGAAAGGGAATGAGATCAAGTGAGAGAGAGAGAGAGAGAGAGAGTGAGAGTATAGCGGCTTAGTACTTAGGCATCACAAAAGGATGGCGAATCCGCACACCCTTCACACATACACAAGATCACTCCAAAACACAAGACTAGGTGGCGATTCCGCACACCTCACATGGGCAAAACATTGCAAGAAAACATACTCACAAAACCTCAAGCTTTATTTAGAGAATTAGGCGATGAAATGGGGAGCATAGGGTAGGGAAATGAGAAGGGAGAGAGTGGTAGAGCACATGGCGGATAGGTGGGAGTTGATGGCGAAGACTCGCACGAGGGTTATGGCCATCATCCTTCATTTAGTTTGCCCTTCATCTTCCATAGCCAAGGGTGTAGAGGTCATGCTCAAGACGAGCATGATGATTGCGGTGATGGTGATGGTGTGGGTGTGTGTGTGTGCACTAGGCACACACAGTGCATAGTGTGTTCTTTGGTGATGTTGTGTGTTTTTGTGTGATGGTGACCCCTCTTTATATAGGGGAGGAGGGGGGGAAAAATTCTAGAATTTAGAAATGAAGAAATCATTATCTACATAGGCCATGTGACTGTGGGCCCCACTTGTCTGGCTGTGTGTATATGTGCCTGAACAGCAGTCTCATGAGAGAGAGACTAAGAGAGAAAGATGGGTTGATGAAAAAAAGTGAGAGGTGACATGGAGAATAAAGTAATTACAAGAGGGGAGAGAGAGGAGTGTGTTCAGAGGTGAATCTGTGTGCAGATGTGTGTGAACACAAGAAAAATTAGGTAACCACCGGGTGGGGATGGGTCTGTGGGCACCTTTTTTAGTGAAACTGAGTGTGTGTGAGTGTGGGGGAGGTTATTTAGCTACAAGACAAGAGACATGGCGCCCGTTAAAGAGAGGGGGGGGTATTTGGGTCATGGGATATGATAGGAGAGAGAAAGGGGGGGTGGGGTATACTATTTTGGAAGATAGGGTAAGTTGCATGTGAGTTAGGGTGCATTATTGGTGAGTTATAATGCATTATTGGTGAGAGGTGGGGTAGCTTGAGGGGAGAGAGAAAAGAGAAAGGACAAAGGGAAGAGAGAGGGGGTTGACCTTTTGAGTGGAGGAGAGGAAAAGGGACACCCGGCGGGGCAACAGTGAAGAAAAAGGAGGCAAGGTGGGGATGGGCTACCCCGCAGGCATGAGGTGGCCTATTTTACCTTTCTTATATATTTACATAATCATACTTTATTTTTTTCTTACTTTTTCCAATGCCTTTTATCACTCCCTCCATAAGAGGGGGTTTTCATGGGGTGGGGACGAGAGAAGAGGGGTATGGGAGCTTGGTTTGTGAAAAGCCCCCATCATTAGCCCTCCCCTTTTGGCTAGAGGCATTCATGTCTCTAGCTCATCTGTTTGATCATTATCGTCGGAGGTGGCGGTTGATGGTGTGTCCTCATCTGGAATGTCAATTGGTGGAGCCTGGTCAAATCGAAGAAAATAAGGTTTAAGTCGCCAATCATTTACCCTGGTTTTATGAAGTTTTCCATCAGCCTCCATAAGCTGGTAGCTTCCATTGGCATACTTTTTCCTGATGATAAAAGGGCCTTCCCATTGGAGCAGGAGTTTCTTATCCTTGCGTGTGTCGAAGCGATTGTCGTAGCGGAGCACCAACATTCCTTTCTTCAATTCTTTTTTCCGGAGATGCTCGTTAAAGCTAAGCCGTCTATGCTCTGCTTGTGCTGCATAATAATTTATTGCTTCTTCTTTGTCCAGCTGCAGTCTTTCCAAGTTGATGATGTGATCTCTCAAATGCATGTTGGGTTGTTGAAGTTGGCTTGCCATTACTCTGAGACTTTGTAGTTGCACTTCAATGGGCAAGATTGCTTCCTTACCAAATACTAGATGATACGGTGTGAATCCCAAGGATGTACGAAATGAAGTTCTGTAGGCCCATAAAGCTGGTAGTAGATACTTATCCCAGTCTTCAGGATGATTATTTACCTGCTTGGTAATAATTTTAGAAACCATTCCATTTACCTTTTCAACTAGGCCATTACATTGAGGGTAATATGGTGAAGAGTGCCTCCTTGTAATGCCCAGTTTCTGCATTAATTCTCCTACCAAGTCTGCTCTGAAACCTGGCCCTCTATCAGAGATGATCTCTAAAGGTGTGCCAAACCTACAACATATGTGCTCGTAGATAAATTTAGCTACCTCTACCGCTGTGATTCTAGTGGTGGCTGTAGCCTCTGCCCATCTAGTCATGTAGTCGACCCCCATGATAATGTAGAATTTTCCTGAGTTGGCCCTAGGTAATGGCCCAATGGCATCGATACCCCATTTTTTAAATGGGCCATATGAGAGAATAGGTGTCTGTGGTTCAGGCATAAGTGACCTAGTGCCGGCCTTTTGACACAACTTACATGTTTTGCACCAGTGGTGTACATCACGGTTGAGGCTAGGCCATATGAAGCCTGTCTGCAAGATTTTCCTACTTGTTATGTCTAGGGCAAAGTGACCACCACAAACCCCGTCGTGACAGCTAGCAATTACTCCCGTGATTTCCTTAGAGAGAGGGACCTTCCTGAGTATTTGGTCCTTACCCTTACAGTACAAACCATCATTGATGAGTCGATACCTTGTGGCCTTCCGCGTCAGCCATTGCTTCTGTCCCTTTGTTAAATCTGATGGGCATTCCCCTGTTTCCAAAAAATGCATGATGTCAGGTAGGGAATCACTTCCTTGAAATAGAGGGAGCTTTAGTTTTATTGCTCCAACCACCACTTCCTGTAGTCTTTCACTTGCTAGGGCATCTGCTTCTTGGTTTTGAGCCCTTGGCATATGGTGTATTTGAACTTCTTCAAACTTACCAACAAGGTTTTTACACCACTTAAGTGAGTCCTTAAACTAGGATTCTTGCATGTCCATCCTCCATTTACTTGCCTTACCAGAAGTAGAGCATCCCCAAATACATTAAGGCGTTGTACACCTTGTGAGACACACCAATGTAGACCCTTGGTTAGTGCTGCATACTCAGCTTCATTGCTAGAATGTGAATCTAACAATTGGCCAACGAAAATACCTTTGTCCCGTTGTCATCAAAGACCACTATGCCTGCAGCTACTTTGTCGGACGCTCGCTTGTAGGCTCCATCAAAGTAGAGAGAGTATGCTCCTTCTACCATCGGTGGTACTGGAGGTAATCGGACTTCTCCTTCCTTAGATTGCTTCTCCTTCCTTTCAAAGACTTGGTAGGTCATGAGTCCCCCCAAACTTGCCCTTGTCGTGCTTTCTACCTGTACCGTGTAGTCAAATTCTTGCAGACGAACTAGCCATTTAGTAATTCTAGCAGACACATCCATGTGTTGTACAACATAGGGAAATATTTCATCCGTGGTTAGAATCACCAATTGCTTAGGCAGCAAATATGACCTAAACTTTGTAGTTGCAAATCTAAGAGCTAGGACTAAGTGTTCCACATGGGTGAAACCTTTCTCTCCTGCTGTCATCATTCGACTAGAGAAGTAGATTGGCCTCATGAAAGATGTCGTCGTATCCTTTTGGAGTAGCACAACCCCCAATGAGTCATCACCAACACTTAAGGTGACATAGAATTTTTCATCCCACTTAGGTGGTGAGATAGTTGGCAGAGTGGCTAAGACCTCCTTTACCTTGTTGTAGTGATGTTCTCTTTCCTCATCCCAAGTGAAAGTTGATCTTTGAGTGAGTTGTTGCAGTGGTAGAACAAGTTGTGATAGTAGATGTATGAATCTACTTAAATACCTCACCTTCTGTAGAAAAGAGACCAGTTGACGTGCGGTCATTGGTGAAGGTAGGGCTATGAGTGTGGACACCTTACTTGGGTCGGCGTTGATACCTTTTGCTGAAATTTCATGGCCTAGTAGAATGACTTTACTCTCCCCAATGTGGCATTTGTCCACATTTAATTGCCCACCTAGGCTCTGCAACCTAGCCAAACCTTCAGTTACCTTTTCTAAATGTGAAATACGGGAGCTATATATACAAAAATCATCAATGAACACTCTTATGGATGTTCCAAAGAACGGTTGAAAAACATATGTGACATATCTTTGGAATGTGGCAGGTGCATTTGTGAGACCAAATGGCATAACCCTGTATGCAAAACAACCCCATAGCGTGATAAAAGTGGTTTTCAGCTGATCTTCCAAGGCTATGCGTATTTGAAAGTATCCAGAATAACCATCACAGACGATATAGCATTCAAAACCCGCTACTTCATTCAGAATTTCATCCAAGAAAGGGAGAGGAAAGTGGTCTCTCTTTGTAGCTGCATTTAGTGGTTTGTAGTCAACACAGACCCTCCACTTACCATTCTTTTTAGGCGTCACCACTACGGGTGACACCCATTCTGAGTTTTCTACAGGATAGATGAATCCCGCCTCCAGCAATTTCCTTACCTCGGCCAAGAGTGCCTTTTCTTGTATGACCCCCAGTCGTCGTAGCTTTTGCACAACTGGTTTTACCCCTTCCTTCAGCTTAATATGATGTTCCACCACTGTAATGCCTATGATTCTTTCATAGTTGTCAATGAACAGGTTAGGAAATCCCATCAACATTTGCAAAAAACTATCTTTCTCCTCAAGTGTTAATTCCGTAGACAACATACCCTTCAACCTACTTCCTCCTAGGCCAGGTGATTTGCTCTCCTCTTCATTGGGTTGCCCTTTTGGTGATGGATCACCAGTTGTGCTTACCCTTTGTGGATCCTTCATAATGATACCCATCACATCAATGGAATTGTCACTTTCGTCGGTGGATGTGGTCTCCTCCTCAGAACTAGAAAATTCGCTAGTGGTTTCATCTGCCGATGATTCCAGATTCATTTCCTTCTGCTTGCCAATCCTCGTGTCGTAGTAGATTGTCTCCCCTTTCTTACCGGTCATGCGTAGAAGGCCAGTACCCCAGTCCTGATTTGCCTTCATGGCCATCAACCATGGCCTTCCCAAAATTAGTGGATAGCCCTCCCCCTTAGTAGGCATTACAAAAACATCTACCTCTACCTCAGTGTTGAAAGCTTTGATTTTCACGGCACTTACCACACCCACACACTTTACTTTTGCGTTGTTTGCCATCTTTGCCTTGCATGGAGAAAGCCTGTCAACCTCGAGCCCTAATCGAAGCATCATAGCTTTGCTCATTACACAGATTTGTGCACCTCCATCAATGTAGGTGTTTCCAACCCTCTTTCCTTTTATGTTTACGTCGACAATTGGAAGGATGTCATCCATGTTGCATCCCGAAATTGCTCCGGCTACCTTTGTTTTGAAGCATCTTGTACTTACCATTTTAGACCATTGTCACCTTACTTTTGGTGCAAGATGTAGCAGCTGTGGCCATGTAATCTTCGGTCCTTGCTCTGCCACATCCAATGTTAGATCATAGGGCTTAGAACTTTCCCCTAGCTGGAAGTCGGTGATGCCCAATTTCCGTCGTGGCCTGGATGGCCTCTTGCTAGTTTCTCCTCTCATGCTTCTCTCATCATCTGATTGTGTAGCTTTCTCCCTCCTAGCTCTTTTCACAGTCATAGCTTCAAGTGGTTCTAAAAAGGTTACCTTCTCCTTACCCTTGTCCCTCTCCTTTTCTCTGGGTGGATCCACTACTATGGCTTTTCCTTTCTCTTCTAGCCTTATGATGTTTACAGGGAGATCAGGTGGTGGGGCTGGTGGAAGAGGTGGGATGGATGCTTGTAGTGGTGTCTGGGGTGGACGTAGAATTTGTGTTGGTGGGGGTGGTGCTCGGGGTGGGGGCGTTCTTTCTCTAGGGGGTGACAATTGGTTCCTCCTACCTCCTCTATTATAGTTTTGTCGTGGTTTGGGACAGTAGTACATACTGTGACCGTCTTCTCCGCAGTTGTAGCAATGATACTCCCTATTTTGTGGTCGTGCTCTTCCAGGGTCTTGATCTCTTTCTTGACTCCTCCCTTGTTTTATTAAGTGGACAGACAAATTCTGCAGTTGGTCAGTAATATGGGCCAACATATCTTGTTGGTCATCTCTTACCCCAAGAGCCGGTGGTGGTGGTGGAATGGTGGTTGTCGTAGTTGCTGGTCGACGCGATGTTCTTGATTCTGTTGACTCGGTTTCTTTGGCTTTCATTCACAGCTTCTTGTCCTTAAGGCGAGCAATCTCAACGGCTAACTCGTACGTAGCCGGGAATCTACCTTTCAGCTTCTCCTTGAGAAGCGGCCATAAGCCATGCATGAACCGATCTTTTTTTAGGAAATCGGGTGCGGCTTCCCCCCTTGCCAGTGACTCAACCCACCGTTCCCACAAATCCACAAATTTGGACTCATAGGTGGCATATTCTAAAAGACCCTCCTGCTTCAAGTCTCTCAACTTGTCCCACAACTTTTCTGAAGTGGTACCTCCCCCAAAGCGCCTCTTAAAAGCGGTTTTTAAGGGTTCCCAGTCATCCTTGGTTGCTTGTGGAAGTGCATTGTACCATGATCTATCTTCTAGCTTCATGAGATGCTTAAAGATTCTAACCCGGGATTCATCCGTATCTTTGTTGCTCACTACACATGCTACTTCAAAGTCATCTAGGAAGTCTGTTACCAAATCCTCCCCCTTCTTTCCTTTAAATGTTGGAAATACTACACTTGCCATGATTACTGAGAGAGAGCTAGAAAGACACACCGCTTAACTTGCAACAGTTTTTTTTCTTCTTTACAAGGAGGCGTGTATATCCTCTTATACTACGACATAGATTAAAACTTCAAACGGTACATTGCCTTGTACCAAAGGTAGGACAAATGGTTGATCTGATGCCAGAACCTCAAAAAATTGCTCCCCACCCAGCATGGTGTCAATGACGTGCTAGTAGTGAGCCTTCAAATCCAGTATTACCTTGATTGAACGTACACGTGTTGGTATGTGTGATCTGTCTTGAGGTAGGTTGTACTGATTCATGTGAAGCTTAGAGGTGTTTAGTCACTGTCCAAGCTTGTGGGAGAGGGTGGTGTTGTTTCCTGAAACAAACTCAGTAGATCCCTAGTTTCTCTAGTGAGAGTGTGAGCCAATGCTTCCGTTATCTGTGCTGCAGCATCAGGTGCGACTTGAAAACTGACTGTGATAATTACCTCGGTGACTTAAGTTACCCGATTCTCAAAGTAGAATAATGTTGATTCTCTATTGTGTAGAGCTCCTTCCATTTTGTTGTTGTGGGTTGGTTGTAGGTTGCGGACATGGTTTCGACCTTCTCCTTCTTCTTCTTGGCACTTGGCCTATGTATATCCACTGGGTTTGGCGTGTTGGTTGACTCTCCCACTGCAAATCGATTACCGTTACGCCTGGCACTCAAGCTTCGATGGAGATGCGGAGTTCGTCTAGTTGTGCTTGGAGCTTTTCTTCTTCTATCGTCCAATTAGCAAATCGTGCAAGCCATTCATCCATTCAACATAGTTTAAGGGTTTCAGTCTTGTAAACTGAAGGGTTTCATGAAAAGATCCTCAGTGGGGGCACCAAATGACGGGAGCAAAGCGAACCCCGAACCCCGACGGCCTCTAAAACACCGGGGACCGAATAGCGCACCTCGAGCCTGTTATGGTAAAGCAAACAGGGGCACCACCTAGCTTCAGCGGCTAGGACGCAAACAACACACCACCATAACAAAGTTTTCATCCAAGAGAGATGGATGCTTGGGAGTAATGATGAAAAGGAAAGGGAATGAGATCAAGTGAGAGAGAGAGAGAGAGAGAGTGAGAGTATAGCGGCTTAGTACTTAGGCATCACAAAAGGATGGCGAATCCGCACACCCTTCACACATACACAAGATCACTCCAAAACACAAGACTAGGTGGCGATTCCGCACACCTCACATGGGCAAAACATTGCAAGAAAACATACTCACAAAACCTCAAGCTTTATTTAGAGAATTAGGCGATGAAATGGGGAGCATAGGGTAGGGAAATGATAAGGGAGAGAGTGGTAGAGCACATGGCGGATAGGTGGGAGTTGATGGCGAAGACTCGCACGAGGGTTATGGCCATCATCCTTCATTTAGTTTGTCCTTCATCTTCCATAGCCAAGGGTGTAGAGGTCATGCTCAAGACGAGCATGGTGATTGCGGTGATGGTGATGGTGTGGGTGTGTGTGTGTGCACTAGGCACACACAGTGCATAGTGTGTTCTTTGGTGATGTTGTGTGTTTTTGTGTGATGGTGACCCCTCTTTATATAGGGGAGGAGGGGGGGAGAAATTCTAGAATTTAGAAATGAAGAAATCATTATCTACATAGGCCATGTGACTGTGGGCCCCACTTGTCTGGCTGTGTGTATATGTGCCAGAACAGCAGTCTCATGAGAGAGAGACTAAGAGAGAAAGATGGGTTGATGAAAAAAAGTGAGAGGTGACATGGAGAATAAAGTAATTACAAGAGGGGAGAGAGAGGAGTTCAGAGGTGAATCTGTGTGCAGATGTGTGTGAACACAAGAAGAATCAGGTAACCACCGGGTGGGGATGGATCTGTGGGCACCTTTTTTAGTGAAACTGAGTGTGTGTGAGTGTGGGGGAGGTTATTTAGCTACAAGACAAGAGACATGGCGCCCTTTAAAGAGAGGGGGGGGTATTTGGGTCATGGGATATGATAGGAGAGAGAAAGGGGGGGTTGGGTATACTATTTTGGAAGATAGGGTAAGTTGCATGTGAGCTAGGGTGCATTATTGGTGAGTTATAATGCATTATTGGTGAGAGGTGGGGTAGCTTGAGGGGAGAGAGAAAGGAGAAAGGACAAAGGGAAGAGAGAGGGGGTTGACCTTTTGAGTGGAGGAGAGGAAAAGGGACACCCGGCGGGGCAATAGTGAAGAAAAAGGAGGCAAGGTGGGGATGGGCTACCCCGCAGGCATGAGGTGGCCTATTTTACCTTTCTTATATATTTACATAATCATACTTTATTTTTTTCTTACTTTTTCCAATGCCTTTTATCACTCCCTCCATAAGAGGGGGTTTTCATGGGGTGGGGACAAGAGAAGAGGGGTATGGGAGCTTGGCTTGTGAAAAGCCCCCATCAGCAACTCAAGGGAACCTGTCTCCCAATCTTGCCTAGCTTTCATAGCCATAAGCCAAGGTCTTCCAAGGATTAGCGGATAGCCCTCCCCCTTAGTTGGGATCACATAAGCATCAATTGAGATTGCCACACCAAAAGCTGAAACCTTCACTCCATTAACCTTTCCCACACAAGCCACCGTTACATTATTTGCCATCTTAGCTTGTAATGAAGTTTGCTCATTTACTTCCAAACCCAACCTGTGCATTAATTTCTCTGTCATAACACAAATCTCGGCTCCACCATCTACGTACACATTGGAGACTCGCTGACTCTTAATCTTTGCATCAATGACTGGCACGATATCCTTCATGCCTCTTGCACTAATAGACCCAACTGACTTTGCCTTAGCCCTCCTGGTGCTGACCATCTTAGACCAGGTTCTACGCATCTTTGGGGAAACGTGGAGGAGTTGCTGCCATGAAATCTTTGGTCCTTGCTTACTCACATCTGCTACCAGGTCGTAAGGTATGGATCCTACCCCAAGTGGAAAGTCTTCTACTCCTATGTGCCTCCTTGACCTACTCTTCCTTTTCTTGTCTCCTATCACTTGGGAGGAACCCTCATTCCATTTATCCGGCTCTGAAGCTTCCATTTCATCAGTTCTTTGTCTCCTAACTCTCTTTATTGGCATGGCAATAGCTTCCTCCATTTTTTCTTTCCCTTTATCCTTACCATTGTCAAGACTTATGACAGAGACAGCCCTGTCCTCCCCTCCCGATGGTAGTGGAGGGATCTCTGCTGGTGCTTGTGGTGGTGGAGGAGGGGGTCTCAATATTTGGATTGGTGGAGCCACGTGTGCATTTTGTCCATTTAGTGGCCTAGCTCGAGGAGAAGTGACTTGCTGGCGAGGAGGCCGTCTTTGATTACCATTTCCTTGATAGCGTCGTGGATGGGGGCAATAATACATGCCGTGACCTACCTCTCCACAGTTGTAGCAAATGTACTCACGTGCTTGCCTTTGTCCTTCTTGTCTATTTCGTTCATTTCCTGGCTGGGGAGCCCTTACACCTTGAACCAGATTGATGGACAGGCTCTCTAGTTGATTGGTGATTTGTTGAAGTAATTCTTGTTGAGAGGACTCTTGGTCTGTTGCTCCTGTCCCTGCTACTACCCTTGCCGTAGGTTGAGCTAGCGGTGGAGGCTCCATTCCCCCTTGTAGTTGAGCTTGGAATTTTAACTTCCTATCCTTCTCCCTTGCATAAGTCATAGCTTTATCAAAGGTATCTGGGAATTTACCTTTTACCTTTTCTCGAAGGATGGGGTAAAGCCCTGCCAGGAAACAATCCTTCTTTAGGCATTCTGGCCCCCTTTCTCCTTCACCTAGTGATGCACACCATTTCTCCCACAGGTTGGAAACATTTCCTTCATAGCTTCTATAGTCATTGGGTGATGTTTGGCGTAGCTCTAAGAGCTGTCTCCATATCTCCTCTGGAGGCTCATGGCGGCGAAATTCTTCGATGAAGGCCATCTTTAAGGACTCCCAGTCTCTTCTTTCTTCAGGTGCCAAAGTTTGATACCATAATTTTGCACCTTCCCTCAAGACCAAGGGAAAGGCCCTTAACTTAGTAGCTTCGTCATCCCTTCCCGATACTAGAAAGGCCATTTCCAAATTATCCAAAAAGTCTAGAGCAACCTCCCCAGGCTTACCATAAAAATTAGGGAAGGCCATAAGTGAGAGAGTAAACAATTACACAAACAGCTCCAATTTATTTTAAAATAGAGTATGGTAATTACAATTTGGAGCTTTAGCACAACGTAGCTCAAAATAGGATGAAGATCAACACATCAAAGGAATGGTAATAGTCTAGTAAGGGTAGAATGACAGGATGAGGAGAGCGCAAGATTTCTCCAAGTCTCTTGGCTCCAAACAACAGGGCTATTCTTTGCTGATAAAAGATTTTTCTATCAATACAAATATTCACACGGATATGACGCACAAAATGGAAAGGAAACATGCGGGGATCATCATTCTCATTATTGGCATCCATACTTACACACAAGAGCCTAGCTTAGTTGCACCACCTTGGGACCAATGAGCCTGATCAGCCACAGAAGGTCAGCACCTCGAATCACTTCGACTCTTCCTGATGCATCTGTGAAGACGTAAGGTGTGATGGCAACACTTTGTACAATGCTGAGCCTTTTAGCAAGCAACAATTGGATGCTATTACCATAATCAGCATGACGAATGAAAGTGACACCATTAATGTGCAGCACATCATCAACTAAGATAGTTTCCTTAGATTGAGATAACTTCTTGAAAATTAGCAGCAAAGGTAGGGCAGGGAGGCTTTTCACCCGGTCTCCAAAGCACTTTGGACAATATCCAAAGTGATCTTCACGCGGACAGGAGGTTGGCTTGGGATTGGTGGTGTCTGGATTCACAAAGTGCACTGGGAGCACTCGCAGACGGGCGGCAATCTTGTAGGCAAGCCTTCGCCTCTTTGCTTCAGGAGGATTTAGGGGTGAGAGTCGTGGTTGCAAGTTGGAGGTTGAAGTTGGTTGCTCACTAGCCTTTTTCTTGCTTGTAGTGGTCATGTAATCCCTTATTAATGAGATTAAGCCAGATGTTACCTTACGCTTGAGCACGCGCTGCGGCCTTGGGCCACTTAGGTGTAGAGGTGATCTTCCTCCTCTTAGTCGGCTCCTCAGGAAAGAGAGGTCTGGTGATGCTTTCTCTTCCCTTAATGTGTGTCACAGTACCTTCGTGTATGTTGATGTAGAATATTTCAAGCTCGTGTGCGTTGGAGGTTTCTGGAGCACTCATAGGTTGAGAGGAGAGGTATATCAAGCTCTTCTTCTTACTCTCCTTTGTTGGCGACGATCACGAACAAGGCATGTAGAAGAACTTACTTCTTGAATTTCAATGACACTGCAACCTGGTAACAAGACCTCGATGAAAGATTTTAAGGCCTCTAAAGCCTCCTCCTCTTCTGTTCTCCAATTTGCAAACTCCTAACGCCATTCGTCCATGTTGTAGATTGCACATCTTCATTGCTTGTGGACTGAAGGTCTGTGTAGCCCTCCTCAGTGGGGGCACCAAAATGATAGCGGGAAAAAGAGCAGTGCAATTGGGTGGCCTCTGTACTCGTGCACACTCCACAAACCACGCCTCATGCAAACAAGCAAAGAGCAAAACAAAGGGGGCACCACCCTAAATAAAGAGGTTTAGGGACCTCACACATAGTACACATAGGCAAGTGAGACTTCTGGCATTATGATGGCATCAAAACATATGGCAAAACACATAGAAACATGCTTAAATCCGCTGATTGGGGTTACTTTTTGCTTAGGGTGGTCAACAGATTGAGGTCACCTGATATGTCACCATCAAGATATTCTCTAGAGTGATGTGAGAGGGGAGGGTAAATGCTGATTTTTTCTGATTGTGACACATGGGGATAAGGCCTTGACTAGCATTTAAGAGCAGGTAAGGTGGCTGTTGAAACTGGAGGTTCTGCACATGTCAGGGGGGGACCTGCGGGGGGGAGGTGGCAGCTGGGTCCTCCTGAATATCAAATTCTCAAAAAAATCCTCAACCATGGCTTCTTTTGACATGTGTTCTTTGAAAAAATCAGCATGTCTCTTTTCAACTCAAAAGTCTTTATCCCTGTTGACTCACCTTTACCATAAGATTTTCCCCTTTTCTCCTCCTGTAACTGCATTGTTGATGCCCAATCACTGCTTCTAGTAACAGTGAACTGTTACCTACCAAATACTTATGGTGCAGTAAAAAATATTTACCATGGGTTTAAAAAATTAATGTAGGTAAAAAGTGATTTGTATTTACCATGTAGGTGAAAAATATTTACTGTGGTAAAAAATATTTACTGTCGGTAAAAAAGTGAAAACGGAGTATGCTGTGCTGTGAGTCCACACGAACATCCTCATGTAAATTTCACTAGAAATTCACACCTAGAATGGGCTATTCTGTAAGATATAGGTTGTAGGCATGCATAAGAGCTCGTTCCCACGTACCTTCTGTCCATAGCACTTTTTACTCTTTGGTGCTTGTGAAGTAGATTTTTCTTCTCTTTCGAGATCCCTTGGACTAGAGTATCCTCATCTCCCCAACAACTGACTGTGCCTTTATTGCATCTTCAGAAGGGGTCCTAAAAACCATGCATCAATCACCTTTTGTTGGTGGGGTTTGCA